>NC_132998.1:22189483-22814483 GCF_048564905.1 Vicugna pacos | reverse complement strand
CCCTCGCTGCAGCTGGCCTTGTTTAATCTGTTCAAGGATGAGGAGAGTCACAATCTGCTCTGCTTTGTGTTTATTAACATCAGCCTGTGTGTGGATGGCAACGAGCCACAGCAGTTCTCGTGAAAACAGATTTGGGGGCCAATACTTTGGAGTTTTTGCCTTCCTTCTGGTGCCTTTCAGACACCTTCAGAACAGAGGAGAAAGATCAATGGGGAATCCTTAAAAAAATCTCAGTGTCCTGATCAGTTCCTTCTACAATTTGACCTGATGAAATTATTCACTGGCTCATCAGATTCAAATTGATATTTGATGAACTGTATGGGGACTGGGTGTACAAAATGAGTAAGAAAAAGCTTCCTGGTCTCAAGGATCCTAGAGTCTAATGGGGGAGACAAAAAGGAAACAGATACTAAGAGTGCAATGTGCAATTTTAGATTTGTTTTTTCCTATGTTTGATGTAATCTTAAGTGTAGAGAGGCCTGCGCATCAAAGATAGAAAAGGATATCATAAGAAAGAAGAGCTCTTTTTCCTTCACTAGGGAAAATGAGAAAGTCGAGATAAGTTTGTTGAAGAAAAAGAAATACAAGAAATCTGAAGACTTGATGTAGAGGAAAAGCATCATTCATTTCCATCACACACACAAAATACGGGCAGAAAGAAATTTTCTTGGTTTTCACTTTGGAAAGTGAAAGATTAGAACTAAGCTTAAAAAATTCAGAAAACAAAATAAAACTATGGGGGTAGTGTTGTCCAAACTCTGGTTAATTTTAAAATGATACTTTGGTGTGCTCCTGAGCCACAGCATTAAAAATAAAATAAATAGGCATTTTTATTTTATGGAAGATGGCTGCTCTTTGGGGATATAAAGCATCCTGAAGTGAACATTCACACAGGTTGGGTAAAGGAATATGTTGTCTCATGAGTCAACATTTCATCCCCATTTTTATGATTCTTCAAGTTTTGGGGGCAGGGGGGACATTCACATTCAGGCAAAGAAGCTGAGTGAAAATTGTGAGATTCGTGTTACTTCACAGAAAAAGAGTTACTCTTGTTTCAGTCTTATTTCCTTATTCTACACATTTTTAAACCGAAACACTGCATAGTTTTTTTTTTAAAGGCTCAGATTATTTATTTATTCTCTTTACATATTTCTTTTTTGGGGTGTATATAACCATTCACAAAGCTAGTTCACTTCGCAAAGGCACACGTGGTTAACAGAACCAAAGAAAAGTGAAGAAATATGGGAAACACTATGCTGCTGGGTTTTGACGAAAGAAACTCATGTTTGAAGAGATGGTGTGGACTAAAATCAAACTTTAGCTAATGCCAACCTTACCAGACAGAAAGACAAATGTTTAATACTAGATAAAAGTAGACGCCTATGAGACAATGGAAATTAAATGGCGTACTATAGGAGGTGAGCAAAACCTGATACTCCAGATTTGCCGGGGACATCCTTGAAAGTCCACTTAAGACATAGCATCGTCTTAACATCTGCCTCATTTATTCAGAGAGTGGTTATATGAAATTGGATTTGGACCTGAACAGCAGAGAGTTTTTCGTATAACATGTAATATCTTTTCTTGTGTGCCTGCCCATTTGCATAGAACACAAAGCATGTGATTTTTTTCAGTAGTTCTAATTACTTTCATTTTGACAAAAGAGATTTAGAATCAATACGTAGAAAATTTCTTCAGTTCTGAGAACATCTGTCTGGCCTGGAGACTAAAACATTTAAACACGGTTTTACAAAATGATTGGAGGATCCAGGATTTCCCAGCAGCTATGCTAGTTACACATGGAAACTGAATTTAAAAAGCTGAATCATGATTTTAGGCATTTCCTTTCCTTAAGGAAAGAGTCAGTAAATTTATTTGTAATCTCTTATGCTCTCAAGGACTACAAAGGGATAGTTTATGGGTTGAGAGCTCTAGGATACTTCACTGAGTCATCTCTCTCCGAGAACCCTAATTTAGCAGTATTTTCTTGGCATTAGCCTGGGGTTGACTTTAGCAGTTGAGTTGTTTTCCTTGGAGGAAGTTTAATATTCAATCCGAGAAATGTTAACTATTCCCGAACATTAGCTTACAGCCTTCAACTTTTTAAACAGTTGTAGAAGCAAGTTCACTTTCTTCCACATTCTCACACTTCCAGAGTGTACCCAGCACGCCCGGCTTTCCAGAGAGTACCTCCCTCCCGAACCTTCCCTCGAGGTTTTCTCTGGATTAATGTCCCTTTCTTCAGAATCTGTAAATTAAAACTTCTCCCTTCCTCCTTCAGAAAACCTCACATTTCATTCGGCTTGTCTCCAAAATCTCTTATTTCAGACTCAAGTGGGGCTTCAGACAGCCACCCCCTCGAACCACCCGACTCAGCTCAGCTGCTCTAAAATTGACGTTTCTCCCATCGGCGTACTGTCGTCTTAGAAACTATCTTGGTTTGGACCATTCCAGGGATGTCTCTCTGACTTCTGTCTCATGGCCACATCCACTGAATCAAACACTCTTTAATCACAATTCAGGGTAAGGTGACCCAGCTCTTCACTGTGTATTTATATTGATCATATATTAATCACGGCAGTGTACAGTTTACAGTGATTTACTGTGTACCGTCTGATTTCCCTCACAGCAGCCATCTGCTGTGAGGGACTGCTGTTCAAATTTACACACAAGGAAGTGGAACCCTGAAGGAAGACAGTGACTTATAAGGGTTACAAGGCCAGTGTATGACAGTGCTCCAGCTGCAACCCAGGTCACGCGGTTCCCCATCTTTTGCTCTTTCCACTGTCCCCTACTGCTCCAGCAATTAGCTTATTTCTGTGCTTATTTTCCTATTAAAGAGATCAGTGCTATATGTGACCATCTTTTCTCATCCATAAAAAGGCATCTGTTTAAAAAAATAATAAAAATCTAGCTTTCCAGGATGACGACTTCACTAAGGAGGAAAATTACCGAAGAAGAAGAAAATGTCCCAATTTTTAAAGATCTTGGTTTTAAAAAATGCTTCTAATATATTTAAAGGATAAGCCAGTATTAGAAAACTATTTTCACTGTAACAGCTTTGTTCTGAAAAAAGTTTTCTTGTCACAAGTTTCAAGATGTCTTAGAAATATAAATAGCATCTTGTTTCTCACTAGATTTCTATAAAAGTAGAAATCTCATCCTGCTATTCATAAATACACATCTGTATGTGTATATATGTATGCTGTATATGTGTGTATGCATGTGTATATATGTATGTGTGTGTATGTACACGTGTATATGTGTATATATGTGTATATGTATGTGTATATACATGTGTATGTATGTGTATATATGTATATGTGCATGTGTATGTGTGTATATATGTGCCTCCCATATCCTTTTCCTTTATTCCCTTCAAAAAGTTTATGGAAAAAATCAGGCAAGGCTGTGAAGGCTAAGATTTCTGTGATAAATGTTAATAAATTATCTTTGGTTTCTTTCCCTCTTGTTTATCATTCGCTTTAATATGTGATGATGTTAAAAAATGTTAGCTATAAATTCCATACTGTTCATGACATAGGAGAAAACAGACACAGCTCCTGCATCAGTGGTGTCTAGAATGTCACGTACTATAGAGTAGAGAAGCTACTTCCTGTCAGGGTCCTTCCCCCACAGGCTCCTCGTCTCTGTCATCCCCTGTGGCTTTCCACTCAAGAAATCTGTGCATCTTTTGCCTTTAATCCCGTGTCCTCTGTGGTCTTTGCGTTCACTGGCTGGTGCTTTGGTGCATGTATTCACTTCTCTAGATTGTGACTACCCATGACACTTATTCTTTACCCATGAGATTATATACACACACACACACACGCACGCACACACACATTGCCATACAAAGGGAGCCGTTTAAAATACTCCATTTAAAGCCTGCATATACATGTATATTATTTATATATATTTACATTAGGGCCCACTTACTCGTCAAAGCTGTGGATGCTGACCACTTCATGCTCCAGCCTCAGAGAAGCTGTGTCCACAAACCCTGAGGAGACCACACCACCTGTGGAAAATTCCCAGGTAGAGCTTTCGCCAGCAGGGAAATTGCCCACCCTCTTACTCAGACGCTAGCACACTTCCTGTCTTCTGCATGGAGTTCAAAAAAGGGTTTGACTGATTTCTACACCCTCTCATTTGCCTGGTGGAAGTCCTTCTCCTCTTCTAGCTCCTCTTCCTCAGGTGGCAGTGGTACACTTTCACAGACCTCACAAAAGGATGCTGGAGAAACACGGGTTCCTCCACTCCTAGGTTCAGGAGGGATCCAGTAACCTGCTTTACAAGTGAGCAACTGGTCCTCTGAGAAACACTGTAATGGGGAAACAACGCTTCAACTGCAGTTCTTCCCTTTGATGAGGCTGTAGTTAACACGAGAGGGAGATGTTTTTTCAGGGATCCGAGAGTGGGGAGAGGAAAATGGGTATATTTTTAAAACATGAGAAAACATATTAAGTATGACTTTGTTTCCCTATATTTCCTGTTGATCAGTGTATGTGGAGAAGGGTAACAGAAATGTAACCAATTCGTAAAGATGGAGGTTAATGGATTCTGATGACTCTCAAGTATCTCACCAAAGAAAATTCCTCTTGTATGCTTTTGGGTACAATAGGGAACTCCCAACTCAAACTGCCTTACTGAGGCTATTTTTAAAATTATTAATGTAACAAAAAGCCTGGAGCTGATGCACCTCTGGAATTGGGTAATCCAGCAGGTTAAATCCTTGGGGCTTCAGGCTCTGTCTTTCTGCTTTGCCATTTTACATATGTTCTCAGTCTGTCTCCCTGAGTCACAAAATGGGCATGGCTGTTGCTGGTGGCACTTTCAGGAAAGTCAGTGTCCAGCAGAAGGAGCCACTTCCTATGGTTCCGAGTAGATGGCCTGTTCTCCTCGCCCTGCAAGGGGAATGGGACCACCATGACTGGCTCTGACCAATCAGATTTACCCCTGGGCTCAGGAAAGGGTCACTTTCTGTGAACAAAGGAAAACAGGGGATGGATACAGAATAGCAATCAGCTGGCTTTGAGCTAAATTTTACCATCCCCTGTGCCGTGCTTTCTGTCTCGAAGAGCTGGCAAGAAGTGCCCCCTTGACTTGGAAATCAGACGCACACGATCTTCCTTTGCATTGTTTGTCCTGCGCCAGCACATAAAGCTTTTGTCTTTGTCGAGCTGTTTCAGAGGAGGTGGAAGAAGAACAGGCCTCTCTGTAGAATGTTCGCATTTCAGTATAATGATTTTTCTGAAGTTGGCTGTACGTGGTTTTTGCTTTCCCGGTCTGTTTGGAATTCTCCTCTGATAAATCCAGATCGGAGTTCATTTCATTGTGGACAGAAGGGTGTAGCTGTTCCTGACAGCTAGTTAATGAGTGTGCCACGCTGCTTAAAAACCAGCTGCACCTCATTGGTCATGTCCAAAAGGGATTCCAAGAGATGAGTAGTAAATAACTAACGCGAGCTTCTGCCCATATCCTGGAAGTCGACTAAACGTTGACTGGAGTTCTTGGCTAAACTGAAGAGCAGAACCTGGGCTGAGGTTCCTGTGGGTGTGCTCGGGGTCTCGGGCTGCCCAGGTATAAAACTCCTTGTTTTATGTTGGTCTTCTGACTCCCCGTGCCTTCAGCAGGGGAGTGTCCCTACTCAGTGAATGAGTTGTCTATTAAAATGAGATGCTCGTCTCTCTATAGGACAGTGGGATTCGAATCTTGGCTCTAGATAACACATGTTTTGGTACGTCTGGGCTTATTGCCAGATCCGTGGATGTATCTCTGATCTTAGGAGGAACTGTTGGTGGTAGGAGGTTTTTTTTTTTTTGATAAAGGAAGGATGTTTGTAAGGTGCTATCTTTGATGGCAGTTGCTGTTTCCAGGATGTGGAAGCTGCTTTGGAGCACTCCAGAGGCAGCTATCTGGCCTTGAGGAAATTCTCTCCCAAGGAACTCCACTGACTTTGTCAAGGTCTGGAGGTGACATCTTGGTACCTGCAGCGTTCTCGTCCCTTCACACACAAAGGGAGCTTCAGACAGAGGCGAAGAACGGGGGCTTTAGAACCAGAAAGGCCTCTGAAATCAGGTCTGGACCAGTAAGGCACAAGTGACGTGACTTGGTAGCAATTTAAGCCTCAATTTCCTAATTTGTATAATGTGGATACCTCATTGGGTTGCTGTGGTGATTAAAAACGATTAATGTCTCTAAACCACATGGCACAATTGCTGGCCGTAAAAACTTAAGGAGCATTATTTAATAGCACTCGGGAGGGCAGTGGCGCTGTGGCCGTAATGGTGACAGCAAGGGCGGCAGCAGCCCACACTGTGATGCGCGTTGTTCAGTATCAAAGAACAGGGTTTCACTCTGGTGAATGATTACCAGACTCTCTGCAATATAAATTTAACCCTTTCCCCTGCGATCTGCCAGTGTGTCACTTAAGCCTTGCCCGTTTCTGTGGCCTTCAAGATTCCGGTTTCGGCTGCACAGGAATATGCAGGGCCAAGAGAGCAGGATTTCTGATGTGCTTTGTCCACCTAACTTGCACAGGACAATGGCGATTTCCTTTGTATTGTGTGATGCAGGGGTCAGTGGCATACATCTTACAAAGATGTTATCTAGCCTGATTTCCTTCATTCAGCTCTCTCCTGGCTATTTAAAGCACTTGATGTGTGGATAGGGATGTCCTCCCCCCACATTCTTATAAGGCCAAAAAAAGAAAAAAGAAAAAAAAAAGAATGAAACAAAAGATTTACAGAGAGCAAAGAACACATGCATTCACAATATTAACAAGGAACCGTTACTTAATGCTAAAAGTAAAACAGCTTGATAATAGTGGCTTGCCAACTGCATCTGACCCACAGATCCCATTTGTTGAATGGATCCAGCCATGTGAACATTAAAGCTGTATGTGTAAGGCGTGTATGAGAATTCCCTGTAGCTTTTTTTTCCCCCATAATATTACTGTAATATGATGCTGCATCAGGAATGCAGCGCCTAAAGCACTTAACTGCAACCCTGCAAGACTTCACAGCTCAAAGTACTTCCCTTGTTCTCCTGTCTTCAAAACACCCTGGGCTGCTGGGAAAGACAGCCAGGCTTTAAAATGTACTATTGTCAGGGATTTATTTTCAGGGGAACCTATATTTTATGAAATTTAATTACTGATGACCAAATAGACTGCAGGATTTGGGGGAAAAAAAAATCCCACTAACTCTTTTTCTTCAAAAATTACCTCTCTCCAAAGAGAACTTTCCGCAAGTTACAAAATTAGAATTTCAATTCAAAGCAAATTCCATTCTCCTTTTTTAAAGTTATGTGTTGCTTGCAAACGACCTCTAGAACACTTAGGCTGTTAAAAGAGGCAAGAGACACAGTTTTCTTTAAGAAAACAGCAGTGAAGTATTCTACATTATGTCCGCATGTGTGTTACACAAACAGGAAAAACAAAACCAAAAACAAGTCAAACAGATGCCCTTGGGCCACAACGAGCGTGTGTCACACGCTGCGATTATGCAGCTATTTCGGTCAAGGAGATTTCACTTATTCAACAAATTTTTGAGGAGCTACTTGGTGCTGAGATGACTGCCAGACTATTCTCAAACAACTGTTAAGCAGGCATCTCAACGATGACACTCGACTCTGCATTTACTGCTTAGCAGCACTTCTGAAGGGTCTAATGATTGACAATCCTCCTTGTATAAATACAACCTTAAAATTAAGCTAAGGTACCAACCTATAGTCTGACATCAAGAGAATGCAGAGCTAATGTGGAAGCTTGGATACGTGCAATTCTCCCGAAAGACTCAACAACCGCAGTATCTTCGGGATGCTAGGCCGTGCACACTCTCTAAGTTCCCTGCTCCTGGGAGGTGGTAAAGCCACCACTGTTAGCTATGGTGCCAGCGGGGGAAGGACCAAGCGAAGAAGCAATGTGACTGCCGCTCGGTTCAGAAGCCCTTTTTCCACCCCTATTGGAACCGGTAACTTGCTCTTCTGCTGTCTCTGCTCTGACCCCTGGCAAGACGAAGTTGTCCTTCCTTCTCTCGCTCTCAATCCCTCCATGTCCCACAGGGGAACGCCTGCTTGGCTGCCAGAGAAATGGCCGAGACGGAGCCTGCTGAAGCCTCGAGGGATGCTCACCACTTGTTCAGGGTCTTCGGGGGGAGGGTGAGGAAACCAAGACACAGGAACATGAAGACCGCTGGCCTCGGAATTGAGGGCTTACCTTCCCAGATCCTCAACAGACCTGCAGCTCACTCTCAACTTGTGAACTTTCACTCACACAAATGAGGGGGGAACATCAGAGCAAAAGCTCCTCAATTCTGCCCATCACTAAGAGATGGCTTTTGTCTGACACAAATGAACGTCTTTATGAAACACAAACAGACTCACAGACATAGAAAACAGACTTGTGGTTACCAAAGGGGAAAGGGGATGGGGGAAGAGTAAACTAGGAGTTTGGGATTAGGAGATACAAACTACTATATATAAAATAGATAAACAACAAGGTCCTACTGTAAAGCACAGGGAACTATACTCAATATCCTGTAATAAACTATGATGGAAAAGAATCTGGAAAAGAATATGTATATAAATGTATAACTGAATCACTTTGCTGTATACCAGAAACTAACACAACATTGTAAATCAACTCTTCTTCAGTTAAAAAAAAAAAAAAAGAGATGGCTTTTGTGGGTGTTCCAGGGGTTTTTACAGAGGAAAATGGAGGCTGAGTGAACCCCGATCTGGCAGAACACACAGAGGCCGAGGCTCCCATGACAGCACATTTCTCATCCCTCCGGTTTTACAGCCACAGCATGTCGGGTAGTAAAACACAGACCTTTGAGTGCACAAGTGGGCTGGGGTTTAAAAGGAACCTTTCCACATCCCAAATCCTAGCATTCTTCTATTGAAAAGCAAAAAGATGGAAGCATAAAAAGATGCTAATGTGGTTCAAGATGACAGTCACTGCTGTAGAGCCAGGAAGAGGGAGCCCAGGCAAGGGCCAGGGGACCCACACGATGTGGAGGTGTCTCCCTGGTGCTCGTTCCACGCTAAGAAGTGTCGCTGTTGGGAATCTGTGTAAATGCTGGGTCGCTCGAGCTGTGTGGAATATCTCACGATGCAGCCATTGATTTGTGACTCAGAGCACTGAGACAAGATTCTCTTTAAGCTGATGTGAGAATTTCCCTATCACTGAGAACCCCTGTCCTGGGACTACACAGCCAAATGTAAACATTTTCTGAGGAATTCAAATGGCGAGCCGAGATTTACACATCTTCCCAAAGAGAGACAATGCTCTTATAAACTGAGGCAGAAAAGGAGGGGAGGCGTGATGGATACAGGAGTTTACAAAACATTTCTGCAGCCGCTTCTGAGAACTCATTTCTGCACACACTCCACTGCCAGGGCAGTTCTATGATGCCGACAGAGTGGGTCTGGGCTGACCCTGCTTTCCACACCCTATTCTGATGTTGGTGAATCATGTCCCCAAGGGTTTAAGCAGATTAAGGATAGGCTGACTCTTCTTAGAGATGGAAAATAAAAATTTAAGGTTTAGAAAATATCCTTGCTTTTGCTTATTGCTGACAGCATGCAAGGATAATATTTAGAAGGATAAAGACATTTTGGGTCAACAGTTCCCATCATCCTTCTCATATTTATTCTTTCAGTGAACAGTCATTTTAGCACAACGGACTTCCCTATGAATGGCTACCTGAAGATGAAGGGTGCAGCCTTGTGAATACTTTTTGTGATTTTTTTCATCCATCAGTATTAATGACCTCTGGTTCACTGTGTGGTTCATTCAATATATGAAATGTTCATGAGAAATTCAACCCACCTCGCAGACTCTGTAGAGATTGTTCAGATGAAAGGGAAACTTTGCTGGATTGCTTCTGCTTACAGGACAAACATTAAGGAAAGTTTAAAAGAGACGTCTAACCCGGTATTGCGTCTGGTCAGGTGTATATAATCTTCTGATAAAAGTGACAATAATAAGAGAGCAAGCTTTTGTGGTGCTCGGCAAAGGTCTTCCCCATACACCCCCATGTTTATGAGGACAGACCAGTGGACCGAGGATCCCCAAGTTCACCCAAGCAGCTACTGAGGGATGAAACAAACCCAGAAATCTATGCTAGTCCATTCCGATGGCCGCAATTTCCTTCCAAATCACAGATGTTTTGAACAGCAGCAGCAAGGAAAAGTTCACTGACTGTCCTTGTTACAGTAATTCCTTTTTAGAAAGTGAGGAAACCCTTAGAGGAGATGGCTGCTTTAGGCTTTTTGCAGACAGTAGCCTTGTCACAGTGCCCAGGGAGTCTGGCCGATGCACAAATTTCTCCCCACTTCACGAAAAAGTGGTCACCCTCATGTTGGGAGTGCTTTTCAGACATGGAACCCAGGCCACCACTGGTCTGGTGGAGAACATGTTCGCACCCATACAACACACTATTATGACCACGTAACTCTACCTATAGTCTCAGCTGGCACTGCGCTTGGTCCTACACCCCAAACAAAGTTTGTTGCATTGAACCTGCCCTTATAACACCCACTGAGCTTGTTTACTCATTCATTCTTGCATTTCTTCAGCATATATTCATTGAGTGCCTTCAAGGACCAGGGCAGCACGTAGTTCCTCTCATGTGGTAGGCACTCAAGAAACGAGAAAGGAAGAAACGATGCAAGAATACGGTCTTTGCCCCTTGACCAGCCTAGTGATGTTCACGATAATCACCAGACGTCATCAGGAAACACATAAAATGACATTCGGTGAACTGAGACACGTAGCCAGAGATGCATGGGCCACACACCTTAGCCAGGTTTTTGTATACGACATTGTCAACATTTCAAGTTAAAAATCTAAAGGTGTTAATATTCAGCTCTCTAGAAAATTAATGTTTCCCAAGAGTCCAAAGACTAGCTGAGCTTTTACAGTATCTGGTTCTGACCCCAGCTCCCACTTCCCCTTTCTTCTGGGAAAGAGAGGTGCAGTGATAGTGACAGTGAAATGTAAGTGTCTTGCTTTATACTCAGGATGACAAGGTAGAGTTCCTGCATTCAAAAACCGGGGCCTCAAGACCAAATTGTGCTACAAAACAATTAGAGAGCAAAGATAACTATTTAGTAGCCAAATCTATTAGTTTAAACTGCTCAAGTTTAAACAATTCAAACAACTCCAGTTGTTCATATGCTGAAAATACTGTGCATATTTGGACACACAAAGGTTGGATATACATCAATCCACATACACATGTGTGTGCACACATGTACATCTATCTATAAATTTTGTTAGCTCCTGGATTTCATTCTTGCTGCCTTTGACAAACAAAAAAAGTTATAACCATATAAAGGATATTTATAGGAGCGAGAATTTCTTAAGTTTTTCAACACTGGATGGCTTTACATGGTTGTGAGTTGATGGTTTTGGGAGGGAGTAAAGAAGGAAATTTCAAAATGTGAATGGTATTGAAACCTCTTAAATTTTTTCTTCAAAGGCAAAGAAAAAGAATAAAATTATGTTTCCCTTATTCGACAAGATGGCACGCAGAAGGGCTGTGGGGCAGAAAAATAACTAAAAGGAATATAAAGATTCGGTGCCTTAAGTTCCTTTCATGAAATATGTGAGTTAAAAAAAATCCAATAACCATAAAACAACTTTTTCTTTGATGAACAAAAAACAAGCCTGAAATTCAGTGCCGCTGAGCAAATGAATGACAGACACAGATGCCTTTACCTTCAGTTCAACACAGATCTGCCATCCGAACAGTCCCACGCCCCTCTTACCACTGACTAAATGTAGCAAAGCATTTGTTAACAACAAAGGTTTAAAGTAAAACTTAAAAGGACATAGTTTCCCTTCTTTTTTGTAATCTCTTCATGAATTAGTAAACGCAGCTCTGCCATATCTGTTTTCCTGTCCTCCCTGAATTCAAACCTTAAAATAACATATAAAAGTGAAATATGTTATGTCTTTTCCTGGTGGAGTACTCCAGTCTAATTTTTTTCAAATTAACTAAGATATTGATTGTTTTATTTAAAATGTAGGACCTTGATGCTATTTTAATTTTCCAAAGTCAGCTCCTCATACCAATTTCCCCAAAGGTCAAAAACAATATATTAAGGAAATCCCACCTGCTACTTAGGGCTTCCATAGGAAATTTGCATTTCCACTTTGGAGGAAATGACAACCTATTTTATTATCTCCAAGCACGGTATCCCCATCGCTGCAAAGCAGCAGACAAAAAGAAGGAAGGCCAGTGTCCATTTTCCTACTGACACTTCATGGAAATTAAAAATTCAGCGAGAGACAGCATAAAGCCTGTGTTGAAAGATGCAGGCTCGCCTAAACTCTGTCCTGTTTCTATGAAAGCCAGGCTTGCTGGCCAGCCCACTTGAGTGGGGCTAGTTCCATGGAGGGCTGCGGCTGGGTCCCAGGCACAGTTTTCAATCTTTGGTAAACAGTCCCTGAAGGAATAAGGTGGTGGTCCTGGCTGTGCCCTTTAACTGGCCTCTAAGAGTGAGAGGGAGCACCCGGAGAAGGCCCCTCCAAAGTGCAACAGACCTTTTCTACGGTGCTATTTACAAACCAAACAAGGCTGAAGATAGATGACTTCCTACGGTCCAGCTCATGGGAAAGCAGCATTTTGTTCAGGACAAAGCATATACATCAAGGACAAAGGAGCGGTAGAAAGCACCTCCTCTTCTAAGCACTCAACGATACTGAGCCTTCCGATATATTTTACTCTGAAAATAGTCCACGCTTTTTCAGCTTTTCTTGAGTGTTTCACTTCTCTCCTCTTCCCTCTCGTCGCTTTTCGTCTTTCATGGCTTCCCTCCCTCCACGGTTCTTATTACTATTGAAGAAAACCTGCTGTTCCCTGCCACGTACCCATACTTCCGAGTCTGGGAGTTAAAGAGACATTAGAAAAATTCGTTCAGTGGGCCGGTGATTTTATCTGGGTAAGGGCAAACAACTAGTGCAGTCAATTGCTTTCCCCCAGTGAGTAAACTGACTATGCTCTTTGAAGTACAGAGTTATTCTCAGTTGAAATTAGTTTAGAACTGAGGAGAAATGGGTCTTCTTTGAAATCCTTGCTGTGAGGGACTTAAAGAACGATACTTACTGTTATCCGCCTGTGCAAATCAGCTGCTTAAATATGCATGCCTTTAGGAAAGGTCAAGCTGATAAGGTGTTTTTTTTTTTTAATATTTTTAAAACTAAGGTGAGTTTACGGAGGTCTTTAAAGTTAGCAAGGGCTTCCTTTCATCTTCAAAGACGAAAATTGTTTCAATTTGTGGTCATGATGCATAGAGCTTAAAAAACACAAGTGTAAAGATACTACACTGCAATGCAAGAAGGGAAAACAGACGAGTTTTGCTATTGAGAGAAACGGTTCAACAAACTGGCTGAAAGAATATCCAAGTCTTTATCTAAGAGGCGGTTTTAAGAGCAGAGAACTGCAGAACTTGTCTACCTGAATGTAGATGCAATATCCACATACCTACACAAAACCCTGGCCAATTCCCTGAATATTTTAGTTCAGAATCTGAAAGTCTGCTGTGCCTAGACCACGTTACAGTGGTGAAAAGATTAGAAAATGGAAATCTCAAAGAAAATGAAAAAGAATTGATCGTTTAGTTCAAAGAAGATGAGGATGCTGGTGGCTTAAGAGCTATCTTACAGAGATACCTATAGGATGGAGATGAATAAGCCTTTATCTTCCATGAGCGCAAATCAGGAAGCGTCTGTGTTAACTAAGGAGAGGCATCTAGATAGCTGAAAGCATGACTGACTATATGTCAAGATTCTGGCTTCTAACTCACTTTCTGCTTCTAACTGGCCATGAGATCCTGGGGCCAGTCTCTTGAACTCTCTAGATTTCCATCACCTCCATCTCCAATTGAGAACACTGTCCAATGTTGCAATTCTCTGAAACAAAAAGAACTGTCTGTCTTTGCCTGCTTCAAAACTGAAATAATTACCAATTTGGTTTATACCCTGGCCACTTAAAAGTGAAGGAATGTCTTTTCCAGTGTGGCTGGTACATTTGGCAGCAAAAATGAACACCCACCAGAGGCAGAGTAGGGAAACCAGAGGCCACCCGTCTTTCCAGAAAGACGCCTTCCTAGCGCCTGGTGTGACCATGGATTGTAGCTCAGAGAATTCCATTTCAGAAAAGGCTCTTGGTTTTCCTACCATGAAGGGAATACATTCAGTTCCTACAAGGAGGGCAATTAATAGGCACCTGTGACCATCCTGCTTGGAGGAAGAAAGGGCCATTTTAAGCAAATGATCCAGGGCTGGAACACAGGCTAGTTCAAAAATGGTGTTAAGTTGGACTTTTTAAATGAGTGATAAAACTCCCATGTGTTGAAAGAAAGCTGTAAAACATTGCAACCCCACCTCCTTTACATAAAAAAAAAAAAAGGAACATCTAGGCCTCTGGCCCAGGAGCCGGCAATGACACACCCTCTCTCTACGTCACACTCCGGCAGCAAGAAAAACCCCATGCATTTCACAGTTAACGATGATGAACATGGCCATGCGGACGCTCAAATGCCAGAACACTTCTTTTCCCCCTTTCCATGAATGAACATGGGGCTGCTTCTGAAATGGGAGGCTGCATTTTCCTCACCACATACCTCCCCAGGAGTCAAGTGTGCGTTGGGAAACCGCTGAAGGAGCGTCTGGTGTTTCCTGTGACAATGGGGGCGTTTCAGAGCTCCCTGCTGCTGGGGGTGATCTGCTAACCTTTCCTTTGTGATCTGAGCAGTTAACGAGACTGTAAACCAGCATCCAAGCTGATTGAATGTAGGTTTAAAGGGCAAAAGAAAACGGTGGTTGTGTAATGATTAAACGGCTCTCTTTTTTTTCCCTTTAATTGCTAAAAACTGAAGTTGTGTTATTTTAATGTTGAAATCATTGTATATGCAGGTGCAAACTGCACTGAAGCTGAAACAGAACTTCACCATGCTGTTGTGCTCAGGGGGAAGTTTGCTTCTGTTACTTTCAAAAGTCATCTCTGTAAACCAACCTGGAAAGCCTCTGGTCCACCTCCTCCTCCTGCCTCCCATGAATCAATTCCACAGAGCTGAAGTTAAACACATAATTTGTAAAAACTACTGAGAAGTAAACTTCTGGTTCCAAAGTAACCCGGGAATAGTTGCCAAACGCAGATAAATCTTCACCCATAGTAGGAAGCCCCACACTGTTTAGAAAACACTTCCTAGACTTTGCCACCCTTGAAACCGACTGAATGTTCAAACCACGGGCATCACTGCTCTTGTTCTCACAGACTGCTTTTAGGGGAGGAGTTAACAGTTTTCACAAGTCAGTGGCTCCACTAATAAGTACAGTGATTTAGTGGAGATTCTGATTGTCTTGGGTTGGTGTCCCTGAGAGCAGAAGCTTGAATTCATTTTGCTCTAAGCAGGTGTGTAATGAGAATAGAGGCTGTGTTGATAAGAGAACCCTGGGACTTGGTAATATATTAGCCTCTGTAATTTCTTCCCAAAATAGACTTAATGGAAAGAGGATGCATACTCTACCCCTTCTCAAAGGAAGCGTTCTCCAATACAGCAGAAGCAGCCGTTCTAAAAACAGCTTTATGGCTTTTCAGTCAATGGCTCTATTTTGTCCCCTTTCACAACTTCCTTCCTTCTACTTCGTAAGAATGCATGGTGGAGACATCCATGTTCACATCTCCTGCACACACACACACACACACACACACACACACACACACACGGCTGAAAATGCCCCCAAGGTCTGCCTACTCCCACTCAGGGAAAATTTAAGTAATTACTGGATGCAATTTAACCTGAGTCCTTTATAATGCTTTTCATTTCATGTCTTCCTTTTACTCCAGATCTAATGGTGAAGCACCATTAATTAGCCTCGGGTTAAATTCAGTTCAGGGAGCAATTACTAAGTGCCCTGCTAAGAAGCCTCGTACTGGACTCAAAGACAAATAAGAGACCGGGTTCACGAAATATGAGGAGCTGCCTGCAGAGTACTTCCCGAAAGATCAAGATGGGCTCAGGAGCAGAATCAGAGCTCGGGAGGCCAGACTGCTGATTATCCATCCATCACACACCTACCCTGCAAGTCAGATTGCTTTCCAAGGTCTCAGAAATGAAATTTCCTTGCTATACCTGCGATGTTTTCCTTAGCTCTATTTCACAAGCTAGAGGAGTATTTCCTCCTGTTCAGGGCCAACCTTATTAGAATAGAAGCAGCCCCAAAGTTGCATGGGGTGTCAGATTTTTCAGATTTGGAAAATGTTTCCCCGTGAGTGAAAACAGGTATAAAAGGTGGTTAGATTCTCAGACTGGGCGACAAAAGTCTATAACCTAAAATGTAGCACATTTGTAATAGAAAGGATAGAAATAACTTTGAACTAAATAATTCTTAGTAATCTTTCATTTTAAACACTACTAAATAATTTTTCATCGTTAATTAAAGAAAAGCTTGTAATAAATGATTTCGAAATTCATCTCGGAACTTGACCTTTGAGGAAAACCAGATTTTAATAAAAGACAGTGGACGGAAACTTTTGAGGCCCGTCTGAATGGAAGCTTCTAGGCATTTTCAAGGGTTGGAGATTAATGGCATTCTTTTTTTATTCTATTAAATTTTACCTTGAAACATATGGTTTCTCTCTTCTCTGATACGTGTATTGCCTGGGCCACTCTAGCAATATGAGAAGACGGTAGAGGAGGCATGCAAGAAAATGGGAAGCCGTGTTCTAAAAGAACTTGAAAGAGCTGGAAGAGAGGCGGAAAGGGAAAGAAAATGGGACATTTGTAATGTACGGAGACATGTGTGAGAACATTATCTTGAGATGGAAAGGCAGGAAGAATCTCTGAGCCGCACGTGTCCCATCCCAGTCCACAGCAAAGTACCCTCTGCCAGAGACCTCATACACGCTGCCATTTAGGGTGACCTCCGAGGTGTGTGTGTGTGTGCGCCCGCGCGGCAGGAAGCAGAGCCAGGACAGAGGGCAACTGTGATTTGTAACCACAGGACACGCGTGGAATTTGAGTACCTGCTCTAGATCCAGTTTATAGCCGAGGAATTCACATGTTGGAGAAGGTGGAGGCTACCTTCACACAGAGGAAAAAGAACAACGGGATTAGAAGTAGGTCAGATGAAGATACATGAAAATATTTTTATACTTGGAAGTGAAGAATTGGAAAACTGGCTTCAATAGCATGCAGGAGAGTGGGATGTAGGCAAAGCTTCCACTGTCCTGAATAAACCAGACAAAAGGAACCTTAATACCGCAGAAGAAATTTTAGTTACTATTCAGTAGTAGCTTCCTGAGGCAGGCTGGGGTTACCCCTGGGGAAAGCTTTCTTAGGAGCGTGAAAGTTTGGCGTCTCTCATCGGACCACCACGAGAGCGCCCATTTGAAGCCATATAATGGCACTTATGTTGGTGCCCTAACACACTTATTCTGGGCTCTCCCTGGCTATGGGAACCTCCAGGAGCTTAAAGTCTTCACCAGGCAAGTCGGGCAGATGTTTCCTCTTCAGCATCACAACATATTCTGTTTGACCATTTGAGTCCTAGAGCTGGCAAGGGTGGCCCACGGCGGTACCAGCCGATTCCCTGAAAGCCAGGGAGCTGACAGGGACCTGCGTGGAAGGCAGGGGAGCCCATCGTGGATGACAAGTGTTTGTTCACCAAAGGTCCCTTCCACTTCCCCTTCCCAATCCACACACAGTCTCAGAACATCAGTTTATATAAAGGGTGAAGACAGAGGTGCTCCGGTTTGGGAGTGGGAAAGGACTCAAGAGTCCTGTCCTCTGATTCCCCAAGGGGGGTTCTTATATAAATCTGGCCCTAGAAGTTTTTAGCTTCTCTTTTACTGGACCCAAATTTACAATCAAATCGCCCAGAGGAGGAAGTCACCCTCCCTCCAGGCTCGCCAATTACTGAGGAGGAGCAGTTTCTCCTCGTTTCCAACTGGAGACGCCAAAGCAGACCCTTCCCAAAGGTCACGTGGTTAGCAGTAGGAGAAATGGATCTAAGATACACATTTTGAAAAATCTTTTACATTCTCCTTGCCTTATCCCCCTTTCTCTATAATTCCCCATTATATTTCAGTAGACCTTTGATGTTTTTGAGAATTTGACAACCCCAGCCCCACTCCCTGCAATTCAGTCTCTAAATTTGGGAAGCCAGGAAATATTTTGCTCAGGTTTGGCGATTTCTCCTAAAGCTGTTTAACTACGGAGAGGCAAGCACTTCCTGTGTCTAACCTTACCCCCAGGTTAACTCCCTCTCCAGCTTTCACCCTGGCGTCATCTCTCACTTGATGGCCATTTCCCCGAAGAAACTGCAACAGTTGTTTAGTCTCCTAAAGAGAGCAACGATGTCAACTCCTGTTAGGGAATAACCAGGTGGCACTGAGGTGGGACTGTGGCAATGTGTTGGCTCCCTGCTTCCACAGACTGAAGGATTTTCTCTCAAGCGTCAGCTTCCAGGAGCCAGAATTCAACTTTGTGCCTGAAGGGAAAAAATGGCAAACTACTCAATGTCATAGACTTCAGAGTCCACCTCTGGTCACTGAGAACTCGGGTTGTCCGAGGTCCACTGTGATCCTTTTACTGCCTGAATCCTTTACCGATTGAGGCAAAACAGGATCACATTAAGTAAGGTCACAAATAGAGAGCAGATCTGAACAGACCCTGGTGAAATTTGTTGGTCCTATTTTGTCATTTATATACAGTTTAACGGCAAGTAATAGAATATGCCACACCTTTCCACTTTGTTCTCTGTCTTTCTAGAGTTGGGAAAAGAGCTGATTTACATACATTGTTGAAGAATCATCGCATTAAGCTTTTGAAATAATGTTTCATTTCTGTTTCATAGATTTTATTTCATCTGCAAAGATCTGTGCTGGTAACACCTGCCCCGATTAACAAAAGCATCTCCTCTGTTGCCAACTGACTCTTGCTTCTAAAGTTTGGAACTAACCGACTACAGGTACCTATCTTCTGCAGTCGTGCTCGAGGCTCCTCCTTAGTCTTATGAAAATCTGACAAGATTGGAAACAGAAAAGTGGGTCAGGATACATCTGGCTTTCCATTAGGACCACCACCATCTCTTTATTTGACACCTTGCCTAATTCACTTTAGTCTTCCTTTGGACCAGGAGCTCCTGGGCTCCTGCTGTACTTTCATTAGTCATACTGTCTTACGCATCATGAACGAGTACACCACGATACCGAACGTGTACATCAGTGTGAATAACTGGCTATTGTTCTCAGGGCGCCAGTCCACATTTTTATAGTGCTGTCCGTCTTCCATGTTTGGGATTTAGCAAGTCTGTGCTGCATACTGTTCCCACAGAGATGCGGCTGTAAAATCGGTGAGGTCTGATAAATGTTTTTATCTGATGTTTGTCTCTTTTCTGTGGGAAAGTTCTACCAGATGAATCCAGACTGTCTGGACGTCCCTCTTTCTTTCTTCTCCTTCTGAGAGATATACCAGAGTGGTACCCCTTCCCTCTTGCAGAGACTTTTTTTTTTATTGAATGAAAGATTCTTTAAATTCTATAGTGCTTTAAAATTTTCAGAAGGTTCACACAGATGACTTCATATAATCCCATAATAACCCTTTTTTCCCTACCCTTGTATTGCCTCTTCCCTCTCCCCACTGGTAACCACTAGTTTGGTCTCTGTATCTGTGAGTCTGATACTTTGTTTTATTCACTAGTTTGTTGTATTTTTTAAGATTCCACAGATAAGTGATAACATACAGTATTTGTCTTTCTCTGAATGACTTATTTCACTTAATACAATACCCTTCAAAGTCCATCCATGTTGCTGCAAATGAGAAAATGTCACTCTTTTTTATGGCCGAGTAGTATTTCACTATAGATATAAACTTTATATTCACTATACACACACACACATGCACACACACCCTACATCTTCTATATCCATTCATCTGTTGATGGACACTTAGGTTGTTTACAAATCTTGGCAATGATAAATAATGCTGCTATGAACACTGGGGTGAGTGTATCTTTTAGAATGTGTGTTTGTTTTTCATGGATATATATTCAGGAGTGGAATTGCTGGGTCATACAGTGGTTGTACATTTTTTTACATCTAGAGTCACTTTGTTATGGTCAACCCACTGGTATCTCTTACTCTAGAGTATCACTGATATCATCCCTAAAAATAGGAATGACTGCCATGCAATGGATGCAAACAAGTATTTATTATATAAATATAATAAAACAAGTAACATTGGTGCCTTTTCAACAGTCTCTTCATTGCCCTTATAGGAACATCGGTGGTAGAGCATTCTAAAGTTACATACAGATGCCATTCACAAGAATATGTCCTCTGGTCTCCTGATATTTGTCAACACTTCCATCCTGATCGCCAGCAAAAGGTGAATTTCATTTCCCTTCTTAAAAGTTTGAGACAAATGGGTGCAGATGTTTTTAAATTATAAGAAAATTACATTTTTGATGCCCTCAAAGCCATTTTCTTATTCAGATCATTGCTGCACATAGATTGGTAGAAAATTAAAATGTTGATGTGTTCCAGGTGTCTGGGATTCTTTAAAGGTGATCTTGTAGACTAACTACGCAGGCATTTTCCAGGTTAAACATTAATTAACTACCTCCACCAAATTTCCTCACCAGCCCTGCTTATGTTTCCCACGTGTACACTCAACCTCACCAAGCCAGACCTCTCTTTGGAAGTCCCCCACCACAGACTTTAATGAACATCTGATTTCCCTTTAGAACAACCCTGTCTTTAACTCATCTGCAAATACTTACAGGTTTTCTTATGAAAAAGGCACAAAAATCAGACTGAGGGGAGAGAGAGAAGTATATTTCAAATCTTTTAGGTCTCTGTCTTCATTTTTCTAAGATGAGGAAGGATGTTTGTAGAGCTGGCTCCAAAGGGCATTTCACACACAGTGTATCTGGACATTCTTTTAGAGGTAGAGGTTGGGGTGAATGATTTAGAAAAACCCAAGTTAAAAAGTCTCCTCTGAGTGAAGAAGGGATGTCTTAGGTTGATTTATCAAAACTAGAGGATTCCCAACCTAAATGTCCATTGACAGATGACTGGATAAAGAAGCTGTGGTATATATATATATATATATATATATATATATATATATATATATACACACACACACACACCACACACACAATGGAATACTACTCAACCATAAAAAGAATAAAGTAATGCCATTTGCAGCAACATGGATGGACCCGGAGAATGTCATTCTAAGTGAAGTAAGCCAGAAAGAGAAAGAAAAATACCATATGATATCACTTATATATGGAATCTTAAAAAAAGACACAAATGAACTTACTTACAAAACAGAAACAGACTCATAGACGTAGAGAACTTATGGTTACCAGGGGGCAAAGGGGGTGGGAAGGGATAAATTGGGAGTTTGAGATTTGCAAATACTGACTGGTATATATAAAATAGATAAACTAGTTTATACTGTACAGCACAGGGAACTATAGTCAGTATCTTGTAGTAACCTATAATGAAAAAGAATATGAAAAGGAATGTATGTATGTATATGTATGACTGAAACATTATGCTGTGCACCAGAAATTGACACAACATTGTAAACTGACCATACATCAATTAAAAAAGATGTTAAAAAAAAACAAACCCCAAACAAACCTAGAGTTTCCCCTGACCACATTTCTGAATAATTACCCACTTGTAGAGATTCACTGATAACTTGCCTCTCTTTCTCTCAATGTACAGTAAGTGCTGTAGAACTGTATTAGGTACCAAAGTGACACACAAAAGAAATTTTCATCTCTGTCAAGAAGCTACGTTCTATCAGAGGGACAAGATGAACATTAGAGAAACAGCTAGAGATACAAATTAAAGACTAAACCCATACACTGAGGATGCCTGCCTCTCCGACTTCAACCCCAGGAAACCCCTGGCCTTCTTTGCTCACCAGCCGTCTCCTCTCGTCCTCGCTGACGGCTCTCCTTTCTTCTCCCAACTCTTTTTGTCCCTTCTGCCTGTCCTACGTTAGGCCTGTCGGCGACTGGCAGGCACTGTTTAGTACTATGCTATCATCCTCTCTTTTACGGAAAAAAACCCCATGATTCTTTATATCTGCTTATTTGACTGATTCATTCATTCACTCACTCACTCATCGGACCCAGATCCTGCCCCAATTTTGCCTCTTTCTTACAGCCGCAGCTTCTGTTCGTCACTTTTCTGAGAACCACCAAACGCCGTGGCTCTGTATTGAACTTCTTAGAGGCGTCCCAGTTCTAGGGATCCAGGCTGCCTTCCACAGGGTGACGGGCCTCCCCACATCCTCATGGGCTCAGCGGCGTGGGAAGGCGGCCACAGGGCTCTGAAAGGCCTCCACCTGCTGCTGCCGGTTCCTCTCTCCTCGCTCCCTTGATGCACCCACGTGGGACAGTCAGAACCCATACTCAGCGGGGCCCTAGACCCCATCTCCAGCCCTGACCTTTCCCCTTCTCTTCCGTCCCATATTCCCCAATGTCTACAAAATGTATAGACCAGGTATTTGACGGCCACCCAAAACCAGCATGTCAAAGCCAGACTGTACTATCTCTCCCCGCAAAGCCCGGCTGCTGGCTCCCTCTGCCTCGGCGGCAGCAGCGGGGCGCCCATCCCTCAGGTCTCTCCCACCAGCCTCCTGTCGGCTCGCGGTCCCCTCTGCCCTGCACCCTTCCCTCAAGTCTTCTGCCGAGCCCGACTGCCTCTCTCTCTGTAGTGTTTCCTCAGATCTAATCTTTCACCACAATTTCTCCTGCCAAAGAACCATTCCAGATATGAACTCTCTCAAAGTACAAATACATACCGACTAATATGCTCAGAGAAGTAATAAACAAGAAAACTTTCTCTGCACGTCCTAAAACAGATCATAAACGGTTCCCGTCCCATGTTCTCTAGTGATTTCTGGAGCATGAAAGAAACGCTTCACGCTGAAGTCATACGAATATTTATTAGGTTTTTCTATTTACTTAACTTCGTAGTTGTTTTATTGTTATGTTCCCAAAGAGGCGCTAGCCTAGCAGGCACATTAGAAATAGATGAAGAAAAATGGAGGCAAAGTAAATCTAAGAGCGGCCTTCCACGCATGTCCGTCACAAGACTTATCCGCAGCGCAGTGCATCAAGCTGTCAGGAAGTCTTGTCTCTGGTTTCTCATTTCTTAACTTTGACCCCTTTTTTTTTGCATGAAAGTTTTCTTTCACCCTCTTGAGATGAATTAAAGAATAACCATCAGTTACTGCATATAAGAACAAGCTGGCTGAGACTTAGAACTTCCCTGATCTCCAGAACGGGCTTGACTAAGCCTTGGAAAATTAATTGCTCACTGCGCCCCCTGATTATTCTCTGTGGGACTTAGGCAAAGCTGTGAGCTTCGTAGAAAAGGATCTTCTTTCCTGTTCAGGAGAGAGCAAAGGAATCCTCTTAGAACCCCTGAACTCTCACTTCCTGTGAAAGTCGTCATGTGTGGATGACGGAAGTCTGCTGGCAGCCCTTTTCCCTTGCCCTCCCCAGTACTCGGTGGAGGCCACTCAGATGCCCATTAAAGTCCCCTCTGGAGGAAGAGTAGAGAAGAGGGGGAAACCACGCTGAAGTGAATTAACTATTATCGATTTTGCCAATTTGCTTTTAGAAAGAATCTGCTAATAGAATGTTTAAATTATTAGGAAAAATAGATTTGGCTTAACCCCAAATTGCCTTAAGTATAAACACAAAGAATAACGCCACACAAAATAAAAGTCAAGGCGGGTATTCAAAAGTGCATGGAAGGAAGCAGCTAGGATGGGCAGAAGTAACTGGGGGGAGATCCGAAGCAGGGAATGAGACGTTATGACAAACGGTACGGGGGAATATCATACAGGGACAGGAGAAAGCCGGTGGAGTGGGGGAGGGGGTTGATGTTGGATGACACCAAAAAGACATCTGTCTTATGAAGTTAAACCACACCAGAGCCAACATGCTGGTTTCTACAAAAAAGTTAGTCCCCGACAAGGCTGCCCAAAAGCGCAGGCCACCTGCTGTCCTCCAGGCGTGGCCTTGCACCTGCCGAGTGCGCGTGCCCTTTTATAATTTGCACAAGGGTGCCACATGGGGCAGCAATGAAAGTGCACCCCTGGAGTCATCTCGACCTGAGGTGGAAACCCAGGAATGAGTAACTCAGTGGTCCAAAATGATCTGAAGGACATCTGACAGGTCCTGTGTTGGAGAGAGCCACCAAGAAGCCACAGAGAGGTAACCTGGGAAATTCTTCAAGGTGAAAACGCGGTCTCGTGCTATCCTGGACTCCTCCAATGCTAATTAAGTGACTTTCGTGGATATTGTTTCCTTGGGATGGTCTCCTCTCAGACGTAGTTCTTGGAAGTAGCTTGTCCCTCTGGACGTGACACCAGAGGGCATACGGAAATGGTGTGAATATCTCAGGGGAGATCTGGGGATGAAACAGTATCGTGGGGGAAAAGAGTATTTTGGAGATGGGGTGGCTAAGCAGAATTATTTCAAATTCTGATCAATCCTAGGCTCCAAACTAGTGAGGAATAGTGACCTGATGTAGCGGAGAGTGACAGAGAGGGAGAGGAACTAATATTCATCCGAGTGTTGATTATACACTAGGAACGTTACATGCATCGTCAGTTCTGACAGGGACCATGGGACACAGGTCCCATTAACCCACCTGACAGATGAGGACACTGCAGTTCAGAGAAGTCTGATGCTCTGAGTCACATGGCCCAGGTTCAAGCCCGGGTCTAACTACAAAGCCCATGTTCTTTCAGCTATACCATGCTGCTTGTTAACAGGCTGAATGATATGCCTGGTGAGAAAAAGATAAAGGCAAGTTCTATAACTCATGCTTGACAGAAAAGACTGGATACTGAAATGTTTTTCAAGTAACGTCTCAGAATGGTGGACCTAAAGGATGGTAGCCACATATGATCCAACAATCCCACTCCTGGGCGTAGATCCAGAGGAAACCCCAGTTTGAAAAGACACATGCACCCCAATGTTCACAGCAGCACTATTTACAATAGCCAAGACATGGAAACAACCTAAATGTCCATCAACAGATGACCGGATGAAGAAGACGTGGCATATTTATGGAATACTACTCAGCCATAAAAAGAATGAAACAATGCCCTTTGCAGAAACATGGATGGACTTAAGAGATTATCATACTCAGTGAAAGACAAATATCATATGATATGAGTTTTATGTGGAATCTAAAATATGATACAAATGAACTTATTTACAAAACAGACTCACAGACATAGAAAACAAACTTACGGTTACCAAAGGGGAAGGTGGGTGGGAGGGATAAATTATTTGGGATTAGCAGATACTAACTACTTATTATAGAATAGATAAACAACCAGGTCCTACTGTATAGAACAGGGAACTATATTCAATAGTTTGCAATAACCTATAAGGAAAAAGAATATGAAGAAGAATATGTAAATGTGTAACTGAATCACTTTGCTGTACACCAGAAACTAGCACAACGTTGTAAATCAACTAATACTTCAATAAAAAAAAAAAGGATGGTAGTCAGCTGTTTTGAAACTTGTTCTGAAGAAATAAGAACAGGAAAACAGCTTCAACTTCCACACGAAAAAAAGCTTCCTTATCAGAAAGTACTGAAGTTAGAGGCTGAGGAACACTGTGGAACCTTCTTCCCGTGCAGAAGGCAGGACAACTGATGCTGGTGAGAAGATGCAAAGCGCCGTTTGTTTAAAGTAAAGGAACCCCCTGAAGGAGTTCACCGGAGAGAAGGAAGGGAAGAAAAACTGCCCCTGAGTCACTGCTGTGCTACAAAACAGCACAAAACAGCAGAAGGAATGGAGGACGCGGAGAAATGTTGGAAGGGAAAGAAACAGAAAACAGGAGACTCATGATTATTAGTATCGAGAACACTTTGAATAATGTCTAGTGTAACCATCCTCGTGGAGCCAAGTCCTGCAGCCTCCTCTTCTCTGAAGGTATTTTCAAACAACACAGATTTTAAATTTTTGTTGTTGTTGTTAGTGGAGGGACTGGGGATAGAACCCAGGACCTTGTGCATGCTAAGCATGTGCTCTACCACTGAGCTATGCCCTCCCCCTTAAAACATTTTTTTTTGGAAACAATATAGATTTTAATCTGAATGGAAGACTTCAAGTGTGGTCCTGCCTCAGAGCAGGAACACCCAAGTGCTAAATGACCACTCCAGGGGCTTCGGGTGATCCTCAGAGCAGATTATTTTTTAACTTTATATGTATTTAATAGTAATCTCATTAAAAAAAGTAAAATGCCCCATTTAATTCTCATATTCCCCTGTACATTTGGCTTTATTATCCTGTGACAATTTATATTTCAGAGTTATGAAGAAAGACTGTGGCCCAGAGAGTCTAAGGGACTTACCTAGCTAATAAATTGAGAGAGCTAAGATTTGACATTAAATCCTTCAGTGAATCTCCTATCCAGGATTCCTTCCAGAATCTTAACCTGCATTTTCAACCACATGCTGGGGGCTGGCTGTCAAACATACACCATGGGTTGGTCCCTCAACTTGGATGAGAATCACTTGGTCAGCTCTAGAGATTGCCTGCACAGGTGGCTGAAGAATTGGCAAAGGAAACTGATCATTCAGAGGAACAGAACAATAAACAGGGCCCCTGTATCTAGGACCCCCGTGTCCCTCTACAGACATGTTGATGAGACGAGCATCCTAAAAGTTCTAGAAGGTGGTAAACAATGTTTAAAAGCTTTTGTTCCCAGCTTGTCAAAGCCCACTCTTTAGGCTGAACCCAGAGAACATTCTTTCCTCCCTTTGTTTATTTGTTCATTTATTCAAATTTGAAACATATGAGGTCATGATTCCTTATCTCTTTTTTTGCAGCTCTCAAAAATTTAAAGCAGTATGTCCTCGGGGGAAATAAATGACAAAATATTAAAAAAAAAAACAACAAACCAAGTTCACGTTAACATTTGAAAAGTTTTCATTGTTTCGTTTACCAAAATAATATGTAGAAATTTAAAGAGCTTTTTATTTGTCTTAAGAATCACATTCTGGGAAGTGTGGTAAGGATGGCAATTATTGGGTGTCTTGGGGTTATAAAGAGAACATAAACAGAAAAGCTAATGGAAAGAACATATAGTTACAGATACTAAAGTGTCTTAAGTCAGGAAGCACTGGTCTGAAGCCCTGATTTACCCTAGAGATGCTATATAATACAGTATCTGTAACTGTAGGTATACAAAGACCCACAGAGGGCGGACTGGGCAGAGAGGAGCCACCATGATAGCCTCATTGCTGTTGGGCCACCCTTGTAAAATAATTTCAAGCGTGAAATCATTGATAAACACGTAGCTCCGTGTGATGAATCCCACATCTTGGATATGCAACAAGACAGCCTTCACCCTGGTGTGGTGCCATTTCCACACAGACGCCCTGGTCTTTGAGGGAGGCAAGGAGGCTACAGGGTAAGGGATCCCATCATTATGAGAGGGACAAAAATGGAAAGGGGTCTCTAATGAAGCTGCTTGGTATGACGGAACTTCAGATGACCAGGTGCTCCTGAGGAGGCGGGGCTTTAGGGATGAGCCGTGTTGAGTGGAATCGACCATGCTAAAGGAACAGGAAAAATGGACAACTTAGAGCCTGTGACCCAGCCCTGCTTCCTGCATCCTAATCTTGCTGCCACTGCACAGCTTTCCTTGGAGCTCTGCCAAGCAATGTGCCAACAGAGAAGCTGCTCTGTTGAGCAGAGGATGTGTATGGTAATGACCCTGTCACCTGCTTCCGGGGAAGGTTGAAAGCATATTAAGGTTTTTAGAAGCCTGATCCTCCCAACAACCAGCCCCATTATTAAGCTATCCTTTTATCTAAAACTAACTTTAAAGTCAAGTGATAGAGACAGAATGTCTGCTATCCCAACCTCTGTTTTTCTAACAACAAAACCCGGCTCTTTCCCAGACCCCACATTTAAGCACAGAAGCATCTTCTCTACTTGTTTGTTAATAGAAGTTATCATAATTGCAATCCAAGTGATCTGGGTATACAGAGTCTTGTTTTGAAATAAAGAGTTGTGTTTCTATTAGATACACACCAGTTTTTAGGGCTAGAAAATGTCCGTCACACTTCTGAAGCCTTCTTTCTGGATGCTGTTACCCACGGGGGTCTTGATCATTGTTGCAGTGTCTGGTGGGGGGCTCCAGTGCCGCAAGGAATACACTTAAGTGGGGTTTGGGTCTATGAAAGGCTGAAAATCAGGTCTCATGACCACTGGCATTCAGTAATTACTAATTGCTACTTCTTTGTCTATACAGTGCAAAAACTTAAAGTGTTGAATTTGGGCTCTTTGAATTCAGTCAACGCATGGAACAAAGGATCCTTAGCCTTTTTTTAAGGAAAGGGGAAGCAGGTTAGAAACCAAAAGAAATGGAGGTGTGCATTTCAGTTTCAGTTGGAAAGCACTCCAAGAACGAATAAGAGCTATTGTAAAAAGGAAAAAAAGGAGGAAATTGTAAAAAATGGCCCAGGATCCAGTACCCAAAGCTCCCATCTGAAGATATCCATGGAAAACCAGAGACCACCGAAGGACAGATAGAAATGCGTACAGGAGCAAAGGGAAAACCACAGATTTTATGTAGAATTATCAACTGTATGTGCTTGTATTCATGGCTAAAGCTATAAAACATCTTACTAGCCTATAAAGTTGGGACAACAGTATGTATTTTATACATGTGAAGATACTGAGTAAGAGATAAAAGATTTAACACAGTACTTCAGTAAGTGGTAACTGGTAACTTTTTTTTTTTTTGGAAAAAGGTGTTGGGGCTAGAACCCAGGACCTGGTGCATGCTAAGCACCACACGCTCTACCTCTGAGCTATTACCTGCCCCCAGTAAGTGATAACTATTGTTCATAATGGTAATATTTGACTTCTAGAAAGAATATTTGGATTATTGGACAAAAAAAGAAAAAGATTCGAAGGAAGTACATGTTCCTAGTGATGGAGACCTTTCTTAGGAGAATGGTAAGACGACGACTGAATTAAAAGATTGGAGAGAGGCCCCTTCTTCCCCTGGGAGCAGGAAAGGAGCATTTTTTCAGCTGTGGTATCCCACGGAGAAGTGCTCAAGGCCAGACTGTGGCCTGAGCCTGAGCGAGTGTGAGAGCCTGGGGCAACAAGAGGGGAGGCGCGGGGAGCCTGCTTTCACAGCCTTGGTCTTAGCTTCTCTAGTCTTCCCTCCCTCCCTCCTTCTACTTCTCTCTGTCTCTCCTTTCTACCTCTCTACAGCTTGTCAATCTACCCTCTCTTGTACTGTTCACTTTTATATATCTCTGTTTTCTTTTGTCCTAGTGAAAGTGTTTCATCTGCACATTCAACACCCAAGACAATATATACGTAGCAATCTCACATCCTAGGACCGCAGGGGCCAACCGCAGGGTACCAGGGAGGCCAGGCGGGGAGTCACCCGAGGTGTGAATGCATCTGGAAGACTGGAGCTCTCCATCTGAATATCTGGGCGGGCATGTGTTCCCGCCACATGGTGTGAGTCTAACACGTGGGTCCTGTAAGCAGTGTCTAAAATTATGTGCAGTGGATTTATGAACCTAAGGTTTATGTCTCCATCTCTCTGCCCAGGGATGTTCTACTCCTAAATTCAAATTTATGCAGGCAAAACAGAGGCATGACATCAGGCTTGAAGCATGATGATCTGGTTAAATTTGGTCAAAGGCCCCTATTTTCATCATCATTATTATTTTTTTTTGGGGGGGGTCTGTTTCTAAGTTGACTTATTCAGATAATGGCATCTCTTTCCTACATCACCATAGTCAGGTACAGCCTTAGTACCACTGACTTTAGCTATTTTTCTTTTTCTTTTTACATTTTTAAAACATTTTATTAAAAAAATTGGGGGGGGGGGTTAGGCTTATTTATTTATTTATTTATTTATAGAGGAGGTACTGGGGAATGAACCCAGGACCTTGTGCATTAAGTATGCACTTTACCACTTGAGCTATACCCTCCCCTCTATTTTTCATTTTCGAGTTAACGTGAGAGAATAACAGGGTTTTTGAACTTGTATTCCATGAGAATACAAAAGTCAAAATATGCCTGCAAAAAGATTAAACAGAAATTAGGGAGGCTAAGTATCCCATATTACAGGAGCAACCAAAGTTAGAGGGAAAAAAGGCAATCCATAGTTTAAATTTCCTGCCCGCAGGGCATGCTACACCTTACATCCTCTTAAATTCCACAGGTAATATAATTTATATAAAATGGGACAGGTCCCAGCAGAAATCTGTACAGGCGCCAGGCAAAACAATTACTTTGATGTGCTCTTTTGAAAGTATTGCAGCTCCTAGGTACAGAGTTTACATGGAAACAAATAATAGAAGATTTAGATGACCTCCTCTCTGCTATTAAAATTATTAAATTGCTAACATGTAATTATTGCGTGTAATATACAAAGCTAATCTATTTACTTGGTTTTTTAAAAAATTAATCAACAGTTAAGAAGTAAGAAAAATTAAAGTCAGACAGTCTAATAGTTTGCTAAGCTACAGTTTCTTAGAAAAGAAAGCAAAACAAATCCTCCACCAGCGGATGAGTTCAGAACTAAACCTTTTTAAGATGACGGCAGGATATATGTTGTAAAGGCAATTACAGTGGAATTCAGGTGGGTCCAAAGTACATCAAGATTACAGCTCTGTAACAAAAAGCCTTTTGCTGTCGTTTGACCACGTTGCAGGAAGTCCTCAACCTACACAGGGGCTGGGTTCCAAAAGTCTGTTTGTAAACTGACTAGCTTTCTTACTGAAATTATGACAGTTAGAAACAGAAGACTGTGTTAAGTTCCCACGAATGCCAGGGAAGCGGCTAAAGACGAAAGCCCCTTCAAGGCAGAGACAGATGCAGCCACACAGCTGCAATGCAGTGAGAGACCCTGTGCTGGAGGAGATGCTGTGGAGAGCCAGAGAGGAACCCCTAGTTCCACTTCCCAGCACCAGCGGAGGCCAGAGTCACCCCCATTTTCATGGAGACTGCAATGAGAGAAAGACTAAAGAGAAAGATAACGGACACAAAACAAGGAGAGAACGGGGAGAAGGGGAATATGGAGAAGCCAAGGGAACAAGACGTTAACGAGACGGGGAAGAGTGTAGGGATGGATGGGTAGAAGCTGCACAGGCTAGGACAGACAGACCAAAGACTAGAACAACAGCAGTGGGTGAGATAACCCAAGCTGAGGGGAACGGCTCATGGCTCAGGCCAACAGTCTCCCAAGAAGAGGATGTCCAGGTCACATACAGGCTGCCATCTGTATGTAATGGCTGTTTCAAAGTCAGGCTTGGGTAGTCCAGAATCTTTTATACCAGACCGTAACTCACCGCAAAAATCAGGTTGGCAGCCCCAAATTTATTTATATCAAATCTTAGGCAAATTCTTGGTCCACCTGATTGTCTAATTTTAACTTTTTCCTCCGCAGATAAGAGTCTGTAGTTTCCTCTAAATGCTTCATTGGAAGACTACAGATATTGCCATGGTCTGAATGTGTTCCCCCCGCCCCTGCCCCCATACTGTAGTGAAACCCTAACCCCCAGAGTAATAGCATTAGGAGGGAGGCCTTGGTGAGGTTTTTAGGTCATGAGGCAGGGCCCTCATGAATGCGATTAATGCTTCTGTACAAGAGGCCCCAAAGTTTGCTTGTCTCTTCCACCACGTGAAGATACAGGTCTGCAACCTGGAAGAGGGCCCTCACCTGACCACACTGGCACCCTGATCGGAGACTTCCAACCCCTAAAACCATGAAAAATAAATTTCTGGTGTTTATAAGAGACCCAGTCTGTGGTATGCTGTTATATCAGCACAAACAAATTAAGACAGATATGGTGTCAATATTATTTAAAAGAGTAAAAATTGAGTAATTTAGTGTAAGGAGGCAGTCAGGCTACTTCTGTAAAGACTGGGAAGCAGCAGTAGAAGCTGAAATGGACTGTCACAGTGGACCTTAGGTCACAGGAGTCGTTGATACCACCCAGGAGCAGCAGGAGGACTGGAAATTATGTTGGAAACGCAATGACATCATTAATTCCATGTCTACCACATCCCAGAACCACTCAGCCACAACAGGATTGTTACCTAGAAACATCCTTACTGGAAAAATTAAGCACTTGTCCCATAATTTCCCGTTAATGGCCAATTTCCCTAAATGTTGGCTTGCGTGTCTCCTCAGGGGCCACTCTATCTCTCTGCTCCCTAGTCCCACACTGCTGTCATTAATGAAGAACCACCCCCATCCCCATCAAAGAAAAGGCCTCGTAGGTGCTTCCAAGAGGGGCACAGACTCCTCTTTGAATTTCTCCATCATTTTCCCGCACGCTTGTAATTGCTGAGTGATCTAACTTCGGACAAATGCTGGGAGGCCCAGAACACTCCACACAAGACTCCACCAGAGGACTTAGCCCTGTATACTCAAGTGAACAGTTCATGTGCTTAGTCACCACTGTCTTCAGCCTCAGGCAGTCGCCACTGCCCACTCACCACTGGGACAAGGTGCTCAGGGTCTGGCACATTGTAGATGAGACAGTGAAACCCAGTGAAAAAGAGATACCGACCTCTCACGTTTGTACCAATTACAACACCACCATATTTGATGTTGAGCCCCTGGAATGACTAGTAAGACTCTAACAAGTCAGCTTCTAAGCATATAAAACCTTCCAGGTATGATTTTCTGCCTTCAAAGAACTTACAGTCTAAACCAAACATAATAAAAAAGAAAAACTCAAAATCCCCACCCCAGAGGACTTAATATTCAGCATCGTTTATTCTTACCCTCTTTAATTCTGATACTCTTCTCTGATGCCCTTTCCTCCTCCTCCACCCCTCGAACCAGTCCCACCAACTCTAACCAGCACTCAAACAAAAATATCCCCCCGAGAAAACATTTTGTGAGCTGAACTAAGTGTTCATGGTGGGGGAGACTCTCGAGTCTCCTTCTCGCTCAACTATGGGAAGCAAAAACCACACACCATTGAGACTTTTGCTTGGCTTTTCCCTTCGAAGCCACAGAGCCCACAAATAAACACAAAGATGCACATAAACACTTATTAACGAATGTTGCTGGGCTACTGAGGGGCCACTTCTGCAGGAATCATCCTTCAAGGGCTCCCGTAAAATGGCAACAAATCTGCATGCTGATAAGATGCTATGGCCAGAGGCGCTGACTGCCCCCGCCAGCGACCCCTCCCAGTCCCCCTCACCTCTCTCACAAGACTTTCAGAGGAACTCCCCCTCCGGCCATTGTTACACGTGACCTCATGGCAACTTCCCGACAGGAGTTTAGCTGCAGGCTGATGTCTAAAAGTTCAGGCACTATAAAAACTGGTTTATTGGATGCAAAAGAGAATTAGGACTTCAAAGACTCTTACTCTGTCAAATTAAATTAACATATGGAACAGCAACTAAGCTATGATTGGTATTCATAGCATCAGCTCTTTGGTAAGGCTCTGGCTGGCTTTTAATGCAGCCTGTTCACTGTTTTAAGTGAACTATCCTGATCTACTCTCGTTACTCAGAAGACTATTTAATGATGTGAGAAACGCTCATGACAGACTGTGACGTGTAAAAAGTTGAATACAAATTATATGTAAAGTATAATTCGAAGTTTCTAAGTAAGATCGGCTCTAGATTATATTTAGTTTTAAAAAATAGTCTTTGCTTCATATATGAAAGAATTATATACCAAGACAGTAATGCTGATTCCCTCTGGATAGTAAGATTAAGGGAACAATTTTATTTCTTTATTTAATTCTTCTAGGAATTATCCAAAATTTCTAAAGAGAATGTATTGCTTTAATCATCAGAAAACAGCATTTATGCATTAAAAATACATTTTTAAAGAAAAAAATATTCCTTATGTAAGAAAAAACATGCAAAAATTAGTGGGCATAATAAACAGGGACAGGCATTTACCTGTGCATTATTGGCTCTGTGTGGCTATTCTCAGAACAAGGGTGGGCGAGGGCTTATCTGCCTGTGTGATACAGACAGTGTCCACACACAGGACAGGCTGTGACATGAAGTATTTAATTTACCTTTCTGTTAATTTTTCTTTCTATTCCTCAACCTAGAAATCAGTCATAATGAACAAGCAAAGTGACAGAACAGCGGTAAGATTTTTTTTCTTTTTCTTTTTCTTGTTTTTCCTCTGGAAAAGGAATCAATTTCAAAAGCTAGTGAAATGACACTGAAGAAACTTGATAAAGATTTAAACGGAATCAGTAGGTTGCAGCATAAGCAACAGATAACAGCTAATTATTTTTGTCTTACAAAAACAGCAATTCATTGGGTTTAATGGAATATATCAATATCACTAATTACATATAATAATAAAAACCCATTTTAGTATTTACTTTTATTCCCATTACATATATATTTATATTTTGTATTTAAGTGATAAAGTCAGTTTGTTATAACCTCCCAGAATAATTAGAAAGCCAAACCTCTAAGAAAAAAAATCAGGACATTCACTTCAGAGTCTGATGTAAATGATTTTCTATGTACTTGCAAGGTTTTAATTTTTCAAAAATGCTATTTCACTCCACAATTTACCGAACCAAAAGCTGACTTGGCTATAGAGCTATACATCTATGAGACGCTTAAAAGTTAAAAAAAAAAAAAAGAGTCAAATTAGCAGGCAGTTGAATCCCCCAAATATCCAAATACTTGTCTGAATCAATTAATAAACAGTATCTTTCAGAACCATCAGACCAACCAACTGGGCATATCAGAGTCATTCTCTGGGCACCTTGCTTTATTCATTTATAAAACAGCAATCCTTTACCTGTGAGGCTGCAACAAAAAACGGGTTAAAGAATGATTGCTAAGGAATTGAGGGTCAGGGGTGGCTGCACTGTTATCTTAATTTGGGATGACTTCTACCGTGGAAAGGTAGGATATGCCACAATTACTTGGAAGAGATTACCTGATAATTGTACCATGCTCGATATTAGAAGTAATTTTAAAATGAATTGCTCTGCAACTTGTGATTGTTAAGACGAGTTTACACTCTAGAAGCAGATACAGTGACTGCAATGCTTTGATCACTCAGCCAAAGGACAGTAATGGGCGGAAGCGGTAAATCCAGATTCTAGTCCTAGACTAGAATCTCCGAAACCTCCCCGGCTCAGGGTCCCATGCAAAACGAAGCTAATGATTTATCTGTTGGATTAAGTGGCACTTTGCAAATTACTCTACACATTGAAGACATTATAATTACCGATCATGGTAATCACAGTGCGATATGTTTGGTTTTGTTATTTACTATTACTGGCAACTCTAACACCATCTCTCTCAAATGAAACATTTCCTCTTTATTTCCACTAGGAAACCAAGCTGCTCTGGGCAGTGATCGCGAATGTAAATTTGTCAGTGTGCATCTTGTTTCATTCCAGCAACAGAAATGAATGTTATCTGTTTTCCTCTAATTATCCACAGAAGCCCAATTCTCACCAATCAAGAAGTCAGAAGACATGGCATAACTTTGGGTCAGACATTCTGTGACTTAATCTGTATTCATTTTCAAGATGAAGGAGCAATGCCCTTGGAACACAAACAGCCTCTCTAGGCCCACCGATGCAGTGTTTGACAGGCCTGTCAGAAACATTTTGCTAACATCTGACCTGAATAAATATTCGTTGTGACACTTCGAGCCTGTTATATTCGCTCCGTGTTACAGGGACTCCCGTTAACCAGGGACCCTTGCTCTGCCCCGACCACCCCACCTCGTCTCAGTCTGCTCTTGTGACTGCCGTCTTTCCAGCCTTCCCCAGAAGGTACTTCCCCCTTCAGATCACTTTACCGTGTGTTTCGGAGTTTCTCCGAAGTTCCCTACTTGACTGCAATTTATATCCCCTCAAACTGATGACTTAAACCAATTAATAATCATAATTAAAAAACCCCCACAATCCTACATTTCCCTTCATTTTCTAGTGTACATTGACTATTTATCCATCTAACTTCATAGCATGATTTTCCGGGCATTTCTTTAGTGAAGTGTCCCAAGTCGCAGTCTTTTTCAGCCACAAAGCCACTGGTTCCAAATTGTGTGTTTTGTGGAAAATACAGAAATAAATAAGTCCTAGATCAATATACAACGAAATATCAAGCACCTGAAGGGAGATGGTATTTCCAGTGACAGCTCATGTCCTGATGTTTGTTTCTTTAAAAAAGAAAAATATATATATATATACATACACACACATATGTGTATCTTGGACCAATATTTATAAATAACATATTATCTCTTCCTTCTTTTATATTACACCTTAGCTTGCTCTTTTTTTTTTTCTTGCTAATCACCCTACCTGGCTTATCTGACCATTTTACTCTAAACAACTGAGGTATGAAAGTTGGGGTTAGCACTGGTAAGGAGCATGTTGCCATGATGCGGGACGAGAAGGAGAGAGAAGTGGGAATTACACAGGCCACAACATGAGCTTAATCATTGTATCCTGTGGCATCAGTGGGTCAAAGACTTGGCTGTCATCAGAGATGAACAACAAGATCGGAACACGGTCCCTCACTTTCCTCTCAACCTAAAAGACGTCACAAGACTGTCGGGCGCCTGTTCTGTTCCTTCATTCCTCCGCAGCGGTTTTCTCATACTATGTTATCTACCGCGGAAAATGGATCTGGCCATCCAGAAGTCGCTCAGTTTACTCCTCATACTTGTTGAAAAGCATTTCCCTAGGCTAAGTGGGTGTTCAGGAATGATACACGAAAGAATATAGTTTTTGTTCATTTGTTTTATTTTTTAGGGACTTGATAAAAACCTTTTCAGAAAAGACAGAATTTTTGGATCAGAGAAACTCAGACTCAAATTGCACCTCCATCGAATTTTGAGTAAAATGGCTCATTTTTGCATAAAATGGAGATATAAGAACCCAGATCACAGAGTTCTGAAGACACTGAGATTGGCTTTTTAATTTTACTATTTAGTTAGAATGAAAAAAAGATCTTTAGAATGGGATGATCCACATTGTGGACAAACATCTGAGCTCGACCTGGAGAACAGGGACCAGGTCTTAACTTATCTCTTTGTGGAGACATGGACCAAGTTTGGCACATAGCTGGTTCTCAAAAACTAAACTGGAAAAAATTTTTAAATTAAATTTACATACGCCATCAATCTTTACTATACTTGAAATACAATTCTATGGGACTCACATAAAAGACTTAGTTTTCTGAAATAGTTAAGTATAGTTCAGATATAAGTACTGTGATTAGATTTTCAAAGACGAAGTAGGTTAGTGATGATAAGCTTTTTTCCCCTCAGCGTGTGTGTGTGTGTGTGTGTGTGTGTGGCTTTTCATTCTGTTCGAAAAGTTCTGCTAGTGTCCTCGAAATAACAAGGACCTAAAAATAGGACTCAACAGAAATTTTTGAAGGATTTATGGATTCAGGTCATAAGGCTTCTGTTGTGTTCTACTACCTAGTAAATGATTACCACTGGGCTCTCCAGGAGGAAAAAACTGTGTGCACATATACACTTGACACAAATTTATTATACATTTTGTGATATAAAAATATACATCAAACAATCCCAAATAATGACAAGGCATACAATACTCTGTTTCTAAATTCCAAACACCTGTAACTTCAGTGTGACTTGCTAGTTCTTGCAAAATTCATAATCACTTTTTATAACTATCACCAAATACAGTGTCACAAAATCAGAATATAAAGAAATGCTTGATTCCTATTCAATTTAGCAAAGAAATAGCCGTGCCATTAACAAATGAGTGCAGTTCCAAAACAAGCAAGGGCTGATATTTTCATTTATATTAACAAGTAAGACCAGAGTGAAATAATGAAGTCAGAATTTCACTCATTCATCAATCATGTGAGTAATTTCTCTGCTGAATTAGACAACAGTTTTCGAAAAGTTGAAGAACTTTTCCTCAAAAATTTCTTTTGCTATTCACAGTAAAGGCTACAGACACAGCACTCTAAAATTTAACCTGAACTGTTAAAGTGTAGTCAATAACTTAATCTTAAGCCTGGACAATCATCAAAACAATACGTCAAGCCCTATTTTCCAATTTCTGTAGTGTAAATGTTCCCACTATGGTCAATTTTAAGCTACCAGTGTGTCATCACTGAGCACAAAGTTGGGAAGAGACACATGCATTATAAGCTATTTTTTCATACGGATACAATAAAGATCAATAACCTCCAGGCCATAAATAATAGTAACATCTAGTAAAAATAATTGGAAATAATGAGCTTTGTATATTACCTTTCTTTTCAACACAATTTATTTAATTAAACGTTTACATACTTGATGATTTTTTAATAATCACTATGTTTAACAACCAGCTCACAAAATTCCCGAAAATTTAATAATCTGCTCCAAGCTGGCAAACCACGAAATCTCCCTCAATAGTGCTGGCTAGTTTGGATCTATCCAGGTTGAATTGAGTGAGTCTCCAGAAATGACCAGAGCATCCACCACAAAAATGGGGCTAGTTCTGCTTTTTGTTGTTTTTCGAGAACTGGAAACCATAGAATTGTGACCGTGGTCTCCGCGCATTCCTTACAGCCCACAGAGTTGGTCAGTCTCCTCTGACACGGTTGGCCCCAGCCCGGCAGCCAACGTGAGCTTGCCGTGGAAAAGTTAATGCCGCTTGTCTGGTTCTGCCCTGAATCGTGCACAAGATTCCCGGCTGATAAGCTCGGATCTCTGGCACTCAGCTCTGCTCTGGACAAGGAGCAGATTCCACCTATTGTGATAACACCCTGGAAAGGAATCTTGAGAAGAAAAGCCTGACCCTACGCTGGGCGCAAAAATGACTCTCTGGAATTGTAGTGTGGGAAATGCTAAGCCATTTTGCAACTGAAGATCTAGTAATTTCACAGCAAAATCTAACCATATAAAATTTGGAGGGCAGTAAAGCCCTTACTAGAGAATGTAGAGATGGATATTCACTGTTCTTTCCTTCTTATTCAGGGGTAGCAATGAGTGAAATAACCCAAGGGGACCTTGCTTCAAACAAATCCTTTTCACTGTCAACAGAGCAAATGTGACCTAATTTGCTACTACAAGTTAGCAAAATAATCTAAACTGCTCACAGAAAATAATCTACAATAGTAAAGCAATTATCCTGTGGGTCAGGGTGTTGGGAAACACAAAGTAGCCAGATGACTGAGACAAAAGGTTTTCCCCTCTCATCGGATTATATTATTTATTTATCATTTTATTGAATTCCCCACAGAGCTGCTTCAGTGTCTGACTTTGCGAGAAGTAGAAAAACCCAAGTGTCAGGAAACTAATTTTGATGGCAAAAATGCTGAAGGTGAAATGTGATCGTGCAGTTTGTGATGGAACCAGAAATGCCTATTTTCCTAAGATGCAGTGGGATGTCTGTAACTTAAAATGAAAACTATCCAGAGATGAAAGAGTCTTCAATTCTCATCATAAAAATAACACGATCTGGGAAATGATCACTTTCTTCCTTAGAATTACAGAATCCTAAAGGGTACAGACCGTGGTAAAATGTCTAGAATGTAGAGAATTTGCTATAGATAGTGAATTAGGCTTTTCCTCAATAAGCATTCAGAAACTTGGCCAGAAAACTTGCCCTGAATTCCCTAGACCAGAATTCTTCTCATCCAGAGATAAACGTGATTCAAACCCTCATTCCCCCTCTACTTAAACTTTTTGCAATTCAGAAAGTATCTTGTGATTATCACATCATAAGGCAGATTTTCCCAAGCGTGCATGTCCTGTGATGATAAGGAGGAAGGCCAATGAAGTAATGGAGTGAATTCTGAAGCAGGGGAAAATAGGATGTGAACCATGACAGGGAAAAAGTTAAACAGAGGCACTACAGAGAATAAATAAACATTGAAAAGGACTTGCTCCCCAACGTGTCATAAACTACAAGCTATAAAATATAAGGATATTTGGAAATGTTGGGATATTTGACCAAACTGCTAGGTCTTCATCTGTTTGAAAGCATGAGTTATAATTTGGAGAAGAGGGGAGAAGAGGAAGAACACAGCCACTGCAAGTTTGCCAGATGTAGTTGGAATCCGGCGCCATTACCCGCTAACATTATCACCTCCCTGAGCCTCAGTTTCCTCACCTGTAAAATGGGAGCAATCATAACAGCATTTGGCAAGTTGTTAAGAAGATTCAGGATAAAATGACTCAAGGACTTGACATAGTTGACATTCAATAGGTAGCTGCTATGGCTGGGGTCCTGGTAGACATAAATGAACTTTAAGCCCTCAAATTATGTTGAATATACTCAATAACCATATTTATAACATATCAGAATATTAAATAACATGGATATTTAAAAACTGGGGAAACTTTCTTAACCGCCCCCCCCAAAAAAAGAGCCACACAGTGAGCACCTCTTTGGGGCTGATGTAACGGGACTCAGCAGAAATTAGCCACTGTAGGTTTTTGTTGAGACAAGGAAGCTCCACTTCTGGAGAGTTGCAGAAGTCACTGAGAAGAGATATGGACACTGGTTTATGATTTCAGTAGATTATACTGAACTGGTCGTAACCAATAGCCCCAGTCGCATAACAAAACCTGAGAGAAAATGAATAAAACATGGCTCTACCGCAGATAATGATTTTCTACCTTTGGTGCTGGCTGTCAAACTTTTCCCCCACCCAACCTATAGTACCTGTATATTAAAAACTTACTGAGGGGGGGTTCTTCGGGGGCTGTTAAACAGCATGACCATATCTCAGTTAGAAAGCAGCTTGGTATCTTGTTTGTTACCTGGTAGGGACTGAGGCTCATAATGAAACACCCACATTTAACCAGGTCACGTCAGAATTAAAATAAAGAATTAGCATCGATGGCTTGTGGAAACATGAAACCACTGCGCTGTCCTTTCTACAACTGACTCATTTAACTTTCTTATTTCCCCAGGAGAAGTGGTAAGCACTGTTCCTCACCCACCATTTCTCGTCCTAACATCCCTTTTGAATTTTGAAACACTATTCTGCCACATCCCACTCTGTGCTCTCCCTGACCGTTCTTTCCTCGTCCTTTTTCCGGGGTCGCAGTGTTAGGACGGAACATAAGACAACGCGTCGAAAACAGGAAGAATACCTCTTATTAGGGTGCCTCAAACTCCACTTATTCCCAAGTGACACCACAAAGATTTCCACTTAAAATAAGACTTTTTTCTTTAACTTTCTCGGGAGCTTATAAAATGATGTAGATCACACGACGGCACGTTCCTAGCTCATCATGTCAGTTACTTCTCATCAAAAACCAGTGTTGTGTCACCTAAAACAATTCTGAGCCGTACTTTTCACTTCTTTGTGACTGCAGAGATCAGGTTTCCACTAGCCGACTCTACATTCTTCTTAGGAGCAGACGGGAAACAAGAGTGACTGGAGCTGCCCTGTAAAGTGTGACACTGACAACGCAGCTCGAGATGTCCCAGGCGGGACAGCCACACCAAGTCGGATTCTTAAGTTAAGTTCAGAGCTGGTTCCCACGGCCTCATTCATCTCAAGTCCCAGATATTTTCCTTAATTACATGCCAGTGCGTAAGAAAGATCTCTAAATCAGATTCTTCATGCAGTGTTCCTCCAATGTTTAATTAGGAAAACACAGACCTCCACCAGGCTGCAGGGCTACGCTAGATCCGTGTATAGAATCATCTTCTGTCCAACAAAGACCTGCAGTCGGCCACTGACTTATGAGCAGCAGCGAAGGTCAGAAGCTCTGCTCCCAGAAATAGCCACGCTGCACACAGACAGAAATGTACATTCATAAAAGAACGCAGAAGGAAAGACTAAGAGGAAGGAGGGGGGAAAAAAAACAGAAGGAGAAAGAGCAAGAGAGAGAAAGCAGCACACCTCTGACAACAGCGGCTTTGTGACCCCTCTGGTAATGTTACCCAGTTTTGTTTATCATGAAAAGATCCCATTAATGCCTCAGCCCCATCAAACAGCAGACCAAGTCCATGAATGGCACCTATCAGAGCCCAGGGTAAATCCAATGATTAGAGGGAATTCGCCAAAGGGCCTTTGTAGCTGAGAAAAATGCCTACTCCAGAGAGGAATGCAGAAAATTCCTGGGAGCACAGGCCTTCCTTTGTTGGCAGTCTGGCGGTATTCTGGAGCAAATAAAGGGACAAAAATGGGATCTTAGATGCAATGAGCATTTGAAGAAAATGTTTTTCAAAGACCTCCTTGAAACATTCCTTTTTTTTTTTTTTTAACCCTCAACTATTACCCTGATAAAGATGAAGTTCAGAACTTCCACCCAAACGCCCCATTTTGTAGGATTGCATCACCTTGGTCACTCTCGACGCGAACAGAATTTTAGCTCGAGCGCCTTTGTCCTACTGCGATTCCTGGTTAAACAGTCAAAGTTAAAACATTACAGATAAGAAAACACGCACGTCCACTTACTCCCCTCAGATTAACGGACAGAAGCCAAGGGCTTTAGTGTCACCAAAAACATCAGGCAAGGAAAGAGGATAGCATATAATACTGCATCGAGTGTATTGGCCAAACTCAGAGCAAAACATGAAGGACATGCTGAGCCATTGCCATTATCAAACATGCGGACAACCCAAAAGAAAGAAAATCTGCCAGACAGACTAAATAGGATGAAGAAGGGACATTAAGGCACAAGGCCCCTGGACATGGGTAATTCTCCTTTATTCTGTACGCAGCAGCGATGTTTCACTGAACTCCCCCCTCACTAACTAAAGGATGGCAAAAATAATGTCTTTATGTCGCCGCTGCCTGCCGTGCAATAGCCTGGACCTACCCAGGCATGCAGGGGGCGAGCGAGGCCAGCTATCCTTCTTTTAGCCCATTTTCCTGGAGAAAACAGCATCTTTCAGTTTTGTTTGATGCAAAGAAGCTGACATAATAGAAAATGGAACCGTAAGGTATTCTAAGCCTTCGGCCTGAGGTAGACGTCAGGAAGGCATTTGGTACATCTGAATTTCTCATCTTTTCCAAAAAGCTCCCCCCGCCTCCCCCTCTTTCTAAGGCCCAAACAATTTTAATGACTTTTCTGCACAATGTGCCCCTAAGTGTAATACCTTTCCTCGTAAATCTTGTTATAGACTTACTTTATGTTCCATTTTAACGTTCGCTGGGTTGAGGGAGGAGCAAAGTAATAATCATGTAATTCCAGTTGAAGGTTTTCCTCCCCTTTCTCCTGGGCTGAAATCTAATAAAATATTATTTATTTGCATCTTTAGAGAGCTATTCACTAACATTTTTCAAAACTGTAGTAAAGTGGTTGCAAAGGTGGTGTCTTTATTGCTTTGCAAATGTCGTTCATTTTATTATTTGTTTTAAATGCCATTTTACTGGTACTGGTGGATTTGCATTACAAAGCTTGTGTTAGGATGCTTGTTGGGGTATGCACAAGAAATCCAAACCTCTGGACTGTGCTTTTTCATACTCACTTCTGTTTGCCCATGTAACCACATAAAACACTTTCCCCAGACTTTCCCTCCAAATAATTGAGCATACATAATTGTGGGGTGATTGCATCACTGTTTATGACCAGCCTTGTCCGTTCTAAGAGTTACTCCAATAAGCCTCTACCTTCGGGTGTACTCTCATAAAGTTTATACATCTGTGCACCAAAGGGGAGAGGTCAGTTTTACTTTTGCATCATTAAATATATAGTTTTGCAAGCACTAATGAATACAATACTTTCTCAACATACCTGATGGCTTGAAAAACAATTGGCATACTTTCCTGATGCATTTTGCAAATTTCCTCCTATGTCTGGACTGAAAAAGCTTTATTACTGGAGTTCTTATGAATAAAATGCTTAGTTTTGCCAATGTTAAAAAAAAAAAGATCCATTTGAAAGAAATACCCAGAGCAGAAATAAATTTAAGCACAGAACCAAATAAATGCTCTCAGTGACCCTGATTCAGGATTCTCTGTAAGTGGAGTGCACCTCTCCACCACTGCAGAGTTCTCTGAAATCTTGCCAAATGCGTAAATCCTGGAAACATCTTCTAAAAGATAAGAATGAGCTTGGAAAATAGATCATCAAAGAAATATGCAGTGCCTATAAAATAAACCACACACATACACACACAATTTTCATTTACCAGATCCTCTTTCACAAATCTAGCAGATGGTGGAGTTTTAAAATTCAGTTTTTCAAACTGCAATCTGATTTTCTATTTAAACCAGAGTCTTTAGTATATCAAACAAAAATGCAGTGGATACAATACAAAGTCCAGGGGCACATAACCATGCTCATGTTAGGCCGGCCAACGGAAGAGAAGAAAAATTAGTAAGAACTGGAAATTCAAAAACATTGCAATTGTTATTAGCTATGTAAGTTTTTACTCCTCTATATCATTTCTTTATAGTACTACAATTTAAAAAAAAAGAAATAAAAGAATACCTTTAGAAACTTTCCACTTCAGCTAGTGATAGACTTGAGTACTCTGAGCAAGAACAAAGACAACGATAAGGAACAGCTATTCTATGCAGACTAGACTCTAAATGGAGTCGGAAAGTTAGGCACCAGCCTTGCTTTTTTTCTTGCTTAGAAGATTCAAACCGCTCTGCTATCTTTCCCTTTTGATCCCAGTCTCCCCAAAATTAGACCAATTAAACTGTCTGTCACTTAACTGTTTAGCACTTGGAATTACAGCTCTGATTTAGCTCTTTGTCAGCAGGGATTGTCTGGCCAGTTGTAAACCGTGAAGGTGGACGCGGAACAGAAGAGGGTTCTTTCTAACCAGCCGTCGTGGCTCTGGAATCTACAATGTTTGCTAAGGATGAACCTCTCCAACCGGGACGTGGCTGCAGAAACACACTGTTCTGCACCCATCTACAAATACTAATATAAAAACCTCTAAGTGAACCCAGTGCTTCCCTCTTTCTCTCTCTTTTTTTTCTTCCTCATTTACACTTGTGCTCTCTGGAAGAAAAATGACATCACGCTGGAGATATCAAAAACTAGAAAAGATGTTATTTCTTCTTTTCAAAGGTTTTTTGGCCTGTACGCATACAGTGTTGGATTCTGTAGTGCCATGTCACGGCTGATCTTGTGAGACTCAACCCTCAGATCGGGAAGAGACGGGAGATATTCTGTGAATAGTGTGGGTCTTGCTGCGTCCCGTAAAGGTCCTCCTGTACTAACAGCAATTAGAGAGTGGAGCTGTAATTTCAGCCCTCCTTCCTTCATGCAGGACCTTGTCTCCCCGGCTACAGGAAATGGGGGCCAAGTTAGTGGGGCATGACTATAATAGGAATCTGTGACTGAGGAGCGGGGCAGCCATCAGTATAAATCTGTCATAGACACACTCACAGAGGAAGAGGGACTTCCATACACTGCAGCCTTTACACTTTTTGATGCAGATACAGATTTATGGCACACGGGAAGCAGAGAGCCTTTGAGCCAAAGGGGCCCTGTGAATCAAGGCCATTTTGTAGGTTTCCGCCGCTCAAAAGAGCTACACATTTATAATTGTGCTTGAAGTCAGCCCCGTTCCAGCCCCAGGAGGCAGCAGCATTTGGTTGAAATAAAACTGAGGACTTTTCCCAACAGCTGGCCAGCTTGAGTTTTTAAGTTTTAACAACAGGATGAATGAATTGAGGACGGCTGAAGGGATCAAAAAGTATTATGCCAGACTTCTTGGAGACCCTTCCCCCGACTACACTGTTCCCATGTATCAGATTCATTCAGAGACGGCAAACTCCACTTTGAAGTGTTCCCTTGCATCCTTCAGCCGACACAGATGACTCTTTCACCAAGATACTTAGAAACGAACCAGCGGAGACCTTGAGGAAGTGTCTAAAAAAGTGGCAGGCCAGGAGAGAAAGAAGGAGTCCGTGAGAAGTCAATTAAAAACCAGCCCAGGGTTGGTGTTAATTAATTAAAAACACCATTTCAAAGCATCTCTAATAGAAGACTTCCTCCGTGCCGCCAGTATCTGATTCAGGGAGTGACTCAAGCAGTAAAATCACAGTTGGGACGACTCTCATGGTGCTGGCTGGCCAAGTTCAATATTTTCCCTATGAGGCATGCCTGTACTATAAAAAGAATGTGATGTTTGAAAATGAGTGTCTCTGCTCTCTGTGTGCTGGCATTAAAAGCCTTCCCTAGCCCTCTCGCCACACTTCGAGAGTACAGTATGAATCACAATCATGTGGCGAGCACCTCCTTGCCAAGTTCTTTCATGCCGCTCCCACAGTGTGTTCCCTCTGAGGCTCCTGCCAGCAGTCTCTGTCGTCCAGCCAAGACCATCAGTGCGCGTGCCCGGTGCAGAGGCAGGACACTCCACGCCGCACTCAGCAAGCCAGGGGGACTAGGGGGCACGTTCTCGTAAGAACGGGGATTGCTGAAATCGATGGAGTGGGCAGGAGAGGGACAAAAGTCAGCCAAGGAACGAGGCAAAGGAGCTGGAGAGGAAGGACGAGGTTCACAAAAGAGGGGTTGACGCTTCTGGAAGGGGAGCCCATGTGCCTGGCACGGGGTTGGGCTCTTTAAATTCACGCTCTCAAGGAATACTCCTGAGAAATGATCGCCACATCACCGGGGTGAGGAAACGGGGACCCGTGGGTATTTGAGAAGTGGTTTCCGTGTGATGTAGCTCAGGGAGGCAGTGCTTAGGCTGGAACCCAACCTAGTGGCCCTGTCTCTTTCCTCTCTCTGCCCTGCCTCCTTGGACTCTGCAGCCCAAAGTTGGAGAAGCCAGAAACTAGTCTTCTGCCATTGTGGGCTTTTTATTATTGAATCTACCCTCTTAACTACCACTGTCCCCTAAATGAACGTAATGCCACTTTCAACAAAACCTGTTTATTAAAATATGTGTCAGCTAGATTAACAGCTTTTGGACCGATCTTGACAGCCATGACCACAGAATCCACTCCAAGCCCAACAGTCATCCCCAAGTTCTGTTCCAGGGCCACAGAGGGCACTGGGGGGCCGTATGGAGGAAAATATTATTGTAGTTCAACATCATGAATCACTACTGATGGAACCACTCAGAGTTTATCCCCTACTTACATCTGCATTTCCTTTGTGTGCATTTATTGCTGTGGTTAACTACAGATTAATTGACTTGCCAGTTTTCTGGCTGAGTCTCCTGTGAACCTAGCATTGTCTGGCCCCTAAGAGGCAGAAATGGATCCTGAAACCAGGAAGCTCCCTGGAGTTACAGTGCTTGTTTATTCCTGTCTTCTCAGTGGCCTGTTAGGTATAAGGTTTGGATTCAAAAACAGCACTGGGGGAGGGGGTAAGTTTCCGAGTTTTGCACTAAAAAGACAACTTGTCTCAATGGCTGCGAAGAGGAAGATACGGAAGAGGAGATAAAGGAGGGGTAAAACACCCAATTTGCATGCACGAGTCTACAGAAGCAGCGGCAGAGGGGTCCTATCAACCTCATCCCAATCCAAGGCAAGCCCTGCACGGAGTCCTGGTCCACCTGAAGGCACGGTGGGAATGGGGATGGAGGTGTGGATTTTTGGAGCCCATGGAGCGAGCTTGAGTCAGTAGTGTCATATGGCTGCCAAAAAAATTTTTTTCATCTTAAGAAATATGATATTTAGTACATAACATTGTAAAATGATTATAAATCAATAAAAAAGTAAAAAAAAAGAAATATGATATTTAGAATAATACCAGGTGAAGGTCTCACTCTTCTTTGCATTAATCAAATTACATAAATCTATTAATGGAAGATTAAGTAGGATTTTGAAAGGACTCAAAACCAAGATCTATTATTTTAATCAGCCCATTTACTTAACAAGCATAAATTGTGCAGCTATTATGTGCTAACAAGGCTTGCTCATACAAAGAGAAATAAAACATGGTCTCTGCCCAGTTGGGGTTGAACAGAGCAGGGTAATACAATGGTTTAAGTGCTGTGCTTAAACTGTGGCCTTTACTTGGTATCTACTAAATTTGCGTTAGAATAGCTAGTGTTTGTGCTGATAAAAGCAGCCCAGAGGAAGCTGTAAGATTCCTTGCTACTTCACTGCTCTGTGAGTTGGTGATGCTGTACGGATCCACTTCCGTAATTACGGAAGAAATAAAAGTGGGTGAGCATTGGTGGGAAGAGAGCCTGGATTTTCTTTAGTGAAAAAGAAAGAAGAATTTTTCACAGTGATCTGCTATGTAAGTGGGGCTAGGAGTGTACAAAAAATAGCACAGCCAGATAGGCGGCTCTGAAGCCAATCCATCCTGTCTGGTGCTATCACTGATTTAGTAGCTGGTGAATTCCCTCGGCAAATTACTTTACCAATCTGTGCCTTGGTTTCCTCACCAGTAAAAAGGGGATAATAATAGTACCATCTCAGTGAATTACTGTGAGGAAAAAAATGAGATAGTCCTTACGACAACCCTGATACGGACCTTCCCATGACCTAAACCACTTTCAAACTAAGATCTGTCAACAACTACTTCTTTAAAGTCATACTCTGATTCATTCACCATTCTGCAAAGCTAGAATATTCTGTCCTACACCTTGCTGGCCTCGTGTACTGGGTTTCCGGGTAGCACTCTTGGAATGGAAACTCTCTAGAGTACTCATCTGTCTTTATCTGTGTGTATATACAGTTACTTACTTCACACGTATTTACTGTAACAGGCTGTCTACACATCTCCAGTACATCTGAGCACCCTCGATTCAGTGCTAAGATTATCTTGTTGGGAAAGAGAAGAAACAAATGCCAGATAATGCTGGCAGCTCGTGGTGCACTGAGGATTGTTTGATTTGTAGGAAAAAAAGCCCTTTTTCTTTCTTGGACCTTGAGGGAAAAAAAAATGGTGACACCGTATTAATTACAATAATAGGCATTATTAAAATCCAAATTAAAGAAGCCTTAGATATCTGGTTGGGATACCTTAGTTTATGTAGCAAGAATAATAAAAAGAAGTTTAGGAGATTAAAATGGGCACATTTAATATTTCTTTTAAGAAACATTGAGTACTTTGGATATTTTGGCGTAGATTGGAGTAGGGTGACAGTAGGGTTCAGAAGCATAGTAAAGCAAGCTATCAAGCGTGGAGTCCCTGCTAGCATGCATGTGGAGCGCAGCTCACCACGGGTAGAAAGAGCCCTGGTGCTGAACTCAGACAAGCTGGGCCGAGTGCATCTCTAAGCGGGGATGATGGTCCCTGAGTCATCTCTGTTATGAGAACTGTGTGAGATAATCTGATAAAAATGGGTAGTTAGCCAAGGCATTCTATACATAGTGGTAAATGAATCAATGAGGGGAAGGTGTAAACAAAAGTTTTATTCAAAGGTTTCTTTTTAGGAAGGTATCTGCCTTCCTAACTCACAAACTACATCTTATGTCCTGAAAATCACTATGGAAAAGGGGATTAATGACCTCAGAAAAAACAACTGCTATTTCTTGTAGGCTTTGTAAAGGGGTGTGTGTGTGTGTGTGTGTGTGTGTAAGTGGGAAAAAGATCAAGAGGAAACTCTAAAACCTAATGGGTGATCCAAAAGTCACATAACACCTTGAGGTCAAATGTAAGGAAGGTATAATTAGAATAATAAATTCAAAAGTTTTTTTTTTAAAGCTCGTCTATGGTAGGTTGTACTGACTACAGCTGTCTTACCATAGAGGTCCTAATGATCAAACTCCAAGGACTCTTTACTGGTTAATTATTTTAATTATAAAAGTTAAAATCTGACTATAGTTCTTTAAGATTTTTAGAATTTTAGATTCTAAATATAACTTTTTTTTGAATATTCTTCCATATGGTGGTTCACTGGAATGCCAGCTTTAAAAAGAACAGTCAAGATTTTCATTGCCTTCATCGAATTGGCTTTAAAACAGGTCATCAAACTTCTGTCTTTGAAATTCCCCACTGAAATAACATTGATTGCACAGGGGGCCATTTGTGTAATGAGCTCTTTATAGAAAAGGCATCACTTAAATTGCCAAATAAGTAGAGTGAGGTAATTGGCCTTCTATAATTCTGGGCCACGAGAAACAGGCATTACTTTCTAAATGAGCTCAAAGTCATTAAAAATCCCAAGAATTTCATAACCCAACCTATAGTTCAAGAGAGTCTTGCTTACTTATTAAGGGGCACAGGAGGAAGGCAATGAATAAAACAGGAAATGAGGAATTCAATGGACTGTGCCTTAAAAAAGCAAGACTGTGTTCAAGATAAGGCAGAGAGTAAAAGTGACCACTGCCAGTGGGCTCTTGGCTGGCAAATTGGAAAGCTTTGTCTGGAAATTTCTCTTGAATTCAATGGCATGCCCTGGTTGGATTTCTGCCTCTTTCCACAAACACCTCTGTGTTGTCTTTTAGCCAATGTACTTCTCAGTAATTCCCTGCAAGAATGATGACTCAAAAGGAGATCCCCATCAGGAGGCAGAAACGTGGACTAAGGATGCTGGACAATCTTTAACCTTAAGTGAGCTGTCAGCTTGAAAAAAGTAACTCTAAAAACTGCACTCACTTTTCGCCAATGAACATTTTTCAGGAGTGGTAAAAGCAGAGCAACAGAGATATTTATGTAAGGCAAGTTTAAGGAGTCTGATTTTTTAACCTGGTAATTTGTTTGTTTTTAAAGACATTTTCATGGCATAGATATTTGATATCATCCGATCAAGTTTTAAAATAATTTTGAAAACGTGGCTCTCAGATTATAGTCATTAGTTATAAAAATCCTGTCATATCATTGTTGCAATTATTATTTGAACCAAGGAATGTGGGAGAGGTTGCCTGCCGTGACATTGTTTTTTCACAAGGAAACTGGGCTGAGATTTTCAGCGTGTACTGTAAAGTGCATGAATGCTCCTGCTGCCTCCAGGCGAACTGTTTTGCAGCATGTTATTTACTCCCAGGGATTGTACACATTCCAGATGACATCACCAGGGCTGCTAGTGCACAAGAAAATAAGCAAATGAGACACACATTGGCTCATGTGGCAAATCCCTGGGTTTGCCAAATGGAAAAGAACAAAAACGGGGAGGGAAAACATTTTGTTTTCAATCTACAAGGATATTAATAAAACTCAAACCCAGCATTCTGTGGCCACATTTCCCAGGAAGAGGAGCCTTTTCTGGCCAAAAGAACATAACAACAAACGTTTGTATTTGAGAAATATGTACCTCGTGATGTCATTTTAAAATCCACTATTTACCATGACTGGGGCTGAAAACATTTTCTCTAGAACTCGGACACCAAGAAACAAATTGAGGGCAAATTCTACCTAAAATAATCCTACCTAAAATAATCTGCAGTTCAGAGTAAATCAATTAGATGAGTATAATTGGATGCATTATAAGTCAAAGCTTAAAATCAAAAGCTGCTCTAGATAAAATTCCAAGGAAAAAATAAACAGTAAGTCACCAGTTACTAAAGAGAGGATGAAGTAAAAGAACATGAAAATTTCTTAAGAGAGACTTTTTACACAAATATAATTTATAGGTACCAGAGAGAAGTGAAAAAAGCAAACTTTATAAATGCTGAATATCAGTTAAAAGCAGAGTAAGTTGAAAGGCTTATTAAGATTTACAACCTAGTGGGTACAATTATTAGAAAATTGCAGTTTGGAAACCTTCAGTGATTAATAATATTGGTTGGCACATATATAGCACTGTATGTCAGCCACAATTTGAAGCACTTTATGAAATTAACTCATTTAAAGTGCTCAACAACCCATTGTAATAATATGATGACCCCATCAAAATTCCCATTTTGTGGCTGAGGCAACTAAGGCTCAGAGAGCTTAAGAAACTTGTCCAAGGTCACACAGATAATGTTATCACATGTTAATCTGGATGAGAGTAACTAACAAAATTTCAAAGATGCTGATAAATATTGAGAACTTAGAAGCATAATTCCATTAGAACAGAAAAAATTTTTGATACATAAATTTCACAAAGTAATAATGCTGAACTATCTGGATGTGTTACTTTGAATATATAAATTATATGCATGAATGGACAATCTTTGTTAGAAATAAAGGCCAGCACAAATAAATTTCAAATGTTGTCTTTGAAGGCAAAAGGAGATACACCTGTGCATTAATACAGTTCAGTCATTATCAACTGAGCCGGCATAATTTGAAAAAATGTGTTTTTCAAGGGCCACTGAGCATGCACCTATATCAAAATATCACATGAAATTATTTTTCCCAGTTTTGAATCTCTTCTTGAATTCTCTAATTTGAATGATACATACATAGCATTAAAAAAAGGCAATTGGTTCTTTAATTTTAATAGAATAGAATTTATTTGGAAAGTGAGATTCTTTGTTATAAACTGTGCCTCTTTCTGGAAACACTTAGAATTTTGAAATAAGAAGTCTTGGCAAGGATATAGTGCAGCTCTTAATTTACAGGGGAAAAACAGCAATCCACACAGATGAACTTCAAGTCAGAACTCAGTTCACCACTGAGAGGGAAGCTGGACAGGGCACAGAGCACTTACCAGCTGAGTGACCTTGGACAAGTTACTTGACTTCTCTAAGCTTCACTTCCCTCATTGCAAAAGAGGGAAATACTTGATGGAACTGCTCTGGAAATTAAGGGAGATAACACACAGAGCCCAGCTGGCACAACCCCTGACACCCGGTGATGGCTCAACGAACGGTCACTGTTCTCATATCCTTTGTCTTTGAGTGATTCCCGACCAGTCAGTGTCAGAACTGGATGTAAAGCACTGTGGGAAAAAGTGTTGTTACAAACTGGCTCCTCACTCCTTCCATGCATCTGGGGCTAAGGGGGCAAACATCCTCTCTCATGAGTCTTTTCCCCAAACGCGGTTTTACTCCCCACCTCCTCTCCTCTTTTACCCTAGAACAATTCCTCAACTTTTAGGAAGTGTTCTCCATCAGAATATAACCTCCAAGTTGAATATTCTAAACCCTCAGTCAGGAAGGTTCAGAATTCGTTTTCACAAAGGGGATAAACATGGACTCAGGAAGTCCAAACAGCAACAGCTCCACGGCTCACATGACCCGCTTCCCTTACTCCAGCTGGGCTCTTCCTGGAAGGGGAGGGGAGTCTGCTGTTTGATTAAACATTCCAATAACATCAGCAACACTGAACGAAATCATACTGTCAACCTGATCCTAATTCAAGTGAGCTTACATCTCTCCTTGGTGAAAGCATTTACCTTTGAAAAAATGTTTCCCTAACAGATCAGGTATGTAGGAACGACTCCCTCTCTCTTCCTGCTTCACTTGCATCGTAAGCCCTCCTTCACATAAGGCTGGTCAACGTGTAGTGAGGGCTTCCTTAGGGCCAGGCACGGTGCCAAGGCTTTTGCTGACACTTTCTCATTTAATTCTCACAGCAGGGAGGGACCATTCTCATCCCCATTTTACAGATGAAATCACTGAGGACAGGGAGACTCAGTACGTTGTCCAGGGCTACATCATCATCCCCGAGCTATTAAAATCAAACAACAGTGTGGACAGGTCCTCAGGAGACTTGGCCCGGTCACTGCCCAGATGAGTTACATTCTCTCTGGGCCTCGGTTTCCCACCTTTGAGAGGAGGCAGCCACTCTCGAAGCTCCCTTCCAGCCTCACATTCCACAGCCTGCTGTTGCTGCTGCTGCGGGCGGGCTTGTTTCCACGCTCAGCTGCTCTGGCCGGGCCTCCCCAGGCTCTGCCCTGTTTTGTTTTTGCTGCTGGACCTACTACAGACGCACTCCTGGCAGCTCAGCCCGGAGCGCGGCCGAGAGGCTTCCTCTTTTCGCTCAGTTCCTGGCCGCTTCAGTACGAACAGAAAAGGTGGGCAGGGGCCAACTGGCAGAAGCCGCAGAAATAGCAGCGCATGATTCTCCTACGCGCAGCAGAAAGGTCGGCACGCAGGACCCCGCCATCTGCCGTGCTCTTTCATTGACTAAGGTTGCTCTTGGCAGGCACAGGCACCAGGGGTTTCCACGCTCGTTTCCCTCCGGTCAGAGCAGACAGATCTGCTGATAGACAACTTGGAAGTAACGCTCCGCAGTCCTGTGCTAGCAACTGACCGCCCAGGGACAGGAGACGGAGACGTTCAACTGCAGAGCCACACAGGAACCCCCTACCCTCATTCTGAAACTCTTACTCAGCAGCCTGCAACCTCCTGGGGGACCTCCTGAGGGCTCAGGCCACCTCTGAGCACACAGGGAAAGGTGTGCAGCTCAAGGATGCGTAAGCGGCTGTGACTCAGGCATCCCGGCACAGGCACAGGCGGGAAAGGCGGTTCCCCGGATTAGCAGGCTTCCTTCACAGGCACCCGCTCCTCATTAGCAACTGCCTGCAGGGAAGTGTGCTGGGCTGTCTGCAGCGAGCGGGAGGGAGAGAGAGAGAGAGTCAGGCTCTCTCCTGCAAAACAGTTTCTCCTCTTCCTGTCATTCTCTCTCTGTCCGGGTCTAGGACAATACTCAAAGGCTCCAGCCAGGACAGTTCCAGTCATAGCCGACTCTTCCCATTACTTAGTAGCACACACGAGGATTTGCTGGAGTGGTGTTTTGTTTTGTTTTGTTTCGCTACTATTAAGCAAGATTGCTTCATAATCCTTTAAGTGTTTTTTAGCCAAGTTTTATTTACGTATCCTGGCCAGCAAGCACGTGATTAACCCAAGGATGTCACGGAGGGAAGGCAGATGCTCCATCTGAACAAAATCGGATGCCGTTTCACCGAGGACACACACACAGCTGAACTGTCCAAAGGACAACCATCTCCTGGGCCGACACGACCCCAAACCCCCCGACTCCGGAGACCCTCAGAGACAAGGAGGAGCTGCCGAGGTAGGGACTCAGATGCCAGTGCTTCTGCTTCCATCTGCTTCTGTCTCTCTCACTCTCTCCACTCCGGGGCAAAGCTTTAGGAGAGCCGGCTGTTCACGGCATCTGCGCCATGTGAATGGCGGCAAACCGTCAGTGCATCATGATGATACACTCACACCGTGGTGCCTTCCTGCGAGTCCCACACCACCCAGAAAGCGCTGGCGTCGACAGAAAGGAATTCTTTCCATCCATATTTCTCGAGCGGCTTGATGTAAAAGGTGCACGCTAGGAGCTCTCAAGGAGCTTTTTGTATCTTTCACCCCGTGATAAAGATAATCAGAGCCAGTTACGGTCCTTCCCAGTCCTCAGAAATACATCTGATGGTACATCTGATACCTTCATCAGAAGGTAAATGGATCCTGGCTTTGCAATGAAAAAAATTATTTTTTTAAAGTAAAAGAAACTTAAACCTCAGGACCTAGACTCCTGGAATAAGGATCTCTTCGCTGATGAGAAATCCTTAAATGTTAAAATAAGCATTTACCAGGAGATATCAATGAGGTCTTGACTATATATAGTCTGACTCTCAGGCAAAACATACTGTAACACAAACAGTGACCTATTTCTAACTGTTATCCATCCATACCGCCTGGCTATGCGACTATAAGCAAGTCGTTTATCTTCTCTGAGTATACGTTTTATTATCATTACTACGACGGGACCGTGTTAAGGATTTCTACTTCCCCATCTAGTTCTAAAATGAAGTATTTGTTTAATGAAAGAGCCTATTCATATTGTCAACAGCAGTTTTAATTTTGATCTTTAAGTACAAAGGGCAACACATGCTGCCGAGCACAAAAGCATCGCATTGCCATAACCTCCGAGAGAAATATTTTCGCAAAATTTTCCTTGCTCTTCTTGGGAAAAAAAAAAAAAAAAAAACTCCACCAGGCTCTGTGAGTGAGGAGAGGCCAGTGATACAGGATGGAGGACAGAGGTTTTAATTTATTTTGCTTTGAATGGCGATGCTTCGAAAGTGCTAGGATTTTCCCCATGGACAATGTGTTTCCCTCTAATATTCTCTCTCGTGATGGAGAGTTAGTGTCAAAGGTTTGTGAATGGATTTCAGAATGTGCAAGTGGCACCTCCCATCGTTAGCTGTCTACATTTTTTTATAACCACTTGCATACTTTTGGTCAACCACTGTAAAATAAACAGTCCTTCCCAAATGTTTTTGTTTTCTTTGACAGCACAGCAATAATTCACTTGGAATGCTGCAGAACAGAATAGCACTTCAATGCTGTTGTAAGGCTGGCTTTTTCTGATTTCAGTTCATCAAGTTGTTTTTCAGTTAAAAGATGCCAGACTGAAAGGAACATAAAACACTTTGGAGACGTTATGCTTATATCTTGTCTCCTGATCCCTTCAAAATACATATACGTACAATATAGGCGTAACCACACATGTCCATGTGCATGAATTGCTGTGTGTCTGCACCCTCAATATGTATATGAAAGACAATATTCACCTAAAGCGTTGTCTGTTATTGTTTTTGTACTTGTACTTTTGTTTCATACTTGAGAAGTCTAACATCTAAATTAAGATACGGTTTTGCGTTCATGCCAATGAAGACGGAAATTAATATTGATTCCTGCCTAGAAAAGCTTTAGAAAAAAATGTTCTAACACAGTCTCGGCTTATTTGGTTAAATACTTGTTTCTCCAGTCATGTGCGTAGTAAAGGAGTTTAGAAGAAATATATCGTTTGGTCAAAAGAGCTTTATTTTCTCTCCCTTTGGGGTTGGGGGATAACTGTCCCGGATGCATATAACAGAATAAAGTATGTGTCTATGCATCAGAGTGGAAGGATGGAAGTTGACTTGTGTATCACTCCATGGGGTACCTTGATAGAGGACACCATCTGAAGTAAGAAACTGGAGAGTGGGCAGTGATCCATTTTCATCTTGCCCACCCTCCTGTCCGAGAAACCTGTCTCTAGTCTGCACGCCATGGCTCTTCAACTGTGACCTACGACAAGCATGAATAAGTCTTGTGTTGAGTTTAATTTCAGAGGCCGGGAGTTTATCAGCTGAGCCATCTCACCTGCATTCCTTGCAAGTGACGGGAGCCCTAGAAGCCTGGCCTAGCTTTGGACTTCTCCAGCAGAGAGCAGTGAAACACTGTCAATAAACTTAATTCTGGAAACCAGAGTAGCTTCCAAGCTAAGAAAAAGGCAAAGGCAGAACTGGCTGGCTCCTCGGCGTTGCAAGAAACTGGGGAAACTGGGTTAATAGATTTGCAAAGCTGGATGTGTGTTAGAATTTTGATGCGGATACCGCCAGCACTGCTTGTAGTCAGACATTTCAGTGCTAGTCAAGACCGCACTTTAGAGTGAGGTGGATGACATTAAAGAAGGTGTATGCTTTCCAAATCTACTCTCGTATGGTAATCGTGCCAATCACTGCATCATCACACATTTATAAAGTCACTTCCATCTGCATTCAGTACTATCATAGTGCCAGCTCTGGCATCCCATTGTCTGGCCACCTACCTTGGTAGTTCTTCGAGCATTCCTTGTTTGCGGCACAGCAACTGCTTGGTAAATCAAGTGCTAGAAGGAGTTTGTACTTGTGCATCCTACAGGAAACGTGGCTGCCGAGAGCCGTTTAAAGAAGCTGTGGCTCCAGTTCAACATGAGGCTCCTAAGTGGGGATGTGTGAATGCCGCTTCCAGGTGAAGTGATTTATGACATAACACAAGAACTTGTTAACAGTGTAACACGAAAATGCAAAACTCCCTGGACATCCAGCCCTTGGCTGCGGTGTGAAGGGTTCTTCTCCTTCCAATCAACAAAAGCTGATGACAGAGAATATTAGTGAACGGACTGTGTTCGTGCTGAGCTGCTCTCAAAGAAAACATCTATTTTCGCAAAGGGATGATGAGCGTTAACCATCTGAGGAGGTGGTCTATACGATCTGACCTGTTACTTTTCTTGGATGAAAAGACATTTAATCTGTTAGATTTTTTTTTTCCTTCTGAAGCAAAGATATCAGAGAGACTATTCTGCAAAGATCTTAAAAAGCACACACAACAGGCAGATGGTTTGTTTGCTCCGTGGAAGTGGGAGGTGATACCCTACGTATACATCAGCGGCTCTGTGAGTTTCTATTCTGAAACACTGTGCTGTCTTCAAGGGCTGGGCTCAGACGCCAGCCTGTGCGTGCAGGCTGCCAAAGGACTAAGTGAGGCATGGGGCGCTACACATCAAAGGGGAGAGGTCGGCATGGCAGCTTGCCCGAAAAGTACACTGTACAAAGGATGAACTTCGAGAGACCGGCTCACATCAAAAGTCACCGCGTGTTTTACATTCTCCCAGTGCCCAGGGTCATTCTACCTTCTACTGGCAGCTCCTCTCAGCCAATCTACCTCCCACTTCTTGAAGGAAAACCCGCTCCTTTACTCCTCCCAAAGCTCCTCTCCAGTCCCATCCCAGCAAAAAGAAACACGTCAGAACCAGAAAAGGACTTCCAGGGGGCCCACAGAGCTGCACACCTAAGGGTGAGGCTTCCCGGGGACAGGAAGATGCAGCGATGCTAAGGCTGTCTGGCTTGGGAAAATGCAGCCCCGCTGCTCGCTCCCTGTCAACATTCCACCCCTCGCCCTTTCCCAAGGTCTCAGTGAGAAAAACCTTTACTTTTTCTTTTTCTTTCTTTCTTTCTTTTTTTTTGGTTCTTATCAGTTCAGACAGGAACAATGAATTCCTCAAGCCCACAAGAATGTGACAAGGTGTCAACAAAGCCAACCAGGAAGGTGATGTATGGCCCATGGGCTGCGGCTCCCATAAATCACTTCCCGAGCCAGGGCTGCAAAGAAGGAGCCCTGCAACCAGAGCCTGGGGGTCCAGCTCCCTGCACCCTCAAACAGGCACCCCCTCCCACCCAGCTCCTCCCAGCATCCTGGCTGGAGCACACCTGTCACCCCTGCACCAACAAGCTGGCCCGCTCGAGGGTTAAGTTCTTTTCCTTCTGTGGCAAATGCTGCTCACACGTGGGGGGAGCACTGTGTAATTTAACATGCTTTCGGGACATGTGCTGACATGGCTTTGTTGTAGGCTGTCTGGAAAGTTCTACGCGAAGCCCTAATTTCAAAGGTTTATAAATGGCCAAAGTATGTGTTCTTCGGTCAAAATTTGATTTAGAAAATTTGGGCTTCGGTGGTGAAATGATTTTATGGTTTTCAAAAATCGGATGCCAGAAATTGTTTTGCCTGCTTTGTAAACGATACAAAGAGAAATGGAGAATTAGCAATCTAGCATCTCTTTCTGGGTTTCCAGGATGTGGCTTTCTTGAAAGAAAAACTGAATATACTGTTGTGGACATAACCAAAATTAGGAGGGGAGTGAGACTCTTTAACATCGCCTTCTGCAAAGTAACTCACTGGCATATATAGAATTACCAAATAAGATACTTTCCATCGCCATTTTAACATATCGAACTGATTTCTACTTGACACCATGATTTGGCAGTGAGTATATAGTATAAACTCCCCGTGTAAAAACCCCGGAAAATATTTAAATGCAAGTGTCTGATGACTTACGCAGAAATTAGAATTCATTCTATGAAAAACGTAACACAGAACTTATATTAAAAAAGTCTCTTATGTATATATTTAACTAACTGATCAGATAAGCTAAAGAAAATCACTCATAAACATGTATTAAAATATAGACAGATCTGTGGCTGCTACGTTCTTATATAACAAGCAGGGGAAAAGACAGAACCTCAAAAGAAACAGTGTGGTTGAAAAACAAGAAGTAACAACAAAAGAGAATAAACTCACCCGGTGCTCACACTCACAGAGGCCAGGGTCAGTCTGACTGAATGTAGTTCTACTGCTTCCATTCAATCACTTTTCAAAAACCAGAGTTTAAAAATAGCTGGAGTGGCAAAGATGAGCTCATCCTCTACCGACTAACCATGCTCATTCTCTTAACGATAGTAAAAACAATTCAAAAGAAAAGCAAATTTTAGAAGAAGAAAGTGACTGCCATCAAATTGGTCATTCAGACTCCGAGAAAGTTGACTTACAATTGATGTAAGCCTTGATACTAGATAAAACTAAATATGTGAACATCTGAATAAAGAATTCTTTGCAGCACAATCTGATCTTTGAAATAATAAACCGAGGCTGCTATAAATGACACGTTCTTTCTTCTAGGGCATGTAAATAGGTCAACCTGGAAAAAAATATCATTTCCTCATTGAAGAATGCAGTTATTCAATTAAATGAAGTCCATCTGATATCACTGCCAATAAGACAACCAAAGAAGGTCAGTGCTGAGCCACTGTCAGGGTGTCTTCTAAGATGAGAATGGAGAAGTAAAAGTGCAATTTGGGGCTACTTTGGCAGAACTACCTGTTGCATTAACTCTTATTTAAATATAAACATTTCTTTTGATCTTTTTTACACGTGTGATTTTAAAAAACAAAACAAAACTCACTGTGGTGATAGCGTCAAGCTCCATGGAAATTCTACAAGAGTATTACTGGGGAAAAACCCTTTCCTGGTTGAATAAAGGGATAAGAGAAGACAGAATGAGTATATGCACATCAGTGAGATTCTAGTTTTCTTGCACTGGGAAACTTGGAGAACGAGCTACATTTGCTTCAAAATGTGACTCTCTCTTCCTGAGATGGAGCTCCAAACTGGAACAGGCAAAGAAGAGGCCATGGGGGATGACCGTGTGATATCTGATGTTTTTAAGCTTGCTTGTGAAAATATTAGCCTTTATGTATAGATACGGAAGAACAGATGAGTTAGAAGATGATCATCCATTCTTTTGTTAAAAAAAAAAAAGATATCTTGCTGAGTCTTGAGGAGGCTCCATGTGTAAATCTGGGTTGCCTGGTGCATATGACAAACCAGCAAAGATCAAGTGTACACGGCTCACCTGTACTCCACTCCAGAGGAGCTGGCGAGGCACCTGGAATGACCCTACACATCCTTCTGAAAAAGACTCTAAAAGGAACCTTCTAGAAGAACCACATCCTCAGGTGGTTTCCCTCCTAGGCTTTGCTGTCTGAAAGCAATTTGTTCCCACTGAAGAGAAGAAGGTTAAAATTTCCTGAATATTTTGCCTCATGTCATCAAAGACTTTTGTCTTCACTTTTACCCAACGTGTCTCAGCAAGACAGACAAAGCCTTCATTGAAGTAGCAGAATTTACGTAGCTTTCAGTTACATACATTTTATATCTTTCTATGTTTTATTTATCTTTCTTATTTACATTACACATTTATTAATTTTGGTTCCTCAGTTTGCAAAATATCTTAAAGATGTTCTCTCTTCATAGGTAGTAACTGAGATCTATGAAAAGTATTAAGGATAAATTCTTACTCTTATTCACAACTGGCTAGTGTCAAACACAGACTAAGACCCAACTCCAGTTATACGCATACAGTGAAGAAAGAACAACTGAAAAATCACTACAGATTTGCTTTTGTCCCACTGCCACTTCATTCATTCAGCAAATACTTATTAAACACCCACTGTGGGCAAAGAGCTATACTAAGGTATAGAGAAATAAAAAATGGAATCTCACTTATTATTTGCCATTAATTGGCACACCTCAAACTGCCTTATATTATTACTTATCTTATGTATATAATTTTGAATTCCATAAGGCAGGGACCATGTGTTAAACCCAATGGGTTAACCCTATGAAGTCCCCTGTCTTTACTATTAGACTTACAATAATTTTCTGAGGATGAATATAATGAAATATAACTCAGTAATGTTATAATGATGACATTTATATATATATGCATATATACATTACATATTACACATATATACATTATATGACTAATAAGACACTAACCGTCTACCAAGCTCTCTCTGTAATGCTGTGGGAAATTAAACTTTCTGTCTAACGGATGTGACTCATTAACAATGACATTGGAAGTCTCTCCTCTTCTCTTCTCCTCGGTTCTAATTAAAATAGTACTATTCTTCCCACACCTGACTTCTACAGTGACTATATATAGCTATCTATACTCAGCCTAGATCCAACACAAATAAAATATTTAGAGAAGGAACTACACCTCTTCTGCTGGTAACGGCCCTGTTGGGTTTTCACAGCACTACTCATTTCTAACATGCCTGGTAACAGCACCTGGAGGGCCATGGTGTAGGTACATACAGCCTGAACACACTTCATCTTCACACCAGGTTCACATGGATGCTTTTGATAAGATCGACAGTGTGCTATGGACGGAAAACACAGAGAGGAAGGAGACCTAGTCTGTCGTGTGAAGAAACGTAAACAAACAATTACAGTACACTGTGAATGGAGCTCCCCTCAGGGTGTGTGCAGACTCCTACGATGGCGAAGAGGAGGAGTACCAATTTCAGGAGGGGAAGAGCCAGACCTGAACTGGGGCCTAGGAGACGTGCTGAGATTTGTCTGGATGGAGACGAAGGTAACGAATCCAAGAGCGGAGGTGTGGAATAAGCAATAGGTGCTTCAGAAAAAGGAGTCTTTCTGTGAACAGAGTGAGGACTACACCTGGCGGATGACGAGAGGCAAGATCAGAAACTCAGCCTAATGCTAGAACCAACATAAGACATTAAACCTTTCTCCCTGGGGTGAACGGTCGCCACTGAAGGCGCCCGATAGGACAGCGATGAGTCCTCTGCCTTGGAGATAGCGCTTGCAGGGGTGCTGAGCGTGGTTGGAGAGAGAAGACCAGAGACAGCAGGGGAAACGAGCAGGAAACCAGGGCAAACAGTCCAAGGGAGGGACGATAAGGGCTGTGCAAAGGAAGCAGCAGTGGGAACGGAGGAAAAGAAAACTCAGAACATATGGTGCAGCAAACAAGTGATAGGATACAGTGAGTGCTGAGAATGGAGAAAGAAGGGCGTTAAGGATGACCGGATGAGTGACGGCACTGTCACGTCAGCAAAGAATACAGTCACTGAAACGTTGGTCATAACTGAAATGCAGACGCTCACCAAGCTTACTTAGAATGGACACACGGAAGGAAACGTCGGGGGCCTTGCTCCCAACGTTGGAGATGAGCGACGTGGGAAGGGCAGGCAGAAAGAGAAGCTCCTATCAGATCCGATGAGCTTTCAGATGAGAGAAGAAACGTCTCAGGACAAGGTTTTGCTCCGGGATCCAAGGAGGGAGAGTTTGAAATAGCAAAGAATGGTCAATGTTCAGATATTTCAGCAGAGACATCAGGATGCAGACTGAGACACATCTCTGGGCTTCAGCAGATTAAGTGCCTTCCGTGGGACGAAGGCGGTGGAGGTCAGGTCACTTGTGCCTCAGGAGTGAATGGCAGATGTGAAGAGGTGAGAGTATTTTTCACTCTGCCTCCTGCTGCCTCCCTGACCTTTCAGAATGGCTTCAGCCTACCAAAGACAGGCTGTCCTGCCTCCTTTCGCTATGCCCAAGGGGCCCGCAGCCCCAGAAAGCTATGATGCTGAGAAGCACAAACAAAGCTGCAGAGCACAGACGACAGGTGGTAGGTCCCGGGACAGCAACACGCCAAACAGGGACGTTACGTATATTCTTCAACACCCACGGTTATTCCACTACTCCCGAGCTGTTCTGAGAAAAACTACCCCGATGAGACATGAGCAGACACCTAAACGGAAGAGATTTTTAGGAGATCCTAAGCTCATCTGGCATTGTTCTGTGGAGCTGACAGCCCGAGTATGAACTAAAAATGGGGTATGACTCGGAGAGGAATGCTGCTCTCTAGACCCGAAAAGAAAACCACGCTTCAGGGTCCCCATAGTAAAGGGATATACTAATGGATAAAACACACTCTACCTCATTATTCTTTCACTCTGACACTTTAGATACATACAGAACATTCAAGACTCTCAAGAGAAGGAGGAAAAAAACACCTGAAGGCAAAACTAAAGGTTTCCTGCATCTACTAATGAACTTAAACTCATTTTCCATTTGCACACCAAAGGAGGAAACCCATATAAATGGATTAAGAGGGCCAGAAAGACAGAATCAAGCCAGGGTCAGCGAACTTTCTGTGAAGGGCCAGATAGTAAATATTTTCAGCTTTGTGGGCCAGGTGGTCTCTGTGGCAACGACTCAACTCCGCCCCATGAAGGGGAAGCAGCCACAGACAGGGTGTGAACAAATCTGAGTGGCTGTGTCCCACTAAAACGTTCTTTTTGGATACTGAAATTTGCATCTCATTTGATTTTCATATGTCACAAAATATTATACTATTCTTTTGATTTTTTTCCCAACCATTTAACATAGATAAACCATTCTCAGATTGCAGGCCATGCAAAAAAAGAAAAAACAGGTGATGGGCTGGATTTGGACAGTGGTCCACAGCTTCCTCTGCTAGAAAAACCTCATCCAGGTCAACCTCTTCCATCAGCCTAGATTTAGTGAGTTAGAATTTCTGGGTGTGGAGCCCACTGATCCGTAGAGACCACAGAATTATCTGTTTGACAATTTATAGAAACCCGGTTCTTCAGAAGTCCCAAAGTCTTTTTCACTGTGGCCCCTGGGCTGATCACTCACCCTGATGCTAAGAGTGCAAAGGACAATTAACCTAGGGGCTCTCCATTCAATTCTTCATTCATTCAACAAGTATTCACTGAGTGATCATGGTGTCTCCAGTGCTGCGGGCGATAGTAAAGAAAGCAAAAATGGAGTCCAAATCCTCCAGAGTCTACATCTCCTGGAGACAAGAGACTCATGCCCTGAAGTAATGGTACAACGATTTAAATACAAGTTCACAGAATTAAAAGCAGAGTTCTCAGGTGGCTAATATTTACACCACATGGCTAGAAGGAGGTAAATCTTTTCGCTTTCAAGTTAATCAAAGCGCATGATCACCAGCCCCTGGCATTAGGAAAGTATAAAAATCTTATAAAATGCTAATTAGTTGTATCGTAAATACTTACTTTTAAAAATAATGTTTTAAAGAAGAAAATGATTGTAGCAAATCATTCCAATGCACTGGTCACAAGACTGTACGGCTAGCGATGTGGGCTTCCGACTAAGCCTCTGTGTTTTTTCTGGGTCAGATCAGATCTGGTCAGTCATTCTCTTACTTGAAGTCTTTATGAAGGAAGAGGGTTTCCCATTTCCTATGATGTCCCATCTCCTTAGGCAGGCTGTGCGTGGCCTTCATGACCTATGTTATCACTTACTGTTTAGGCTTGTGGTCCACATTTCACCTCCGACCCGTGTGATGGTCCTAATTTATGCTATCCATCCAAACCACCTGCTCTCACTTGGAAAAGCCCTACGCTTCCCTGCCGCCACAGATTTGTTCCTGCTTTTCACACGGTGTGGAAGGCTGTCTCCAGGAACTTCCTCTTCCAGCTGTCCTGTCAAAATCCCATTTCTTCTTTATTTTAAAATATATTTTTATTGAAGTATAGTCACAGTTTACAATGTTTTGTCAATTTCTGGTGTACAGTGCAATACTTCAGTCATATAGGAACATACATATATTTGTTTTCATATTCTCTTTAACCATAAGTTACTACAAGATACTGAATATAGTTTCCTGTGCTTTATAGCAGAAACTTGTTTATTTTATATATAGTAGCTAGTATCTGCAAGTCTTGAACTCCCAAATTTATCCCTTCCCACCCCTTTCCCCCTAGTAACCGTAAGTTTGTTTTCTATGTCTGTGAGTCTGTTTCTGTTTTGTAAGTAAGTTTATTTGTGTCATTTTTAAAGATTCCACATAAAAGTGATATCATATGGTATCTCTTTCTGGCTTACTTCACTTAGAATTACATTCTCCAGGTCCATCCATGTTGCTGCAAATGCTATTATTTTATTCTTTTTATGGCTGAGAAGTATTCTGCTGTGTAAATACACCACAACTTCTTTATCCAGTCATCTGTCGATGGACATTTAGGTTGCTTTCATATCTCAGCTATTGTAAATAGTGCTGCTGTGAACACTAGGGTGCATGTATCTTTTTGAATTAATGTTCAAAATTCCATTTATTCTTTAGGGCTCAGCTCACAGGGCCATTCATCTTTGTAAAACCTTCTTCATTTTACCCCATTGGAATAAAGGCCTCAGAGATCCTTTTTTTATGATTTACATCTTTATAAGAGCCTACTTTATAAGGCTCTTATAAAGATAGAATAATAAAGCAAGATACTGTTTATAATGCAACCAGCCTAGCTCCTAACCTATAACTGGAGTTCAAAATAAACAGGGTTTCTTAAAAGGTTTTCTTCAAGTGCATGCGTATCTACCCTTAGACTGTTAAGTTTTAAAGGTAAGAACCATACCTTACTCACGTGCTCACAAATCTATTATGTTAAGTGCTCAATAAATGTTCACTAAATATAATCGGACTACTGAGCACCACATTTCTGTAAAGCACAGCCAGTGCTTTTCGAGCCTAAAGCTAAGTCTGAGACGGACTGCAGACTGGAAGATTTCCATGTCTTTCCAATTCGGTGGGCCACGTGGTGTCAAAAGATCATGAGTTTGGGAGCAGGACAGACCTGGGTTCCAGACTCAGTTCTTTTACTCCCTAACTGTGTATCTGTGCAAATTACTTCAGTGTTCTGAAAGTCAGTTTCTTCATGTATAAAATTATGTCAATCAGGGGTCCCTTGAAGGTTTATTTTGAGGTCTCCAGAATAATGCCTAGTATTTGGCAGGCATTTAATACGTACTGCTTATGAATACTAGGCAGGACTGTGTTTAGATGCTCTGTTTATATTACCCAAATTGAGAAAAGATGCTCAACACAGTATATACCGGGGTGGAATGGGAACTGCATTTCTTGACCATTCTTTCCTAAATACATAAACAGAGCAGCAATGTCCAGCCCGTCTTGAGGGAGGGGCAGTGCAACGGAGGGTGATTTACGCTTCCTGAGGAGTCACCCACTGACACCACACACTCTGACTTCCTTCTGATGACCTCAGCCAATAGCAAGAGGGACGTGTGGACCATGACGTCAGATTAGACTTGCGGACCCCAACCGATCAGGTGGGATTTTAAGAGCTATGATGATTACCATCTGCTGGGTAGGGTCCCTGAAATACAACTGTTGTGTTTCATTTTCTAGCCATTGCTGTCCTCTCTCTGAGTTGCTCTGTGATTCACCATGTTCATTCTCTGGTCTTGCTTTGATTTATGTAGGTACATGATAATGGGAGTGACTGTACTCTGTTTCAGATGATGTCTATCCAAACTAAAATGGCCCGGGGAACCCTTTACAAAAATGCATCAAAGTCTATTTGGTATTGAGTTGAGGGAGGAGGAGCATTAGAAAACAGTTCCTAGACTCATACTAGCTGACCATTCCATCAGCTGAATGTTTTGCAAAGGTTTCTGCCTCTTCAGTCAAGGAAGTGTGGCAGCTTACGAATGTCACGCTCTTAAAATATATAATATAGGAAATCAGTGGTGACCTATTAGATTCACTTGTACATGATGGGTTGGCGGTTTGGGGCAGCATTAGCATTTTTAATATGAATGTCTGTAAGTTGGATTTTGGCACAAATTCTTTACTTAATTTCCAATTTCCAAATGCCATGATTCCATTATTCTATTGAGAATCACCGATTACAAAACCACTAATCACCTAGTTAATAACATTAAAATTGATGCTAGCATTCCTGTAGATTCTAATGAGGATTTAGGTGAAAGAGCTAAGTGAGAACAAGCAACAGGGGTACCACCTGGGTTTTCTGCCATCTCACCACTTCACAAAGCATCATTTTGAAAGTACTGAATTAGACAAGAACCATAGAGAAAAATCGCAAAGAAAACCTTGCTTCAATTTTCCTCCATATTCAAGGTGAACGGTGCTTCGGCCCCAGACGATGTGACATTGCCTCAGTTCTCCCTTCCCTGTTTCACGTTCAGACACAGCCAAGGCTGAAAGGCAATCTGACTCCTCCCTGATCCTAGTGGACTGCTTCCAGGATGATCATTTAGTTTTCATTCTTCATGTGCTCTTTAAAACCACCCACTGCTGGAGCAGCTCTTTGACATGTTCTAAACTCTAAGCACAAATGAAAATGGCATTTTGGAAAAAAAAAATGAAGCCTAGAACAAAGAAGTCAGAAACACGACACTGTAAGATCAGGCACTTATCTGCACGGCAAGTGTAAAAAGCTTTGGGCTCAAAGAACTTAGCAATTTAACCACTAGTTTTCTCCTGAGATTGCACTGTCACCAGAGATCGTTACATTTCCAGGGCCTCAACAGAGTGCTCTTCTTCCAAGGAGAGCAACAGCAGAAGGTTACTGGATATTTGTTCCTTCTCAGATGCAGAGAGTCTTTTGTGAGCAATGTTGAAGGGAGAAAGTGCTCAAAAAGGAGTTGACTTTGGAAGACAAAAGGGAAAATTCTACGGGTGCCCATGACATCTGTTTCCACCCTGTGCTGTGGCCAGTGGCAGAGTGGAAGGCCAACCTTTCATCAGTTTAACAACATGGCGCCCAAGTCCCTCATTCAAGCTCTTGGTAAACACTGCTGGGGAGTGACCAGGGACTTCAGGGAACATATAAGAAAGAAACACCGGAAAAAAAAAAAAAAAAGAAAAGAAAGAAACACCACATTCTTGCCCTTAAGGTGATTCCAGTCTTGTTCAGGTGACAAGCTTTATGCATGTTAATTCAAATCTTTTCCTCACCTCCTTCAAAACTTCACCCCAAATTCTCCTTCTGCAGGCAGCCTTACTGACTAATGGCTCACGCCTCAATGATGTGTTCCCCACAAGACTCGTATCCTCCCCTTTTACACAACTGGAACTTGGCAGAAGTGTTCTTCAGTTGACTCCTGTGTGCTCAGGCCAACTGATTTGTCAGCATCATGAGGACAGGGTTTTGGTCTTCTCTTTCCTTTGTGTCTGTTCACAGTAATTGGTTCTGTAGCTTAAGCCTAATAAACACTCACTCGGGGAGGACGGGCCAGCCAACTCCGACTCCTGCTCAGACACCATTCCAAGTGTGCTGGCTCCTGGCTCTCCCTGTAACAGATTAAGTTCCTGGAGGCTTCCCTTCCTGAGAAGGTCTCCAGGTTTTCATGCTGCCTTTGTCTCTAAAGGCAAAGATGCTCTCAACAGAGGAAGACGCTGGAAAACAACTGAGTGCCTTGGTGGGCTCGACCTCTGCTCATCACCAAAACAGGACAAGTGGCTGCTTCTGTACACAGTTGGTGCCTGCCATTAACCACAATCGAGAACACCAGGACAATGGCAGGGTCTCAATTCTCAGTGTCAACATTTTTTGCTATAGTAGCTAGTAATTTAACTCGTAACTAAGGAGTCTCAGGGACCTTTTTCTACTCCTTTCCTCACAAATTCTGTTTCCTCTTCTACTATGTTCTTCTATGTTCTCTACTACGTTGAAGTGTTTAGAAACCGGAAAACCAGAACTAATTTCTCCTCCCCCATCCCTACAGCCTCTCTCCCCCTATCCCCTCCATCTATCTCATTTCTACAGGGAAAGCAGTAGTAGAAAGAACAATTTGACTCAGATGGGTTAAGGGGGCACAATGCCGAGCAGTGCTGAGATACGCGGACTACGTCTCAGCTAAGTACTAGCAGTTTTTCTTTCTCAGTTAGCACCGCTAAAAAGAAGAGCAACTATTTTTATTAATGATTGCTTTGATTGCTTTCTTAAATCTGTGCTGAAGAGTGGAAGGTGGGCTAAGGTGGGAGAGGTAATATTTATTTCACTTTGAAGCTTACAAATAATCACATAGGTATCACAGGAAAAGGAGATAGAATGAAGCTGCTCACCTTTTACCTGCTTCTTATGATACCTGTAGCACATCCTTGGGTGTTCTGCCTATTGCATTCCTCATAACCCAGAGGATAAGAAAAATAAAGCTCAGGTAGCCCCTCCTGACATCCCCCTCCCATCTGTTGTTAATGCCGGCCAGCAGGTCTACCAGCTGCAAGGCTGGCTTCTTGTCATCTGGGGCTCTAAGTTCGCATAGCCCCTCCTCCATGATGGCCACCCAGATTGTCCGGAGCTAAAGCAGCCTCCCCGACTCCAGTCCTCTCCATTACATCATCACTCTTAGAAATGATAGTCTTTATTTTTGAGGAACTAGACCACTGTTCATAGTCCTTCTTTGGAATGTAAGACACATGAGCGCAGGCGCCTGGAGGTGCTCACCAGTGCATCCCCAGTATCTGGCCCAGGGCCCAGGACTAGCACTGATGTCGTACATGTTAGCTAAGTGAGTGAACAGACCTCCTCAGGGATGATTCTCAGTTTCCATTCTTTCACCTACATCTGTGAACTTGTTTTCTTTTCGACATAAAAGACATAAAGGAATTACATATTTGATGTGAGTCCCTAGATTTCATACATTTGATTCCTCATCATTTTACCAATAATGACATTTTGAATATTAGTGAGAAATAGATGGGAACACAGATGTTTAGAGCGAGTGTCTTCCTATCTCGACAATGGAGAAATGGAAAAATGCCACTCTGGTGCATTCTGTATTGTATTTCCATTCAAACTGGAAAACTTTAAAAAGTTTGGGGACTAACTTAGATTTAAATTTAATATAATGGGGGAGGGTACAGCTCAGTGGTAGAGTGCATGCTTAGCATGCACGAGGTCCTAGGTTCAATCCCCAGTACCTCCACCAAATAAATAAATAAATAAACCTAATTACCTACCCTCCCCCAACCCCCCAAATTTAATATAATTATTTTAAAATAACAGCTATAATATTTTTGTGCATATGCATTTAATTAATATAGTGCATTCATTTCTACCTGTAAACGTTTAGTATAAAAAGTTCACCTTCATGAAATCAAACAAAAATACACTAATGTGCAAAAGAGCTAAAGTGAATAAAATACACCCCACTATTTCCAACTGCAAATAAATGAGCTAAGGAATATGGGCCACTGACAATTTTATGCTGGTGTTCAAGTGGCCATTGCACATGCCAACAAAAGGAAAATCTACTATGTGTGTTAAATGTAAACACCATAGAATCATTTGTAGGGTGTCCTAGGGAAAAAAGGATATGTGAACATTACAATATAACATTAATGTCATTAATTTAAAGCTTTTTTTCTAATATGTTAAATATTTCCATGTATTAAAAAATGAACATTGCAATTAATATAGGAAATCTAGTGATCTCTGCCAAGTGCAAGGTGACCACGGGCTACCTACAAAAGAGCTGACGATGGAGTCGGTAACACCACAGGAGATTCCAAAGAGGTGCAAGAAAATGCCATTATTTTCCTAATAATCATAATTCTGTTGCTAGCTAGGGAATTTCTGACTTACGAGCACTGCTCAATTAAATTAACCCGTGAGTCAAAATTATCGTCTTGGCTGCTATGTGGCATTCTTCAAATCTCTTCAAATCCCTTGCTTAAGTTTGCTTTTCTGAAAAGCACTTACCCACCGCTCTGGGGTGTTATATGAATGAGGGACCCCGGAGCCCACAGAGTGGAAGCATGGCCAGCAGGTTGGAAGCTAATAAGCACAATGGAAGCGGGGTCTACTTAGTTACCATGGATACCTCAGATAGAAAGGCTTCCTGTTCGAGGTGCTCATCAGCTGCTACTAGCACAAAACCCTACACGCTTCTTGGCCCCAAATACGGTCATAAATGCTGACTGCGCATACATAAGATGCATGGAACTGTTCTAGGACTGCCACGGTGCAGGGAATTGTATGTTTCCTTCCTTCAGTGTATTTGCGTATTCCATTTTCCATCTGGACAAGTTAAAGTTTTGTTCTGCAACTAGCTTTACAGAACTAGCTTTATAGAATAGAGCCCTTCTGTTGCGTGACTGAAATGGCTCAGCCAAACTGGGGCACAAGTGCAAATCTTGTGCAGAGCCATCTTACCTAGACACATCGCACACCCTCCGAGAGGTGTGAAAACCTCCTGCTGTCTGCTCAGGGTGGGGGTCGCAACTACTGTAGCCTGAAGGCAAAGTCCACTCGCGGGTCAGAGAGACTGCCTTGAGCGCAAACCCTGTTGTCCCTGACCCTTATGGTCCCATTCATGTGAAAACCTTTCAGACCTTTTCTTGCGAATGAGTCCCAATTCACAACTCACTTCCCCATCATCTGATCCATGCAAAGAATATCATTATGATTTTCTGTTTTTGTTTTTGTTTTTTTTTGTCTTTGAAATCTAACGATCCTTACTGCTAAGGCTGTCAGTTTAATCAACACCCTGGGGACATTTCACTCTTCTTTACAGATGTTCACTTCATGTCTCAGAAAGGAAGGTGAAGTCGCTGGGGCCAGCGCTTGCACTTGGGTCCCATTTTGCTAAATGGTTTCGGTAAACCAACAAAAATGCTCCGCTCTGCAAAGCTAATTGCACAAGAAAACTTTTCCAGATGGAAAATGGGATGTCACAGAGAGGAGTTAATGATCTGACCTCCAAAAGGATTCTCCTTGGTCTCATTCCCTAGCTGTCCCTGAGTGCTGATCGCATCACCAGGATGTGGGCTTTGCTGTCGTCCGTGCTGTGTGTATTCCAGGGAGCTGGTGGAGAAGTCAGTTACCATGAGCTGAGCGTGGGCAAGGAAGGGGCCGGGGAATCGACATAGGTTCTGTGTGTACGGCGGGGCTGCTGGTCCACAGACCATCGCTCACAGCTGACCACCTATTGTATCTCCTTTGTGTGCAATGGTTCCATATTCCCTTTCTGTTCCACTTTATGCATCACTTATTTCCCCACATTTCTGGAAATCTTTATCCACAGCCATGGCTTCAACTGCTACCACGAATGGACCTCATATCTTTATCTGCAGTTCAGCTTTCTCTTCCAAACTCCATCCATACATAACTAAGAATGTGAGTATCTCACCTCTACTTGGAACTCTAAACCCATTCTTCTCCTTCCTGGGTTTTTCCCTCTTAGTTAGGAGCATGGCCATCCTACAAGTGACCCGTGCCTCTAGTGCTTGACACTTCACACTTTTTAAATGTTTGGAGCACTAGAGATGTCTAACAACTGACTTCCATTTTGTGCAATCAAGCAGATTAATTGTTCTAAAACAGTATTTTAAATGCACTTTAGGGAATAGTTTTGCCTCAATTCCTGTGTTATATAAAAATGTAGAAGTACTTAAAATATGTAAGTCTGTTGGTAGTCGTGGTGGTGGTACTGACTGTGGGAGGCTGGGAGGGAAGTGCGTAGAGATAAACCATTTTCTGTTGTTTGAAGTTGTGTGTGTGTGTGTGTGAGAGAGAGTGCATGTGTGCGTTTTTGGTACGTTTGTTGTAAGAGTCTGAGAAAAAGTAAACATTCAATCTTATTCTTTCGTTATCACCCTTTAAAATCTAAAGTCTCACTGTGGAATTAGGAACATGCTTGTGCACAAATCGATTCAAAAAATATGTTGGTATGTTAAATTTTAAAGTACAGTCTATTCAGAAAATAGTCACAATCTTCTTTACTGAATTTGCTCAAAGATTTTATCATTTTGTTTACCATGGACATATACGGTGCTTCAATTAAATACACAGAGTATCTAGAAGGTAGATAAAAGGTACAAATTTCCAGCTGTAAGTCATGAGGGTGTATTGTGCAGCAGAGCAACTATAGTTAAGAATACTATATTGCATATCTGAAAGTTGTTAAGAAAGTAAATCTTCACAGTTCTTATGACAAGAAAAAAATTCTGTAACTATGGGGTGACAGCTGTTAACTAGATTTATTATAGTGATCACTTTGCAATATATACAAATACCGAATCATCATGTTGTATATCTGAAATGAGTATCACGTTGTATGTCAAGTATACCTAAAGAATTAAAAAACAACTAAAAAAAGAAAAAGAAAGCTAATTTATTTTCTGAATTCAGTGCACCACAGATACAGAAAGAAGATTAAAAATAATAAATATATTTGCATACGGGTCCTGCTACATGGAACTCTGCCCATCCCTATCAAAAGTGCTGTTTCTTTAAATGATCGTTTTTTTTTGAAATCAGTTAAAGGCATCTTCTTTTTTGGATTAAAAAAAATTTACTATATATATATATTTTTTTAATATGGGGGGGTAATTAGATGTATTTATTTACTTACTTACTTATTTTAACAGAGGTACTAGGGATTGAACCCAGGCGTGCACTCCACCCCTGAGCTAGACCCTCCTGCCTTTCTGGCTTTTACTTGGAGGAAAATTCCCCAAAGTAGACGCAACTCTTTCCAAGAGCACAGAAGGGCGTGCCACCATGTTATCAATACTGCGTTTGCTAAAGAACGTCATCTTAGACTGTGTCCCTGGCCGAAACTTGGCCAGATTTTCTACATTTTGTTATCTTTGCAGGTATTTCTCCAACACCTGCTTCTAAGTCTACTTTCTACTTTGCAATCTCACTGAACGCAGTAGTAGAGCTGAAGTCACTTATGATTATGTTTCCACGTACTGGATCCAAGAGATTAACAGTGGCGTGACTCCTCAGGGTACAGTAATTAATGACATAATACTGTGGACATATTTTTTTAAGAAAGGTTCCAATCACACAGTTTTAAGGAGTCATCTTGTGGGAAAGACATAAGTAGCCTAGCCATCTGCTCTTTTTTATTTCATACAACAAATACGTCTGAAGCCACTCCTGTATACCACCATCCTAGGTTTTGAAGAAAATGTAAAACACGTGGTACCTCTTCTCAAAGAGTTTACAAAACTGGTAAACAAAGACAAGAAATCTTCAAAAAGTATCAATACAAGAGAAAATGGGTCATGGTGTATGCAAACAAGGCATGAACAACGCGTCTTCGTGTTCTAGGGGTGAGACAGCCCACTTTGGACCAGGAGAGTCAGGGGCTGCTTCATAAAGAGTGGCGTTTAAACCGAACTGGGAAGCTTCAAGAAGATTTTCAGCAGTTGGACGTGGGAGAAAGAGATTCCAGTGAAAGTGAAGGTGAGAAAGTGTCTGTCTTGTTCATGGAATAGGAAGCTTATTCACTGGGCTACGTGTATGTGAGGAAAATGGTAAAAAGAGAGCTAAATAGTTCTATTTATGAGACCTGAAAAATTTATAATTTATTCAGCCACTAATTAGAAGCTATTGGCAGTTTCCAAACAGAGGAATAACCTGAAAGAACAATCTGGAGGCAACCTAAGAACACAAATGTAACAAGACTAGGGGAGTCACAAGCTGCGTGTATGTAAAATTCAGGCAGACTGCAGGAAGAGGGATCATGGGATTTACCCTCCCACATTAGACGCTTCGGGGACGGGCAGGGGGGCTACTGGTGGTTACACTGGACCCACAGGCATAAACTGGGGCTGTACCGGAAAAAAACATGACATATAATCATCTTTATTACGAAGCACTTGTGTGGCCTTTTAAGAGATAATGGTTTTCTGCTTTATAAAGTACCCTGTTTAGAAATGATTTTAACATTAACTTTTTGAGAAATAAAATGACACTTTTTTTTTTGCAATACCTCAAAGCCATAAAGTCAGGAAAATCCACAGACGGCTTACTCAGGGTTGAATCATGAATTGTCTATTCACAGTCACACAGAAAACCCTGGTTTTTCTACTCTGTAAGCTCTTCGAGGACGTGGAATTTGTTTTCTTGATCTCTGTACTTCGTCCAGGTCCAAGTAAAGTGGCTTGCATATAATAGCTATTTGATTTTTGTCATGTTGAATTAGGCAAGAGACCAAAGGCAGAATATGACAAGATTTGAGCTGAAGGGCATTAGTCTCCTCCAGGGGCATGCGGCAGTCAGAATGGAATTGATACAAGAGACTGTGGAGGCAAAGCAAAGACATAATGGATACAAGGTGCCTGTGCTGTCCAGTCCGGTAGCCACCAGCCACATGTAGCTATTGACACTCAAATTAATTAAAATGAAATCAAACCAGATATTCAGTTCTTCAAAAGCACTAGCCACATTTCCAGTGTTCAAGAAGCGTGGCTAGCGGCTACCATATTGGAGGGCACAAATATGGAACATTTCCATCATCGCAGAAAGTTCCGTTGGGCAAATAACTGGGAGAATCCTAGCACCTTCAAAAAAAGTGAAAAAAAAAGCAGAGTGGTGGGTGTGAGAGGCAAAGCAACATCAAAGCTTTCCATGGATGGCAAAAGTTGAGACAGAGAGGAGAAGCAGAGTGGGGACCCTTGAAGACCTTTGACAAAGCAGGCTCAAGAAGGAGTGATTGCAAACGAGTTTACCTACGCGAACAACTACTTGGAGGCTGTAAGTCAACCTGGTGAATAAGGAAAGAAGTGGGACAGGGACTTGAGGACCAAACAGGACAAGACTTCTTAGCTTGATTCTTACTGATTTTAGCACAGATCCGTGTCCTGAAATTTTTCAAATCCCCTACCAAACCTGGTCTGTATCTGAAGCTTGATAAACGTGGAGAGCAACTAACTGGTGAGACAGATAAAAATGGTTCACAAGCCTCATGCTTGGACGATGCTGTCCACATTTCTCCACCAGGGCAAGAATAGCAAAATTCCAGGACTGTCAAGGTTTTCCCTTTCATGACTTTAAAAATTGTTTCTAGGTTAGCTTTGTTAATAATTGAGATAAAAATAATGCCACCAGCCAGTTGATTAAGATCAGAAGGCGAAATGCAAAAAAAGCTAGCTTTTTAAAAGTATCAGAAAGGGGCACGGTGAGCAACCTTTAGACACGTTGGTTTCATTTTAAGAAGTTTTGGGTGTGTGTTCTGTGTTAACGGGTTCCCTAATTGCAATATTTAATATGCATTAAAAAAAAAACCCTGGAATGCTGAAAAACTAAGCTGTGCATTGCTCTCTTGTGGATTCACTGTGTAAAAGTATAACTATAAGGCTGCCTCTTATACAAATGACAGAGAAAAACCAAAGAAGCACAGCCAATTATTACAGGGTTTAAAAAAACTTCTTGCAGTGTTTTATTCCAAGAGAAAAAAGTATTACCACAAAAATGGAAAATAAACTCTTTTTTCCCCCTTCAGCTCACATGTGAAACCTGAGTATTATTTGAAGTTGATAACAGAAACTGGTGTTTCCAAATATGTCAGTGAACACAACGCTTTTACTCCTTAAACTGATGTAAAACTTACCGAGTCAAGTTTTCTTTCTTTGAGCGGGAAAGGTAGAGAACTGTAAAGTCAGTTATAAAACATATGGAATACTGAAGGATGAGTCAAACAATCTGACTTACTATTGTATGTATACAGCTTCATTTTCTCGAATTAGTACATGCCATTGGAAACTGCATCAACCCATAAAAATAACTCATAGGCCTATTATGTTTTTCCATTTTAAGCTTGTAATAGCAATAACGACCTCAGCAAAAGACATTTCCTTAGAATTAATGGCTGGCTGGGAGGCAGAGCCAAGGGCCACTGGTTCCTCCCAGCTGGTCATTAATCCTCAGGAAATGCCTGCACCTCCATCATTATTGCTAAAGCACCATTATAGAAAATTCTCACAGTTCTAATATATGGAAATTTGAGGCTATTTTGCAAGCCCAAGGTATTCACGTTCGTTAATAGGCCACCACTGAGCACAGAGGACGTAATTATCAAAACGGCAGAAGGGAAAATGTTGTTCTCCGAGGTCTGTAAGATTATAGGAAATGGGGACTAGCCTTATGGGAAGAAGTATATTTGAGGCTGAAAGACATCAATTTAAAGGGAGATTTAGAATCACATACATAAAAGTCAATAAAAGACACAGCATTCATTCCCATTACTTGGTTTAAAAATACTTGGTTTTTAAAAGGTACAAATTAAAGTTATATGGGCATTTCTTCCCAAACTGATCAAATAATGCTAAAGAGAGTGAGGTCAGAAAGAACGTTTATGAACGCAAACGGCCGTATTCCACGAGGCGAGTTCAGGGGAATGCATACGCTTAAAAGTGCTGATTGCGAGTAGGATTTCTTTCTTTGTAATGTTTTACCTAAAAATTGTACACACACCATGAAATATTTGATAGCAAGCATTTTGTTCTAGACTTTATTATCAAAAACAATTTTTTTTTAAATTTGGGGTTTTTTAAGTCTTAGCTAGAGGCTTAGCACATGCAAACAATCATCTTATACCTGAAAATAAGATCAAAATAATAAACAAATACAGTGCTAATGCTCTGTGACATAGTTTTCAATTCTCTAAAAAATACTTTTACTGGCTTCCAGGCTAAGAGGCAAATGAAAATTAGGTGTTTTCAGGTCTATTCAGTCCCTCCTTTAAATAAACAGGAGGATCCAACAAATGGTTTCAAAGCAGGGAATTAATCCAAAAATCACACCCAAAACAGTCTATAAATTCTTTTCAATGTGTTATTGTAACAAACTACAAATGTTGGATATGATACTTTACACTTAATGAAATTCACTGCAGGTTCTCATTGTGTGTTACAAATACCTGCCTGGCTCTAAATTTTTGAAGTTTTGAAGCTAATGAGACCTGTTATAAATTGAATTGTGCTCCCCCAAGACATGTTGAAGTCCTAAACCCTTGTGTATCTATAAGTGTGACCTTATTTGGAAATAGGGTCTTTGCACTTATGATCAAGTCAAGCTGAGGTCATTAGGGGAGGTCTTAATGAAATATGACTGGGAAGAAACACACGGACACACAGGAAGAATATCATCCAGCAAGAGAGGGAGAGATTGAAGTGATGCACCTAAAAGCCAAGGAACATCAAGGATTTCCAGCAATGCCAGAAGCCAAGGAAAAAGCATGGGACAGATTCTCCCCTAGAGCCTTCAGAGAGCGCAGGCCTCTGCTGACCCCTTGATTTCAGACTTTCGGTTTCCACAACCGTTAGAGAATCGACTTGTGTTGTGTTAAGGCACCCAAGTTCATGCAGCCCTAGGAAACGAATCCAGGATCTGAAGGAAGAGGTTCGTCAGAAGAACTGTCAACACTACGAATGGAAAACCAAGGAAAGACAGGTGGCGTGACAGGAAGCTGGTGAAACAGCAATGGACCAGGAGTCAGGAAACCTGGTTCTTGTCCCAGCTAACGAGGCTGAGTGACCTTGAGCTGGACACTTAATTGTTCTCAACTTTCATTTTGTCACCTGCGGAATATGAGAGAATTCAACCACTTCATCCTAAACGTAATTCAACCTAAACGTAAGTCTAGGGTGGCTGTCGAGTAGATCGAGCACACGCAGACCAACATTTTCAGACTTCACAAAGACCTCTCCTCTGGCCTCGCTCAGACAAAGCCCCGGGGACAGAGAACAGGACGCTGGAAGCAGAAGCACAGGCTCCCATTTCCCCCTTCCATGGTCACACCAGCCGTCTGACCACAATTGTTTTGATCAAGCCAGGCCCAAAGAAGTTCGCTATGGAAGTAATAGCACCTGTCCTGTTAGTATTTTAAAACGCTTTCTTTTCACATATAGTCTTTTCTGCCCTTCCAAGATTTTCAAAATGTCTCCAGCTGATTCAAAAGTAAGCTTCTGTTTGTATAAGATCATTGTAACCATCCAAAATAAAGAACGTCACTTGTAAGTCACGATTTTTTTTTCCCCCATTTTACTTTGCCGATAGGAAAAGTATTAGTCCAAAGAGGAAAAGAAGCACTTTATATGCTGTGACACAGGTGGGATTTAGGCTCCAATAAGACAGTGGCAACAAAGACAGTAAACGTATTCGCTACCTGGTTGCCACAGTGATCAGATTTATAGCTTTTGGCTCATTGGTTATCCTGTCCCAACATCATCATCATCATCATCGATCTTGGTCATCTGATCAAACACCCAGATTCCAGGAGTGGAACACAACTGACCCTGGTCCTTCTCTAATTTAACATCCATAATTTGAGCTATTGCAAATCCAGTTTTTCTCAGACTGGAATACAGACTGGAGACACTTAGCTGGTGAGGCAGCCTGCCCATCTGCTTAGCTGTTTGCACCTCAGTACACTTTTGCTCTGTGTGTGTGTGTGACAGACAGCTACAATTATCATTTCTTTTAAATTAGGGAACGTAATGCCATTGAGCCATTCTCGAATGTGGATATTCCTCAAAGTCTCAAGATAACAGGACTCTACGGGGCCAGACAACCAGAGTACAACTCACAGGACATTTCCCCTAGTGAATATCTGTCCTTGTGGACACTTAAAATCTGTGTGAAACAGATTTCCAGGGGGAAAAAGGCATCTATCCACAACCTCAGGTCTCTGGAGACACGTTTCAGTCTATCCCAAGAGAGCAAACAGGTACTCAAGTCAGCCTGCTGTACGTGGCCTCGGGAAAACAGGTGTGTTATACGCCTAGGCCACCTCTTTGCTTCCTGGCCTCTGAAATTGGCAGAACTCTCAACACAGTACAAAAGCATAAGTTACTCCAGGCGAGTAGTCAGCTGTGTGCCAAGCCCACCTATGATTTGGCCTGGGCCAGCCAGTCCTTTCTAATGAGGGAGTGTGAAAGAGTAACTGCACAGCCACAGACAGGAACCATGGGCCAGATTTCCACTCTCCGCCTCCCTCCAGCCACACAAGGTTCTTGTGTATTTAGAAGCGAAGGCACATCTTAATGTCTGTCATCACGGGTGTGCTGAAAACTCTCATGTAACTTCCAGTCCTAAAAAAAAAACACCTCTGGTGGTGGGCACAAGAATACACAGGTGGTAAAATTAGGCAGGGCTTAAAACACACACACACACACACACACACACACACAAATGTGTACACACGAAAGTGGGGAAGTGTGAATGTGAGAGGTGGGTCGTGCTCAGATCACGTCCTAGCTGAGAGGCTGTCCTATAGTTTCACAAAATGCCACCACTGAGGGGAAACCTGGCAGAGTTGTCCAAGGGGGTTTTCTGTATTATTTCTTACAACTGCATGTGAATCTGCAATTATCTGAATTAAAAAGAAAAATAGGATATATTTGCTGGAATTTACGTAAAGGAGAAAGGGCAAAAAAGAAAAGTTTTTATTAAAAAAATACATACATATGTAAGGCTATCAGAAGCTTCCTTTCTAGTGTGACGGTTTTCCTATTTAGAAATTTGGAAACAATGTGGGGGGGGCCTCCCTTCTGACCTTTTTCGGGGGGAAGAGGGAGGTTAATAAAATCCCAACAATGTTGGTAGAATACAAAGTATCTCAAAATATGTACCCCCGTCAGCTATTTTTTGTATACCGAATACTTTCAAAATGTCACACTGTTATCCATAGTTTATCAATTGTGCATTAAGTTAAAACTCATGAATTCCGGAAGAGATCTTTTTATGATTCATGAGCATGGGAAGCCTGCTGTAAACCCAATGCAATCATCTTCCCTAGACTAACTAAAGCATCTGGAATTACATTCCCACACATCTGCCTCAGCTCTCACTGTGGATTTTAATTGGGGAGTCAAAGGCTATGGTGGTGTTCTCAAATTTGGACATTCCTATTTGAGGTCCAGAGAGAGACAGGAAAAGTCACTAAATTTATTGAGCGCTTACTATGTGCCAAGCACTGTGTATTGAGCTGCTGAGACCAGGAAGGGTGGGACCCGTGTGTGGTGAGGGTACAGGCTCATGCCCCAGACATGACATCACACCACCACTCTGCCCACTCAGAATCACTGACTTAGGAGGCCAAAAATGATTACATGATTCCATGGCTAAGGTCACAGACAGCCATGGAGGAAAGGGCCCCAGAAAAGCAGCATCTACAAATCCTAAATGGACAGCTGGGTCACTGTGGCTAGTTTTATTGGAATACAGAAACGTGTAAAGTAATCAACAGGGCTATTTAACCAAATTCCACTCTCTACTACTCAAACTTAAGTACTTTGAGCCTCATAATTAAACTTGAGACAAAACTGAATTGAGGCAACAAAATAAAAGGATTACTACCATATAAATATGGGGAAAAGTTCTTATTTCTACAAACTCTAACTTGTATACTCAACAGATTTAAAAAATGAAACCAACAGAACATGGAAATATTCCCTTAAACCTTGCTGTGTCCCCTGCTGCCTGGGATCCCTGTAATCTCCAAGGTCACTTCCACTCTAATAAGCAATCTGCAAAGTCCCAAAGTTCCCTTCTGGTTCAGACGAGTTTGACCACGCCATTCTTCCGTTGGGAACTTGGCAGCGACTTTCTCAGGTCTAACAGTCCTCTCCTTTCATGTCCATCACTGGAGAGATCTTCGCTGCTCATTTACCCCTCCTGGGTCACTTCACGTCTTTATTCCCACTTGGACCACCTGGACCTCTCTTTACTCACCTCACTCTGCTTATTGATTCAGTCCCTCTGCACACAAACTCAATCCCTGTAATGTGGGAACTGTTTTAATACGTGTCTGTCATACATCTGAAAGTTGTCAGTTTTCACCTCCTAACCATAAGAGCCGATGAAAGTGGAAATGGAAAAAGAGCAAATGCCTCATAACTGCTACGCAGAATGAGAGTGAGGCTGAGGACGGTGACCCATGTTTTTAAAGTTACGGAAATAACAAGACCAGTTTCACTCCCACTGTTGTAAAGTAGTGAACGTTAACTGCTGAGTATCTTTTCGTCTATCACCTTATAATTGTGTGGCGCTTTGTGACTTATAAATTATTTTTTATGTTATCTTCACTTCAAACCAGAGAGGAAGGCACAGATGATATATTATCGCCACCTTACGTATGTGCAAACAGGCTCAGGGATGTTAAGTGACTCGTTCAAGGTCAAATAGCTAGAAATTCATTAAGTCGGGAAACAAGTCAGAGACATCTTTCATCGCAAACCTAGCATTCCATCCACCACACCATCTGCAGTCTCATTTAGAACCATGATTAGTGGACTAAAGAAAAACAGGACATAGAAAGATCTGGGCATGTTACTGTGCAAAAAGGAAAAGCGGACTTAATAAATTCTCACAGGTTTTAACAATAATGATACAGGATACCAGACTTTAAGCCTTTACCAGGAACTGGACAATTTAGCTAAAACTACAAGGGAAGAATTATTAGCCTCATGTTACAAAAGAAGACATTTAGGCTCAGAGAGGTAACAACGGCCGAAGGTCAGTAAGTGACGAGGTACTCAAACCCAGATCTGTTAGGACCCAACGTGTGTGTACACATCCCGCTGCCCCAAGTGGAAAGGTTTATTTTGAAAAGGGACCTACCAGATGTTCTCTATCACCATTAAGAACAAGACAAGAGGAAATGAACTGAAAACCGTATAAGGAGAAATTTAGGTTGAACGTCTTAAGACCCTCCTGTCACAGGCGGGGTGATTAAACTTGCACACCATTACCAAGGGTACTCATGAAATCTCCTTCCTAGACAGCTTTCTCACATTTATAAAAATTTTCTACCAAAGATACTTTCAAGGCTGTTAAGTAAATCAATCCACAGGTTTTCTCGGACTCAAAAACCTCATAAAAAGATAAAACCACAAACTAAGACACCTACATTTTCACACAAGTTCAAAAAGCTGTGTTTGCCTTATGGATATAAAATGTCCGCTTCTCAAATGGCGGTCTAAACTCTTACTGTAACATGTTACTTAAAACAATAGCAAACAGTAATGCTGAATACACACCACATTTTAATAATCTTGGACAAAAACATTTTTTTAAGCCAAAAAAATTTGCAGTCATAAGGGAATTCTTCATCCTGTGACCATGTAAGGCCAAGCCTTCTCACACTATACAATCTGTGTACCCTGAGCATCCTATTAATCCCATAATGTATGTAAACCCACTTGCTTTATCACAGCAGGAAACTATGTGGTACAAGTAAGTCTGACCGACTTAGTTCCCTGTGACTACCACAAGGAACCCCTCGCTAAGAGCTTTTACGATGCAAGCAAGATCATAGAGAAATCTTGTTCCTGTAACCACCAAAAAGGGTCCCAGCTCATCTCCACTGGGATCAGTGATTTAACAGCAAAGCAGGTTAGCATTATGTATTACACAAAATGACCATTTTAGTGTTTATAAAATGACGGAGTTTAAACCGATTTTGTGTGGCTCACCAATTGTCTAAACAACACGCAAGCCAACGCATAAAACCCCGAGGCTGGCTGATTCACTGATCGATTTTTGTGTCCACAAGAGAAGTAGGTTACCCCTGGAAGAAACATATAACTAAATAAAAACACGGGACCCACTGCTGTTTTGGTTTGATAACCTGGAAATGAGCAATCTAAATGGCAAGTCCAAACGCGATGTCAGTGCACTCTACACCATTGCTCTGAAAGGAGTTATAATCAGGAGAACTGGGGTTGGGGATGAATTCATTTTCACCCCAACATGTAGGAAATGCACGGTCCAATGATAAGAAAGGAGAACAAAGGCTGTAAAAATCAAGCTTTACTTACTCCTAGAAGAGACATGTAAACACTGAGTAGGAGCGCACGAGAACAAGCATGTTACAGGGTGCGCAGCCCCGTGTCACAAGCACGACTTCCTGCTCACTGGATGTCCGTCTCTCAAGAGAATGGGGACCACAGAGATGGTCATGTTTACACTTTCCCGCTCCACCCTGCAAGGGCTTCATCAAAATCCACTGGGGAATTTCGAGAACATTAAAGGGGGGCCATCTGAGAGAATAATGGCAGGAAAGAAAATGTACGAACTGAGGTTGTGTAATACAGACATTAGACTCCGGGATCACCTTCTGACACAAACTGGGTGATAGATGTCTTCTCTGATACCAGAACCATGTGGAACAGGGAATGATAAAAACTGCAAAACAAAGGGTATTTTATAGAACATTATCAGCTAGAATCTTATGATTCCCTGTTCGCCCACATAGCATAATTCTCTCACCTCCCTGAGCTTTGGTGCTTCCTGTAATAGGGTGCTCCCTCAAGACTGGAAATATTTGGATTGTCTGGAAACTTGGCAGACCTGCACTTCCTTTATTGGTAATGTTAATGCTTAAACTTCTAAGTTATGTGACATTGCTACCTATGTTATTCCAACTGTGAAGTCCTTATTCCTATAGTGACGTCAACCTAGGCCATCAGGTTCCCCCCCCCCACCTGAGGAATCCCTGGCTATAAACCCCATTGCTTTATGTGTCACTTTAAGTGCTTCAAAATATCCTCGAAACAAGTCAAAGAAGCAAATAGTTATTAACTGAGTTTCCTCTTGTCTTTATTTTCCTGTTAATATTAAAAATTGGGAGAAAGGAAATGAGAGACAGGCAACTGAAATGAATTTTTGTAGAAAAAAATTAGAAACTACCTCTGAAAAATATTTTGTGACATTTTTGTCCACAAAGCTTTCGCCTGTTTTTCTGATGATCCAAAGCTGTGACAAAAATTCTTTTAAGGTACAGCCCTAGGGTCTATTTTGGAAAGCAGAATGCTATTTCCAGGAGTGAGGGAATGGAAACACTAACACAGGGCAAGGCATTCAAAGTCTGTATTGGGCCTGGGTGATAGCGGCTCACAGCTTACTTCTTAAGTGGAAAGGCATAAGCTGGAATTCAAATTTATTATAAACACCGCTTTGATGCCTACAGGTTGTACTTTTAACCCTTGCTTGGCCTCTTTGAAAATACAAATCACTAGAGTAAGAAAAAAAAAAAGCCACCAAAGAATGCAATTCAAATCCACATTCACGACTGGAAGCCAAAATTGAAAGGCTATACTTTATACACACTGATGAAATTCTGTCATTCTGTTCAACATTTAAGTCCTGCCGTGGGCCTGAAACTGTACGAACACCAAAGGCCTTGATTTATTGAGTGCTTGCCACACGATGAATATACCATTTTGTGATGGCTTCTTATTTAATTCTTACAAAATAATCCTCCGAGACGAGAACTGTTATTACCCTTTGTTTTACTCAGAGGGAGACTGGGCTGGAGCAACTGGCCTTGATAAGCTGATAACGGAACCCTGGCAGTCTGAGCTCTGACATCACTTTGCTGAAGTCCTTCCTATGTCCCAGGTGCTGAGGGTAAAAACATAAATGCCATGTGCTCTCTACTCTCAAAGAGCTAAGTTTTAAATATAAACGGTAGCACCGTTCAGAAATATTAAATAGTACATAATCAGGTTGTTTTAACACCTGGTGATTTTTAAATTATTTGAGAAACGTACATTATATTCAGCATGAACAAAGAGAAAAAACGAGACCCACATCCCACATAGGCTGACCTGGTGAGAATTACCCTGGTCTTTGTGGTTCCCTTTCCCTTTTTTTTTTTTTTTCACTTTTAAAAACTTCATTTTTAATGAAACATTTCAAATGCATAGAGAAGGTAAAGCAAAAGTTTAATAAACATCTAGATTTACCCTGAAACCCACCACCTAGATTTAGTAACTATTAATATTTGTAGTGCCATATTTGCTCCACCTCTGTCTCTGTATGTAAGCACATTAGTATTTTTTTTCCCCTCCTCGTTTTGGAGCCTGTATCTGACTATCTTTTTAAGTCTATCTTAACTAGATAAAATTGAACTATTTTGATACATCAAATATGTACACACCGGATACTAGCCTGGATATTTGCAGTGGTGATAATGAGAGAATATATAACTCCAGGCCCACTAGTACAACTAATTCACACGTTATATACGTAGCTAAATTGAAATAATAATATAGAGTTATCAAGATTGGGAAAGCAACAGAATCACTTCTGTGGAAGGACTCACATTCTAAGAAGCTCAAAATACTCGAACACTGGAGTTTAATTTTCCCTCACAATAGTAGTAACCTAATGGGCTGGTATCAGGTTTCCTTTTTGGTCGTAAGCACCCCAAAGGCAGCCCCCACCTAGCTGGCTGGCCTCTATATTCCCAGGACCTAGCACAGGACCTGATCCATAATATTGCCAGAAATTTTTAGCAAAAGTTTAGACAAATGGAAAACCACAAAATCAAAGAGCCTCAGAATTGGAGCCCTAGGGTTTAAATGGTGCAGCCAAGCAAGAGACAAGCAAACAAACGAGTGAACAAAAGTGTTTAAGTTTCCTCTTATTTCCACGTTGTCCGTCTTACATGCTGAGCCTTCTGTACAATATTACGTTCAAGGAGACCCTCGAAGTACATTTTCTGGGTTAATGCATTGAAACCACATCACAAAGTGATGACATGGCTTCCCTTGGTCCTACAGCTAGGGTTCGCTTTATGATCTTTTAACGCCTCAACAGGATGCGTTCTGCTTCATAAGGCAATCTCCATTTGCCTGTATTTGAAGAACTGTCATCCACCAACCTGAGTGTAATATAAGAGCAGACAGGGCAATTCTTCCGGCTTTGATCCAGGGGCAAAGGCCTGCTAAACCAAGCTTGATCTGCAGTTGCTCATCAATACTAAGGAAACAGAAAAAGGAGACTTTGCTTCCTATAGCATCTTGAAAAAGATGTCTTCCTTCTAAAATCACATGTATATAACAATGAATAAACAAGGAATAAAAACCAAATTTTAGTGTCATGGCTGCACTGAATGACTCCGAGGATGGGGTCTGGGGGTAGCCTGGATGTATCCAATCGACAGATAATCTGAAAACCTTATGTCTGCCTTTACTCCCAGCCTCCTTCCAACCAAGCCTTTTACCAGAGTTGACCCCCTGTTCCTGGCCCTGCCCCCCATCTGGTGGAGGCGCTAATGAGCAGTGAAACGGCCAAAGGGCAGGCAGCAGCGGGGAGCGGGGAAAGCAAAGCAGAGAGAGGGCCAGGAGGCTGGACCCTCCACAAACCCAACAATCAGGCCCTGGAAAACACAGCTGGTTGTAGCCCTCCAGGTTTTTGTGTTTTATAGCTCCAAATGCTCGACAGCCGCTGGTCATGGATAGAATGTTCCCGCTGGGTACTTCAGCGGGAGAAAACGGGTGGGTAAACTGAGTGACCTGCCCAGAGGTACACAGCTCATCCAAACAGAGTCTCTATCTCAGTCCAGAGAGGAGGCACGGTAGGCTTGATTTAACCCTGTCAGATTGAAATTTTGCCAAAAATAGTGAAATATTTGTGTCAACTATGGAAGAGTAGACTCAAGAATTCCTTGGTTGAAAAAAATCTTAAAATAAAAACAGATTCCACTCTTAAAAACAGAACCAAAATGTTCTCTTGAAATATGTGGTAATAGTTTTAACTATCTTACCTAGTTAAAAAAATATGGCATATTAGTTTTATTTATATATGATATATGGGTTTCCAATGTTTTAGAAATATTTACTGCCATCCATAAATACTCAGATCTGGGAAAGCATAGGTAAATATGTGTATGGTAGTATGGATAAAGTCTTAAATACACTTACTGTCATATAAAATGGTCACTAAATTTCACAGTACCTGTCATGTAATTACAGTGAAATTGAGGTAACTATCTTAGCCAGAATTTTTCTGAACTGATTGCTTTTGTTGAGAAACAGGACATTTATCTGAACTGCCTCCTGTTTACTCATCTGCCACTCAACCATTAGTGGGAGAAAAACATATTCTTCCTTGATTATAGTTTAATGAGGACACAAGGCTACTGTGGTACTGTGGGAGCGTCACTGGTGCAGGGGACCCCAAGGTTGATGTCTGTATAATCCTGAACGGTCAGGATCTGGTTGAAGCAGGTCATGCCAAACTGAAATGAATGACCAAGTTGAGCTGGTTATCAATCTCTTTGTTAAGGATACCATTAACTGAATAATTAAGAACAGCATCTATATTGAAACAAACAAAAAAGAGAGTGACTCAAAATACTAAGGATCAAATCCAATTCTTGTCTTCTGAGTATGATTCATTTATTAGTGTTTTCATATTTAATCTTGCAATTTTAAATAATCATTTTAGTGAATTTTGCAGTAAGCCCTTTAAAAAAAATTAACTTAAGTCACTTCTCCCCACAAATTTCTGTGAGGGTTTGCAAAAAACTCCATTTTTATCACAAAATATTGCAAAGAAGATAGTTTCAGAAAATAGAGCTTGCCAATTTTGAACACATTGTTAGCATCAGAAAAACTGTATTTAAATTACTAAGCATATGTCCAAAACTCATGTGCTTTAGAGGAAGCATCTCCCGGTTTTTAATGCATGCTGTTATTACAAGTTTCCAAGGGAAAATGGTTCTGTCTTCACACACTCCATTAGTAGACAGTTTTTGATGTTCTATCAAAGTCATTTCTTTCCCCCTGACTCCAGTAAAAAGTTACAATTATCTGCAATATGCATTATTGGATATTCCTTTCTAAACATCGAAGAAATAGTTTCAGTTTAAACAAAGCAAGTGTTAAATTACAAATGGCTAAAAGTTTTTTTTTTTTTAAAGTAACAAACATCTGGAGAGGAAAACTAATGGAAATGAAAACCTAATGTTTTAACTTCAACATTAGATTTCCAGGTTCCTCAATGCATCGATGCTTGGGATCTTTAGAAGGAATCCAAAGAGTTTCAATTAGTCTAGTTGTAGTAAGTTTCATTCTGATTCAGTTGTTCCTAATTGATCTTTAAATCATCACTTAAGTTTCTAGATTTCTACAAACTTAGAAAAACAAAGAGCTCTTGTTGCCTACCTAAATTTCTCACAAGTCTAACTGACAAATGAAATGACATCACTTTCCTGTGTGTCACAAGCTCTTTAATAAAAGAAAGACAACTGTCCCCCAAAAGAGATGGAATGGAAATGCATTGTTTTAAATCGACGCACTGCACACACCCCATTACCAAATAAAGAGACTCAAGCAACCCAAGAAAACAGCTGGGGTTTGTTAGTAACTTTCTAGTGACCAATTGAAGTTAAGCTTCAGCATCTGGTCCTTGGGTCAATTTCTAGGTCAATCTCAGTATCTCCAGAATGATTTTTCTTTTTCTCTTTAAAAACCATTAATTCATATTGGAGAGTATTTCCCTTCTGTTGTTAATTTCCTTTCTCATAAAGATATTCTGAAAACAAAACACCTTAAAAACATCCCTGGTTCCCACTGACTTACTCTTTATTATTTCGTCCTTGCGTCTTTCCTCCAGAAGCACTAGCTGCTTCACGAAGCAACATCTGGATGGAGCATTTCACATGCAAGGTTGACATCTTTATGATTTCACTGTATTCTTGAGCCTCAGCTCCACTCTCTAAAACTTTTCGCATATATTTTCCATCACTAAGTCAGTTACATGATCAGCTCCTTTCTAAGGCAAAAATCAAGAAATGCAAATCAATAGGAAACACCTAGAGTCAGTTGCCAGAAGGGCTCACTAAAGGAATTCTATAGAGGTTCGGAGAACTCAGAACATCTCTGCATGTGCCCACTGAGGGAAATAGCAGAAATGCTACTTTTTACACTGATGAACAGCACATGACATCAAATCTCTGCAATTAGATGAAAGGCTTATAAGCTGCAGTCTAAATTTTTTTCTTAATTGCAAATGGATTTAAAATAAACTTTTGTATTATTTATAAACAATTCTTAAACCTGATGATATTCAGTACAGATATATTGAAGACACAATGATACCAACAAGGGTACTTGGTGAGTTTGATGCGTAACTGTCACCTCACCCCATGTATAACTACAGGTAGCTAGAATTCATTAGGGTTTAGGCTGTTGGTGATATCTACATAAAAATATATAGTGGAATTAATAATAGTATCCAACGTTTACTGAGCATTTACTATGTGCCAGGCCTTTTATTAAGCCCTGTGCATCATTACCTTATTTACGACTCATATAACCCTATGAGAAATGTACCAGTCTGCCCACCTTTTTAAAGATGAGGAAACTGGACCTTTAAAACTGAAAACAGAGCTATCACATGACCCAGCAATTCCACTCCTGAGTATTTATTCAAAAAAACACAAAAACACTAATTTAGAAAGATACACACACCCAATGCTCATAGCAGCATTTTTTTTTTACAATAGCCAAGATATGGAAGCATATCTCTAAGTGTACTCAACAGAAAAACAGAAAAAGAAGATGCGGTTTACATATACACAATGGAATATTACTCAGCCATAAAAAGAACGAAATTTTGGAGGATATTATGCTAAGTGAAATACAGAAAGACAGATATTGTGCTATATCACTTACATGTAGAATCTAAAAAATAAAACAAGTGAATATAACAAAAAAGAAGCAGACTCACAGACAGAGAGAAGATAGTGGTTACCAGTGGGGAGAGGGAAGGGGGGAGGGGAATGAGAGGGGTAGGGGACTAAGAGGTACTAACTACTACATATAAAATAAATAAACTACAAGGATGTATTGTATAGCATAGGGAATACAGTCAATATTTTACAATAACCATAAACAGAATATATATAACCTTTAAAAACTCTGAATCACTATGTCATACACCTGTAAGTTATATAATATTGTACATCAACTGTACCTCAACAAAAAGAATTTAAAAAATAAAACATTTTAAAAAGGTCATATAACTTGCTCAAGAGTCCAGTTAATAAAGGGATAGACCAGAATTTGAACCCAAGCCCCTGCAAATCCAGATCCTGGGCCCCCAACTCCAAGACCAGCAGAAAACTCAGGTCCCACTTCTCCCTCCTTCTTTACCTCTCACCTCCTCCACAACAAAAGATGTGAAAGTCCAAAGTGGCTCATCAAAATAATACATCTGAAGTCTAGTTCAGACTTGGTAGGGGTGTAGGGTGCAAAGACAACGGGGAATAAAGTAAACAGTAGAAGTGCTCTTAACCAAAATCTAGTTAATGTCCTCACTGCATTAGTCAGCACTCCGTCCCCTGCAGAAGCAAGACTGGCACAAACTTCTCTCCCACATCTACGTACTTTTGCTTAATCAGCTTTGGAGTAACCTACCAACCACCAATTCCAGTTACAGAAGATGCGAGGGTTATACTGTAGGTATCTTCTTTCAGGCCTCTTATATGACAACATAAAATGTACAAGACTTCTTTTTAAAAGCCAAAGAACTTTAAAACAAAACAACCCAGAAGAATAAAAGGGGAGCAGTCTGGCTTTTAGGCCCTGTACCTAGTAAATCCTGTCAGTTCAAAAATACATCTCTAATACAAGGAAATCAGTGAGTGACATTGTTGGAAAGAACTGAACTCACTATAAAGTACAAGGCTCATTTCCTATGGAAAATGCAATAATTTATTTCTTTAGTACAAGCTTTCCAGTAAAGAATGCCATTGAACTGAATGCCTTGCTGGGACTGGCTGCACCCTCTACCCAACAGTATATACACAAGCGGAGAGGAAACACGCTGTCTAGAAAAAAAATACACAATTTCCTTTTATTTCCTTTCCTAAGTAGAACAACTCTTCTTTGGGGAACAAATCGGGGTCTTGTAACAATTCACTACACAATATTTTCCATTCTCACAGCCAGTAAAAATTAAAAACCACAAGGGTCAATGAGGATGGCCCAGTTATTCCCAGAAAGGCAAGGGTTTGTGTGGTGGGTGCCTCACTCAGGCTTCTCATCCAGCATGAATATCAGATGCCTGGAATCCAGATCCATTGAGAAAAAAGGATCCATTGAGAAAAAATATAGAGAGAGATCCTTTAATTATTACATATTTTATTCCAGCTGGGCTGAAACATCAGCCATGTGAGGATGAGTGGTGGGAAATAAAGACATAAAGAGCAGTGGGTGCAAACTGTGGGGACCTCCAAGAGCTAGGAAAGGGTGTAACCAATTCAGCAGCCGGCTGTGGGACTAAAGGGAGTTGCTAAGAAGAGCACTGATGTGACTATACCCTACGGTTTAACTTGCAAACAGGATAGAACAGCCAAGGGCAGAAAAGGTGAAAGGTGGGAAGACCAGTTAACTGGCAAGATCTGGAACTTCAGAGTGCATAAAGGAGATGTGGTCCACATAGACAAAGGAATATTACTCTGCCGGGGGAAGGAAAAAGTCCTGCCATCTGCATGGCTGGACTTTGAGGGTATTATGCTAAATGAAATAAGTCAGACAGAGAAAGACAAATACTGTCATGATACCACTTAGATGTGGAATCTAAAAATGCTAAACTTACAGAAACAGACATAGACGGTGGTTGCCAGGGGCTCAAGGGGTAGGCGGGTGGGGGAAATGAGAAAATGTTGGTCAAAGGGTGCAACCTTCCAGTAATAAGTTCTGGGGATCTAGCATGGTGATTAGAGTTAACAATACTGTATTACATACTTGAAAGTTGCTAAAAGAGTGTATCTTAGATGTTCTTACCACAAAAAAGGAAATGGTAATTATGTGAGATAATAGAGGTGTTAACTAATGCTCCCGTGGAAATCATTTTGCAGTAGATAAGTATCAGATCAACACACTGTATTCCTTAAACTTACACAATGTTATATGTCAATTATATCTCAATAAAGCCGGGGGCCGGGGAGGATGGGAAAGCCACACTTGGTGGAAGCTGTCATGCTGGTTAACTTTCGTTGTATTTACTTACAATTTACTTCATTTCATTTTAGCAACATTAGTCTCATGACTTCAAAGAACTTATCTGTTTCTTACTATGCTGCCTATAAGAAAGTTTATTCAGGTTTTCTTAGGTGAGTTCAGTGTGATAAGATGTCCTTTCAAAGTTCTTTTGCTTAGAAGATGGCAGACGTATACTTGAGATGTATGCCAGTGCCAACTTAGTCAGCAGAGCGCTCACTAGGGTGCAACGGAAGCAGCACCTCTGACCTCTGAGACTAAGTCAAAAATGGCCTTGCTTGCAGCTTTCTCCTCATTTGCCAGAACACTTTCTCTGGGAGCCCTGAGTGCATGTTAGAAGGCTATCCACCCTGAGACCACCAAGCTGGAAAGGCTATGTATAGGGGTACTCCAGGGGGCACCCCCAGATGCAGCCAGACTTCAAGCCAATTCTTCAAAAACACTAAGACACCTCCAGATTCTACCCAAACACAAGAGTTACCCCCAGCTGCGGGAGTTCTCCCAGCGGAGGCCCCAGACACCCTGAAGCAGAAACAAGCCTTTCTGTTGGGCCCCATTTATATTCCTGACCCAAAGAATCTATGAGCTTTTTTTTTTTTTTTTACATTATTAAGTTTTGGGGTGGTTGATGAAGCAGTAACAGGTAACTAGAACCATATGTCCAACAAGAGAGGTAATAAACCGACTGGTTATGGAGCCTACACCTGGAATATGATATTTAGTTCTAGGTGACATTGTTTCAAAGGACTAAAAAACAAGCATGACTCAGAAGAGAAAAGGAAAAACTGTTCATTTATGGGAGAAAGTTGAAAGGATCAGACATGGACAAACCACGAAAGAGAACAAAGGGTATATGTTAACTGTTTTCGAATATCTGAAGAGCTATCACAAGTAAAAGTAATAACAATTACTCTGGATATCCCCAGGAGGGAGGCTTAGGGACAGTGAGCGGAAGCTACTCGGATTCAGATGGAAGAATTTTCTAATGTTCAGAGCTTTCCGGGAAAAGAAGAGGCAGCCTTAAGAGGTGGTGAGCTTCCTAACATTAAAGGTAATCAAGCAGAGTCTAGATGATCACCACCTGGTGGGCTGGCTTAGGGAAAACTCATTTGTTGACCAGAAGGTTGAATGAAATGCTCTTACTTTAAGGCTACACTGTAACAGTGAGATGTTTTTAATCTAAAGATCATCCCCATTTCCTTGTGCTAAAAAACCTAATCCCAACACATGTTCAGCAGAGGGAAAAAAAATACAAGATGAATAAGTTGAATGAAAGGCAATCCCAAAGTTTAAATAGAAAAGGATGCAGAACTTGAGCGGGGAGAGGGATGTCCAACTAACAGGAAAGGGTAATCCAGCAGAGCAGCAAAGGAACTGGAGAAAAAGGTGAAGCAGGAAGAACGAATCACGGAAGGGAGAAAAGGAAAGCCAAGATCGACCACAGATGATCCCAGGTGGAGAGGACGCCTTCATCTTTCTCGAGAAATGGTTTTATTCATTTTTAAGACTTTTTTCCTCTGTCAGTGGGAAAGACAGACCAGAAGAATATGGTAATAGAGCAGCATGAAGAACAAGGTTCAAAAGTAAAAACTGGCAGAGTTCTTCAGTGATCAGTGAATTCCTGGTCTCAAAAAGATACAGGATCTGTGTGCCCATGGGGTCCAGTGCACTCACATGGAAGCTGCTGTCGATAATGTCACATGTAAGAGTGACTACCGAGAAGGAAAAACTGGAAAGTAAAACCTGGTTTCCTAACAAAGCCAATGTGAAAAAGGAAAACACAAAACACCTCAAAAAAGGAGATGTGTCCAAAGCAGAGCCCCATCCAGGAAACAACAACAAAAAGAAATGAAAAGTAAGAGTTAAAAAGTTACCTCATCCACATTTCATCTGAATTTTATCACCATTTGTAATCACCTTCCAAGGTTTCATAATACCCTTTAACCTCAGTTACTCAGCCCACGGAACAAGTCATCTCATTGTTACCCCATTTGAAGGAAGAGTGGAGACTCTTTTCATGTTGATAAGAGACAGAAGAGGGAGTCACTCCCAGGAAAGAGAAGTGTTTTGAGCAAACTCCTGGAGCCTGAGCATAAGGAGCGGTGATATGTCGCTCACCTTAACCCTTTCACAGATTCATCAAACCAGGAGTTAGAAATCCACCATATCGATAAAATAAAAGTAACTTTCCTTTAAAACAGAAATGCTTCATTACAAAAAAAAAAAAGAAAAAAAGAACAGAAACTTTTATCTTATTACTCACCCATTTCCTAGGTCTGCCTCTTGGCCGTTTTTCTCCAGTGGCTTCTGCTTTCTGCAAAATGAAAACGGAAGTCATATCATTTCCTACCTGACATTATTTATAAGTGCGGCACCAAGGGACAGATTTCAAGTAAGATTGTTCCGGTTTGCAGATGAGGTATTGAGACTGCTGTAATAATTTCTTTCTCCTTGAAGGTTCATCTTCTCCATAAAGAGGTATCCATGCAACCCTCCCCCTAAAAGACTCTGCTGGAGTGATCTCTGAAATGCATGAAAATGCTTTTAAAAAGCCATTTTGCACTTATTTCTATCTGTAATAAAAAAATTATTCCCACATATCCATTATTACAAAAAGTAGCCTTTTAGAAAATTCTTAAGTGATGATATTTCTTTCCACGTCGCAACTAAAGTTACAAAAATTAGCACTGATACATTACTGTACAATTTACAAAGTATTTCCACCTACATTGCTAGCCAAAAGCAAATCTAAATGTGAATAAAAACACATAAGCTTCTAACTCAAAAAAGCAAACATTCGCACACTTCTACGGAGTTAATTTCCTATTCCTTGCCCCAAACAATCACCTGTCAATCAGTCTGCCCAAAGCGGAGACGGGAAAAGAAGCAGGCAGAAATATCAATGTTTGCCCCTGAGACGGAAACTAGGGAGTCTAAAAGGAATAATTAATAAAATTGTATATTATTAACAATTCCAGACTCAACACACACCTGACATGAATGTACTTCTCACTACCTTGAGAGTTTGTTTCTTTGCTTTACTTCACAGATTTTTCTGGTGTCATAGTTGTTTTTCTCTCTTTTGAGTCAAAATTTAACATAATAATTTCCCTAGGTTTATCACCCCTATTCCTGGCCCCAAATACACCCCCCCACATACACTACCTATAAAAATACATGTTGATGATTTTCAGGATAAAGAAAACTTAGTACACACTCTTCTGTGTATGGGAATCATCTCAAGGCTATATGAACACAAAAATATAGGTAACCTGAACCAGGATGAGTTGTTTTGCATTTTATTTTTGTTACCTGGGTTAGCAGCCAGCAAGTACTTGGTACAATGATACTAAAATTACCTGTATAACTGTCTACACTGCCAGATCACTCTCCCTTCTCTCTTCAATCTGCCTGGTAAAAATAGATGGAGATAGATGATGATAGATAGATAGATAGCCAGACAGACAGACAAAATAAACTTCAAGATTTCTCAACAAATATCTTCTTGAGCTGGCATTACTATCTAACAGGTTCCAGGAATTAACCCAAATTTTGTATGATTACATTAGCTCACATTTATTGAGCATTTAAAATCTAGGCACTGGGCTAAGTCATGCTCATGTGTTATTTCAATCTTTACAACAGTCTTATAAGGTAAGTATTATTATTTCTCTTATTTGGCAAATGAGCAACTTAGTCTTGGATAGGTGAGGTGAATAACTCAGGTCACACACAGAGCTGGTAAACGGCAGACCTGGGCTTTGAATCCAGTTCTGCTGGACTCTAAAGACTGGCCTCTCACCCTCCTAACAATGCTACCCTCTCTTAATATACATGCATTTAACTACTATTAAGGAGGTATTTAGTCAACTAGAATGGTCACTGGTTCAGCGTCTTCTAAGCATCAGATTTGGGCACTCCGAACCATCGTTTATTACTTTGAATAGCTCCACAAAGGAGTCATTTATTGTCAGGGGTCAGTGGCCTTGTCGTACCTTCAGTCGTAAAGGCATGGATTAAATTATGTGAAAGCCAGGAATGCCCAGTGAATCACACACACCCTCTTTCTGGGTGCTGTCTTAGGGAGAGAAGGAGGTAACTAAAGAGAAACACAGCCTCCACTTCGGAAAGTTTCGATTCAAGCCTCTGTTCTGCCATTTTAGCTTTATGACTTTGGGCAGGTCCCTGAAAACCTTAACTTGGTTTCAGGTGTGAAATGGAGATAGTGGCTCCTCTGGTAAGGAGCGAAGTGCCTGCCATAAACTCAGTAAATATTCTTTCCCTCCTAACGAGATGGAACTCTTCAAGGGAAAGTTTTCCTTTGAGTCAGTCCAAACTTGTAGAAGGTTCAGTCAATGCAAATATTCTATGACACCCAACTGTCTCCTTGCGAATGAAACTTTTAAGAAAACTCTGGCTAGTACATCGTGAATTACATGAGCACCAAATTCCCTAATACAGAAGCAGCGTCTGATTTAATCTTTGGGAGCAACTGTCAGCTGGAGCAGTTCACTCAGTAGTAAATTACACAAACACGGAAGATAGAAACCCTTTAATGGGGATGGGGATGGTAGGTGAGGTTGAGGGCAGGAGGCTACTGATCTGAAAGGCTAACAGCACTACACACCAGGCTTTTTGTACACTGGTTATGTTCCAGGGGCCATGATGTGATCTGGGTGTATTTAAAGTCTGTTAAAGAGAGGGCTGTTTTCTAGAGCTGCATTTCAAAGCTAGAGAAAGCAAATCTCTCAAAGAGAGAGAAAGCCTTGCAAAAGAGAGGACTTGACAATGAGCATCCCATCTACAAAAAGTCTATTCAAAAATAAAATTCACACCATTAACGAAAGGACAAAATATCACCATTATCACTTGGACCTGTTAAAAGCAAACCTGCTCCTTGGTCTAGGGGCCGGTATACCTGTAAAGTGAAACCCTCTTCTAAGAGGACCTCTAGAAGAAGCACACTAGCTGTGCTGTGTGGCGTCCATCTGGGAGGTTTTCATTGTTCCTTAAAACCCACATTATTTAATCATTCTGATCAAACTTCAGAAAGGCTGCAAAACCAGTTAGGATTTTAGTTTGCAAACCAGCATAGATCCAGGAATTTTACACACTGGAAAACACTGTGTTTAACTTCCCCCCTCCCCGTGTTTAAATGCTCTTCAGGATATTATTTTCCAATAGAAAACAAGCAAAACATTTTGCGAGCTTGTTTTGTTTTTAATATGTCAACATATGCAATATTCTGTAAGTGTCTATTTGGGTTTTCCTTTGCCAGAGTGGAATTTGGCTCCATACTACAAACCCATGTATGACTGAGACAATAACTTATTCTAAGTACTTACTGCTTATCTCAAGGTTGGGAGTTGGGGGGGGGGTGGGTTCAGAAAGAGGGTGAGAATTCTGCCATGTGTAGGAACTGAAATTTCAGACTATGACCAGCACTATTCTACTAATGTTTGCAACCATCATATGTTAAAAGTGTTATTTCTTCCTGGCTGGTCTTCATTATTTTTGCCTTTGTGAAAAAGCTTAGATTCAGAACTGTATGTTTAATTTTAGAAGATGCTTTCGAAGCAAGCTCACGAGGGTTGGGAAGAATGTTAAGTGAGAAATGTAATTATTTCTTTCTCTAGGAAGTTCTGGTGCTCCAGGCTCTTAAATGTATTCTGCATTTAAAAAAATTAAGAATGAAAGTTCATCTAGCAAATATAACCCTTGAACTTGGAAACAGTGCTTAGCACTAGAGTCTGGTGCATAAGATGTGTTCACTATGTATTTACTGCATGAAGGAAGGAAAGAAAGAAACACTGGTGTTTATATCACATGCATGTCTTATTTCCCTCTCGCCATCAGAATTCTGTAGCTTGGTAGGGCTTTGGAAAACACTTCATCCAGCCCCCTTCATTTAACAAATAAAAAAAACTTCTGGATGTGCTATGATCTCCAAAGGCATAGCCTTCTGGTTTATTTGGGGGCCAGGAGTCTGTAGGTATGGGTTGCAGCAGGCACATATTTCTAGTCTCTTTATAAGTTTGTAGGGAACTGCTCTCCAAAGATTTCTAAAAACCAAACTTTCAACTGCATTTCTGGTTACTGGAGATAACATAATCTACCTTGTGGCAAATATTTTGCAAGGTATTTGACAGCACATAGTAGTGGAAACATCAAAAGCTTTAGAGTTAGATTTGAACTCAAACCCAGATTCTCCCATTTACTAGAGTTGAACATTAGGCAGTTGACATCTCTGAATCATAGTTTTCTCATTTGTGAAATGAAGACCTTCATGCCGACATCAGGGGATTAAAGGAGCTAATGTACAGGAAAGGTGCCTGACAAAAGCGACAGCATTTAGTAGGCAGTCAACTGTAATTACTTAACTCCCTCCATATTTTAAAATGTTAGCCTTAAAAAGAGTACCTCCCAATTCTGAAAGCTTCCAATCAAAGTAACGAGTGATTTTCTGAGCATTATCTTACTTAAGTAGGGCAGCTACCACTTCTCCTGTTTAAGTGGGCACGTAAGCCATCTGCCCACATTCCTAAGTGGTAGAACTGAGACCCCCATCTGATTTCAAGGCATTAAAGAGTCTATTCTCCTGGGATATAGTCCCATATAAAATAAAGTATCCATGGCGGAATTTTTAAAAAACTGTCTGGGGGGAAGTTAAATGACTAGATAAAAAGTGAAATCTTTCTAAGTTTCCTATAAAGGCATAGATAAGAGCTGAGATTGGGAACCAAGAACCATTATCCAATTCTGACTTCTGGGTCAGATTTATTTTAGATAGCTATTAATTTTTTGCTATTCTAAATGCTCACATCATATTTTCTATATACTGTGATAATGCATCAAAGCCAGAACTCCCTTACTCCAAACCAATCAGTGCATCTGCGCACACACGCAAGAGCGCCAGGAGAACGTCTGGGCTTAGAAGATTACCTTGCTTTGTTTTCCTGTATCTTTATACATGTATTTTTAAGACAAAGACCCGCAGATCTAAGAGCTGATGGAGCCATCTGAAGAAGTATAGAAAGTCACATTTTATATCTTTCAGTTGTTCTTCCAAAAATATAAACAATGAAAATCACTGTGCACTGGCATTAAAATCAACTGGGCTTATCAATCACACTCAATATTAAGGAATTCTCACCTTAACTTTTTCCTAATCTAGTTTGTGAGTTTCCAAATTGTAAGTGCAGCCATTTTTAGTCTTTAAATGATGTTACAAGTTTGCCATCACCTTACATTTTTCCAAAAGGAAATAGAAGTAAATTCTATCATCCTTTGTATTTCATAGTCATTTTACCCAAGGAAGTCCTTGTTGTCAACTCCCATGTCATTATTTACACACGCCTGTCTTCACCTATACAAACACCAAATTCAAGACAAGGCCAAAATGACAGGACATGCTATTTTGAAAGTTTAAGAGCCTCCACTTTCAGCCGTCCCTCTACCTCTTTTGTAATCAGAAAAATCTATAGCAACGATATGAGAGTTCATAGGGGTTACCTTCTGAGTAAACTGCTTCCTATATTCTCCTGGAGGGAAAAATGGCTGTGACTACTCCTTGCTAAATCAATTAGAAGATGCCATTCAGCATTATTCAGTGGATTAAAGCAATAGAGAATAAAGCAGCAGTCTAAAACATAATCAGATCTCCAACTTTTTCCCCTGGTTGGCAGAACAAAAATCCAGAGCTAAAAATTTCAGAATTTAGGATAGTCAAATTCATTGTTCCATCTCTGTGCCAAGCTATACGGTTCCAAAATGACCTCTGGAAACAGCAGGGAGTCAACTAACAAGATAAGATAGTTCTCAATGATTTAACTAACATAAAATGCTCTTCAGCACCCATCTATCCACAAAAAAATAAGAACTGAAATGCAACAGAATACCAACCTGGTATATTCTTTTAGCAAAATGATCTGTTAAGACTTTGAGATGAAATGAGCCAGACTGGTAGGTCAGTTGAAGTCATGAGAGGCTTTTGATGAAAAAGTCCAGAAGAATAACTACCAGAGAATGAGATCTCTGGGTCCCTTGAAGAAAAGCGGCTTCATAAAATAATCCAAACATATTTGAATCTCCCAAATTTGGATTGTAATCTATGATGACTCAAAGGCACAGTGAGATAGAATTTATTGATGCACAAAGGCTCAGTCCTCTACAGCAAAGTGAAGTGAACAAAATTCACTGTTTAGGTGAGACAGCCTAAGAGACCAAGATGATGGAGACAACTGGGCTTTCCTTCGTTCCATCTGACTGGATTCATCTGTACATTCAGATAGAACCCTGAGTCCCAGTGGAAATTACTTGTCCATTAAAACCCAGAGGATACCAGTGACATAGAAGCCATAGGCTGGAGTTATGTGTCAACATCTAACACCACCTTTCCCTGATTTACCTATGATGATGCCTTTGGTTACTCTCCTCAACTGGACCCACTGTTTCCTATAAAAAATCCCGTCTTCACTCAGCATCTATGCTCTAACATTTATCTGCAATGATGATGAAAACCCACATTCTCTCATCCTAAAATATCTGTGTTTGGTGTCAGTAATGATTTGCGAAAAATCAACCACCTTTCTAGGAACATGATTAGAGGAGCACAAATCTGCCTTTGTAGCATCCAATTCATATCAAACCTTTTTTGTACAGGCAAATGGAAGATAGGAGTTAAATGTTTGCCTGAACACATTATTTGAAGTATACCTACTTTACCTAGATGATACATTTATTTTGTACTTTGCTCTCTAGTTCTCTTCATTAAAGTCAAAAGGAAGTTCAAGCAAATCTATGATACTATGAAGTAGGGTTATCTTACACCTGAAATCTTTTTTTACATGCAATTTCTTCTATTAAAATTTAATTCAATCTCAGAAAAAAATTTTTTTTCCTAAAAGTACCTGAAAGAGAACTGGCTTGAGACTTACAGATGAATTTGACTTGTGACCTTAAACACCAGAGAATTAGTGAAGGAAACCCCTCCAGTGTTCCCTCATGATTAAAAAGCCACAACAAAAACCCTCAACTAAACCTAAAGGAGATTATGTCTTTCTTCTCCCCAGGAGACATGTGAAAATACAAAGTATTTCCATCCAGCACAAACAGGTGAGGAAAACAAAGCAAAATAAAAAGGAAATTAAGTGGCAACTGGTCCCAGGTATATCTCAAACTAAAACATAAATAAAGGGTCAAGACACACATACACTGACACACACATACACGAGTACATTATTTATTCAGGAAAATATTAACTTCTGATTCCTTTTATTAAGACAACAATATGAAACTGGTTCAGGGATAAATTTTGAGCACTCAGATTGGTGTTCTTAGGAATGACTAGAATTGCTACATCAGAGTCATCATGGGAATTTGTCATAATGGAACAGAAGCAAATTGAAGAATAATTATTTTCTCTTCCAAAAGTTACAAGCACAACAATTTCTGCTTTTATAAATGTTTGTTTTATATATTATACAAATCAACTTTATACTGAATATGGCCTGAAATTAAAGTGATTGCTAATTTAGTAGCCTTCCACTTGGTCTTGAAACATTCCACATGCATTGTCAAGTTTCACACTGCTAATTTTCCAACAAGCAGTTTTGTTTTCAAATGCCCCAAGGCCAGTTACTGAGTCCCAATACAAACTTTGTAAGTAAAGAAACTCCAAGCAGCAAGAAATTTTAAACACACAACATCATCAGCATTCCAGTGTCCCCTGCGTCTCCTCTCATTTTAGTGTTCTGTTCTCTTACATACTTACCAGTTTCTGTTATACATTTTCCATTTTGATGAATCTTGGTTTGCAGGAGAATTCCCAATTTATTAATCACAGAAGACTTCTTATAACTACCCTGGTCAGTCTAGCTGGGTATGTTCATCTTATGTGTTATGAACAATGTAAATTTTTCTAAAAAGGATTACTTTTCAAAATCCTAACAAAAAAATGTTTCATTAGAGCACAATATACATTAGACAAACAAATATATGTTTGATAATCATGTTTACATAGGGTAGTAGCAAACTCAATAAATACTGATTTGAAAGTAAAAATACCTTAAGTTTACACATGCCATGAACAATTCATCAATGTCATTCATTATTTTGCAAAGTATTATCTTCTCCAAATGAAGCGTAATTTATAAAACTGAAGAAATGTAACAGTCATGTTATGAGCAAAAATATTTACCCATTTCTATTAGAAAGGGGACTTTCATAACAGAATTGTGTGAAATAATTTTGTCTGAAAGGATGAAAGATTTCAGAGGAAAATTTCTTTGTGAGAAAGAAAACCTGCTTCTCGTTGTGGAAGTTGTAATCCTGTATGCATACACATGAAGAATTCTCAGAAGGATGAGTAGCCCTAGGGTCATTTGTAAACGCCTACCACCAAAATAACTAAGAATAAGTCAAACCTTAGTTGGGAAGAGATCGACTTTTTGTTATTTTTGCTTTAGGTGGCGAATTAGGTACAAGTCTCAGCTTTTTCCTTTTATCAATAAAGATTCTGTTAGTCAGTGGCCAACACTTCAAAACGAAGAGAAGATGGTGGAAGGATCTCATTACTCATTCAAAAAAAAGATAATGCAGTAAAATCTGAGAGATAATTCCTTTTCCTTCTTTTATGTTAAATTTTAAGTAATTGATGATGAGATTTAAGATTTCTTCCTGGGAAATGTTATAATGCTGCATTTCTTTCAGAGTCATTGGGCCCCAGTTTAAATGGCATCTACCTACCAAGATATTTGTTTGCCATCTCATCAGAGTAAAATTAAGATAAAATTAATTTATGGCACATTAAAAAAATACTCCTTTGTTAAATTAGTTAATTTAATAAAGCAGGTACAATGTAACAAATAGAAAGTATTCATATTAGTAATATCAGATTATATACTGTCACTTTTAAATGATAAGATAATTTAGAGCTACTTAAAAGTTTAGTGATTAAATGTGAGTACAATTAAATCCCCCCTCTGAGAAGCAGTTATATTTAAATATATTAGAAATCTACTCTTTCAAAACAATTAAAATAAAACAGACAAGAACTTATAGTTGCTTCTTAAATAACTTTATATGTATCACTGGTTGCTATGGCAGTTTACAACACTGAAAACTATCAAATATAATATGGTTAGTGCCCACAGTCAGAGAAAACCACACAAAACATGAATCCCCCAAAGATGAGCATATAGTCCTTTTTCACAACTACTTTACATGTTATACTCAAATCTACTTAAAAGATACATCAAAGTTTACCTCTGAATTTTGAACCTTTGTTTTTAACTAATATATAAGCCTACAAATGAAATACAGCAACTTTTTTTTTCCTGATTTAGTTGTAAAACTAAAAACAGAAGCAAATTTTGTCTTCACCTTCACAATGAGATACTTCCTCTTTGCTAGCTAAAATGCAACCTAACATAAAGTGTTTTAACTGCAATTTAAAATTTATAAAGAAAAACACTGGAAGTTACACTTAATTGGGTTCTATCCTGCCCCAAAATACACAAAAGTGAGTGGAATATTTGTTTAAAAAACTTCTCATTGTCCCATTCAGAGGGTTTCTATGTCACCTGAGATGGAAAGGCTTTTGAGAGATTATATCTTATACTGCAGGTTTATATAATATATTATATTGCAGGTTTATTGTAAACAAACAGTACAGTTTATCAGCACATTTAAAGCTGTAAAATTCATGAAATTTTTCCCCAGGATTCCACAATTGGATCTACTTCTAATTATCATCTATTTGGCAAAATACTTAACTTTCATAGCAGAATCTGGTTTTCCAGTAATCATGTAAACAAGCACAAAGTAAATTAATCTTTGTTATTTTAGAAGGAAATTGCAAAAACTTCACCACCAGACAATCCATAGCTTTGAACTGTTTTTAACTATTTCACAACTGGTGCAAATCTTGCTCGTCCACTCTCCACTCCCCCGCCTCCCCTCCCTTCTCCGTTTTAAGTTTCCGTATTATTTGGTGCTTGTCTGTTTAAAAAACAACACCGTAAGCATCTTCATGAACTTTTTATGCCAAGCATCTGCTTGGAAATCTTGCTAATATTAAAGGTAGGAAATGAGTCTTGGGTTACCCACTCGGGACAAATCCTTAGGTGCAGATGTAGAATGGGAAAATTACAGGGAGGTTCCTCTGGGCGTTGAGAAAGTTGGGAGGACTTAAGAAATCTCACCTTCTGAGCTGCTTTGGAGGGACTCTTGTTTTTGCTGCCTTTGGGTCTTCCCCTGGGTCTCTTAGGAGAGGGCTCACCAGTTGGCTCCTAGTTTCGGGGGGGAAAAAAATGCTGTTGTGGCAATAATGTCTGAAAGAAATTGACCCTGACTCTATAGTTATATTTTCTGCCTGTGCTGCTGAACAGAACTGTTGGAACACATTCAGTTTAAGCATAAATGGATGATGATGGTACAGAGTTTACAGAAAGAGGAAATAACTATACTGTTAATCCAAGAATTCAAAGAGGAAATTCTATTGTGCATATGAAAACTAGACTCCATTTCAACCCTAAAAAGGTAACAAAGGCTGACAAGGCTGCATGTTCCAGAAAGAAAGTCATACATTTTAAAAGTGTAAAATTTGCAAAGTTATGCATTTGGCAGCTGATAGAAATAATCAGCATTTTACACAAATACTACTATCCATTGTACTAGCATTTCAAACAGAAATATGAAGCTAACAGCATAAATATTTCAACAATCTTCCATATTGAAAAGGTGGCTTTTGATCATTTTGTGTCTCCAATGCATTGTAGGTCAATTATGACTCAATCAACACATTGAGTGAAATATTGGAGCAATTATCGAAGTTATTCAACTTAAAATAACTCCATTCCCCCTAAAATTTCCAAATAATTATGGTAAATCTGTTGTGGGAGGTTTTGCTTGAATTATCTAGATAATTGCTTCAATTCTCCACTTCCTTTTGGAGATGCAGGAATGGTCTCCAGTCTAGATTTAAATATCTTTTGGTAAAAATAAACATTTTCTCCAAAACTTTCTTTTGAGAAAACTCGTACGGGGTGGACTGAAGAAAACTAAAAGGAGCTGGGGGAGTGAGGAGGAATGGAAGTGTCTGGGAAGGAGAAATTGAAACTATCAATAGGTTTAGCAAAACTTTAAATGGCTTCTATGCCAAGTAGTAAATACTCAAGTGGTTAAGAAAATGCAATGATTAATATTCCAGATCCTAAATATTTATCCAGTGAATCATCAATTTACATTTCATTCAGATTCGGTGATTAAATGAGACTAATTAGCTTAAAATGCATGAAAATCTTCAGTGAAAATTCGCATCCTATTTAGAGAATCTGGAGAAGGTTTCCTGCAAGCTTCTGTGGGACCACTAGCGCCAGTGGGCACATCCGGAGCAAACACATCGGAGACACATTTTTCTTTCTTTGTGAACTCTGGCTTAACTCAAAGGTAAAACCTCCAATCACCTCCAAACCCCACTGCAATTTCTTTTGGATTATTTTTTTGGAGGTGGGGGGCAATTAGTAGAGTTACAGAGAGCTGGGTGGCGGGTGGGAAACAAGGGCGGGGGGAAGGGCAGTGACTTCCTGGGAGGTGTAAAACAGGATCCTACCGCGGTATAAAGTGTCGCTCGGGCAGAGCGGGAAAACTCAGGGGCCTCTAGATTGGCGTGTTTCCTTTGATGATTTCAAAAAGGTACAACAGTTTTTCTAAAACGCACTGTCAAGCAAACATTGTTCGGTCTCCCCACCTTGCTCTTGGGCAGCTTTGGGACTCTAGGATTATTTTCTAATCGGCCTATTTGCCATGAAGGAAGCGCTTTAAGGCTAAAGAACGAAGGAGAAGTTTTAAAGCCCGCGGAAGCGGAGTTTAAATGTTCTCAATAGACAAGTCCCGCTCCAGCCCTGCCCGCGGAGGCTTGGAAATAGCCGCGAACAACCCCCACCCCCGCCCTGGGCGCTGCGCGCAGCTCTGCAAGCGCCGGCTGCACGCTTAATTGGTTGCATCCGCAGACAAAACCCTCCACTCCGCGGGGTCCCGGGCGCCCCTCGATCGTTCCCTCCCAACCCCCAGCCACTCGCCCTGGAGAAGCACACTTAATGTCTGCAGCTCTGAGGCGCGGGATCCAGAGGCAAAAGGGGGACTGGGCGCCTGGCGAGGAAGTGACCCTAGCTACCGTGCACCCTCTCGGACACTACTTTTCACCGCGCCTTTGGCCAAACGAGTTAATCCCATCCCGTGGGGACCCAGGATCTTCTGCAGCCCCTTTCCCGGGACACCTCCGCGGCGGCGGCGGCGGCCCGCAGACCTCCACCGCGCCGCATTTAAAGAATCCGAAAAGAACCGGGCGGGCCCACGAGTTCTTTGTCGGGAGGGCGCGAGTCTCAGGCCACCGGGAACTTGGGGAGGGCGCCAAGGGGGCGGCTGCGGCGCGCTAGTCCCCAGCTAGCGAGCGGTCCCGGTTGGCGGGAGAAGGAGCCTCCGGCCCCCAGGACTTCAACTCCTCCAACCCTGACCCGCCAGAGCACCCCTGCCCCCGGGGTCACTGTAGAGCGGCTTGAAAAGCGCCCGGTCTGTCGGTGAGCCCCGGTCTGTCGGACCCGGCCGCTTCCCGTCACCAGGAGACAGCGCGCCACTCGGGCCGGGCACAATAGCGAAAGTCCGAGGACGCGCTTCGCCCGACCCCACCTCCCGCCTGCACCCGGCCGGTCGCTTGGGCTCCCCACCTCCCGGCCCCGAGGGGCGCGGGCGCCGGGGCTCCGCCGCGCACTCGCGCCGGGAACTACGCGGCCCGCCCCCGCGGCGGCGGGCGGCGTGCGGCGTGCGGCGGCCGCGGCGGCTGGGCTCCCGCGCTCGGGTGGCCGCGCGTCGCGGGGCCCTCGCGGAGGGAGCTGAGGTGGGCTGCTGCCCCCACCCCGCCCGCGTACTGACTTGCTGCTGCTTCCTGGGTCGGCCGCGTCCTCTCTTCTGAGGCGCCGGGGCGGCAGGTTGTCCCTGGGCTGAAGTGGACGGCTGCCCGGCGCCTTCACCGCGTGCGCTCATCCTGCCTCCCGCCGCCGCCGCCGCTACCGCTGCCGCCGCCGCCGCTCCTACCGCCGCTGCAGCCGCTTCGCCTCAGCCGCCCCGAATCTGCCCAGCACCTTTCAGGAGATTGCGAGGTAGGGCTGGAGAAGGAGGCGGGGTGGGCGAGAGCTGGCGTGCGGCGAGGGCTGCTGCTGCTTAGGCTGCCGCCGCTGCCACCATCAACACCGGACGTCCAGCGGCTGCCAAAAAGAGAGAAGAGGGGAGGAGGAGGAGGAGAGAAGGAGGCGCTGCTGGTGGCGGCGGCAGCGGTGGGTGGGTGCCGGAGGTGGAGGTGGCAGTGGAGGTGGAGGTAGCGAAGAGCAGGAGGAAAGCGAAGGGGGAGAAAAAGACGGTTTGGAATTGGGAGGCTCCCCTCTCGGGTTGGGATCAAAAGTTGCGGTCACCGGGAGCACTTCGGAAGCGGCTTGGAAAGGGAAGAGGCTTGGAGTGAATTGTGTCCCTTGAAACGTTAGGCGGGGAAAGAATTCCTCCTCCTCTTCCCCCCGCTCCGCGCTTGCAGAGCAAGAAAGAGAAAGAGAGACAGAAAACAAATAGCGCCTTGGGCAGTCGGAAAGCAAAGGGAGGATGGGGAGATTCTGCCGGGATCGGGTCGGGCACTGAGCGCAGGCAGGGGACGGAGCGGTGGGTGGCACCGCGCCTCCTCGGGTGGCGGGAGCAGGCGGCAGCGGCACCGGAGAGTCGGAGGGGGACGGGCTGATTGCTCCTGCGTCCTGCACCAAGCGCGCGCGGCCCGAGCTGGAGTTTTCTGAGTTCCTGCCCCAGGATTCAAGCGGGATGAGTGTGTGGTGTGCTTGGGGAGGGGGCGGCGGGGTTGGGGGGGGAGTGCCCACCTCTAATCGTGGGCGGATAAAGGGGAGGGGGCTGCGCAGGAGGAAAAGTATGAGGAGGAGGGAGGCCAGGCGGACCGCCGAGCCAAGGCGCCTGGCCGCAGGCCAGAGGCAGCGTTCGAAATACAACTGCCTCGGCGGCGGCGGCGCCCGGGTGCCACCCGGAGCCCCGCTCACGTGCTCCCGCCCGGCGGCGGGGTTAAAGGGACAGGCCGGGGATCGCGGGCCGGCTCGACGTCGGCCTCGCCCCGCCCGCCGCCCGAGGTCGCCCCAGGGCGGCTGTTTTAGGAAGGCGCGGGAATGTGGCTGCCCTGGAGCCACGTTTAGGGGCTTGGCCTTTACCTGCACCTCCACAATGCGGAGCCAGCACTCTGCAGGAAGCGTCTGGCTGCGCGCGCGGCAGAGTTCTAGTTCCCTGGGAGTGGGGAATAACTGAAGAGGAGTGGGAGCGGGACCCCAGCAGCCCTGCTTTGCGTCGGAATGCCCTCCTCGCAGATCGCAGGACCCAGCGCGCGCGCGCGCACACACACACACACACAGAGACACAGACACACATACGCACGCAGATCGACACGCACACACGGGCACGCAGTTACACGTGCACACTCCCACAGGCACATGCAGGCATAAACACATATGTAAACAAACGCTCGCATTTACATGCACACATGCACGCAGATACACATGCACATTCGCAGACACATGCACACGTGCAAAGTGCACACAGGCACACGAAGCGCGCCAGCCTCTTTACTGAGCCTTTTTTTTTTTTCTTCCCCTGGGAAGTACTAGAGGCGACTTGAAGTCTCCCTTTGGATGGTGATATGCACCCGGGTTCCAATGCTCGCCGGGTAGAGAGGCTGCCCCACGCCGGACCTCATAGCTTCCTAGCTCCACAATTGCTCCAACTGTCCAACTCTCCCTTCGATTTACCTCGATTTAACCTTATCCCTTGGAATTCCCTTTCTGCCAAGTCCTAATTTTATAGCCTGGGCTGTTTCTGAGTTATGTGAACACCATAATGACCACAGTCCGTTTTTAAAAGGTGGAGTACATTTTAAAATGTACCTCTTTTCATCCTTAAATAACAAAAAACTCTGAAAAAATTAGGTTCAGATTTTCACACATCACACCCAAAATTATTTTGGACCGAATCCAAAATAAAAACTTTCACCCGAGGAAGAATTTTTTTCTTTCCCCCAAATATAGACCACCGTGGAATAAAAAACGCCTACTTTACAGCCCCAAGCAAGGGGTTAGGCACCGCCAGGTTCCGCTGTGCCTGTGGAGGAGGCGCGTGTAAAGGTCTGCTCCCGGCGAGGCGGCGCTGATTGGTCCGCGTTGCCATTTTAAATCCATTTCCAGCTGCCCTTTGCAGAGCTGGGACACTTTGCAGAGCTGCACGTTGAGTGCCCTGCAGAAACTCAGGGTTTCTCCTGGGTCTGGGAACGCTTAGCTGTGATGCAGAGGGAGAGCCCCCATCCCTCCGGACGGAACCCAGCAGCTGGCCTAGGGAGGGAGGGGTCTAACAGGAACCAAAGGTTTTCTGCTTGGGGTTTGGCTGAAAGATGGTATCGTCATCAAAGAGATTGAGATTTCCCATACTAACGATTGCAGTGACATTTCCTAACTGCCAAGTTTGCACATATTTTAATGTGATCACATTCGCACAGTGGTGTGTACGTTTTACATACGCATACAAAATGGGCTTCTTGGTTTGTTTTTGCTGCTTGCTTTTTGCAAGGACTAGAGATAAAATTCTGAGGATGAATGTAAGAGAAGTCACCGAGGATTTCAGTCAATCAGTTTTAAACTGGGTGCCTTATATCCTCAGACTTAAAAAAAAAAATACATGCTCTTAAAAAAAATATGCTGGCAAGGAAGAGATTCCAGAATTTTATTTTTGCATTAAAGCCTTGATTCTAAGAAAAACACAGGAAAAAAATGGGATTGGGAGAATGTCCAGCCACTTGTTTTCAGACACTGTCACTTTGCTGTTAGACTATTTGACCCTGTTTGAATTTATAACCAGAAGACTATGAAACAAATATTGCATCAGGTTTTGTCTAAATCAGTTTTGTATATTTTCGTTCCTGGAAGCTATATGTAATTTTCCAGTTTCTATATGTTTTCTGCCCTTATTTCTCAACTGAAAGATCACATAATCTCTGAGGGTCCTTCTAGTTCTGACAGACTTTAAAACGTGTGTAATATCTTGTTCTCTAACTGTGTCCTGTTTATATGTAAATTGAATGTAGATTCCATAGAGACAGGTAGTATTTTTAACACCTCTTTTTTGTACCAATTGTGTGTAGGTAGTGTTCAGTTCATGATACTTTTGATACTTACTAATTTACTGCTATGATTGTTACTCTTAATAAGTTACTATTTTACAAATGTGGCAGAGGATGAGAAAAGAATTACATATATTAAAATATCTTGAAAATTATTTTAATTAGAAGAAGATGCATCTGTGAAGATACTGAGGTTCTCACAGCGCACTTTATCACATTATATTTATCTTTTAATATATTCATAAGTTATAAATAATTTAAGGATGTTCTCAGATTATAACAAATTGAATTAATCATGGATGTATTTAATACTCAATTAGAGGGAGATTCATTAAAACCATATATTTTAGAAGTGAACCTATATAGGATCACAGAAAAATATATTTAGTATTTATTGAACAGAGTGCATAGCATACACACATATATACATATATATGTTCAGAATGTAGAAGCTGAGTATAGTACAAGGTTAACGTATTTCTGAAAAATACTCCTAGTGTTTGAACTCATTTGTACTTCTCAAACTCACAGTTTTAGTGATCATGTCTTTTAAAATATGCTTCGTATTTAACAAAATGTAATGTAAGAGAGAGAATCTCTTAAGAGTTTCAGTATAGTACCACCAAGAAAGAATATAGGCTGCCAAGTTAACATTTTGGTGGGCGAGGGCGGGGTGGTGGTTTTGGACAGTCTTTCTAGTCCCATAGACAGAGGATCACTAAATAAAATGAATTTGCCCACTAATTCACTCAACAAACATTTGTTGAGTTGGTTCTGCAGTAATCTCACCTATTATTCTCTCAGGATTCAGAAATGTAATGCATTCAGAACTGGAGAGAATCTCTTTAGAAACAGCTAGGTGCTCACTTAAAATCTGTTTACCTATTATGTTAAGCCTTTCATTTACCCTTACAAATATTTAGTCTCTTCCGTCCGATACACAGCTCATTCAACAAATATTTGTTAAATACCGAATATATGCTAGGATTCCCAGAACATTCCTTTTTGATGAAAATCGTGGAAGCAGAAGAGAAGTGGAACAGCTGCGTTTCTACGTCTCACCTATTGACATACTGTCAGTCCCAAACAATCTTGGTCTAGATATACTAGCAAGCAGCTTTTAAGTCAGATATAGGAATGGCTGCACCCCTGGTGTATGTGCTGTACATAATCCTTGGGACTATACTTGCGGTTTTACTCCCAGGGTTAGATTCTGATAGATGGTACAGTTGACCTTAAGGAAATTATCCTGGTGAGCCTGACCTCACCATATGTGTGCTTTTACAGCAGAGCATGTTCTCGGGCTAATTTTAGGAGAGGAAGTTAGAGATTTGGAGCTCAAAAAAGATTTGACTGTCCATTGTTGGTTCAAAGATGGAGAATACTCATGGCAAGAAATGTGGGGAGCCTCAAGGAGCTGAGGGCGGCCTCAGGCTAACAGCCAGCAAGGAAACAGGGACCTCCTTTGTAAAATCACAGGGTTCTGAATTCCGCCAAGAGTGAGCTTGGAAGTGAATCTTCCCTAGAGCCTCCGGCGAGAATTTAGCCAGGCTAACACCTTGATTTCATCCTTGTGACGCCCTCAGCAGATAGCCCAGCCATACCTGCCTTCTGACCTACAAAAATGTATGCTAGTAAGTAAGTATTTTAATGGTCTTTTTAGTCGTTAAGTTTGTGGAAATTTACTATGCAGCCGTAGAAACTGATACAGAAGGGATCTGGTCAGGTAAATGTCCCTTCCTTCTGCCATCCCATGGATTGCTTCAAGAAAACAGTTAATGAAGACATACAAATGGCCAATAGGCACATGAAAAAATGCTCAGTATCGTCACTAATTATCAGAGAAATTCAAATCAAAACTACAATGAGGTATCATCTCACACCAGTCAGAATGGCCATCAATCAGAAGTCCACAAACAATAAATGCTGGAGAGAGTGTGAAGAAAAGAGAACCCTCCTATTCTGTTGGCTGGAATGTAGTTTGGTGCAGCCACTATGGAAAACAGTATGGAGATTCCTCAAAAAACTAAAAATAGACAACATATGATCTAGCATTCCCACTCCTGGGCATATATCTGGAGGGAACTTTAATGTGAAAAGACATGTGCACCCCAATGTTCATAGCAGCACTATATACAATAGCCAAGACATGGAAGCAACCTAAATGTCTATCGACAGATGACTGGGTAAAGAAGATGTGGTATATTCATACAATGGAATACTACTCAGCCATAAAAAGAATAAAATAATGCCAATTACAGCAACATGGATGGACCTAGAGATGGTCATTCTAAGTGAAGTAAGCCAGAAAGAGAAAGAAAAATACCGTATGATATCACTCATATGTGGAATTAAAAAAAAAGAAAAAAGAAAAAAGAGTACACTAATGAACCCATCTACAAAACAGAAATAGACTCACAGATGTAGTAAATAATCTTATGGTTACTGGGGGTAAGGGGGTGGGAAGGGATCAATTTGAGAGTCTGAGATTTGCAGATGTTAGGCACTGTATATAAAAATAGATTTAAAAATTTTTTATGTTTAGCACAGGGAACTATATTCAATATCTTGTAATAACCTTTAATGAAAAAGAATATGAAAATGAATATATGTGTGTAAATGCATAACTGGGACATTGTGCTCTATGCCAGAAATTGACACATTGTAATTGACTGCACTTTAATAAGAAAGAAAAAAAATTACTTATGCAGTCTGTATGGAGATGTCTTAAGTGGTTGGACCACACCTACCAAGCCACCCACCCTGCTATATCTCTTGGGCTTGTGGTGAAGCAATGGCCAGCATGGAAACACATCATCTGGCACTGCTCTCCATCCTTTCCTCTTTCCTTCTCTTCATCCCCTCTGCTTCCCCTCTACTACTCTACCTTTATCTCTATCTCAGTTATCTTGGAATTCCTGAACCCACCATACTGGAGAGACATGGGGAGAGGTCACACATTCAGATAATTCCAGGTCCCCCAACCCCTACCTCTAAAATACCCCAAGCTAATGTGAAGTAGATCAGAGGAGAGACCCCTGCTGAACACCGCCCCAATTGCAAATTTATGAATAAAATAAATGTTGTTTTTATTCTTAAGCCCCTAATTTTCGGGGTAGTTTGTTACATAACCATAGAAACTGGCCCATCATTTTTTCCTCTAAAACAAATTTTCTTTTTTATTTACCTCATTCCAATTAATAACCTCAAATTGGTGATTTCCTTAGCCAGCAATCACTCTTAGCTAGGAATCATTCTAAATCCTCCTCTTTCCACATTAAATGATCCCTAAGTCCCTCAAGTTCTGCCTTCTAAATATTCCTTGAATCTGTCCATTTACTCTCCACCTCCGGTCGCTGCCTTAGAACTCTCTCCATTTCTCATTTGGACAACTCCAGTGTCTTTCTTTCTGGTCTCTTAACCTTTAATCTTACATTTTAAAAATCCATTCTCTACAATGCTTCTAGAAGAATCTATTCCTTTTTTGGATCAGTTATATTTGTTATATTAGAAAATGCATTGCAGAAAATGCAGGTGACAAAAGAGCAAAAGAAAAAAAAAAGATTCTCCAGTTATCCCACCACTGATAGATAACAATGTAGCATTTTAATCCTTCTAGACTTTAAATGAACTAATATAAGTTCATGCTGCACATTCTATTTCATAACCTATTTTTATGTAAATAATATGTCTTGAATATTTTTTTCATGTCAATGAATATTCTTCTATAGGACCACTTCTAATGGCTCCACTGTGTTCAGCAGTATATATGTTAAAATAGAACACCTGGAATTAAGTAAGCATTTGATAAAAATTTTTATGACATCTTTGTGAAAAGATGAAGAAATATAGCTTGAATGTTATGCATTCCTCTGTGCTGATGTCAACTTCAAAGGTGGTCTTAGCAGCATCCTGGCAGAATTTTCAAGTTTTCAGGTATCCTAAAGATAGAAGGGATAGCTAACTCTATTGATGCCCAAATTAAGATTTGAAAGATCTCAACAAGCCATAGTATAATTTAAGAAGATGAATATGAAGTAGTCATAAGGAGGAACTAGTTTCAAAACGGAGGAAAAATCAGCCATGCCAGTACAGAGTGAAAAATTGACTTAAAAGCGATTCCTAGGACTGCATATCAAGCTAACCAGCAGATACTGCTCATTTCCCACCTAATATCCATTCTGCCCTTCTAATTTGCAAAAGAGCACCTAAAGTGTTGAGTATGGCAATGTGCCCAACCATGAAACTATGTTTCCCAGCCTCCCTTCTACGTTGGGGTGCTCATTGAAATATAAGCAGAAATCTTTGGGAAGTACTTCTGGGAGAGCTCTTTAATGGGGACTGATTCAACTGTGAGGTTTCTCCATTTGGATGTCCAGTTGTTCCAACCTGTTTATTGAAAAGACTATCTTTGCTCCATTGTATTTCTTTTTTTTTTCAATTGAAATGTAGTTGATGTACAATGTTATATTAGTTTCAGGTGTACTGCATAATTGTTTTGTCATTTGCATACATTATGAAATAATCACCACGATAATTCTAGTAACCATCTGTCCCCATACAAAGTTATTACAATACTAATGACCATATTCCTTATGCTGTATATTACGTTCCCATGGCTTATTTATTTTATAACTGAAGATTTGTACCTCTTAGTCCCCTTCTGCTATTTTGCAACCCTCTCCCCCACCTCCTCTCTTCTGGCAACCACCCATTTGTTCTCTGTATCTATGAGTCTGTTTTTGTTTTGTTTTGTTTTGTTTTTTAAATCCATTGTATTTCCTCTTCTCCTATGTCAAAGATCAGTTGACTACAACGGTGTGGATCTATTTCTCTGCTCTCTTTTCTGTTCCATTGCTCTCTTTGTCTATTCTTTTGTGAATACCACACTGTCTTGATTACTGTAACTGCACAGTAAATCTTGCAGTAGTGTTAGTCTTCTGAGTTTGTACTCCTCCTTCAATACTGAGTCGACTATTCTAGATCTTTTTATCTCCATATAAACTTCAGAATCAGCTTTTTGAAAGCCACAGAGTAACTTGCTGAGATTTTGATAAGAAGTGTGTTGAATCTATATAGATCAAGTTAAAAAGAACTGATATCTTGACTATACAGAGTCTTCCTATTTATGAAGATGAAATATTTCACCATTTATTGGGTTCTTTTTTGATAACTTCCATAAAAGTTTTGTGGCTTTCCTCAAGTAGATCTTGTACATATTTTGTCAGATTTGTACCTAAGTATTTCATTTTGGGAAGGTGCTAATATTATTGGTAAAATGATTTTGATTTCAAGTTCCACTTGTTCATTGATGGTATATAAGAAAGCAGTTGACTTTTATATATTAACATCGTTTCTCCACCCTTGCCATAATCATTTATTAGTTCCTGGAGTTCTTTTGTCAGTTATTTTGGATGTTTTTACATGGACAATCCCATCATCTGTGAATAAAGACAGTTTTATTTTTTTCTTCTCAATCTGTATACTTTAATTTCCTTTTCCTTTCTTACTGGTTTTGCAAGTCATCAATTACAGTTCAGATTTTCTTACTCCAGTACTGATTCTGCAGTGGTTTCTGCTCTGGGAAGTTGTGATTCTCTGTATCACCTATCTCTCCAATTTTTGATGTAGTGATTTGCCCTGTGATCTCACTTCTCTTATGCGTCTAAAAGAATTTTTTGTGTTTAGTTTGTTCAGCTTTTTACTTGTTATGACAGAATAGCAACTTAGAAGCTCCTTATATGCCAAATCAGAAACTGAAAGTCCCTAAAACTGGCTTTTATAAATACTCAGAATAAAGAAAGTAATAATATCACTGTATTTTGCCCTTGCCACTGTACATCAGGAGAATTATATTTAGTTCTGGGCATTGTGTTTAAGACAGATTTGGACAAATAGTACGTGATCCAAGTGGGTTTTCCAAATGTGTCATACAAAAGACCATTTGAAGGAAGTAAGACTCTGAGCCTGAAGATCGGCTTGTGGCAATACATCTTGGCAATACCATCTTAAAGTACTGCTGTTTTGAAGTAGGAACTTTAGATATATTCCTTATTGCTTCAAGCAGAGGAATGATGGGTCATCGGATTCCAGTCAAATATGAAATAGAGCTTTCTAAATTTAGGATTGTATGAAAATACCCTGGATAATTGTATTGCAGAATAAATGAATTCCCAGTTGGTGGAGATGGTTAGGCAGGGACTGAGCGACTAAGCTGGGGGACGTTGTGGGGAGGAGGAGGTGAGGTTAGGGAAGTTGTTTTCATTCCTTTTGAAGACCAGCACCCTTCTTCATGTGAAAGCCTGCTGAAGGCTTCTCCATCTATGCCCACTCCTGGAAAGACTCTCTGGCACTTCCCAGAACAGAGCTTAAAAGGACTGGATTAGAAGATAGCTCTGTCTCTGATTCCAACACATAATGAAAAAGCCTCAGTTACAGATGAATATTTGCCTGCACTTGATTTTTGTCTTTGATACCCTAGAAAAGTATTGGGAAAAAAACAGATTTATCATCAAAAAACTTTTTAAATAAAAATGAAGCCCTCTATTGTATACGTCTCATCGGTGAATGATTAGTGCATGTTTTAAGTATAACAGCTCCGTTATCACCAAAAGGATTTAGTCTGTGCCATCACTTTCATAATTTTTTTGGTAAAGTTTACATCGCAATAAATTAGGAACCAGTATCATAATAGTAATTAGCAGTAGTAAATACTGCTAACACACCCATTTGGTATCAAGCTTAGTTTCAGGTACTTTGGGGAGGGAGGCAGAGTTCAAGAGGAACATTAAGGAGACAGAGAAGGACAAAAACGAGTCAGACCTGGGTGTGGGTTCAGAGCTCAAAGAACTTACAAACTGGCCAGACGTACGTGTACATAAGTCACGATTATTGAAGGCAGAAAAAGATAATGACTCTCAAGTATGTGCTGAGTGAGTTCAAGGAAAGAAGAGATTTTCATGGTGTGGGAATTAAGGGAGGCTACTTGGGACGCAGTGGTGTTTGAGAGGGCCTTGGAGGACAGCTAGACAGAGCGGGGAGGGAAGGGAATTCAAGTAAAGGGAAGATAAAGAGATACGTTGCTGAAACGCAGATCTGAAATTCATATACCAAGAGAGGTTTTACTGCAGTAATTAGATGCCAGCTGGAAACAGTTCATTACAGGTGACTCGTGGGAACACACTTGCCTGCCAGGACTATACATAGAGATTGGGCAGAGTTATAAGAACAAACAAGGCATGTTGAGGCACCCAGACACCAGCAATATTGGGGAGCCATTGCTGCCCTAGGACTGACGAGTTAGGCAAAGGAAGTAGCATTAAGGACACTGCTGAGAGTTGGAACCCTGCTGGAGGGGCTATCTGGTAAGAGCTGAAGTCAGGGAGGGGGGCAACCACTGCCAGGGGACAGGCACCAAAGTGGAAGTAGACAGAAAGAAAAACTGTGACTTTTTTCTCCTCTTGCTCTGCTTTCTCATGCCAGTGCATCCTGTGGCCAACTCAAGAAGGAGCCAACAAGCACGGGAAAACCTGGATGACTTAAGCCACCAGCATCAGCCTCCAGGCAAGTGGGACACACACGTGGATGGCTGAGAAGGACGAAAAATTGATCTTGGGTGAGTGATTAGCTGAGAGAACAAAGAATAACCATGAGATGAAAGATCAGAGGTTTAGAGGAGATTTTGGAAATCCTAATTACCAACATTAAAAAGTTTCTAAGTTATTTGGTAGTTGATGTAGAGACACTGATGCCAGATCAGCAAGAGAGTGACAGGACAAAATTTCCAGAAGTGAGCAGGCCAGGTAGGGCAGAGCTCTGTGGTGTTATAAGTGTTCCATGTTCCTTCGTCCGTTCTGCACCCTGGTTGTTAGCATGTGGCTTTCAATAGATTTCACAAGGTCACCTCATGGTTAAAATTGGCTGCTCCACCTCTAGTCTCACGTCCGTGTCCTATACAAGGTCAATAGAAGAAAATCACAAAGAAACCAAAGTTTTCCAGAAGTCCACAGCAGATTTCACCACAGGGTCAACTGCAACTACAAAATGAGGGACACTGGGGAAAAAAATCACATTGCTACTCTGAATAAATACATGGGTTTTCGTTTTTTTTTAAAGAAAGAAGAGGAAATGAAATATTGGGTAGAAGCTAGCAGCGTTTGATATAAAAGAGAAGAAAGCTTGATGGGAGAAGGGCACTCTAATTCTTAATTATTTGAAGCTTCCAGTAATTCCAAATTTAGGTGTTTTTGCCTGGATGGAGAGGTTGGGAGAAGGAGTTATTTGGGGAACGAGGAGGGTTTTGGAGATTTGACACGTACTAAATTTTGAGTGACAGCAACATCTAACACATAATGGCTAAGCCATGCTAGAAAACAAGAGAGGACAGAACTGGAGATAGGGAATTAAGTGGTAAAGTAGACTGGATTATTGTTCATAACTTCTTACTTTTATACTTAATAAAATGATACACTCATACCTTTTGCTAGTGCAAGCCAAGTTTACTTACTAGATGCACTGAAGTAGGGTTTGGTGATACGAATTTTTTGGACCATGATTTGAGAGCAGAAGTGACCTGTGCCGGTTTTAAGCCATATAGTATTTCTGTGTGCTGCTTGAGATTCTAAGCTCCTTTATGAGAAGAGCGCTCCTTGGTCCTAGGATAAAGGCTCATGAAGTAGATCAGAAGAGTGCAAACCCATGAGGGACAAATAGATGCTTGTGGTTGAAGCTACTGAAGTTTGAGGTGGTTTTTATTGTGCAGTGCTATTGTAGCAGAAACCTAATTAATACATGTGGTCATTCTCAAATACTCGAGAGCAGAAGGGAACCCCTTCTCCCTTGCTAGGAAGACTATGATCAAAAAGACAGATAAAACTTCTTTTGGCAAGGATATGGACACTTGTGCATTGCTGGTGGGAATGTAAATAGGTACAACCTCTTTTGGAAACAGTCTGGCAGTTCCTCAAAATGTTAGGATTAGAATTACCATATGACCCAGCAATTCCATGCCTAGATACGTTACCAAGAGAGATGAAAACATAGGTTCGTGTAAAAACATATGCGTGAATGTGGAGAGCAGCATTATTCACAATCACCAAAGAGTGGAAACAGCACAGGCGTCCATTAACTGATGAATGGATAAACAACATGTGGTATATTCATATATAGGAATATTACTCAGCAATAAAAAGAAATGACATACTGACACATACTACAGCATGGATGACCCTTGAAAACATTATGTGAACTGGAAGAAGCCAGACCCCAAAAGTCACATATTGTATAATTCCATTTATATGAAACTTGCCGAATAGGTAAATCTATAGAGACAGAAAATAAGTTTGTGGTTTGCAGAGGATGGAGGTAGGGATGAGAAATGACTACTAATGGGTGAGGAATGTATTTTGGAAGTGATAAAAAGATCCTAAAATTGATTGTGGGGATGGTGTCATTTCGTGAAGATACTAAAAACCAGTGAGTTGTGTACTGTGAATGGGTGAATTGTCCGGTATGGTTTGAAACAAAGAACAAAGGACAAAACCACAAACCTGTGAATAAGACACATGCTGTGAGCTGGGGGCAAAAAACCAGTCACACTGTCTCTCCTGATCCAACTGACAAACAGCACGTGTGGTTGCAAAAGCTGGTCTGGGGTTAGTAGATGTGATCTTTGCCAGACAAATGGAGATTTTCTGTACGTGGCACTAACTTCCCTATGTAGGAAAAAGGCAGATATTCATGGTTTCATTAGCACCATGATGATCTTACCCAGTCAGTTTCAAACTCTGTAAGAAATATTTCCTTTAATAATGTGCACAAGCTATACCCAACTGAAATCTAATTCTAGAACATTCAAACAATTCAGAAATATCTGAAGTAAAACAATGGAAGTGTGAAAGTCCTTCTTTACCAGCCTATCAGCTCTGCACATGCTCCTCTCCTCCCAGAGCTAATTACTGGAAACAATGTACTAAAACCCTCTGGTCCTTTGTTCTAAGCATTTGCATAAATACATAGACAAGGATACAGCCTTATTTTTACATGAATTGGACCATACTACGCACATTGTGCTGAAACTTGCTTTAAAAAAAGCTTAACATGTCCTAAAGATCTTTTCATGCATTTTTATCAGCTGTATAGTATTCTCACAGTATGGTTATACCATAGCTTGATTATCTGTTCCCTTATTGAAAAATGTTCCCAATTTTTCTATATTGAATTGGGGATAATTTCCTGCTAGTACAAAACAGTGATAAAGACATTCTATATATCAGAGGTATGTACACCTCTGAGCATGTGTATGACTTTTTTCTGTAGGATAGTTTTTAATTTAAGTTATATTTCTCAGTTGAAGAGAGTGCACATCTTGTCACTTTTTTTTTAAATTAGTAAAAACCTTATTCCAAGTAAACCTTTACATGGAAGCCCAATATATATAGAAAAGCAAGAGAGAAAATGCATTGATCTTGGGCAGAGAAACAGAGCTTTGAAGCTCTAACCTCTCGGCCTCCTTCTCAGCCTCTGGCCTTCACTGCCCCAAGGCACCTTCATGGAACCCTAGGGTTCCACAGAGTACAAATTAGAAACTATTGCTTTAGTGAACTGAGTTGACATGTAATATTACAGAATGTAAAGGTGGATTTCATACATGGTTTTCATAACAGATTAATTCCAAATCAAAGAGTTTTAGCTACCTATAAGAGTAGTGTATTGTTTTATGTCAACCAATTGGACCATTGTCAACCAGGATGACTTCCGAAAGCAGTAATGGCCCCAGAGGTTCTAGAAGGAGACTGAGGTAAGGTAGGCTGGTTACAGGAAGGGGCTGGACCTGCTGCTGTGTTCACATGGCGAGCTGCCTGCCCAAGGTGGCTTTGGGATGCTGAGGGTGAGTGGTAGAACCAAGCATCTTCCTTCAAGCTACCACTTGGCCTGATCATATCATAAGTGTTTCATAACAAGTTGTCAGGAAGACAGAATAATTCAGATGCTAAATTTTACACATCCTATTACCTGTGGTTCCATGTGAAATCCCAGGCTTAGAAATATGAGCTTTGACAATGCTTATATTACCATCAGCTAAAGGAATACATCTGGATAGCAAAAAGTCTTTTGCAATCTAACACAAAACATAAGGTGATGTTACCTAATTCTAATGAAATCTTTAAAAGGTGAAGTTCAGGAGCATCAAATACTTCTACAGCAACTCCTTTCAAATACACCAGCATCATTTGGCTTGGAAACCATCAGGAAGATACACAACTAACAATCCCCAGTTCCATTTCATAGGAAAAAAAAAAAAGTAAAGCTAGTTAAAGCTGCATAGTTAAGGCACTTATTATCTGAAGCTTAAGTCTGGCTGATATTTAAGAAAATATAACAAAATGAAACCCTGAACATTCAAATGCATCTCATTCCCACTCCTTGTCACAACCACTCATTTCCCTCATTGAGAGCAGAGTCTGTGCCTTTTACCTTTATATCCCTTGGACCTTGCATAAGATTCAATAAATCTTTGATAAATGAATGAAAAATGACTGGTCGCCACCAAATCTGAAAGGAGAAAGAACATAATTTAATTAAAATACTCTGGCCTCCTAAAAGAAGTTCTTAATAAAGGGACAGATCTTTTAAGGAGCAAACCAGTTCTTTAAAATAAAAAAACAAAACAAAACACAAGCCCATTAAAAAATAGAAAGATATAAAATGAGAAGAATCTCCCCCCACCCACACTCTAAACTCGGGTTCTAATTCCACTCCCCAGAGGTAATGCCTGTTAACAGTTTCGTGTTAATTCTAAATGTTTTATGCATTTGTGAGTCTATGCGTAGGGAATACCTCTTACTCTTTCTGGCCACACAAGATCAGCATCCTTTCCCTGTGCTTTGGGAATCACCATTTAATACTTAGTGGGGCACATTGAAACTCTCAGTATAGAAGCTAAACATGCCAGATAGTCCCTTTTCTGGCCTCTCTTGTAGCAGAGATGTAAACACGCATTCTAGCCTCCATCACTTATCCCTCTAGAAGTTAGAGGTAGGAACTCAAAGAGCAAGAACCACAAGGAATCCACGCTAGTGACGCCGACGTGGGCCGGGGCTGCAGTTAGCAATTGCGAGTAGCAGTGGGCAAATGGTGCGGGTAGAGCGCCAGCAGCCTCCAGGATTTCCCAGGGCAGCTGCACGGTGCGGACTGGAGCACTGTTACTGGCTGCGTAGCTCAAAGCTGGTTTTCCCCAAGGAGTGCGCTGTGTCTGTGCTTCGCGCTGATCTCACTGGATCCCTTCTGACTGTGCTGTGGGCTTCTCCCTGGCATCTTGAGGTACTTTCACTTCCAAAAACCAGCACCTACATTTTTTTCTCAAGAGCTGTCCTGTGGCTCCTGGAACTAGCTTTTGCCAGAATGCCTGGCAAGCCAGAAGTCCTGGGAATTTGCCTTCCTGGAACAGCCCTCATCCAGTGACTTAGAGGTGCAGCGTTGAAAAGCCTGGCCCCCAGGCCCGGGTTGGGACAGTGCTGAAGTGTAACTTCTGCTGCAGTGTTTCTCTGTGGGATCCGACAGCAACTACCCTCGGGACCTTTGCTTGAGACTGCCCCTTTGCTGAGCTTTCTCCCCTCCCCTGTTCTACTCCCCCCAGTCCGTCACGGGTGTCTCCTGGCATCATTAATAAATCACAAATCTTCCAGGGTTCGCTTCTCAGCAGTCTGACCTAAGACAGCCAACTTCCTGGAAACCCTGAACCAGTCAGAACCCTTTTAAAAAATTCTCTCTTTCTGCCTAAATTAGCGTAGGATTGTTTCTCTGGCTTGTAATTTGGTACTGATAGATAACAAGCACATGCATGCATAGATCTCGGTTAAAATATGTGTATACTTTTAACAAAAATGGAATCATAAAAATATTTTAGATTCTGAGAATTTGCATTTTATTACAGCTATTCATTCATTCTGTGTCCATTTCCACCATCTTTGGAGTCTGTCATTATGAAGATCCCCTTCTCACCCCCGTTTGGATGGTTCCTTGAATTTCTCATCAATCTAGCTTGGGTGGAATTGGGCCCAACCAGCTTCAGGGATAATCTACACTTGGCTTAAAACAACCAGCACATTCCTCGGAACTGAGTTTGGTTCATGGGATAATCACAAGACCGATTCTGGCAAATTGGGGTAACAGATTGTGGGACTTTGTTGGAACTGTGTTTCCCCTACTGTGGATTGAACAAGAAATATGTACCTAGACTCACAGCTGTAGGCAACGTTTTGGGGATTAGGAAGGGGCAGGCTGCTAGGGCCTGGGGTCAGTATAGTGGCAGGAGAGCAAAGAGATGGAGAGATGGACATATTTTCTGAGCTGTGGATAAAGCCTTGCCTGAAGGTATGACCCAACACATTTCCTGTTTTGCTTGAGATAGTTTGGGTCAGGCTCTCTGTGCTTTTCGCTCTGTAGGTTTGTCCTGAGGTTACATGATTTAACGTATGTAAAAGGCTGGACATGGCACCCTCTAGATTGCGGTTGCAGGGGTAGTAGGCCTGGTCCATCATATGTGATACAGAAATCTTCAGTTTATCTTGTTTGTCTGTGGTGCTCACAGCAGCTTTTATTCCAGCCCCCATTTCTGTATGATTCTAACCACTCCTGGGCACCCCCATTACTTCCTCAACCAGCTTTCTTCCCATTTTCCTGTTCTCTCCCCCATCATTTTGTCTTCCTCACCTACTCTCTCTTCTCAAAACTGGAAGTGGTCAGGGGGTGCAGAGTTTAGAATCAGGGAGAGAAACTCTGGAAGGTGAGGAGAAAGCTTTCAATGCCCTTTAAACTAGATCTCTTTTTTTTCTTGTCCTTAAGCTGAGTTATCTTTCTTCCTTCTTGGCACTGAGGGTCGTGACGCTCCAAAGCCCTTGTTGTTGGTAAACAGATAAGAATCAAAAGTTAACATCATGTTTTACTGCACCGTCTGGGAGAACATGCAAGGGCTCTCGTGCTCCCTGAATAGACGTCTGACAGAAAGGTAGATTGTTCCACCTTTGAATTCAGTCATTTACCAAGGATTCTATATGACTTTACCCTTTTTTCCATATTTTCCTTTTCACATAAATCCTCCCATGAAGTATTTATTTTTTTTTACATTTTTTTATTGATTCATAATCATTTTACAGTGTTGTGTCAAATTCCAGTGTTCAGCACAATTTTTCAGTCATTCATGGACAGATACACACTCATTGTCACATTTTTTTGTCTGTGATTTATCATAACATTTTGTGTATATTTCCCTGTGCTATACAGTGTAATCTTGTTTATCTATTCTACAATTATTTATAATGTGTAAATTATACATTTTATAATTTGTATACATTTATACTTTGTTCGTATGAGCAGTCATGTAGCACGGGGATAAAAAACCCACTGAGGTGTTTGGATGGCTTCACAGTATAGACAATTGAATTTTTAGTGGCTTGGCATCAGGACTATAGGCTAGAATTTCTTTTGTGGTGCAGTCTCAGCCTTAAAATATACATTTCTCCCAACTCTCATTACCAAGAGACAGCATAAAAATTACGTTAATACTGATACGATAAAATATCATTTTATGAATACACTGCAGTCTTGATTATGAATTTGACTTCCCCTGGAACATATAATGTACACAGACATTTTAAGTGGGAACATTCCAGATTAAATTTTAATGCAGGGTAAAGATACAAAATGATTCAGAGGACAAGTATTTTTCTCATGAAGCACTAACTACTTATGATTCAAATTTATTTCCCCCTGTTTACGTCTTCTTGAATCATTATTTAAATTATTTAATGTTCATCTTCTGACTTTTTAACCACTGGTCATTTATTTGCTCACACATGCAGTCGAAGAATAACTGCGGAGTGTCTGCTCTGTGCAAAGCAACGTGCTAGGTTCTCATCAGAGGGAGAGAAGGGAACAAAAGTAAGTCCCTCCTGCTAAAGAGATTACCATTAATTAGGAGCAAGGCTCAACATCCAAATAACTGCAAAATAGTGCAAAGAGACTACGCATGGAGCAGGGAGAGAAAAGCAGCCCAGGCCAAACAAGGAACGGTTAGAAGAAGGACATGAGGATGCCTGCGCGTGACTTGCGTTGTTCCATCTAGAAGGCTGTACGGGAAGGGCAAGTGGAAGTTCAGGGCAGAGAGCTCAGCTGGGCCACACCTAAGCATTTCATGGTTGACAGATGCCAAAGGTTATTTATTTATGGGTCCCCGAAGGATCAAATTGGATTTTGGGGGCTTTTCAACTTCTGGATTTGTTTGAAATGGAATGCGAATGGTTACAAACCAGAGGCGCTATAACTGATGGCATCATGTCAGGTGTTTAATTTTTGTTAGCTACCTAGGATTTTCACCAACATTGGTGCACCGTAAGTATCAGGGCTGACGGGGAATGAAGAGATGGAGCCCGAAGGCCAAGTTAATAGGCACAAGTCGTCATTCTGTGGGACCCAGGGATTCCAAACACTTTGCTGGAAATACTTCGGGTGGCTCTCTACAAGGAACAGGGTTTTCACCACTCCTGGGACATTGTGGATGGAGATGGCAAATCATATCCACCGTTCTTTTAATCCTATCAAGTTGCACCATATGTTTATAAATAGTGCTTTTGTTATAACCCTAATTGAGGGAGATTTAGTACTGTAACTGGCCTATTTCTGACTCGCTATTGTCTAAGATCTTGCATTCTTTCAAAAGTTGAAACAGAAAACTAGAGTAAATTACACGTGTCTGCTGCCTAAAGGATTTATATTTTCCTTTTGTTTGTTCTTAAATGCCATCATTCTACTCATCCGCTGACTGTTCAATTGCAGGACATAGTGGCATAAAGCCAGATATCCTGTCCTGTGGTTTCCCCTCCCCCCCTCATGAGATTAAGAGGGAAGAGGGCGGCTTGGAGGGAGAAGAGGAAAAAGGCAGAGGAAGTTCTTCTGTTTTACTAAAGACCTCATCCAAAAATAAAAGAAAAATATGTTAGTGTAAGTACCGCTACAAAGGCAATTTCTCGTTAGCCAGGAGCTTTCAGTGTTGTAGCTGGCACTGGTTCACTTCTTCTATACAATGAGAAATATAAGGCTGCATGAATTGCAACAGCACGTTGAAGTGCTCGGTGATGGCACTGAATCTCAGCCTAATGCGCTGATGGAAGAGACCCACCTGCCTTGCTACCCAGGGCTGGGTCTGACTTAAAGCGTGTGATGACTTGCTGCTGCTCTTAAGAGACTGGGCTGCTGGCCTCCCTCAGTGATGCTGTCTTTGGGACGCCTCTGTCTTGCATCGGCCAACTGTGCCTATTCATTCTGCAGTCAACTAAGAAGATAGCAAAGAATGGGTTTAACAACATATTTAAAGCAACATGATTTTAATACTTAATAAGATGTATTCCACATTCCATGTATCAGTAGGGCTCTTCCTTCCCCCTTCTGCCCTCCCTCTGATCTTCTTCCTTTTCCTCCATCACCTTGCACTTTCTTCCTTTTCTCTCTCCCCCCTCACTTCTTTCTTCCTTTCAATCTTACTCTTCTTTTCAAGGGTCAGTGAGCCATTTCATATCATGCAAGTTAAGAAAGATTAAAAGGGAAACTATATTATGCTTAGGAGGCAATACGCTGCCTTCAGGACGTGGTAGATATCATCTGACTTACATAGTCGTACACAGAGAACATGGGTTTGTCTTAGATCAGGTTTGTAACTGTAGGTAGTTAGGTGTTGGGTGCTTGGTCAAGGCAATCTGTATTTTGAAGGCATAGGAGAAGTCATGCTGTTTGTTTTTGGCAGCGATATTAGCAAGCAAACCACAGGCTTATTTCTTGGCTATGTGTTTCCATCCACTGATGCCAACAAATGGTTGTCTTGATAGCCATATCTGTGACTAAAGCAGCTGGTGAAGCATCAGTTGTTCTGCCTTCTGTGGCTGTAACATTCTGACAGCATTAAGAACGAAAGACCTGTACCGGGAGCCATGTAGGCATGCATTGTGTTAGTTTCCTGGGGCTGCCATAACACATGATCACAAAGTGGTGGCTGAAAAAGACAGAAATGTGTTATCTCACAGTTCTGGAGACCAGAAGTCCGAAATCAAGATGTTGGTAGAGGTTTCTTCTAGGGGCTCTGGGAGAATCGGTTCCATGCCTCTCTCCTAGTTTCTGGTGGTGGCTGGCAATCCTTGGCTTATAGACCTAGCATGTTAATCTTTGCCTCTGTCTTCCTGTAGTTTTCCCCCTCTGCGTATCTTGTCACAAACCTCCCTCTGCTTTGTCTTAGAAAGATAGCAGTCATTGTATTTAGGGCTTACCGTCAATCCAGGATGATCTCATTGTGAGATCCTTGACTTAATTATATGGGCAGTGACCTTATTTCCAGATCAAGTCACATGTAGAGGTACCAGGAGTTAGGACTCAGATGTATCTTTTTAGCAGATGTTCAATCCACTACACACTGCTACCTTAAAGCAGAAATATCAAAGATTAAAACCTATAAAGTGACTACAAACCAAATCAACATTTAAGCCAGTGGGAAAGGAACTTTGAGCTCCAGGATTAATCTGAGATTTGTTACTGAACAAGAGAGAAAACACACTTCTTTCGCCCACAACCTTTTTGTTTAGAAGGATTTCCGTGGAGTTCTGTAAAGGGTGTTCTCCTTAAACACTGATGTCATGTTTACAGTCATTTCAGAAACCCCATAAAAGAAAACAATGCTGCTGTGTTGCTTCCAAAAGTTTTACCAAAAATAAATAAATAAATAAAAAGTAAAAGTGACTGCAAGGAGAAAAACCACGTGGGTGGCTTCACTAAAGATTATCTTGGGGTTAAGAACCATGCTCTATGAACTGAGGCTTGCTCTCTCAGGAGACACGATCCAGAGGAAAGTCAAGAGTAGAAATGATTACATCACTTTAGCAGTTCTAATACACAAAGGTCAGATGGTCAGTTTGGAAAAAAAGAAATCTGTCAACTTCATTCTTTTAATCTGAAACTAAAATCAAATGGTAGATTTCATTTCATCACAAGGGTGCCTCTGATAGACCATAACTTCTGCATGCTTCTAATATTATGATCGTGCTATACCCTTGCCTTAGAGTGGGGTGAAAAAAAGCTAGTAGCTCTAATAGATGAGACTTTCCTGTGGACAGGCCAGCCAGCACATGAATGACTGTGGACAGCTCTGTCTTTACAGACTCCTCTGCTTTGTTGACACTTCTATTCACTTACCCAATGGAACACATTTTCTACTTTCAAGTGAAAACCTGCATCTGCTTCCCAATATATTTTTCAACATCTCAACTATTGACTTTGTGCACAGAGAAATCCTTTGTAAAGCACATATTTAAGGAAGATGATTCAGGGAGCGCATCAGCTTGAAGCTTGGAGACGGGTGATTACTTCCAATTCCTGGGGCACTTAGTTCCAATAGAGCCTTAACCTGTAATTTAATCCTCAGAATCTGTATTCAAAGATGACCACAACAATACGTGCCACTGAAGTAGCTTTCCCACTGTCTGTCGTTTGGGATGACCCCTGCCTCTCCGTCCCGCCCACAGTGTGGACCATCAAGAGCAGACTTGACCTCTCTCTGCATTTGTGTCCAGGGACATTTCAACCTGCCGCCATTAGCTGGAAAATGGTTACAACCGATGCTGTAATGCTCATTCTTATGTAAAGGTGACTTCTAAGATGAGGCAGTGCTTAAATTTTTGGACTGGGAAAAACTGGCAACAATTTGACAAGAGCATATGGTAGTTTGGCATTATGTTGACGTGACAAGAAATACCTGTCAATTCTAACTGCTGGCTATGTAGACATTTGGAGTTACATATATGGACCATCAGAAACCCAGAATGGGACTCTCTTATACAGCCGTGTGACTCTTGAGTATATTTGTGGATCTAGGCACTAACACCTGTGAAAATACATATGAAATATAAACCTTAATTGAAATATACTATCATGCTTAATTGAAACATGTTCCCAGGAAAGCAGAGGAGGTTTTGCCTACGTAAAAAATTGTAGAATAGGAACCAAATGTAACACAATATTCTTCTATTAGTGGATTTTTTTTATTCAATAAAACTGTAAGACAAACATCTCGTGTGCTTGGCTCATTAACAATACTTATTTTTTTATCAGAATTAATATTCTTCCATATTTTCTTTGGAGAAAGCAATATTGATGTTTATATAAAGTGTAAACAAATGATGCAATGTTTCACATTTTCCAGTTTTTTACTGTGATATATTTATTTTCTAAAATTTTATGTTAGCACAACAACAGACAGAGTGCTTCCACAGTTCATTTCAAAGTAATATTTTACTCCTTTATAGCAAACACAGTACAACTTGGGCTTAGGAACTGGAAGCTAAAGCAGTCTTGGGACATGTGTTCATTATACCTTGAACAAGGCTCTTTTGGTAGGTCTTGGACCACTGATAAGTTATTAAAAGACATAATTTCTACGCAAGTGGGAAAACCTTTAAAATACATGAATGTAAATATAGATATAGACATAGATATATTTCAGTGCACTATTAAAGTATCTTTGAAGAGGACATCCTCATCAGCAAAGAAGAAATTATAAACATGTACTTCTAAACAGTTAAATGAATGTTACAAGAAAAAGGAATGTTGATTTTGACTTTTTATATTTTAGTGGTTCTGTGAATTGCAGATCTCACTCCATATAATCCCATATCTCTAACCTCCACCTGTTGACTTTGTCACTAGAGCATTATTAATGTATGCTTTTATGTAGAGTTATCTGCATAATAGTTTCTAAATATTAAAAAATTTAAAAAGCAAGCTTAGTTTGGAAACTTGTTAATCAATCAACTTCTTGGAAATTTTTGAAAGGAAGAGCTGAGCAGAAGCCTAAAAGTATAAGAAGTTGGATTGAAACAGACAACACTGGTCTGGTCTGTAATATATTCTTAAATTTTATTGACTTCTTGGTGTATGCCACGGATACATACATAAGCTCATTAATCCTCATGAAAATCCTTTGAAATAGGTATCTTGCAGATTTCAAACGAACAACCCTGACACTCAGAGAAGTTATATTGCTCAACATCACATTTTTACTAAATGCTAGAATCTGTATTCTTAACCACAGCCATCTAAAGATGATCAAATTCCTCATTATGTATTTCCTAAGAAAATCGCCTGCATTCTTAAATAGTATGTTTTTTATTTTTTATGTTTAATTGAACAAAATAATTTTCTCTCTTGATTAAATAGAAAAATGTAGGAGAAAGTGAGAATTTTAGGTTGTTAAAGTATTTGAGCAATGTACACTAAAGCCAAGTGCTAAATAGCAGGGATGACATTACACATATTTTCTTAGGAATAAGGTCTTTCTGAGAGATCATAAATATTTAAGCATAAACATTCCATAGAGTGGCAACCAGGACAATGTTTGATTTAGTGTGGAATTTTCTCAACCTTTAGATGGCTAACTACACAACCTGAATTTCTCATTAATTGACAAATACCCACTTTGCTTTGGAATGTGCAGATCTTTAAGCTAGATCTTACCTTTCCAGATGTTTGACCTCTAAGACCTTGAAAAGGCCTTGTGAAAGTAACAGATAAAAGGTTAATAGCCCACAATCATCGATTGTTATGTTCCTACTTCATTCGATTTGTATATTAATATTTGGGGGCAGGGGTTCTCTTTTTTTGTAATTGCTATAACTTTACCACTTAATTTTATTCATTAATAAGAGTTTTACCTCAAATATCCATTCTTCCCTTCTTCTCCAAAAGAGAAGTCCTGAGTCTTAGCTGGACACACGGCTTTCCAGAATAAAGGCTCCCTTTCTTAGCTTCCCTTGCAGCCAGGTGAGACCCTGTGAATATGTTCTAGTCCATGTGCTGTAAGTGGGAGAAGGGAGCCACTGCCTGCCCCTCCTTCATGTTTCCTTCCCACAGACTGAAATGGAGATACTCTGTCTGAAGCTTTAGTAGCCATCTCTGAAGATGAAATGATCTTGGAATGGAAGCTTCACACAGCCAGGCCACCACCTGGAAGGAGGTGGTCCTTGCCACTGGAGAATGCCATTCCAACCAAGATCAGTTGCCTTCAGACTTTTTAAACATAGGAGATGTATTTCTAGCTTATTTAATCCACTTTTTTTTTTTTGTTAAGTTGCAGACAAACCAGTTTATCTACAACAACACACAGTTCACTATCCCATTTCACTTTGATTGCTTACAGAGCGGCCCGACAGTGGCAGCACAGTCTCGTGGAGTTCTGGTAGCGGGCACAGACATGCGGCTCGGGGGACCAGGATGTTGCTGGGTTTTGATTGTTTATGAATTTGCTGGCTGGTTTACACTTCTCACGTTTTACATGGCACAAAGTGATCTTTTCTTTATTCTGGATGATAGCTGACAATGTCCAACAGATTTTGCAGGTGAAATGCTTTTCGAAATAACTGCACGTGCACGCTTACCTTTACAAAGGTTTTTGAAACAATACTTGTGTGAGGAACGGGGAATTAATTTGCATGCAGAGGCCTAGTGTGTGGCATTCTCAGGTGAGGGAGGCGGGGTCGGGATGTTTAGTTGATCAGTTTGAAGGCCAGAGGAGACCCTGACATCGGAGTTCCTGGTCAGCTGCTGAGCTCACCTTAAAAAAGACCCCTCTCCTTAGAGGCAAATCAGCAAAGGCACAGAGGCAGATACCAAAGGGGTAGCTTTGCTGGCTTTGTCACAGGCCTTAGTGGCATTTGAACAGAGCAGGCTGTGACGCTTTATCTCGCCTCCATGACTGGTCACAGAGATAAACCACTGTGAGCGAAGCTCCAGTCAAATGTTCAGTCAGGTTCAGCCCAACTGTAGTTCTACGAAGCCAGTCCTGCCTTTACTCCAGATCTGGGCAGAGCAAGCTGTTCACTGAACTTTGTGAAATTCTAGGTGAATTTTGTTTCTGAATTCTCACGTGATGTAACATAAAAGAATAATTGAGTGCTACCTGATTTTACATAAAATCTTAAGTATTTAAAAGGTTGAGTTTTGAGGTATTTATACTTAAAACTCTGAAAAAAAAAGTGGTTGAATAACTATTTCCTTCTTGGATGGAGAAACAAATTTTCCTTTAACTTAAAAAAAATCACATTTGGGAGGCAGCCACCAGGGACAGTTTCACTTGGAAAGAGACTTTTTGAGGCAGTTCCAAGTGACTGAGAAAAGAGAATTATAATGGAATTTGCTCCACAACTTTCATTCTGACAGAGGGTCTATTCAGCCTATGGAATTCTTTTAAAATCACTGACCTGAACAATATGCTTCTGAGAATGTTTTCCTGCTTAGCTTATAAAGATATTATTATGTATCGGTGATATAATCACTAGAAAATGCTCCCTTTGGGGCATTTGTTGTTTCTCTAGTTATCACAGTTGATTGGAAAACTGATATATATGTACCCGAAGGTATAACAGGAAAGCAGATACAATCTTTTATGCAAACTGCACCTTCTGTCTTTATATTGCAGTCTGGTTATATATAAAACAGTTGAATTAAAAGATAACTTATAAACAAATATTTTTAATTTAAGGGACAAAATTATTGTAACAAGGTTAAAATAATAATTTCTATAGTTATTTGTGATTTTGATGTCAAGACAAATCTATTTTCAATGATAAGCTCTGATACAAGCTACTTCTAAGCCCCAGTTTCCTTCCTGGCAAACGAGAGTAGCAATCGCTCTCATCTCCTCGGACTGTGTCGGGGATAAAGGCAGATGATCTGTGTGAAAGGTCTGCCACAGTGCTTCACTCACTGCTATCTATTCTTAGTGCTATCCTAGAATTCGTACCAGTCTAAAGCCCGCAGCCATAAATACCAGAAATATGCACTATATTATACTATCATTAGTTTCATTGTGAACCTGAAGAGAAGTAACTCAATAAAGTTAACCAACTACGAAGAAATTGTACCCTTCAACTGTCATTTAGGTCTCCTCAATTATTCAAACTATTTGGGAAGAGATTAAGTTAATGTAAAACAGAAGATCAGGGATTAGGTAGTAAAACTAAAAATTCTTTACATTTGGCTTTGGAATGTGTTTGGTTCTTACATTTGAAAATTGGTGCGGCTGGTGGTCTAGATACTCCCTGCAAAGAAGATGACGAGGACAAAGTGAGGAGACGTGGTTCAGGCGCAGAGAAAGATGCCCGGTCTCCCTACTCATCCCCTCCATCCAGCCATTGCCTTAATACGATGGCAGAAAACGCCGGCTTCCTTTAACTGATGAAAATCTGTGCTCTCCCCAGACTTCCTTATGAAGTAGGGAGGTGGCTAAGTAGTTGAGTTTCAAAGGTCTTCTTTTCACGCGAAGTACGCAGAGGAAATTGAAATGTCTAAAAGGCTGTAATTAATCCGTGGCCACACTAACTGCATTGAACTTGAAAGCAAGCTTATTATGGACAATTTAAAACTCTGGTAAACCACCCAATGATAATAGTGATTGACTTCAGGGTCCTTTGAATATTTATGAGGCATAGATTTGAATATATTAAAACAAACCCTGTTATCACTGACTGTATTATTTATTTAGAGGTATTAATTTTTTTTTAAGTGAGCATCTAAAGAGCTGATACAGTAATAACATTAAGCTGGAAGGATTTTTTTTTTTTGAGAAAAAAAGCCACTTCTAGGAAATTCTCAGATTCTTTATTTTAGATAAAATATTTAATATTTGATTTGAATCTGATGGAAAATAGTTTAAATAAGGCACGTTGAAATGCACTTCAATAACAAAACTTGCAATGCATATTTAAAGCCACACATGAATTTATGGCTAATGACAGTAAAATAAACTCTTGCAAGGAGAAGGTGGCATTTTAGCAAAGCAAAGATGTTTAATCAGATCTTTAAAAAAACCTAGAGAAAATAATATGATAGTTGTCTTTTTTTTAAAGTATCAATTAAAGAACAATTTAAAAAGAAAAAATTGTTCATTTCTAAAAGATTTAAAAGAAGCTTCAGGGAAACTTGATAGTATATAATTGTACGGTGATTTTTAGCATTCCAACAAAATCGTGACCTGCAGTGTTTATGAGTACGACATGGAATAGGGTCCAGGGTCAAACACTGGATTATATAAAGTTAAACATATTTCATTATGCATCAGTTATCTATTGCTACATAACGAACTCCCCCCAAATTTAGCACCTTCACTGGGTGGTTCTAACTCAGAGTATCTCATAGGTTGCAGTCAAGATGCGGTCCAAGGCTGCAGTCATCCGAAGGCTTGACTGGGGCTGGAGCGGCTACTTCCAAAGAGGCTTGCACGTGTGGCTGCTAGAGGGAGGCATTCATTCTTTGCTGCCTGGGCTTTTCTTTGACACTCAGCACCTGGCTTCTCCCAGCATGTGTGATCCAAGAGAGAAAAAGAAGAGACCTTAAAACCTTGTATGACCTTGTCTTAAGACTAGGGAGTAACACATTATCACTTCTGCCATAATCTAGTCATTAGAATTGGGTCACTAAGTTTAGCTTATCTGCAACCAGAGGGGAACAAAACTCTATTTTTTTAATTTGTTTTTTATTTTTTATTGACCTGTAGTTGATTTATAATGTTGTGTTAGTTTCTGGTGTATAGAATGGTGATTCAGTTATATATATATATATATACACCCTTCATATTATTTTCATTGTATGTTATTGCAAGGTACTGAATATAGTACCCTGTGCTGTATAGTATACAGGATCTTGTTTATCTGTTTTATTTATAGTAGTTTGTATTTGCTAATCTCAAACTCCTAATTTATCCCTCCCTCCTTTTCCTCTTTGGTAACCATAAGTTTGTTTTCTATGTCTGTGAATCTGTTTCTGTTTTGTAACTAAGTTCATTTGTGTCTTCAATTTAGATTCCACATATAAGTGATATCATATGATATTTGTCTTTGTCTGACTTTCTTCACTAAATATGATAATCTCTAGGTCCATCCGTGTTGCTGCAAATGGCATTGTTTCATTTTTGTGTCTAAGTAATATTCCATTATGTGTGTATATGTGTGTGTGTGTGTATATATGTATGTATGTACACATACATATATGTATACCCCATCTTTATCCATTTATCTATTGGTGGACATTTAAGTTGCTTCCATGTCTTGGCTATTGTAAATAGTGCTGCTGTGAACACTGGGGTGCATGTGTCTTTTTGAATTAGAATTTTCTCTGGATATATGCCCAGGATTGGGATTGATGGATCATATGGTAAGTCTGTTTTTAGTTTTTAAAGGACTCTCCACACTGTTTTCCATAGTGACACACCACATTACACTCCCACTAACAGTGTAGGAGGGTTCCCTTTTCTCCACACTTTCTGCAACATTTATCGTTTGTGAACTTTTGAATGACAGTCATTCTGACCAGTGTGAGGTGATACCTCATTGTAGTTTTGATTTGCATTTCTCTGATAATTAGCACTCTTGAGCATCTTTTCATGTGCCTGTTGTCCATCTGTATGTCTTCACCAGAGAGATGTCTGCTTAGGTATTCTGCCCACTTTGATTAGGTTGATTCTTAAAGGGAGAAATAACGAAGAACTTGTGGCTATATGTTAAAACCACTATACATCTCTATTGAATGTCTCAGAGCCTTCACTAGTTGAATGTGAATCCATTAGTATATGTCCTGTTTCCCAAGCTTACTTGACCCCTGAGCTCATCTTTGTGGATTATTTTGCAGATCTGGTGTTCCATGGGAGACACTCGGAGAAACACTGGTTTAACACTGCCATCACAAAGGAAAGCATATGTATGTCTTCAAGGCTACAATGTATGATATTGTTAGCTTTTAGCAATGGCAGTTCATTATCATCTTGGTGCTAGGTACAGATTTCTTGGCCTTAGATAAATCATCAACTTCAGTCAAAGAATGTTTATTACTATTTTCTGTGTGCCAGACACCATCTAATAGTTGGCTATTAAAGGCAATTAATAGTTGGCATATGAATGATCCTGGCCCCTGATGAGCCAACAAATGAGGCATAGTCTAAAATAGCTCCAGTGAGGTAATAGCAGAGACATAGAACATAAATTATGTGCCTTGCACCATTCTAAGTGCTTTGTGCATATACCTTGTTAAACTCCACAATAACCCTGTTAGGTAGATCCTTCTTTTACAGATGAGAAAACTGAGACAGGGAGAGGTTAAATAACTTACCCCAGGTTGCACCGCGATTACATGTCAGAACTGGGATTCAAATCGATGAGGAGTCTGGCTCTCAACTTGAGCTTTTCGCGTTATGAATATGGCCTTCTAAGTACTATACTACCACATAGTTGTAGAAAAGAAAAGAAGATTGCAGATAGCTCTGGTCTAGGAGGCTAGAGGAAAGTGTCACAGTGAGGCAATGTTTGAGTTAGGTCTTTAAGGGTAACCAGGACTTAGCCAGGTGGAGAAAGAAGAAAGGCAATTTCAGCCTCAGGACCAAATGTCCCCAAAGGCACAGAGTCCTGACTGTGAATTGTGGCTTAGAGAATGCTGGTATGAATAGAGGGTACCATTGATGATGGAGGGTTCTGGGACATGAAGCTGAAAAGTTAACGGCAATTACCCGGGAAGTAAAATTCAGAACCACAGTGTTATTTAGCTCCTATCTGCAAATGTTTACTGTCAATATCCACCTTTGCAAAGAGTGATCCTTTGAGCCAAGAATATCTGTCTAAGACAGTCTCGCATATGGGGTGTGGTGGAACCTTTTTCAGGGATGAAGGACTTAACTCTCCCAGATGCTGGGAGTGCTTCCAGCAGAGAGTCCTCAGCGGTCAGCCCTCTCTGGGGATTGCATTGGCTGAAGAGAGCTGCCTCACCCAGGGTTATAACCCTTTTCCAGGATGCCTGATCAGTGTTAGGATACAAAGGCTGGCCTCTCACTCCAACGCAGGACAACGCAAAGGGTCATCCTGGCTTTAGAGATCCCTGTGGAGTCGGCTGCAGACTTGGTTGAGACTGCAACCCCGCTTGACTTCTCTTTTTCTGCTCAGTCCTGCTTTCGTCTCTCCTCTTTTGCGGGAAGTGGTCCCAAGAGGCTCTGTGATAAAACTCTCAAATTCTAATCGCCGTCTCAGAGTCTGCCTCCTGGGGAAACCCGGGATAGTACAGGGAATGGCTGGGAAAGCAGATACTGGGATGGAATTTTGGAGCTCTTGGCTGGCAATTCAAATTCCATTACTAGGATAAGTGGTGCCCAGGTAACCTCTAGCACAAGGTGGCAGCGCGATTGTGAACACCTTTGCCTGTGGTGAAGTAGGATGGTATGTGGTGATCCACGGAACAGAAATCACTAGTTGGCGTGGTGCAGTAGGAGTTTGAGAATGTATGGGAAATGGTAACTGTGAGGTTGGTAGAATTGGTTGGCTATACCTAATCTCAACTGACACTCTGGGAAAAACAATTAGGACAAGAAGCCAAGAGTGACTGACATTTAAAAGCTAAGAATGAAAGCCAGAGACAACCTCCTTGGCAGCATAAAGAGGCTCTCATCCTTTGGAAGGAGGGCAGAGAAAGCTGAGGACCAGAGGACTTAATCATGACAGGAGCAGAGCTCAAAAGAAAGTTAAGCTCCCAGACAAGGCAGATCTGTTATGCAAGGTCAGGGCCCTGAACGGAGGGGGAGAGAGGGGGTGACCCTGGCACATGGACAGGACATCTGGATTGATGTGCATGAGAATCATGAATTCCCAAATTCCCCTGAACCCACCGAGCCTGCACAAGAGGCCCACTCTTCTTATTTAAGGGTAGTTCTTCCTCTCACTTGTTATAAGGTCAACAGCTAGAACTCAGTCACAATATAACCAAGCCAAGCACATAACTGGGCCTGATAAGTGAGGAAAGGGACTAGACCACAATGAGCAGGTGAATGGGTGGGGGCCAGTGGAGGTGCACCTGTCAGGATTCTTGGAGGGCTTGGTGAAGGGTGGTGGAATGTAAAGTGGGATCAGGGAAAGTTTATCCAGGATATAGGATTTAACACCCTGGCAAGGCCCCCAAGAGATGCTACAAACACACTACCAAGATGCCCCCTAGAAAGAGCAAGGAAGTACACTAAGTGAGGCAGACATGCCAGAATGGCCTTGAGAGGGAGAGGAGGAGTTTAAAAGCTCGGGGAAATGGGCGTGCTGCAGTGGGTAAGCTATGTCAGGCTGGAAAACCACTGGAGGCCTTTGTTCTGTGGGAACAAGGGAGAAGCATCATTTGCCAAGTGACAGATATATGATGGTGAGAGGGGCCCCAGCATCCCTGAGAAGCTCAGTGGTGACTGTCCCCTGGGGGCTGGGCCTGACGGTAGGAGACACCATCTCTGGTAACAATGGGGGTGACAGGACCCCCAAGTAGACAGAGTTACCATCATGGAAGAGGTAAAGTCATACAGGCAGACCGAGGGGTCTATGCTCAGCATATTATGGACACTGTTAGAATACAGTATCCCTAAGGGCAAAATCGATGGGCAACCAGGGAGGGTACTACTCAATCCATAAAGTCAAAAGAAACCAAGGATGGATGATCCTGCTGTTGGCAGTCATCCCAATAAAATGTTTCTAACCTGAGCCAGGTTTGGAACGTGGCACCTAGTGGTTAAAGAAGAGACTAAAAGTCCCCAGGAAGGAGGGCCCTATGATACCACAGCAAGTGAGCACAGTAGTGATCCCCCGTCCCTGCCTAAAGAAACCTGTGGTCAATTACTAGAGAGAAGGAACACTGATACCCAGAGACCCAAAGAAGCGTTGCCTTAGCTCCCTCTTAGCATGTGGTCAGACAGGGGCCAGGTAGTAGATGGAGTCCTGGCCCGTGTCTGACCACCAGTGAGTCTCCTGGGACTGCAGTCATTTCCAGTGGTCATTTCCCTGGTCCCCATATATACCTGAAATAGATATACTTGGTAGCTGGCTGACCTCCTGCATTGGGGTCAGAGCTATCGAAGAGTCCAGGGGAAGACCAAGCAGAAGTCTCCAAAGCTGCCCCTCCTTCCAGCGCAAATGGTAAATTGACAGCAATATTGCATCCCAGGGAAACGACAGAAGTTAGGGAGGGAAAGAATGTTTGAACTCTGTATTGCCTACTGAGCTCAGGACCCTTCCTAGCCAGCTCACTTTAGGAACTGGACATCAAGTCTAATTCATCTGCAAACTGAAAAAAATGATCATTTCTAGTGATGATTTCATTACAGTCATTATAAGCCAATTCCATTATGACTAAATGGACTTTTAAAATGGAATTTTGCCTATATGTACTGTCTCTACAGGCACTCTTAAAAAAAACATAGTTAAAGAGTTCTAAAATTGTTTGCTGGAAAACAAAAGCTTTTCATGAAAAAAAAAAACATTTTCATTGTGTGTGTTTGTATAGATGGTATGATTGTTCTTAATATAGATTTTGATCCATAATGACCTCAGTTTCTAAAATACGAAAATTAAAGCTGGCCTTATAGAAAATGGTAAAATGCATCCATTCAGTCTTTGTGCTTCTTTTTCTCCCCTTCACCTCTTCAAACTTTTCTTTGCTCAGCTTAACTTGCCTCCAGTAACTTTACGTGAATGTTTTAAATAATGTCTCAGAGAATCCAGAAAAATTAGGCCGCGGCCATGTTATAATATTCAGCATTTGATGTATCTTTTTCAAAGAGAATTTATTTTTTTGGTCATTGTGATTTTTAAATGGGCAAAATTTAAGGAAAAAACTAGCCTAATGGGACATTTTAATCACCACTGGATAAAGATTTTTGATATTTCAGTGAAGCAGCCTCATTCTACAAGCGTGAACTGGGGTTCCTTAGAGTTTTTGCTTCAAACACCAAGATGGCAATAGTGCATTTTAAAAGATTCTCAGAAACTACAGATTGTATCTTTCTTCTTTTTATTGAAGTATAGTCGGCTTACAATGTTACGTTAATTTCTATTACAGCATAGTGATTCAGTTATGCATGTACATATGTATATTCCTTTTTATATTCTTTTTCACCATAGGCTATTACAAGATTTTGAATATAGTCCCCTGTGCTCTACAGTAGGACCTTGTTTATCTATTTTATATACAGTAGTTATTATCTGCAAATCCCATACTCCCAATTTATCCCTCCACCCTCCCTTTCCCCTCTGGTAACCATAAGTTTGTTTTCTACGTCTGTGAGTCTGTTTCTGTTTTGTAACTAATTTCATTTGTGTCATTTTTTTTTTGATTCCACTTACAAGTGATCAGATTGTATCTTTCATAGATTCCTGTGTACTTCTCATAACTAACTCGGTGTTTGGCAGGAGGTGATGAAAGCACGGGGCCCTGACAGCTCATAAATGGGTCTGATTTCCGCAGGGTTTCCGTAAATGCTCACCAGTTCTCTACATTCATCTGAACCGGGTAGACGAGGCCCTTCTGCCCTATGCTCCATACCAGGGGCCTCCTCAAATGGTTAAGGATGTCATTAAGAGGAACTGAGGGCAGTTATTCAGAATTATTTACATGTCAACTATTTTTGCTCTTGAAACACACACACACAAAACAGGAAACCATGAAGTTTACTTTCGACCCTTCTGTTGTTAGTGTGGTGCTATGTATTAGTTTGAATTAAAAAGATAAATATGTGCGAAGCACTTAGTTATAGGCACTAGTAAGAACTATAAAAGAATCTGAACAATACTGGATTCTTACTATGACTGTTACTGTTACTACCGTCTAAAAATATTTTGATCACATACCATGGTTCATAGAGCATGCACTTTTCATTTGGTCAACACATTCAACTTTTAAAATTAGCTGGTAACATTTGAAAAATCAGGGCATTACAAATCTTGTCCATACTGGCTGCTGGATCCACTTTCTCTTAGGGCTCAGTCGGCAAGTGGCCACTGCAGGACCGCGTCCAGCTGCCCGCTCCCCTCCCCGCTCCCTGCTGTCCCTGCCGCTGAAGCAGAGTGTCAGTAGCTATTTATTGCAGCATTTGTGCTGTTGTCTTTTCTCATAACTGCCTGCTTTTCTTTTTCTTAATGTTCCTGGTCCCTGTGGGCATTTCAGTTTGCATGCCCATCAATCTGCAAATTGAAAAGGACCTTACAGTGTTGTGATGTCCTTCTTTTTGTCCTTCTTTTTGCTTTGGTCGCTGCATGATTGCTACTACCAGCCTGCTTCCTTCTTTAGACAAGATGGCCTGAGTGGAGGCTTTCTCCTGGTACCATACCTCTCCTGGGAAGAGCGTGTGTGGCCTCTGTGCCCAGCCACCTCATAGAATTTTCCAGGTTTAGTCATTGTTGCAAACATAATTTCTACTACTGAGTGGAGCAGAAGACAGGGCTGTTTCATCGAACTTGGGAGCTTTTATGCTTGCTCCCAGCCCATCCCCACCCCCTCCAAAATTACATTCTCATTCATGAAATTCAGTAGGTAAACGCCAAAATTCCTTTTACCAAGAATTCTATGGCTGTGTATTCTGTACAGTTCCAAACAAGTTGTAATTTAGGCAATTCAGAAGGAATTAGTTATTTAGTGTTCTGTAAATGAAAATAATTCTGTATTTTTGTTTTCACTTTTTAGCTCTTTGCTCGGCAGTGTTTAGACAGCCTATGGGAAATTATATTCACTCTCACTTTTATAACTCACTTGATCTTTTCCTAGTATTCTTTTGGGACTAAGATTCACCAAGTAGAATTGAGGATGACAAGTTTGGCAGGCTTCTTTGTAGAGTATTGCAGTATTTAATTCCAAAAGTTACTCCAGATTTTTACTGTCATTTGTCTTCAAAAAGACTTCATACCAACAAATGTGACTTATCATCCTTTTGAGTAGCAATCAGTAATAGTATTGATGATCTTAACCAAAATCTTAATCTTACTCAAAAAAATCTTCAAGAAGATAACAGTTGTAAGTGGCTGGCTGACTGATTTCACATCAGTAGATGGTAGGGGAAAGCCAAACTGCTCGTTTCGTTCTTCCACCCCTCTTCAGATTTGATTCCTGGGTCGCTTCGCTCCCTCCACCAGATGAAATATTGTCTAGCTTTTTCCATTGCTCTCGGGTAATAAGTGAATAGTGCCTTCATTTTGGCATTTAAAAGGATCCTTAGCCCGGTCCACTGTAATAATCATTTTTATGCAGTTTAAAGCTTTCCCTTTAGATGTATCTGGGCCTGGGCATCGCTGTTTTCCTCCCACTCCCTGGCTTCCTTTCTCCTCTAGCTGCTGTTTCTGCCCCTTGGAGGGTTGGATCAGAGAACAGAGATGATGAGAGACGAGCTGAGACATGGTGTTGGGGACCTGGGCAAGGCAGATGCTCACAGCCGCTGCTTTTTCTCAGGCAAGGCTGTCGCTGACTCCACAGCGCTCCCTGGCCTGGACCTCTGACTGCCACCACCTTGCCATAGTTGGGGGTCTGATTAACACTGTCCCTTGGAGGGCATTTGGGCACCTGCTCTTCTGTTAGGGTCACATTGTCCCTCCAGGTAGTCACTTAACTATTTGGGGAAGACCCCTCCTGAGGCAACGCCAGGCTGGCTCCTTTCCACATGGTCCACATCTGAGCTCCAGGAAATGCTCACATTCTCTCACCATCACTGGAAGTGAAGTTTGTCCTATTGCCGCCCTCCTTACTCTGTGGCCAGATACAGTGATGTGGCCATGGCCACAGCCTCAAACTTACACCATTCTCAGTGGGTGTCAAAGACACCAGTCCTTATGTTTCCAAACTCCAGGGGTGCGTGTAAGTTCTCTGAGACATCCCCTCGAAGTCCCTGTTATTTATGCTGAAGTACACAACAACTTTTTCTAAAGATGTTCCCTCCCCACCTCTTCCAGCCCAACTAGAAGGAGGTGACGCCGACAGAGCCAGCTTAGGGGTCACCCTCTTTGCAAGTCCCATGTGGATGATCTAGCATCTCATATATTTATAGGGGGTACTTGGAACCCATTGCTTTATTCTTTGGACTTTGGTGCTTCCACCAACACTGAAGCAGAATGACCCCAGTTTTCTCATCCAGTTACATAGTCCTCTCGACTCTGGCTCAGTGGTATACTGGAGTTGTTAAGGTTGTTAACCATGGCCATTATTCAAATGTAAATGATATAAACTTACAATTAAATAAATTATATATTTTTAAAAGGTAGCAAATACTCAAAGATCATCACTTCCTAATTATTTTGCTTGATTTTACTATTATCTTTGCTCTTGAGACTTTTTAAATCTATTGCATCTGTATGGTAAAACTATTATAGGATGGTGTGCCACTGCACGTATCTTCCCAGCTCTGCATTCAGTGACCTCATCTTGGTAGCTTGAAATCGGCTACAGTGGAAAGATTTACACCAAGGAAATTGGCAAATGTAACAATTGGGGTGCCGCCCATCCCCACTCCCCCGTCCCGCCCCTATGCCTCCATCTGGTTGTTAAACATGTACCAAAGCCCCACTGCTCAGGATGCACTCTTTAAGGCTGTTAAAAATGAGTAAGATAGCAGGTGCAGTCCAAGTTAAGGCAGCTCATTTCAATATTAAAGGGTTGCTTTGTAAGTGCTAACACTTCCCAGGATCAATAGATTCAGCGTGTTCAAACAAAGTGTGTGTCTCTCTCTCCCATGCTTTTAGCTCTTGGGAGATCAAATTGATTCCTCTTCACAGGTATCCACCCTTAATACATTTTCAAGTAAAAGTCTGAGATTAGAGAAAGAAGCTCCTGCAGCTGCACATTCCTTGGCAGCCCACATCATAAATGCTTTTGCAAAAATGCCTCACCCAATTTTTTAAACTGTGCTGGGCTGCATTTAATAGACGATGAAAATAATGACTTTTAAATATGCCACTGCACAATTAGGCCACTAAAGTAACTGAGATACTTTGGGAAGCTTAAGCCTAGGAAACAAGACAAAAGTACCTGTAGGAAGAAAGCAAAGTATCCACAGGGAAAAGGTGGGACTTGGAGGTCAAAATTTGCATCTACACAGTCAAACTGAATAAATGTGAATGACACTGTAAAAGAAATAACCTCTCCTTTCTCATTCAGAAGTATACATTTGAGCATTAAATAAGTTTCTGTTTTATTTTGCTCTATCAGACCCAGGGAAGAGCTAATGACACTGCTGTTACCCAGGAGTGGGGGCAGGGAACGGATGCTCACTCTCTTAACAGTGGAGTCTATCTTAGAAGGAATATGTTGACATGATAGTTGTTGAAAATATGAGAGACTTAAGCAAATTATGTGAAAGCAAAGCTGTGAGACATATGGAACAGGAAAGTTGCTGAAGGGAGGTGCCTCCTTTATGAACTCGACCTCTCTCCTGTCTCACACTATCTGGGGCCCCCACACATCAATATCTGAACCTGGAAATAAGTACCTTTCCACCTGCGTTGTGAGGTATGTTTCCCAGCAGGCACCAGTGTGAGCATATTGCTTATGGCCAGCATCCTTTCTGACTGGTTGCCCCCTGCACTGGACTGGCTGTTGAGCATTTTAAATATCACGTTGGATAGCCCTTTATATCCCACCAAGAACATTGAAGTCCACCATTTTAGGTAAGCTTCACAGCCACTCAGTCAAGTAGGAAAGACAAGCATTATTGGCTCCTCTTAAAAAATGAATTGGCCTCGCTTTCTGGGCCAATAGCCAGTGAAGCTGCAGCCAGAATCTGAAATGCCTGTCTCCTGAGTGTGGGTCCAGCAGAGCCTAGTGGAAAGAGTATATACTCATCTTCTGTTGCTGTGTGAGAAATTGGCACAAACTTAGTAGCTTAAAACAACACCCATTTGCTATCTCAGTTTCTGTTGATCAGAAGTCCTGACGTGGCAAATCCGGATTCTATGCCTAGTGTCTCACAGGGCTGAAGTCAACATGCTGGCCACGCTGTGCTTCTCATCTGGATCCTTTTCCAAGCTGGTGCAGATTGTTGGCAAAACTCAGTAACTTGAAGTCGAGGTCCCTTTTCTCGGTAGGTGTGTGCCAGGGGTCGGGGGCCAGCTCAGAGCGCCCTCGAGACTGCCCTCAGGTCCTAGCCAAGTGGCCCCCCCTCAGCATGGCAGCTGACTTCTTCAAAGCCAGCAGGAGACTCTCCCTGACTTCTGCCAAGACGGAGTCTTAAACACCATAATGTAATCACAGGCATGACTATCCCCTTGTATTCACAGTCCCACCCACACTCGAGAGGAGGGAATTACACAGAATGTGGATATCAGAGGAGTGGGAAGTCTTGGGGGCCATCTTAGAAGTCTGCCTAGCACAGGGCGTGAGCCTCAGACACACGAAGGAAGCATCCACTGTCAACTCTGCACTAGGAACTTTATGACTTAAGTTCTCTGAGCCTCTTGTTCCTCCAAATTAGGGAGGAACTACCCATAGATTGTTGTGAGAAATAAAAGCGCTAACATCTGGACAGTCTTTGACACGTGAAACTCATTCAGTAAACGCTTGCTCCTGCTTCTGCCGTGGCATGCCAGAGTGTGTACCATCCATGCAGGTACACCAGGTCCGCTCAGCATTTTTGTGTGTTACAAAAGCAGCGTGTTGCAAACTACAGTGTGTTGACAATAGAACACGGAAAGTGAAAAAAGATGACTAGCTCACCTGACTTATCCTTAATAAGGATCTCCTGTATCTTACATGCTTCCTGTGTTAGCTCATTAACCCTAAAAACCCTGCACAATAGGTCTCACCATCCCCACTTAGCAGGAAAGGAAACCAAGGCTCAGAAAATTTTCCTGTATGCCCAAATCCTCACAATAAATACGTGGCAGAGTTCAGGACTGGAAATCTCAGCCTGTAACAGGGTATCCTACTAGAGAGCCACTGAGAAACCAAGACGTGTGTGTCTGTGTGTGTGTGTGTGTGTGTGTGTGTGTGTGTCTGTCTGTCTGATTCATCAGGAAGGAATGCAAAGAATTTCCCCTCCCCTCAGGGAGAAGGCTGGGCCCCTTTACCCTCAACAGAGAGTACACAGATTTTAAAATGTTGAAAAGGGCCATCAATTCCTATTGTGAGAGGAAAGGAGCTGAAAGAATATTTTGTAAATAAGGACTCAAGAGAGAGGGTCTGGAATTAGTGATTGCAATCTGTTTCTCCCACAATTTAGTGCTATTTTTAAGGTTCAAAATAAAACTTCTGTTGTTGTTGCAATGTCATTATTTCTATATCTTAAAAAAAAACTCAAAATATGGAATAAGATCAATGACATAATTATTCTCAATTAAAAAGAAAAAAAAAACTTCCTATCCAGAGGATTATATGCTGAACTAAAATTTCTAATTGAAAAAAAAAAGATATACCCTTTTAGAAAGATTGCTCCAAAGCTCTCAAAAAGGAGCAGAGACTTGATCATTGACAAGGCAAAGTTTATGTTGCAAACATATTTCTTGCTTTAAAGATTTTCTGAAAATGAAGAATAAGAACATAGCGCTATTGAAATGGATGCCAGTCATTAGACACAGCCATTTGCACTTGGTAAAACGAAGGAAGGGGAAGCTGAACTAGAAATATTTTCTTTGAAATAAAAACATCTCCCTAGCAATAAAAAGTCTCTGCAAAAAGAGAAAAACAAAGGTTGTTCAAAATAATCTTGAAGTTATGGAATAAGAAATGAAAATCTTTGAAGCTGAAGGCATCAGAGAGAAATATTTGGAGATAAATTATTACCATCACTTCATCATTTCACCAACTGGTAGAAAATTCAGAAAGAGCATTTCAGCGGCTGGCTCACTTACCTTTCACTTGTAGATGATTTAGCTCTGAAGAATAATGACTATATTGGATCTAAACAGATTTTCATAGGCTGAAACAAGCACTTTCTAATAAGGTAAAGTTTAGGGTCCTTTGCTCGTAAACAAACATCTAACTCTGTAAGCATGAGACAAGACAGGCACATGGGTTAGCAATAATATGCAGTGGGCAGAGACTGTGTGTTGTTGCCTACCCATTTCTATTTTCCCTTCTTCCTTAATAGTAAAATCTGGAATTTATTTGGAGCAGCAAAATAAGTACCTAGCTAAGACTATACTTTGCAGCCTCCCAAAAAAGATGGTTTGGCCAATGAGCTATAAATGGAATTCTTGGCAAATAATTTTTAAGATAGCTATTAAAGGATATTGACTCCTATAGGAGAGGTGTCTCTTTTGCCACTTGTCCTTCCCTTTCTTCCTATCTAGAACATAGATGTAATGGCTGGAGCTCTAGCAGCCACATTGTGTCATTGATGATGGACAAGAATAAGGGTGGCAGAGAAAAACAAAGGTACACTGGGCCCTTGATGACATTATAGAGCCTCTATACCAGCTCTGAACTGTACTACCTCTGGACTTTTTTAATGTGAGAGAATAAACCCTTACCTAGTTATCCTGCTAGTTGGATTTCTGTTATTAGCAGAGGAACTCAATTCCTGATACTGGGCAACAGTGCAATGTGATTATGAAAATGGTCCAAATGACCTGAGACTACATTAATAAATATTTTGGCCTGGGTAGAAGAACATAAAGCAAGAGAACAAACACAGAACAACAGCAACAAAAATTGAGTGATGCCTAACTTTCCTTCTACCACAGGCCCCCAAAAGAGGCCAAAACTATTTTCCGTAAGGCCTCTGAGGGGATACAGTCTGATCCAGAAGTGAGGAAGTCAAAGGATATGCTTGGACAGTAAGGGCAGAAGTGGCTGGCCCTCGGGAGCAGTGGGTTCTGCAAGGCTAGGAAGAGAACGGAGGGATTTAGCGCCCTGGGGAGGTAACAGAGGCTTAGAAGGAAATGGCTGCATGGTGCACCAAGGACAGCTGGGCACCAGGCGTCAACATTTTCATTGTAGTTTCGGCAAATATTCTGATGTCCAAGCTTGTCATGAAAGGAACAGAGCCTCCTGTCTTCACATGGACCATAATGGATTTGGATCATGACATTCTCATGGAGGACTGTGATGGCCTAAAAGTAAGAGGCACATTCCTCAGCCCTACTCTGTGTAACCCTAAGGAGGCAATAATGAGTAAGGGACATTGAATTTTACATCAGTAGTCTCAGAATTAGATTTAATTTCACTTAGAAAAGTGAAAGTGCCTTCTTGCATCTGTGTGTGATGAAATTCATATTTTTATAGTGTGTTATCTTAAAAAAAAAAAGCAGCGACAGCTCTGTTCAACTTTGGCAACAGCACTCCATGAATGACCCAGGAGAGCAATGGGATGATATGATAAATACAACTGGTTGTCCCTGGTATCCGTGACCGCTTCTTCTAAAGCAACAGTACCTCCAAGGGTTAGCAGGACAGATGGCTCCCTAGAAAACATGGCTCTTCCCAATCTCTCTTCCTTAGATGTGCAAGCAGGCAACTAAGTTTGGATCAACGAGGTATTAGCAGGATTGGCCATTTCTGGACACTGTTCCTTAGGAACAGCACACTTGGGTCTTTCTGTCCTCTCTCTCCTGCTGCTTACAACTTGGGTGCTACCACTCAGACCTTGAGATGGAAGCCATGCACAGATGCCCAGCAAGCCAGAGGGAGCCCAGGTCTGCAGCACTGTGGAGGGCCATCCTAGTCAGAGACCACCTCCCTGAAATTTTAGACAGAAAAATACACACATCTTGTCTAAACTGTTACTGGTTAGATTTTCAGTCACTTGTAGCAAAACCTAACTAGTACAGAGGTTTGGGGAGTTCATGACCATGGCTGGGGGTTGAAGGATCTGAGTCGACTTGGCCGGAGGAGAGATCACTCAGAGGGAGAAGGTGGCTGTTTTTAAAAACCTACAGCTTCTTGCAGAAGAGAGAGAAATCTTCTCTTTGGTACCAGGAAGAGAACTCTAGAAAGAAAAAGATGAATAAAATATAGGACAAATTATAAGTATCATTTTTAATTGAGATGAGGATCTGACCTGGACACTGTCACTGGCTCTATTATCTGATATGACTGGTTAATTTAATCAAAACATTCCTGGACTATTATAAGCTCAGTGAGGGCAGGGAGAGCATCCCCACCCCCTTACCGCCTCCCAGACTGACCACAATGCCTGGCCTCTAGCAGGTACTGGATAAAAGTTTGTTGTGTAGATGAAAGGACAAAGCCAAACTGCATGGTGGCGTGAGAGGCCTTTGCAGTGCCAGCGGAGTGAGCTTTGAGGACAGTCCCTCCCCTAGTAGTGAGCAGAATCTCATTGCTTTTTAAATTTAATCCTTTTTCTTATTTGGTAAAGTCAAAGCAAAATCTACTTTAAAGGGGGAATGCTGACAAAAGTGGCCATTATCACATAACAGAAGAATATATGGGACAGTAATGATTCTAGGGAAGAGACAGGGAAATTCTCCGTTTGCTTTCTCCAATGTGTGTGTACATATGAGGAAATATCTAAGGAGAATTACAGCAGGAAATACGGTATAAGACCTTCACCACTACCACAGATACGTAGACATTTACCATATTTCTCTTATTCCCTTCAGCCACATTTCAAGGCATGCCATCTTGATCCCATTCAGAAAATTTGAACTTTGCAAGTAAAACTATATCAGATGTTTTGCTCACAATTTTCTTTGTATTCCTTTTATCCCAAAAGCTAATTCAGGTGTGCCCTACTTTATGAAAGTCAAGTACAGTATACTAAAACCCAGACTTGACAACATGTAAGTTAGGGGTTGAGAATTTGCATTACAAAAGGAATCTGAATGTATCTCCTTGAGAGAATGACAAACATATTAAAAGTAAAGCCACTTCATTAGAATAAAACTAAAATTTCCCTGAGATTATGATGCAAACCAAAAGGGAAATACTATTTTAAGGACACAAATTCAATTGAGACATCCTTGTGATCAGGGCATTCATTATAATAGAAGTGATTAGCTATCCTTGGAATCTGGCAAAAAACAAAGGTCTGTGACGCACAGAACTGTTGTACAGAAATCCTCCTATGTTACATTGGGGGAAATTATTATTTTAAATAAAATCGACTTGCAGAAAATCACCACAATGATGACACTGTGTTTTACCATGGTGGTTTTTATATAGGAGCCCTTTGAATCAGATGTTTGGTCCTGGATCATTCATTCATTCATTCATTCATTCATTCATTTAGTAAACATTACTTAAAGCCCACTGCCCCCAGGCTTAGGCTAGCTGATGGGTATTCAAAGAATGAGTCATGGAGGTATCTTCAAGTTATCCATTCACAGGCAGGTAATCGTAACAGTTTATGGTGAGTGTGAAAAGGCATTGCTGATATGGAAATAAGCTTTCCAAAGAGGAGTTGTGGCACAGGCTACCTCTTGTTCTTTGAGAATAGAGTGAATTGTATGGTCCTCTTCAGCATTTCCCACCAGGTTACAGCAGCGTCAGCAGATGGGGCCTGGATTAACGATCACTGTTCCTAAGGGTTTTGATTGTGTTCTGTGGTGGCCATGTTGACTGTTGACTTTGAGAGAGTTTTGGCCTTTGGATTATGCTTAGCTTCAGTAGAGGATCTGGAAAGGAAAAACAAGAATTAGCTTTAAAAAAAAACAAAAAAAAAAACCTTAGGATACATAATTTCTATAAAGAGGAGGGGATAGATTTATCCAAAAGCTGGATGGACTCAAAGACATAAAATGGCTACCATAAAACTCTCCAAGAGAAATATTCCTTACATTAGATTAGAGACATAGGAAATGGAAAGCAATATTTCCTTAATTTTTTTTATTGAAGTATAGTTGATTTACAATATTTTATCAGTTTCAGGTGCACAAAGAAACCCGTACTTCTTGATTATCTCTTATGTGTTGGGCATTGTTCTGAGGAAACTTACAGAAAGTGTTCTGCAAGATAGCCGTGCTCTGAACAGCACTCCCGTCTTACAGATAAAGAAATGGAATCTTAGGTCAAACCAAGTGTCAAGATCTCAGAGCGAGAAAATGGCAGAACCAGCTTGGTAACTCTGGTGTTACCCTCCCCGAAGCTGAAAGTAAAGTTTCTATTTCCAAAACTATGGAAAAAGACTTCTTTTTCCTTTATATTTCTGGAAGTCAGAGCTGCCCGGAGGGACTCCATATGTCTTTTCATATGTTCCTAATCCAGAGACTATTTCTCCAGAGTCAGATCTTCAGGCTGAGACCCAACTGATGCAGAGGGTATAGAGAGGAATGGGTACAGCTGGAAGAGATTAAACCTTTGTCCAGGAAAGAGTGGGAAGGAGAGTTGGAGCATCTGACACCCCAACAAATGCCACACTGCAGTGAGCTTCCTGTAGGGAGCGGGGATGCTGTCTGCTGGGATATGCAGCAGGGGCAGGGGAGGCAGGCTGACCTCGGCCTACGTGGAACGTCGTGGGAAAGGAGCAAGCTCCGCAGGCTCCTTGAACCAGAGAAAGACACCTTGGTCTAACTGATGAGTTTGGAAAGAGGAGCTGGATGTGCGTTGACCAGCCCTTCCTCTTCATTTTATTTTTGGGAGCTACCTCTCTGTGAGAAGACGGCACATGGCTTCACTTTTTCATGTTATAGTTTTACAATAGCAGGTCCCCTCTTTGGGGAGGAATTAGGGTCACTGGATGCCAGCTGTGCCTGGGTTGGTAAATCTGTCTCATCCTGGAAGCCAGCTTGCTCATAGTGGAAACATTCACCAACATCAGTTGCATCAGCAAAAAATATATTTTGTCTTCCTGTCTGCCTTACTCTTTTGTCTTATTTCTGTCTTGGTCCAGAATTCAAGTGTGGGAAAGCAGGTACATTATTAACTGGGCCCCCTCAAATTTTCCACTGGGTGAAGAGGAGGAGGAAGCAGGATCTGGGGGGATGTAAGAGCTTAGGTACCACAGGTAGAAAGAATCTGGAGCCACACACGACTGTGCTGTGATGCTGGCGAGAGACATTTCGGTAGGAGGAGCAGAGAGGTATGCAGACTGTATCATCTGAAACTCTTCTGTTTTGGAGAGGTGGAGTCTGCATGAAGACCTCCCTGCACCAGGCAAGCAGCAGTCAGGCTCAGCCTAGGCAGAAAGGAGGTGGAGGGCGTTTAGGTTGGCCCAGTTTTGCTCTAAGCCTAACGAGATATGTTCTTTTCTTTTTAAATCCATTTATTTTCCTGCTACCAGAAGGTCAAGTGGAAGAATACGACTTATGCTTGTTTCTATCCTAGGTTTAAAAAAAAGGTTTTTTTTTATTGGTGGTACTGGGAATTGAATCCAGGATCTCATGCATGCTAAGCACATGCTCTACCACTAAGCTATACCCTCCCCCCAGCCCTCATCCCCGATCCTAGGTTTTTAGCTAGAAAACCAGAATCTGTCTGGAACTCTCAGGGGCCAGTTCATCAGGGTAGGTCATTACAAAGGGATCATAGCACCAGCTACTGACCAAATATTTGGAGCTGCCTCTGTGTACAAAACGAGGTAACATAAGGGAAGGTGGCTGGTGCAGAGATTCAGGATCTGGTTCTCTCTTCTTCGGGTAAGTGGACCAGGGAAGAAAAAGGAATTTCTGCCTCAAGTTTAGAATAAATGTTTTTCCACAACCATTCTCAAGTGTATACACACACATGCATACACATATTACTTTTTCTAATTATATAAATAGCATATGCTCACTGTAGAAAAATGATAAGTTGAAAGAGGAAAATAAAAATTTTCAAACTCCTTATCTGTTAGGATCATGCTTCGCTGCAACAATGAGAAGTCCAGAGAAAGCAGTATGAAGATGGTACCCCAGCTACATGATTCCTGTAGGAATCGGGCTCTTCCTGCCTTTCCATCTCACCATGCTTATCATAAAAGCCTTTGCCTCATATCTGGTGCCTCTTGGTGACAAGATGGCTGCTGTGGCTTCTAAGGCAGGGAGAAGGGGAAACAAGAAAGAGTACTAGCTGTATAGTACCTCCTAGAATGTCTTTTTTACCTATAGCACCTCCTCTAACATCTTATAACAATCCTGTAACAGTTTTTTTTGGAACTCACTTCAAGTCTCATTGGCCAGCACTCTTCACATGGTCTCCTAACTGCAAGAAAGTTCAAGAAAGTGAGTATTTTGGGCTGAGCCCCTGGCTCCCCAGAGTGAAATCAGGGTTTTGTTGGTAAGGAAGAGGAAGAAATATTGTTGCAGCCAAGCATGATCCTAACAGAGTAGGAAAGTTAGTGCTTCCTTCGGTTCTGGCTTACCCCATGTCCTGCCTCTTTTGCCCTTCCTGCATCACCCATCCATTTTCTTGGTAACTCCTATGCTGTTCTGTCAACCAGGCTGAAGCACCAGGGCTTCCTCCAATTTTACATTTGTCTTGCAAAATGAGAATCTTCATCTTTTCTAGTTATGCATCCATTTGAGACTACTGCACCTTTTCAAAGTATCATATAAACTTTCCATACCATTTCATAACCTGTCCTTTTCTCTTAATGATATATTTATTGTCAGTCATTTGGCAGCAGTGAAATTCATTGCATCCCAGCTGCACAGTATGCTTCCTTGAGTCATTCTATAAATACACGCCAGGCAGTATTGAAGGTGAAGAGGGTAGACACGGAACAAAACAAGCAAAGTCTTAGCCCTCATGGAATGGATGCTCTGGTGGGAGAAGACAGTGAACAAATAAAGGACACAATAGATCAGATGGTGATAAGTATTAAGGAGAAAAATATAGCAAATATATGTATTTAATGGTCAGGTAAGGTTACACTGATAAGCAGAACCCTGAAATAAGGAAGAGCACGAGTTGTGTGCACTTCTTGAAATTTCGCAGGCGGAGGGAACAGCGCATGAGAAGGCCCTGACATGGGAGCCTGTGTGGTGTGTTTGCGGAACAGTACCAGGGACTTTGTGACTGGATCAGGGATAGCCAGGTGAGAGTAACCAGAGGTGAGGCAGAGGCAGCACTAGAAGTTCTGATATAGTCCGAAGAGCATGTTTTTATTAGTTGCATAGTATTTAATCATTTTGTTAGACATTCAAGTTCTTTCCAATTTTTCACACTTATAATGAAATTTTTTTTTAGAGGTTCTGGGTCACTGGAAAAACTTGTTGATGCCAACGTTAAAATAATAATTGACTAATTTTGTTTTTTGAAAGTTTTAAGCAACAGCTCATCTTCTTCTAAAATAATGAACAAGGAAGAAAACCAGTTCCAAGCTCCGACTTCATTTACAAATATAAAAATGTGGTTACTTACCTTAGGAATGTGCTGGATATGGGAAAATAGCAAAGGATAAAGCGAGAATAAGAGAAAGAGGAAAAAGGAAGTGAGAAATGCAGACAGAAACAGAAGTAAAGTTTCCTGAAGTAGAAAGGGGAGTGGCTAGTTGGATCTCTGGCTACGAAACAAACCGCCCTAAGTTGGTGATGTGAAGTAGCAGCGATTTATTGAGCTCGTGGCTCTGTGGGGTCATGGAGCTTGGGGTTCTGCACAGCACGGCAGCCCTGGAGCTGTTAACTTGTTACATGGTGGCTGGCTTTCTTTCAAGCGGCCAGGATGTAAACCTCCACGGCTAGGCCTGGAACTGGTACACACACAGCACTACTTCTCCCAAACTCTGTTGGTCAGGGCAGTTGTAGGCCAGCCCAGATTCAAGGGGAGGGGAAATAGACCCCACCTTTCACCGAGAGGAGCGTCGAAGAATTGGAAGCCGTTTTTAGACAGCCAGGTCCCTACCTTTTGCCCATGGGAGGTCCTCCAATGACAAACAGGGCCACAATCAGGGTCATGCTGGCTTCCAGTCCTGAGTCGGATCCCTCAGCTACATCTCATATATGCTTTATCCTTCTCTAGATCTTGAAAAGCCATCCTTAGTAGATAATAAATTACAACCTTCCTCTCTAGTCTTTAGAAAAATACCGTCCTGCAAATATTTTTTGTCTCTTGCTTTTTCTTGGTGACATGCTGCCTTTTTTTCCCCTTTCGTGATAGAGTAAGCTCATATGTGTGGCCTTATAAACGGTAACTTGTCCAGAGTAACAATTTATGCCAGGAGAGTCTACGAGAATGTTGATTGTATTTATTTTACTACCTGTGTACTTCCTGAAAAGGGGGCCGTTTGATAAAATATTACTGTGAGGCTGCTCTGTTTGGGGTACTTATTTGCAAGGCTGCATTAGCTAATTCCCTCCAGACTTTAGGATTCATGTCATCTGGACTCACTGATTTCTGTATGTTCCGGTTTTTCAAGTATTCCTTTACCTGCATTGACAGAGCATATATTTGACAGAATAATATTAAAAAATATAAGATGGCAAGCAGATGGTCAGAGTCTTGACTGGAAGGAGATCTTACTGAAAATGGTTTGTGAATGCAGACCGTGCTTTTGTTTATGTGAATGTCCTTTTAAATACTTAGTTTGATCCCCAATGGAGGTCTTGAAAGAGCCCAGTGCCTGCAGAAATATGTTAGCTGATATCCTCTACCTGAAGTAATGGCTCCCTTAAAAACAGAGAAAAAAAAGGATAAAGAAGTTTTCTCTAACTCCTTGCTGCCAGATGTCTGCGTTGTCACCTAAATCACGGAGGTGGAAAAAAAAAAACCTTTTTCTGAGCCCCTATGCCTGATGTGGCTCCTCTTTCAGTGAAGAAAGGCATGAATTCCATCCAGTGAAAGTAAGAGGAGGCAAAAGAAAAAAGAAGAAATGGAAAGACAAAGACTCACACTGAGAAGAATTTCCGAGAATCTCAAGTTCAGCTCCATTGTGTTGGGAAGACAGGTTGGTGAGAAATCTGGGCTCTGCGCTGATTCCTGGAATAAGAAAATGAACACTTTTATATTTAAAGAATAGAAAGCTCTATTTAAAATCCGAGACACCTTGCACAGGTTGCAAAGGGAAACAAGGTAACATAATACTTGAGTTTTTTTCTGCAGACTTTTCTTCCATGGATGCTAGCACCCTGTTAACAGAAAATAAGGTGGATCAATATTTTGACAGTGACATCTAGTACCTTTTATTATTCAGATAGTCAATTCTAGTACCTTCTTGCTGTCAGTCTCCGGCTGTCACCACCGAAAACATCAGTGAAGTGGTTTGTCTAGTGTCACTGGAATATCAGAACCCATGTCCTGTCTTTCAGTCCTTGGATTCCCATTTTAATTGCTAAGGTGTATGGATAAGGTGAAGTTGACAAAGCAAGCCTAGAAATTGCTCACATCTGTTACCAAATATTTGCTGCTGAGTATTTTAAGGAGGTAGAATATTTTGGGAGGAGGAACCTTCTATCTTTAATACACATAACCTTCTTTGTCTCATCCTGGCGAACACACTCATGTGCATGAGCACCCACCCAAGTCTAATGGTCCTGTGCCATTTTATTTCCTCAGGCGTATTTCCTCTGTTCCTTGCAGCCTTAAGCATCGTTACCCATTTTCCTACATATATTCTTCTTCTCTCTCCCTTCCTGTTATGCATAGCCAAGTTGTCCTCTCTGTTACCTCCTAGCCCACACCTCTACTGGAAGTGGTGACAAAGCCATTTTAGCAATTAAAATGCAGTCTTATGTAGAGTGCTATCACATTGAAACATTCAATAACAAAGAAAAATTTTTCACAGTCTAAAGACATTTTAAGAGAAATTTTCCTTTACGGGGAATGCTGGAGTTTATTATTATAAAGCTGTATGGCTGGAAAATATGGCAGAAGCTTCCTCCACCTGCTTCTAGATGAGACTGTTTTTGGCAGTGCACACAACTGGGTCTCCCTTGGGAGAGAGATGATTTTATAAGAAGTAGGCCAGTATGTAGAAAATCAACCAAATAGTAAGTCATTGACAACCAATCCATCAAAGAATTAGTTTGCCAAAAGACCAATTTTTCAATGTTATTTATTTACCAAGAACTTGTTGCTTTCTCATTATTAGAATAATTGCTTGAAAAACTTCCAGTCTTAACACTTTTGAGCACATTTGTATCTTCACACCCTCCTTAGATCCATGCATGCACTCACTGTCACATGTGCACCGGAGTCCCTCCCTATCCATGGATAAAAGCCTTCCCAGTGAATTTCTTGCACTCCAACTCCTTCCTGTCCCAGTCAAGAAAGAAAATCTATAAATTACAAGAAATCGAAAAAGCAAAAAGGCAGTAGACTGGGTTGAAAATAGATTGGAAGATAAAAACTCACCATATGATTTTTAAAAAATCGTTGAGATTGGTGAAATGCCTGATACCAGGATTTTTAAAAACCCAGGAAATTGCCTTTTCCCAAAGTAAGCCGTATATTGAACAGCCTGACTGAAACACACATCCCTGTTACTTTATTACTTGTTAAAAAAAAATAATGAAGCCTTAAGTGGACAAATTGATTTATTGACAAATGATTACTATCTGAAAGAAATTCTAATGGACTCATCTAGAACATAAGTTCTCTTTTAAATAATTCTAGAACTTACAAATTTTCTCTTCAGAATTTTTTGCCTCTAAGTCTAAGTTCATACAATTTTTTTTTGATTCTCAGCAGACAGACCAATGAGCTCATTGAAACAGTGAATTTACTCATTGATAAAATACTTTTTGAGGACTTAATATAAAACATTTTATTAGACACTTATGGGTGAAGAAGAGAGAGAAAATACAAAAGAAATAGGTGATGAAAATTCAGTTCTTTACTGACTCAGAAGACAAAATATTCATATGTTGGCTGACTTGGGAACAATTACAAAGCATCCTATCAACGAGTTGACAATGGCACTGCAAATAGTGATGTGCAGACAGCTCTGACCTCCTGTTGGGTCGTGCCCACAATCCATTCCCAGTGTCCACACATGAAAGCAACTCTTTTCTCCTCTGGCAGGATGTCTTTTTTTCCATCCAAGATAAGACCTCTTTCCAATTTTCAAATCACAAGATATTTTTTTCCCTATGCAAATCATTCTAAATCCAACAGGTATTTTTTTTTTACACTTTCTGCTGTTTTCTTACGTAAGTCTGTTTTGATTTTTTAATTCAATGGGGAAAAATTGATTTCAGCCTTTGTATTTCCTAGCAGAGATGCTTGAAAATATACCAAGATAATAGTTTTAAAAAATACTTGTGCATGATGATTTTAAGCAATACTTCAGGGATCAGATGTCTGTAAACATCTACTTTTGACATCTTTCTTGTGTGCAGAGAAAGTCTGGCCCAACTTAAAAGACCAGGTGACTAACCAGTGAGCCAGATGAAGATCTACAGAGAATACAGGAGGCTTAAAAAAACTATAATTTCAAAAGGTGGGTTTTCTAATTAAAATGCAGCCACAGATCCCAGGGACACAAAAAGACATCTAGTGGGTACTAGGTCCCAAGGATTTGGGCCTCTGACATTACACATAATTTTGTCAGACATGCATCCTAATTACTTGAAAATACCTAAAAAAAATAATGAAAACATTATAACAGGTCCTGAGGCATGAGAAGAGAGTCCAAGAGTTGAGCAGTGCTGTTCCCCAGGGCCGAGACCACATTTCCTCTATTGTTTCATGTAGCAGTGTGCGTAAGGTTGCTAGTCAATAAAGAAATTAATAAAACATCCCCATAATTACGGGCTTCCATGACTGGAGGGAGTTTTCATCGAAGATACAAATAATATTTTATAAACACCGACAAGCAAAATGGTACAATTATGTAGATGGCTTTCTCTCAAATACTTGTTGATGTCAGTATAATCAGACATGGCTCACTTCCATGTTTCCAGCCTTAACTGTCTTTAGAGACTACTCAAGATTTAACTGACACACTGGATACATAGTTTGCTTCATTTGAGCATCAGAATAGTAAGAATTAACAAAACAGAGATACCTGTTTTTGACATACCCATTGCCCTTCAAGCCTACATCTGCTATCTTGATCTTACTTCATACACTTTATGAGAAAAAAATTATATATATATGTGTGTGTATGTATATACATACACAAACACACACACACATATAAAAACTGCTGAGTTTTTAAATCTTTGAAGCGCAGGGTTGGAAAAGCCTTTAAAGATGTTCTAGTCCAGCCATCCAAGCCCAAATTCTTCCACATTCTAGTCTAGACGCAGAGATGCCTTGCTGGACTGCGACATCCATACATTTTTGTTCTGCCCAAAGCAGGGGTAGGCAGACTGTTTCTGTAAAGGCCAGAAAGTAAATAGTTTAGGTTTTGTGGGCCACATGGTCTCTGCTGCAACTGCTTCCCTCTGCCTTTGTAGTGCAGACGCAGCCACAGACAATATGTAGGCGAGCGGAGCGTGGCTGCCTTCCATTAAGACTATTTACAAAAACAGGCAGTGGGTCAGATTTGGTCAGGCCCTGGTCTAAATAATTTGCTATGGAGCATGGATAGAAACAAAACAAAACAAAACAAAAAGCCTAAATAACATGAATAAAATTCTTATGATGAATACCAACAAAAGCTCTTTCTGACTTCTCAGTCCAGAGGACTCAAGATTTTTAAAGGAAATTGGTCTTCTTGCTAAATACTCCTGTTGGGCCTTCTTAAGTAAGGATCACCTCCTCCTGCCCTTCCCCTCTTGCCAGCCCAAAGTTGAGGTAAAAGAGAGAAGCTAGCAGATATTCCTACAATCACCTTCATATCTCCTAGACATTCTTTTTTTGAACTGAAGTATAGTTGATCTACAATGTTGTGTTAGTCCCTAGTGTACAGCATAGTGATTCAGTTATATGTATATATGCATATTCTTTTTCATTGTGGGTTACTACAAGATATTGACTGTAGTTCCCTGTGCTATATAGTAGGAACTTGTTTATCTATTATATATGTACACACACATAAACACACACACACACACACATATATACACACACGCACATATACATATATACATATATATATATATATATACACACGCGCACACACATATGTACATATAGTTGTTTGTATTCCTGGATATTCTTTTTTTTTACATTTTTTTATTGAGTTATAATCATTTTACAATGTTGTGTCAAATTCCAGTGTAGAGCACAATTTTTCAGTTATACATGAACATACATATATTCATTGTCACTTTTTTTTTTTTGCTATGAGCTACCACAAGATCTTGTATATATTTCCCTGTGCTATACAGTATAATCTGTTTATCTATTCTACATATGCCTGTCAGTATCTGCAAATTTTGAATTTTCAGTCTATCCCTTCCCACCTTATTCCTGGATATTCTTAAGGGTGACATTATTTTAAAACGAAATTAGATATACTCTGGTTGATCATGCAAGGATGTTATAACGCTGTCCGAAGAGGATAGGACACAACCGCGTGCAGATAAAGGGAGTGATCCAGGAACACAGGATCAGGAAGAGAACACAGAGCTCAGCTCCACATGGAAGATCATGCAGTGAACCTGATTGTGAAAATGAGAGCCAACTTAGCCTGGTATAAACACATGGGCTTTGCCGTCAGAAACATCTGAATTTGAATTGTTCCTGCAATTTAGTAATTCTGAAACATTGGAATGCTTCTTAATTTTCTTAAACCTCCAGTGCTGCTTCTATAAAGTGGGGAGAATAGTATTTATTTTTCAGGATAGTTATAAGGATTCCAATAGGTAAGGCCTGTGAGGCTCCCAGCACAGTGCCTGGACACAAGAAGCACTGATATTTTCTACCGAGAGAATAATTGACGCTCTGTTAATAAATTTTGCCAACTGATCACCATTTAGAAAAATCTGCAACCTGTGGGACAAAACCCTAGATTTTTAAGGAAATATTTTGCTTTCATATTTCCATGGGAAAATGTCAACTGCTTCCACCATACTGTGTAACAGTTATAATCAAGAACTTATAGAAAGGCATTGAACTGAGCACAGAAGTTAACCTGTTTCTCTCAATTTTATTTTCCCTATAACATTCTGATTATTCAGTCATATTTGGGGCCAGATTTAATTACTTAGGTTTCTTCTCAGGTGTGAACTCAGGGACTCAAGAAATAGAGATTCCAGAATACAGTCTAGCTCTATGCTAACCAGGTCCTCAAATGATTAGGAAGGAGGGAAAATCCAACTTGTTTCCCTTTGAAGGCAGCCCTGAGACCACCCAGGAGCCTGCAATGCTCGACAAAGTGGTGGCATGTTTATATAGGAATGTGAGCTGTATAGAACATGGAACACCTGTGCTCTGTGGTCTTCACAGACCCAATTAGCTTCTGGAAAGAATTCAGGGTCGAGATCCTTAATGGGATACCCCCAAAAGTGCCTCAATTCTGAGCACTGAAATAATTTCTTCAGCTCTGCTAGCTGTATGTAAAACATATTCATTAATAACTAGTTAGTTACCCAAGTGAGTGCTGTGAAAGAATCCTTGACATTCAGAAAAGAGATTCAAAGGGGGAGGGTATAGCTCAGTGGAAGAGTGCAGTGCTTAGCATGCACGAGGCCCTGGGTTCAAGCCCTGATACCTCCATTAAGTAATAATAAGGAATAAATTAATAAATAAGCCTAATTACCCCTCCCCCCCCCAAAAAAAGAGATTCAACTTACCTATAATGAGAACTTATAGTGATGGCACAGGAAACTGACTTGGGGCTGACTATGAGAAAGGACTTTCAAAATCCAGAACCGTTCATAAAAGAAATGGGTTTCTTGCAGGGTAGCAAATCTCTGTGGTTAGAAGCAGTGACCTTTTAGTGGTGTTGTGGAAAGTATTCTTGACACAAAAGAAGGTTTGACTGATTTGTTTTATTCCTACATTTTTATTTAACAAGCATTTATTTTGGGGCACCTAATACGAACTAGCACTTTTTAAGTTCGGGCACACTGATGAAGGTTAAGAATATAAAGATAGATATGAGGGCATTTTACCACAAAGGGCTTAAAGATGAGGGGGAAGATAGACAAGTAGCCAGTAGTTACAAGAGAGCACAGGTGCTGTGATAGAGAAATGCACAAAGATGGGGCACCTAACTCGGCAGGTAACGATGAGGTTCCTGGAGCAGATGATGCTGAATCTCAAAGGGTTAATTCATATAAGTTAGTCAGATGCAGGAAGGCGGGAAGAAGCCATTCTAGCAGGAGGAGCAGCATACACAAAGGCTTGGGATCATAGAAACACAGTACTTCAGCCATTCTAGAGGACTGTCCTTGGCGGTGGGTAACAGGACTCTGTCATGTTGTAATAAACGTCATATATGAAGGGCCCCTAATAAAATTTGTGAATAATGTGAGCCTGAAATAACACATGATACATTTGTATAGCAAAATTAAGACCTCCAAAATGACACAGTGGGGAGTCAATAAATAATTGTGAGTCGGTAACTCCTGACAGGGTGGTTATATGGCTGCAGAAATACCGTATGTGGGAGATCAGTAAGAGCACTTATGAAGAAAGAAGTAGATAAAGCGAGCTAACATCTGTTGATCTTGGTGATGCGTGTGTGGATGTCTGCTGTTTTATTTTCTACATCTTTAAATATTTAAAAAATTTTCGAAACTATTAGGATTTTGGTAACTATAATTCAACAATGGGACATAGTCACTAAAAACCCAAATGAAATTTTTGGCTGGAGTTAACAAAAGTCAATATTGACAACGGTATGTGTGTCTGTCCCCTCTATTCTATGCTGACCTGATCACATATGGACAGTCTGATCAATACTGGGATTTCTACGTAAAGACACATGTTTGGATTTGTTCAGCAGAGAAGTAAAGAATGAGGGGCTCAAAACCACGCTCTATGAGAAACATTTGAAGGAAGGTGATGTTTCATGTGGAGCAATCTAGAGAGTTCTAATAACTGTCTTCAAAGGTTTTCATTAAACAGATATTAGACTTGCCTTAGGTAGCTTGGAAGATAGGCCTATAGTGATGTCATGTCATTTGTTTAAAGGACGCAAATTCAATTACAGGTGGTCTGCAAAAACAATCACATTTTAAAGGGAATAATACAAACTAAATAGTATGGCTGGTTCCTCCAGCCGTGAACTTAATGAGCATATGTGTGCCCCCAAGTGTGCAGGAGGCAAGTGTGAATCCCCCATCTCAGGACCATTTTGTCTCTCAGAGCATAAGCATCTCCCCAGTCTGTGTGACTCTAGCCTTGAAAAATAAGAGGTTTTTTTTTTTTGTACATATATCTTCTATATGCAAGCCAACTACTCTCCCTAGTTCTCAGCTAAAGAAACAGCAATCAGCTCCAACACTGAAGGGAATGTTGGCTGAGGGATCATAGACTGATAACTACTCAGGTGCTTTCCTGAGGAACATTCAAGATCAAGTTTGGCTATATGCAATTGTTGCATTGTGTTCACTTTAGAACCAAATCTCCTGCAAAAGACGCAACTTCACAATGGAACCAAAAGATAAAAGTTGACAGGGAGAATATTTTAGCTTAGCCTAAGGAAGAAGTCTCTAATAGTTAACTTCTTTAGAAAGTTAAGAGGTCTCTCCCTGACATCAAAGATAAAATCAGAAACTAGATGATGACTGTTCAAGTATGTTTCAGATGGGGACTCAGGAGTTTGATCAGTGGTGAATTAGACAAATTCTAACTTGCCTCATAGAATTTTGAGATTCTGAAATTCTGTGATAAAAAGATCAGATTCATTACAAGTTCGTGACTTAGCTTGTGTTGCCTTCTGCTAGCCTACCCAGCCTTCTTTCCTCAGATTCCTCTTTTTTTTTTTTGATTTTTTGATGCCAACTACCTCTGTCAAAAGCATCTTCAGTTCATCTCTGCTCTAGTACAATGGATGGTGAATTCTAGGTTTCCAGGAGTGGTACCCATTGCCTCATTATTAATGATAGCTACATTTGCTCTTAAACTTCTTTTTCTTAGTCCACGATGACTCATTTTGCATGGAACTTTCACTTCTTCCTGGGGCCATATCTTAGAAACTCAAGATCTTGGCTTACATGGTTCCGTTAGATGTGGCTGTTCATATGTGTAATATTTATAGGCCCAACAACAAACTCCCAGTGGGAGGTGAAAGTTCAGGGTGGGAGTTACCTATTGGTGCTTAAGAAGACACTCCAAACTTAGTGGCTTAAAACAACAGTCTTTTTTATTTGCTCACAAACCTGCAGTTTGGACAGGACTCGGCAAGGACAGCTCCACGGAGCCTGAGCCAAGGTGGCTCAAATTTTGGGAATGACTCCCGATGGCTGGGATCATCTGAAGGCTCAGTCACACACACGACTGGTAACTGATACCAGCTGACAGGTGGGGCCACAGCTGAGTTGTCAGCCAGAACACATGCATGTGGCCCCTCTCTGGCATCTTCACAGCATAGTGGCAGGGTTCCAAGAGCAAGTGTCTCAAGAGAATTAGGTAGAAGCTGGATCCCCTTTTATGGCCTAGCCTTAGAAGTCGCATAGTGTCACTTCTGCTGTAGTCACAGGCTCTCTCCTACTTGAGAGGAGTGGACACAGCATTGGATCTCTCTGTCCAAGAAGGGTCAACCTCAGGTTGTAAGAATCCCCTTATGCATAATGGGAGATTTTACTGCAGCCAACTTGGGAAGGACAGCCTACCATGAAAGGGATGATTCCTTTGGAAACAAGAAAACCTGCAACCCGCTCAGTTTGATTTTTTTGCATCCTCTAGTATATTAGGAAAAATAGCATATACTTCCTCTTCACTCTGATATTCCCCTTGGATGTATGGTTTCAAAAATCTAAAAACAAACAAACAAATAAAGAAGCTACACACGTTATTTAAAAACCAGAAATAGACTCATGGACATAGAAAATAAGCTGTGGTTACTGGGGAGAAAAGGCAGTGGGGAGGGATAGATTAGGAGTTTGGGATTAACAGATACATATTACCTATATATAAAATCGATAAGCAACAAGAACCCACTGTATAGCACAGGGAACTATATTCAGTTTCTTGTAATGAGCTGTAATGGAAAAGAATCTAAAAAAAATATAAATGCATATATATGTATAACAAAATTGCTTTGCTCTACCCCTGAAACGAACATTGTAAATGACTACACTTCAATAAAAAATAGGAATTAATCAAGAAAATCTATAGGCTTTTATTTTAGATGGCATGGCTGCTTTATTAAATAGATGCAAGGAAGGTCAGATAGGTGTCTGAAGTCGAGGTAAAGCTCTGTGCAGACATCAGTTTGATGAATAGTCCATTACGACTACGTTAAATGACAACATCACTGTCAACACTAACCGTGTAAAAGACCTCTTCTCTTCCATGTGTGGAGATAGCTGGGCATATGCTGATGCTTTGTACTTGTCCTCAGCAGAGCAAACGTGCCACAGTCTCTTGTGTCCATTAGCACAGGGGACTCGAGAAAAGAAGATTCTGATGAGTTTGTTCCCACTTCTTCTGGTCCCCTTAAAGCCCCCTCCTACCACTGGGAGCAGAATTTCTAGTCGTTGCACTGCTTTCACTGCTGTACCCTAAACTATCCAGCCAATGAAATGAGAGAACCAAACCAAGAACTCAGCATCTAATTAAAGCACCTGAACATTGTTTTGCATCGCATCAATGACTGGGCTCATTGCAGTGTGCACATATGTGTGTGTGTGAATGTAAGTGGACAATCATTCCAAAGCTTTGCAAGGATCTCTGCCAAGGACTAAATTTTTTTTTGTTTGAGTAACTTTCTCTGGTTGACTGGAGTAAGAGAGAGGAAAGAAGGGATAGAGGGAGGAAGGGAAAAAGGAGAGGAGGAGGGGACATGGGAGAGGGGGCACTGCCCTAGGTATTTTGACACTGAATTCTCCCTCTGTGGACATATTGCTACTGTTCATTTCTGGTGTATCTCAGGATGTCATGAAGGTGGCGACTATCATGACATGAATGCAATTCTGCAGCATCATGAATGTCAACAAAACTAACACGGAATATGTTCATACAACTTTCTCTCTGAAACCTCTACTAATTCTTAAAAAGTACAGTGACCAATTGTAACTGTTTTTTTGTTACTTTGACTGCTTCTTCCAAAACTGTGGAGAAATAAGCCCAATAAAACTATGACAGCTGAACAGCATCCCTAAAATAAAAGTTACACTAGTAGGCTCTGCTCAGACTATTTCTCTTCTCTCCTTTCCTCAAGAGGACAAAACACTTCTCGATGTCCCTGTATCCCCAAGCCCATCTTTCAGCCACCACAGCCAAATGGCTTGCTCTTCTGAGCGCCTGTTAGGACAGAGCCCAGGTGGTGAGTTCAGTGGGGGTGACGATGTGGTGGAGGAGGCCAGCGCACCTCATCAGTACCTGCGTTCAGTCAACCCACTGGTTGAATCACCCAGGTTGGGAGATATTGATTTAAAAGTTCCCTTAATATAATGGAAATCATTCCAAATTTCTAAGAGGGCCTGTCCCCCCTTTCAGGGTTCAAAGGTTCAAGGGAGGTTTGTGTATGATAAGAGAGTGTTAAGTTTCTGCTCAGAAATGTTAGGGAAGTTAGATAGAATTTTTTTTTTTCAGGCTCAGACCGAGGCTCAGGAATACGCATACATTCAGTATGAAAAGGGAGGGAGTGTCCCCTCGAGACAGGGTCACGGCTCAAAATCCCAGTGGTCAGCTGGAGTCAGACCAAACACACACCTTGGGAAACAGGGACATTAATCTGTCTGGCTTGCGGGTGTGAGATGATTCTTTGGAGACCAAGGGACAATGAGGTAACCAGGAACGAAGAGGAATAAAGGGGGATTTGTGAACAGAGGGAGAATCGATAAAAGTGAGTAAGAATTATGGGGTTTTGCCTGCTGAGAATAAACAAGGGGTTTCTGGTGAGATGGATTCAGGCACAGGAGAACCAGAAGGTGAGGTGACATAGAGGCTAGATAGGGAAGTCTGTACTTACCTTTGTTATAATGTAGGGATTTATTTTATAAGGTGCTAGATCTGATATTGGGGAGGTGGTGGAATTCTCAACAAGACATTCCAACGTGGGCTGCATTGGTCCAGGGGGATTTTCTATCAGAACCAGCAAGTATCCCCCCAAATAAATATAACCCAGGGTGGTCTCTGGGCACCCGCCCCCTTCTCCCTGCTGAGAGCTGGGGACTTCTGATAGCTGGCAGGCCTCCCAGCTAAGAGTCATGTGTCCCTGCCACCCTGGCAAATTTACAAGTGAGCTGTGGCAAATTTACAAATTTACAAGAGTGCTGCAGAGCCGGGAAAACACTGGCCTAGTGGGATGGCTGAAAGTTCTCCTTTTTCTTCACAAGAGAGAGCATGTCCTTTCTCTTTAAGAGTGTTCACTTATTTTTCAGTTCTGCTCAGCCACTCAAAACAGACCCTCTCTCCCCTACCCTGATGAAAACTGGCCAGTTTTAGCAAAAACTCACTTTTCAAAATAAAATTGTGGTACCAGTTCAAAAAATGAGCTTCTTCGACAGTTGTTTCTCATTAGAATTCTTACCTTTAGGATTCAAAACATGATTTCACAGCACAGCCCCTCCCCTCACCCAAAGGATTGCAGGTCTCAAAATCCACTCAGGGCTCAGAGGACTGACATCATTTTACATAAAGACAAATATGCTGTGTTTTCCACCAAGCACTGAAAGTGAGAAGTATGCTTGTGTAAGAAGGTGGAGATTAGGCTCTTCAACAGAGAAAGAGCTGTAAATGCATTAGGAGATAAGAGGGGACGTTGCTGCAGTCTGTCTCTGGGAATATGGCTGTTAGGCAAATCCAAGCAAGTACAGAGAGCATGAAGGGTTCAGAAATGAACTCCACTTTCCATATCTGAATCACAGGGATTGTGACACTGCCTCCCCACCTCTCCCCTCAGAACAGGCAGTTTGGATGTCAAGGGACCCTCGTGTTTTGCAGCAAAATAGAAGTTCCCGTGCTCACCAGCTTTCAAAGGGAGACATAGTATTGATGTCTCAGATGTTAGGTGGCTGGCTGTAGGCTGTTTTGTTTCTCAGTAACTATGCCATTGTAGGTCCTTCTCACCCATGCTGGGTGATTTACTGCACTGATTACTGAAAGAGTGATCACAGAATTCCTGGGACAGCACTGCTGAGAGAGGCTTCTGTATGAACACTGCGGAGATGGTCAGATGGCCAGGTCTCCTCAGTGCGAGGAAAAAGCAGGGGAAGGAAGAGATCTGGGAAGTGGGTACGGTGGTAAAACCAACCTTGCTCTTTTTGGTGGTGCTCCCAGAGGGTATGACCTCAATGGCATCATTTAGGTTTTGGGGACCAATAATCCCAGAGGATGCCTTAGGAAGAGAAGAGAACGCATGTTTGCCAAAACATCAACAAACTTAAAGTCCTGTGACCAGATTTCAGAAAGTTGCAGTCTACAACCCAAGAGGAGAGTGTGTACAACTCTTGGTAATGGGGAAGTGTTCTGGTAGTGTGTTTCACCAGAATCTTGTTAGGTAGTTTTTTGTTTTTTCTCTTTTTCTAGCTCGCTCATGTGGATGCTTTTTGGTCAAGATGATTCAATCTGTGTATCTCAGGGTTAACAAAAAGCTAACAAAATAGCCCCGATCAAGGTCATTGTATCTGTTGCAAGAGTGTGCTTGCTGATATTTGTCTCTTGTATCTGATAAAAATTTCGCATCACCACATAGTTCTCGTGGAAGAGGTTGGGGGGCCAATGGTGATAGGTTTTCCCTAGCCTGGACTGGTTTTTTTTATTTGCACAGTGCACCTTGCCTATCTCCAACGTCTTGTGGAAATTGCTGATTTGATTTTGGTTTATTCCTTTTGTCTCCCAACGTTTCCACAAATAAGTTGAATTTATGGTTCAGTATAAAACTTACCACTTACTTACCTGGGGCTTAGAGATAAGATCAGTTCTCACAGCCTTGGAATGACTTAAATGCCCATTCAGCTAATAAGATGAGAATTAAACCTTTAGACCTACAATTTTATGTTCACTCCAGACTCCATGGAGTCCCAGAAACTCACATTTTAATTTACCTTTCATCTTAAGTCAGTTGGGGCACTTCCAGAAAGGACCACTAATCTTGATATCTTCCAGCTGGTAATTCCTATATAGAATGAAATACATTTGAAAAATAGGTAAAATCTCTTATAGCTAGATGGATATCTGTCGGCTGGACATACAGCAGCTCAAAAGTACACACTAATCCTATTGTAATGCGGTGGTAACCCGAGAAGTAAGCCCTCTCTCCAGGTTCAAATTCTCATCTGGATGGTGGATGTCATAAGCTAGGGCTCTTTGCTGAAACACCGTTAATAGCCTTAAGGACAGCTGCTGCAGAAGCAGCACCATCAACAGCACGGAACTCGAAGATGAGTAGAGCCGGCCATTTGAGCTCTTGCATGCAATCTCTGGTTAGAAAGTGTTCATTCAAGGGGGATATCTGTTGTCTTCCACAAACGAGTATGAAGTGAAAATGGCCACTTTTCTCTGTATTGGTTATGGTTCTGTAGGGGGAAAAAATAATTCTTTGTTGCAATTGGTCAATCCAATTATATAATTGGTCAATTTTCACTTAAAAGCTTTTTATTTGTGAAAGGCCGTAAGAGTTTACTTTCTTGCTTAGAGGTGACCTGGTAGGCAATAAATCTAGGTTTATACAGTTGTTTTTCAAGTGATGTTTAAAAATTACATGACTCAAGTGTAGGGTCTCCCATCATTAAGGATTTTCTCTCTGGAGATGAGCATCTTCAGCCTCTCCTCCAGTGAAGTGCAGTTGCTTTGTGTGTCTCATTCACACCACCCAAAGGCAATTGGTGACTTACAGGTGACAAGATCACCTCAGATGTAGCTTCCGTTTTTGTGGTTAACTTTTTATAGTTCTTATATCCCAGCTGACTTAAATGCATTTTTGCTTCTGCTAATACCACCAATTCTAGCCATGTCAACAAATACTTATTGGGAACCCAACTTAATAATAACAGCAAACATTACTGAGCATTTACTTTATTCCAGGCACTGCTCTAAGAGCTTTACATGCATATTTTTTGCATTCAATCCTCATGATATCCGGGTGATACAGTTTTATTATCCACTTACAAGTGAAGAAACTGAAAAACCCAAGAGATTAAGTAACTTGCCTTGGTAGCTGGCTAATAAGTGTCAAAACAGGATTTGAAAGTAAGCAGTCTGGACATTTCAGAGTCTCAAAATCTAATCCCTATCCTATACGATCTGCAGCCCCACACAGACAATCAATAAAGGGAGGAAAGAAAGTAAAGCATGATCCTCCCTGCCCTTTGCACTCCTTCCTCCCTGCCCACTTCCATGTAGATCAGATTCCTGAGGGCAGCACACACACTTCTCCACCTTTGCTCAAGTGCTAGTCCCCTCAACTGAGTGCCATCTCTACCCAAATCTGACTGTATTCTTCAAACGCAGTTGAATTTCTCCTCCCACCTGCCCTTCCCCGCCGTCCACAGCCACACTAGCTCACTTCTGTCTTCTCTCTTTGACCTTATTACAGCTAATCAAACACTACCACTGCCACTGTTAGCTCCTTGAGGGTTTCATGCATGTTACTTCTTTTATATTCTCTAGAGGAGGCTGAGTAGCCAAGCTGCTTCTACAAGGCACCCTCAAATCTACTTCTAGCATCCAGAAGTTTCTTCTGTTTGGCTGCCCCACCATTATTTTTTGTTCCTCTTCCTCATTCGTTTCCTCAGTATTATAAAAGTAACATCCATATACTCATTTTACCTCTCCGTTGTTTCTGATGAGAGGTCAGTCTTCATTTGTATATCATTCCCATGTGTATAATTTGTTTTCTTTTTCCCTCTGGCTGTTTTACATTTTGTTTTTGGTTTTCAGCAGTTTGACTATGATGTGCTGAAATGTGGTTTTCCTTGTATTTATCTTGTCTGGGGTTTGCAGAGCCTCTTGGGTTTGTAGGTCATTTTTTTGTTTGTTTATATGACTTTTTCAAACTAAATTTGGGAAATTGAGGGCTATTATTTCTTCCAGTATTTTTTCTGCCCCATTCTCTCTCTCTTCATTCTGAGATTCCAACACACACATTAGGCTGCTTGACATGTTGCTACCGCTCACTGAAGCTCCATTCAGTTTTTACATAAGTCTTTTTTCTCTTTGTTCTATGGACTGAATAATTTTTCTGGATCTGGATTTAGGTTTACTGGCCCTTTGTTCTGCAGACTCTAATGTGCTGTGAAGCCCATTCAGCAGGTTTCTCATTACAGATATTATAGCTGCCAGGTCTAGCATTTCCATTTTTCTGTTACCAGTTCTCTGCTGATAGTTCCCATCTATTCACTCATTACATCTGTCATTTCCTAAGTTCTTGAACATATTTATAATCACTGCTTTAAAGTCCCTCTCACTTAATTCCATCATCTGAGGAACCTCGGTATCTATTTCTAGCGATTGCTTCTTTGACTATAAGTCACATTTTCCTACTTTTTTGCATACTTTGAGTGCTCAGTACATTTTTATTATAAGCTGGACCATTTAGATGATCCATTATAGGGAGACTAGAACAGGTTATCTTCCTTTAAAAGGTGTCCATATACTTACTTTAAAGTGCATTTGAAAGTACAGAGAAAAAAGAAATAAGCCACTTGTCCACAGGCCCGTGTAATCATTTTTTTAAGTCACTATTTCTCTAGCAGAAGTGTCCTCCATCATTCTCCAAAAAGTTACTCTCAAGAGCTGGTGTCTTTGTGGTGCTGGAAACGTACTCAGACAGAACTTACTCCAAGTTACTTGCTAAAAAGATAAATGAAAATTGAGTTGCAGTAACAAATTCTAGAGAAAGATTTGAAGAAAAGTTAGAATTTTGGGGAATCGAAAAGGTGGGAAGTTTATGCCAGGCACGTGGGGCATGCACGCAACCATAAGTTCTCCATATCTTCTTAAAAGTATCAAGAAATGATGTTCTTATTTCATCCTTTTGCATTATCCTGTTGACAACATACAGAGAATATATAGTACGTTGTTCATAGATCTCCCTTGCATGAAATCTTTCTTGCCACTTTAGTCTCCTAAACTGCCACAAACAATTGCTTTATTCCAGAATCTGATCCAAATCTTTTGCTTCCCGGGATTGGGTGCACAGCACTTGAAATAAAGAGAGGTGTGTGGTTTACCCTGACAGTTTCCCTTCGGCTTAATTCCTGTGTTCCTCCTGCCCTGCTTCAGCACTGCTGTCATCCTCTTTGACTTGGGTGGACTGTCTGGGATCTTAAAAAGGTAAATCCTGAATTTCCACTTCTGTGATCCGTGGGTCACATGGGAACAATCTGAGCGGCAGCCCTAGTTTATAGGCAACTTCCTAAGTCCAATTTCATCTATCTCCTTTTCCACTAAGCCCATTTTCAGTGTTACCACCCCAACACATTCCCTGCTCCTCCCTTCCCCACCGCCTCCTTTTAAGAGAGAACAGAGCCTGCCAGTCAGAAGTCCTAAAATCCTATACCTTTTCTAAACCTTCAGGCCTCTATGCCTCCTGGGAGGTGGAATAGGAGTGGTTAGAACAAGAGATCAGACTAGACTTTTGGTTTTAATACTTAAATGCTGGGATCATGTTTTATGGAAGATGCTTCGTTAAGTACCCACTATCCTTCATTCTTCCTTGCTAGCGGAGATCTATTTGCCTTGTGTTGGCAGTGTGTCCAGGCCCAGGCTTCAGCTCATAATTGTGATGGTAATGCTCAGGTCTTTTGCAGCTAAGAGTGCTCATTTCCCCAATTCTGGCCAATGGGATGATAGGAAATTTGTTATGGTGGGATGCTGTGGGAAAATTTTTGCTCTCCTCATTAAAGAACAGTCATGTGGGCATTGACCCTTCCTTATTCTACTCTGCATTGATTATGAATGTTCCAGGAGCAAGAGCAGCTCCGTGACACTGAGAAAACGTCAGAGACGAGCAGAGATGCCATAGAATCTGCCCCAGCAGGCATCTCCCTCAGGCTTCTTATAACTTGGAAAAAAATTTTGTTTCCATTACTGTTCATCAGGTTTTATTTGTTGTTTTATTTTTGTTTCTTTGTTTCTTGTAGCTGAAGCATTCCAAACTGATACGTTTGGGGAATTTTTTCTTTCTTATATTAATAGGAAAAAATGAATAGCAGAAATAAAAAGATCAGTGGAAGAGAATACAGATCAATGGAAGTGCCTGTTTCAAAATACCTATAGCCCATGGTTGATAGAGGGTGCTGTGGTCTGAATGTTTGTGGCCCCCTCCCCAAATTCATCTGTTGAAACCTAATGCCCAGTGTGACCATATTAGGAGGTGGGAACTTTGAGTGATGATTAGGTCATGAAGGTGGAGCCCAATGAACTGGATTAGTGCCCTTATAAAAGAAACTCTAGATAACTCCCTTGCCCCTTCCACTATGTGAGGACATGGCAAAAAGGTGCCATCCAAGAGGAAGTGAGCTCTCACCAGGCACCAGATCTGTCGGTGACTTGATCTTGGACTTCCCAGCCTCCAGAACAGTGAGAAATTAATGTTTGTTGTTTATAAGCCAGCCAGTCTATGGTATTTTGTTATAGCGGACCCAAAGGACTAAGATAGAGAATATTGTTTTAAAGTGATGATGCTGTATCTAGATTTTCCCCCTTCAGGCAGTTTTTTTCCTAGAACACTTCATTCAATCATTCATGCATTCAGCAAACACTTACGGAGCCCCAGCTTTTTGGTTTGCACTAGGAGAGGTAATAGGGATACAAAAATAAAATGAACACTGTAACTTCTTCTCTACTCGTGAAACTCAGTCTGGTAGAAGAGACACACAAGTAAAGAAGCAGGACTAGTAGGGGAAGGGATCAAAAACATAACAAGGTGAGAGAACTGTATGAACAAAGGTTCAGTGATGAGCTGGCATATGGTATATTAGAGATGAGTGAGAGCTTGTAGGGCTGAGGGGCGGGAGGTAAAGTTGAAAAATAGAGCAGGGCTAGGTGTAAAACTCTTGCTTGCCAAGCTTTATAATTTGGTGTCACCTATAGGCAAGAAACCCATAGGTAATCTAAACCTTTTTAGTTTGTCATTTTTAAAGTTGCTGGGTTGACATGATCAGATTTCCTTCGGAGGAAAATTGATGGTAGTTTAGAGGACTAACTAAAGTGAGGAGAAATCCATGAAAGGGAAAACATTGCCACCATCACAGAAAGTTCTATTTGACAGTGCTAGTTAAAAGTTTTAAAAGACTTGAATGAGGAATCAGGGAAATGTGAATTTAAATGACATTTAATTTCGCATCTGTGAGATCAGGGGAAATAATACCAAGTGTTGTTCAGGATGTGGGGAGAGCAGGGGCCTGATACATGATTAATGAGCAAGCAGATCGCTGTAAGCACCTTGAAGAGCAATCTGGCACTGTCTAGTGAAGATTAAGGTATTTAATTTTTAAGGACCCAGCAGTTTAATGTTTAGGGACAAAAGTAAGAGAAACACTCATGAGCAAACAAGGAGACCACTCACTACAAGGACATCACTACAACATTCTTTGTAATAGGAAAAAAAAAGGTCCTCTATGTGTTCGTACTGGGAGGACAAGTAAGTAAATTTTGGAATATTCACTTAATGGAAAACTATACAGCAGTTAAAATAAAGATCTATGTGTCTTGAAATGATTATATCTTAAAACTTTATTGTTGAATGAAAAATTTTGTCTATACTGTAAACAATATACAGGAGGGTATACTATGTTCATTAATGCCCTGTCATAGGGTTATTCTGCATACTGCCTCCACACTAACACCGATTTTTCTAAAAAGCTAATCTGGTTATGTTAACTCTTGACCTTTCTTTTTGTTTTGTTTTGTTTTAATGTTTTTTATTTTTTGAGGGGGAGGTAGTTAGGTTTACTTATTTATTTTTTTTCGAGGAGGAACTGGGGATTGAACCTAGGACCTTGCGTGTGTGCTAAGCAAGCACTCTACCACTGAAACTATACCCTACCCCCTAACCCTTGCCCTTTCTGTAAATAGACTAAAAGCTTTCTCACTGAAAAATATATATATATAAGTTGTCATTTTCTGGATTTGAACAGTCTGTGTCCAGTTTTGCCTTGTGTTCATAAATCAGCACTTACGCAGAGTGTGAAGTTGGGTCAGAAAAGTAATAAAGACAATGCAAAGTTAGAGAATATTACCTGTTAAGGAAGGTAGGCATTCTTAGCCTGGAAAACAATATGAACTCTGAGGTATTTAATGATGGTTTTAAGAACTTCTGTGTTCTCATTTGGATGTGCAGGATCTGTCTGGTTTAACTTTGAAGATGTAAATCTAACCTATTTCTTTCTGAGGATCTGAGATTCCTCTGAGATTCCCTACCCTATCCTCCTTTTCGTTCTCCCCTTCTCCTTTCTCTTCTTCTTGGAACCCTTTATATAACATTTTAAGTGTATTCGATAATGAGTTTGGAAAGCTTCAGGGAAAAAGCTAATTCTGTTGAATTCAATATCATGGAAGGCACAGCTACTGTTTATTTGCCCAGGCCCTTGTACTAGGACCTGGAGCCATGGAACTGAGTAAGTAACACATCCCTACCTTCAAAAATCTCGTCGTCTAGTTGAATACAGATCTCTATAAACTAGTCATCGTACCCCTGTGAGATCAATGCCATAACAGACTACTTCAGCGGCTTTAACTATTCTATGCAAAATAGCCTTTATAGAGTCGAGAAGAATGGCTGTAAAGGAATCACTCGGTCACGGCGACCACCCAGGTGGTGCCAGAGTTGGAAGCAGCCCTCCTCCCTCAGCCCCCGCCGTCAATGCGGCTCAGAACGAATCGGCTTTTCAGAAACGCGGAGAGCAAGGGAAAAGGCAGCCAAATCTTCCAGGCAGAAGCAGTTCCGATCCGAGGATTAGAGCCTATCAATGAGGGGTGACCGAACTGGAGGGAGGAAAGAAGGAAGGAAATAGGGCTTAAGCTCCGAGGGAGACTCTCTCAGGAGACAGGGTCAGGCACCAAGCATCCGCCTTCGCCGGAAAGTTCTCTCCCGCCGGGCTGGGGGGAACAGGCTCCTGCAGCGGGGTGCTCGCGGCTGCGGCCTGGCAGGGCCCCCAGTCCCGCCCGGGCCCCGGGCCGCCCGCGATCTGCGTCGCCGGGAGGAGGACCTCCAGCTGCCAGGCCGCCTTTGAAGTCTCGGCGGCCGACGGGAGGGGAGATGGATGACACGAGGGACAGGGACGGGGCGGAGGGGCCCTGCTCGGTTCCCAGGATCCGCACGAGGGGCCCGCCGGGCGTGGGCTGGTCCTAGTGTGGGACCTGGAGTGAGTGCGGGCACGTTGCCGGAGGAAGTTACATGGTGAGAGGAGCCGGCCGGGAGGGAGAGGAACGGTGCACGTGAGAGGAAGCAGGGATGTGTGTGAGAGGAGGCAGGAGTATGTGTGTGAGAGGAGGCAGGGGTGAGTGTGTGAGGGAGAAGGCCGGCTGGACGCAAGTCTGGGGCAGGGGGTCTGCTCCCAGGACTGTGGGCGGAGCCGAAGCCCGTGCGGAGGCCGCCGAGGAGCCGCAGCACTGCTCCCCCCCGACCCCCGGCACCGTGGTGAGCGCGGTAACCTGCCCTTGCACCGGCGGCCTGGGGCAGGTCGGTGGAAGGAGACTCAGGCAGGAATGAGGTTCCGTTTAACCTAGGAGAGCAGCGAGAGCTATTAACTTGTCACTGGCATCCGCTCATTCTTGAAAGAAAAAAATCCGCGAGCCAACAGACCCCCCAGGAGGGAGCGCCGGGGGAGTGGCCGTCGCCCCCTCGACTTTCAGGAGTTAAGTTTCCGAGCCCGCGCCCGGCCCCGCCCCGGCCCCGCCCCTTCGCCCGGCCCCGCCCTCCCAGACTGCGCGGCGTCGGCCCGCGAGCCAATGGGAAGCTCTCAACCTCCAGCCCCGGGTACAAATCACCGCAGGAAGTGTTAGGCGCGCCGCAGCGCCAGACAAAATCGATTACTTTTCTCCCCTCCGTGGTCCCCCTGGGAAACGGAGAGGAACCCGGGTGGATTTTTGTCGGTCTGCCCTCGGGCCAGGAGGAAGCTAGGGCTGATGGCCCCGGGGGCCCAGGAGGTTTGCTACTAACCTCTTCCTCCAGCCTTGCCAACACGGATGATAACGCGCCCAGATTGCGGCTCAGAGAGAGGCTCATTAACTGGAAGGTACACAATGAAGGCTCTCCTGGAGAGGAAGGCAGTCTTCTCCCCTGACCCCAGATTATTTCCGGTGAGGGTCATCGAATAAATCCACAGGTCACATCTGTTCAAAGGGAACTATTGCAATATTTGTTGACCAGGAGTGAGAGTTACATCTGAGAGGGTGTGTGTATATTTGTGTGTGATGTTGGAAGAGACGACTTTCCCACCCGTCAGAATGCGCACAATGGGAGGATATGAAGGAGTTTGAAACGACAACCAGTTCATATCCCCCTTCTCCCTCAGTCTCGTGTTTGAATAGTCTCCGCGTTTGAGGCAGAACTTTGGGCTGCAAGGTAGATTGGAATCCGCAAGATTTAGTGGTTAAGGAAAGCTTTGAAGTGGGGGAAATATTGTACAGAAAAATCTTGGACAGCAAAACCAAAAAGGGGAATGTGAGGGGGGAGGAGATAACAAAATAGATAATACAAGACACTTAAAAAAAAATTGGGTGAGGGGGAAGTATACCTCAAGCGGTAAAGCGCATGCCTAACATGCATGAGGTTCTGGGTTCAATCCCCACTACCTCCCCTAGAAATAAATAAATAAACCTAATTACCTCCCCCACCCCACCAAAAAAAAAAAAAAAGTCTTCTGTATTCTTCAAGCTTAGTAGGCATTCCTAGAGACCTCTGCTTTCTATGGCCGAGTCAGAGCTCAAATCTCTGTCCTTAGGGAGCTGCAGGTAATGGTGGTTTGTTGCTTTATAGTGAGAGAGCCCGATAAGGTGCCGGTGGCTGCAAGGTTTGTAGTGGTGACAGGCACCTCCTTTTAGGTCTTTTTTAGAGTTTCAGATTTGAAACTAAAGATGGTTCAAATTGTCTCTTCCCTCTCATCCATTTACCTCTAAATTCAGTTTCTCAGAATTTCTCACTGACTACACAAAGCAATTGCTTTGCTCCTTTTGACTGGGACCAGTATGTACCTGTCACTGCTTTATCTTACAGGAAACTCAAAGGTGACTTCCTTTCTCTTCTCCTGAAAGCAGTTGCTCATCTTGGTGTTTGTTTCAGAACATCTTTATTTAATGAACAATGGTTGATATTCAGCAGGAAACATACCTTAACAAAGTTATCAAATGCCTGGTACTAGAGCAAACAGGCATTAAAATTAAAAGGAAAGCATGTTAATCTTCATGAAATGATAATTCTTGAATATGTGAAATTAAACTGCATGCTCATTTCTTTAATTGGTCAGACATCTTCCATCTTTTTTTATTTCCTTTTTCCATTTGGCAAATTTAGAGACAGATAACATGGGAGAGAGAGGAGTTGTTACTTTCTTTTACTAAATAAACAATTGGATTAATAACAACTATTCCTATAGCTTGTGTAGGGCTTGTGACTAGAAATAAAAATATACCAATGCAAAGCAGAAGTATGTTGAAAGGATAGACAGGAAACTTCTACCATGGTGTTGTCCTTACCTTAACGAGCTGTCTCAGGAATTCACACTGTAAGTTAAACACACCCAATATTAGTTGCCATCCTCTCTTTATTTTTCTCAGCCCTAAGGCCGAAATTTCCCAGGGTTTTCTTCTCTTGGTGATCGCATACATTCCTATGGATTTTAATTCCATCTGTATGTTGATGGTTCCAAAATTTCTGTCCCCAGAAAAGAGATCATCCCTGAGCCCAATCTTATACTTCTATCTGCTTGACAACTTCTCAGGCATTTCAGCTTTGACCCAGCCAAAGCTGACCTCCTGATCTCACCTCTCCAGAACGTTTCTTTCTCGTCTTCTCAGCAACGTAAATAATTCCACCAAGCACCTAACTCATCATCAGAAACCTGGAAGTCATTTTTAAATTATCTCTTCTTTATTCTCCACTCCCAATCCATCACCAAATCCCCAGTATTCCACCTGCAAATACATGTGAACCTCACAATTCTGTCTTCTTTGTTCTACCCTAGTCCAGGCTGTATCTTTCACCAGGATTGCTGCAATAGCCTTGTTTGCTGGTTTCTCCTTGCTTCTATTACCTCCTCGTCTCTCCTGCTCACCTGGAAAACACACAAGATGACTTCTTTTAAACCATAAATTGTGTCTTGTCATTGCCATTCTTAAAAATGTTCAGACATTTTTTTGTATGGTAGCCCACCTGACCTGTATGACCCAGTCTCTGCTTACTTCTCCAAGCTCATCTTGAGCATCTTCTCTCTGACCTTCTGTGGCTTTCTCTTCGGGTTGTCACCCAGGCTAGTCCCCACACTCTGCATGGATGTCTCCATCTTATCCTCTAGGTTTCAGCTTCAAGAAAACCTCAGGGAGCCCTTCTCCTAAGAGATTCCATACTTTTTTAGCCCTGTGTCTGTTTCCTTTGCATCATGTTTCAAGTTGCAGTTATACGTTATTTTATTGTTCATTTGCTTTTTTTCTGTCTACCTGTAAGCGTCATGTGATCACAGACTATTTCGTTTTCTCTGTCCACGGTCTTGCATAGTATTTGGCTCTCAGTAAATATTAGTTGAGTGAATGAATGAGGAAATGACCAAACTCTGAAGATGAATATCTCAGTAAAGTGCTAATGTCCTGTATCTTTGGGCCACATCTCTTCCTGAGCTGTATATACATATATACACAAAGGTCTACAAGGCATCTCTACTGGGATTTCCATCAGCACACTGGACTCAACAGGTCCCAAACTGACTTCACTGCACACCCCGTTCCTGCAGTCCCTGTTTCCATCAATGAGACCACTATGCACTTGCCCAGTCCAGAAATCTGGCAATCGCAGGAGATTCCTTCCCTTTTCTCACTGTCTATATCCAGCTGGCCATCAAGCCCTGCAAAAATGGACACCTCCATCTCTTTCTCTCTTTTTCACTTCCTCCCCGGTTGGTCAGGGCCTCCCAGGTTCCCACCGGGTTTACCACACTGGATTCCTACAGCTCTCTTCTGGGCAAATGGATCTCAGACATGCCAAGCATGCCCCTCCCTTGAGATGGTATCCTTGTTCGTTCTTCATGGCTCACTTCTTTACTTCTTTCAGTTCAAACATCTTCTTTCAGAGATGCCTTTCTAAACCAGCCTACATAAAATAGCGGTCAACCCCCTTACTTTCTACTTTTAATTTTTTTTCTTGGCACTTATGTTATATATTTATGTGCCTTTTTGTTTATTATCTGTTTTCCCTCGTAAAACATAAACTCCACAAAGGTGGACGGGGATTTTGTTTGTTTGGTCATCACTGAACCCTCAGTGCCTCCGTGTGCAGACACTCAGCAAATGTTTTCTGAATGACAGTTCTCCTAACAATTCTCTGACCTGTCACCCTCCTTCATTCATCCTCTAAGCTGCCATATCAGAGTGATCCGCAAAACCCAAATCTGCTTCTCTCTTTTCTGGGGCACCCTCAAACTACATCATGAGGTCCAATCTCCTTAGCATACACTGGATAACTGTTGCCCAAGGCCACCTAGCTACCAAGTGTCAGAGCTGGGATTCAGATCTGTGTTTGACGGACTTCAAGCATCCAAGTCTTCAAAACTCTGTTTTTTCTGCCTCTTTATTCCAGAAACACCGGGACTTCTCAGGCTTATAACACCATGGGCTATTTCACACCTCTGGGCTTTGGCATTTCTATTCCATCTGCCAGAAATGTTCTTCCACTTCTTCCTTATTCACCTTATAAATTCCTACTCATCTTTCAAAACCCAACCCAAATGTCACTACCTCCAAACTTCACTGATCCATCGACCTGAAAGAGTCACTCCATTAGCTGTCCAACCACAATACTTTACACATTTCTGTTTTTGCATTATAGCTCGATGTAATTATTTATTCACTTGTTTTTCATCCACACAATGAGTATTCAATGACTATTGAATATTTTAGAGTCCAATTTTGATAAATGCTATGCTTAAGATGGATGAATATCACATTGAAAATTACAGTTTTGTTTTTTTTTAACCATCCTAATCTTCAGCTTAGCTGCTTCCAAGTCTTTCTAGACTCAGAACTTAATTGACTAGTTAGAGAAATTGGAAAGTGTAGCATTCAGCTGCTAATAACAGAAAGCGGAAATAACATTGGCTAAAATACAACAGAAATTTTCTTTTGCAGGACAGTTCATGGCTAGCATGGCGGCTTCACAGCCATCAGTGACTCCTTGTACATTTTTGTTCCACTTTTCGTAGTAGGCAGCTTCCATTCCTGAGGCCGCTTCATGGTCCATGACAGATGCTGGAGCTGCAGCCATCACATCTTTTTTAAAGACAAGAAGCAGGAGAAAGGGTCATTAGAAGCACGGAGCCACTACATAAAATTTTGTAGATCCTGGATACCTCTTGGGCTATATTCTAAAAACTCCTCCTGCCACAGCACAACAGATTTATTATAACTAAGTTAAAGCATCTTTCTACACGTAGCGGTGATTTTAAAAATTGCTGCAAATCCTTTTCTTCTCTGCCCAATGAGAGGTGGCGTGCATATCCACTTCATTCCAATCTGGGCAACCTTGTTTTGACCGATAGAGTGTGGCAGAAGAGATGCTCTATGACTTCCAAAGAGAGACCATCAAAGGCCACAGATCTCCTCTCTGGCTCCCCCGGGCAGCTAGTGCCAGGTTAAGCCAGTAGCCATGTAAGAAGTCTGAGTATCCTGAGACCGCTATGCTGGGCCGGCAACGTGTAGTCACTCCACTGATGGCCCAGCTGGGCTCTCAACCAAGAACCAGCATTGTCTGCCCACCCATGTTGGATGTCCCAGCTGACATCTTAGTGCAACCACAGGAGAAACCCCAGGGCAGAACTGTGCGGCTGAGCCATGCCCAAATTCCTGAGCCACAAAATTGTGGGCAAAATAAAATGGCTATTTTAAGCCGTTGGGTTTGGGGGATATTTCTTCACAACAATAGATAACTGAACATTACCAGACTGTTCTGACTAGTGTGTGCCAGTCTTTACCAAATTATTTATTTCAAACAACTCCTCTGGTCAGATCCTGTTTACACTCATGATGATCTGTCAGCAACTCTCTGTATCTCACCAGTTATAAATCCAACCATAGTTTCCCATAATTCCTCAGAAACTTTTTCCAGTTTTTTATATTCTGAGGCTCTCAGCCTAATAGTTTACCTAAGGAGCAAGTAGGTTACAGATGCAAGTACTCTTCCTTAATGTTCAGCGATATATTGCCTCTTCCTTTGGGGAGAAGCTTGCCTAGGACAATGTCAGATGGTTTGCAGGGCTCATCGACTCTCCATTCTGTGGTAAGAACTGGTTATGAGTCACGTGGCATGATTTCAACAGAGATTATTAATTATTCATGGTCTTTAAAAAAAGATCTCCTTAAAGACATTATGCTTTATGAGATAAGTCAGTCACAAAAGTACAAATACTGTATGATTCTACCTACACGAAGTACTTAGACTCATCAAATTCACAGAGACAGACAGTAAAATGATGGTTACCATGGACTGGGAAAGAGTGGAATGGGAAGTTAGTGTTTAATGAAACAGAATTTCAGGTGAAGATGGAAAGCTTTTGGAGATGAGTGGTAGTGCTAGTTGCACCACACTGAACTGTACACTTAAAAATGGTTAAATGATCAGTTTTATATTATGTATGTTTTACCACAATAAAGAAATTCTAAAAAATTCTCCATTCCAACACTCCCTATAAGAATCAAGACAAGCCAGAACTGTCTCCTGATAGATCACATCACAGTCCTTGGAGGGAAATGATACAGGACGACTGGGAGCTCGTTCTTGTTTAAAAGCCCCCTGCCGTAGTAAACAGGGAGAGAAACATTTTCCTCTGGTCTGATGACATTGTTTTATTATCACGAATCAAAAGTGGCCTCAAGAAAAAGTGGTTGCAGTATCTAATACCTGTCAAAAATAATGGCCTAACCAACTATAGTAAAATTAAATTCGTGGTTTGTGGGTGCTATTCTCAACTCATTCAGTTTCCTTTTGCAGTGAACTCACTCTGGAGTCCCATCAGAAAGCCTCGCGGTTCAGCGAGAGGTTCTGTGGGAGTCCTACTGATGTTTTCCTCCAGCCACTGTGGGTGATTAGGAAACTCTAGCTTTGAAATGTTTTCCATGCCCCAACAGTATGGAACTCCAGGGATTCAATTAAACATTTGTTCAAGTGCTGGAGCACATTCAAAGCAACTTCCTAAGGAAAATTTTGGCTCCCCCTTGAGATGCCCCAGCAGCCTACCTCTGAGGAAAACAGGGGTGGTCTTCATCGGTGTGAATACACTGATTTGCTTCTGCAACTTTAGTAGAAGGATGACAAACTCAGCATTTGTTCAGTGGTTTCCCAAACCCTATGAATCTGGACTCTATGATCCCAAAGTAATACCAACACTCTGGGCTCTTGCCAGAGGGAAGAATCTTTATTTTATTTGGCCAGGCTCCGAGAAGTGATATCTGGGGAAGACTGCCCAGTGGATATGTTATTTAGTGTTTAAAGTGAACCCCAATCCTGAATTATATTGGTTTAGTCTGCAATGACTCCCCTTCACCCAAGTCTTAGTTTCTATGAGAGGTTATTATAAGAAACAGGGCTGTGATACCCTCTTTTCTTTTCTGTAAAAGTGCTGTTAGGACGCTGCCTGTTACATCCCCAAGCAGATACTCCACATAGCAGATTTCTTTTAAAATTTAGTTTCATTTGAAAATAGGCATTCTTTGCATTTTTCAACAGCAAGATCAATGTCAGGGTTTTTCTCTCTTTGCCTTGGCTGCTAAGAAGCTCAGAACCAAATCTGAAGCTTCATCTCAGTAATCATGTTCACTCTTTGGGTTGCCTTATTTCAAGTTTCCATTTTTTTCTTTTCTGGCTTTCTATTTTGATTTTACCAATTTATTTGAATTGGAGTGTTTTCACTCATAGACCACCCAGATTCTTTTTGGAAAGAAGTATTAAGTAAACCACACTTAGCTCGTAACTTTTAACTCCCTTTGTGTCACCTCAGCTCAGCCTCAATTTACAGGAATTGGCCCTCAAAATGAGTGTTTAAGAAACTTCAAAAGGGAAGAAGGTGACGACTTAAAGCTGACAGAAGGAAACATACTGAAGATTCTAGAAGAGGCAATCCTGTACACAAAGTCTACACAAGGACTTTCTTATAGGGAAGTAACCTTTAGTGAATCCCTCCACTTATTTGGAGCCCAAGACAGAGCTGAAGTTTGGCCAGACTCAGTTTAATAAAGGGCCATCCTTCAGCCAGAAGTAATCCTTCCTCCACTGAACTCCCTAGTACTTTATTTAGAGCCTATCTTGGGGCATTTACACTTTCTACCCCTTGCCATCTTCTAACTTTCTTCCTATCACTAGATTAGATGATCTGTGAGGGTCAGAGCCCTACGTTGATTCATATTCTATCCCTTTCCCAATTCTTTCTTATCCTTCCTACCAGAAGAGGCTTGTCCAAATAGTCATTGAATGAAAATCATTCACATTTGCAAAACAATGTTCTTTCAAAGGTTTATCTGTGTGTATTACTCCTGGGAATCTGCTGCACAGGTTTGTCCCTTTCTCTGTAGTGTCAAACACTGGATCTTTGCCCAGACAGGATACCAAGATCTAAGGATCATGTGACATTCCTGGCATTGCTTTGCTGCCAGTGATGGTCAGCTGTAAGGTTTCTGGTAAGTAAATGGATGTGAGCCTCAGTAGGTCCTTTCTTTTCCTTTCCCAAACTATCCTGATCATTCATTCCACTACCCAAAATTGGTAATTTTTTGTTTTTCTCTTGTTTGTTTTGAATGATGGCAGTTGACAGATTTTGGAATACATTCCTAGAAGAAGATTTGGTTGAAAACCTGATTTGTATCAGTATGCCATTTGTGATTTTTCCCACGAGGGATGGGTTTTTAAAAAATACGAAATAGAAATCTGCTATAAAGAAATGTTAGCCAACTTCTAATACGAAGTAAAAAAGAAAAGAAAGAAAAGAAAAGAAACAAAGAGAAAGAAAAAAGAAAAAAATCTAGTGGCTGAATCCTTGCCAGGGGAACAGGACAGGGGGATGAATTTATAAAGGAAAGTCTGACGAGCTAACCTGTAAGAAAGCACATATGCATGTTATGTTTGCGGGTGGGTGGAGGCTGCAGTTCATTAGTATTTCTTAGGTGTCCCGAATGACCCACGGCGCGGCTTTTGTGCTTAAAATAGCTTTTGGGTCGCGTCCTCCCCCTCCCGCGGTAACAGTTAGCAGCAGTTCGCCGCTGCCCCCTCCCCGCCCTATCCGGTCGCGGGCCAGGCTGCTGCGGCGCCGGGAAAGCCCGGCGCGGGCTCCGGGGGACCGCCCCGCTGCACGGCGGCCCCCGCGCGCTCGCTGCCGCGGGTGATCGGGACGCGCCGCCGGAGCCGCCGGAGCCGCCCTTCGCTGGCGAGGTCTCGACCATTGCCGGCCTCCGCGCGGACCCGCCGGGACCCCCGCTGCCTGGGGCGCGGAAGTTGCGCCCGGGAACAACCAACGCTTCCATCCCGAGGACGGCGCGGGGAGCCTAACAGACATCTCTTCCGGCCGCAGGGGGACCGGGGCCGAGCACAGGGGGGCTGCTCCCCGAAGACGCGCCCCGGGTGTCCACCAAGGGTGTGCCCGCGGTGGCGGCGGCTCCCGGGTTTGCGGCGCGCAAGTGCCCGCCACCAGGGCGCAGCGAGGGGTTTTCCGTTGCTCCCTCCTCGCGGACGCCCCTGTCCTGGCCTTCCGCTCAGCCACGTCCCGGTGCGGGCGCGTTGACTTTCACCAGTTAGGGGCACGTTTAGAGCCGGCATTCGCGTTTAGAAGTATTATTAATAGTTGTAAGCGTTCCGAAGCGGGAGGGGCCGGAGTGAAAGTGGAGGGTAGGAGGGGAGAAGTGTTAAACTCTCTACCAAACCACGAGAAATCTAACTGGTTACGAGTTTCTGACGGCTTATTAACTTTCCCCAAATGTCCTCAGATTAGCCTGACAGCTCCTTCCCTAAAAATACCGAGTTAAAGCCCCCGACTCGGGAGCAGTTAAACGGTGTCACTGAATCCAGTCTCAGAGCCATTACGGAGTTAATTCACATAATAAGCAAATCATAGAGTTGACAGATTATTATATGAACACGGACAAATTGTTACATAAAATATTTTGATACTGATTGTTTTATTAGTAATGTTAAGCCTCTTTATGGCCGTTTCTGTTTCTCGGGACTGACATGTTAAACAATGCTCCCTGCTAAATAAATAAACCCAAACGGTGTGAACTAATTGTCTCCGTCATTTAACTGTACACTTTCATTAACATTATTAACAAGATTATTGATAATTCTACCGGATATTTACACGGGTAAGATTTTTCAGTAGCAAATGTTACCCACAGAGGGGGGAAAAAAGCCAACTTAAAGTGGACTTGAATAGCATCCAGGTGTGAAAACTGATCTTTTTGATGTTTAAAGATACATTAAAGGTTGTTGTATCCTAAGACTATTATGATTTTAAACTGCACATGCTTCAGCTATTAAAAGCAATTTCAAGTATTAATGACAACCACAACAAAAAGGTATAAGGGGTATAATTATAAGTCAAAACTTAGAAAAACATGTTTTGCCAACAAAGAAAAGGGAGTTCTAATTTATATTTCATTTTATCAAAGAAATCTCTGTGCAGTTTACTTGGTGCTGTATAATTAGGATTTTTAGTTTTAATAGAGCCATATGCATATAAGATCAGAATGATTAATAGGTATTTTGCTTATAAAAAGAAACACAGCAACTCCATCTTTACATTTCAAGTAAAGCTTCATTGACAAGGAACATTTTTAACCAATGAAAAGTCTTTAATAACTTAAGTGGGGTGTTATTTATCACAGAAGTAAATGAAAAGTCGAATTTTAGATTTAGCTGGGGTTATCACTTTCTCTCAGAACCTGGAATCTTTCCTATAAGATGAGGTGAACTTGGTAGGGGGGGACTGAAGAATTGGGAAAGAGGAAGAAAGAAACTAAAGAAATTTTAGCTTATGAATAACAAATACCTCAGTTAATCATTTACATCTTTTTCTTGTAAAGAATAAATAAAAGTACATTGGTAAACTTGTTACAATTTCCTGCAACACAGGCTCAATCAACACCTGTCCTGTCATTCTGTTTCTGGGCACTGACTTAACTGAAAAATACGTTTCCTAGTAAGAGAAGCAAGAAATCCAGAGACATCGCCTACATAGTGTTGTTTCTCAGGGGGCAGCTTTGCACGTGCAATATTAATAATCTTGAAGGGACAGGCTGTGGCATGAGGTGACCATTAGAGCAAACATCAAATTTGCCTCTCTATTTTTAAGAACAATCTGAGAACTGGAAGTATTTCAGAGGAGAGCATGGCCAGGATTAGAAATTTAAGGTACAGCAATTGAAAGTATTAAAGGAGTTAAGTTTATGACCCTGAGAAGGGAAGATTTAGGATGACTAATAATCATATTCAGATATTTAAGTAGTATCCTTAGAGAACTAGAGTTGGGACATACTGAAAGATTTAGTAAGAAGAAATGAGTCTTCAATGGCAAGGGGAGAATTGGGCATTATTGTCTGAAGATTGTCCTGATCATAAGGTTATTGAACAGTAACAAGTCACCAAGCAAAGCATTCACAAGACTATATCTTGACTATCTATTTAATGTACCTTAATGTTCAGAATTTTCTAGACCAGCTGGTGAAGAAAGCTGGACTTGAGAGGTCCTTCTGGTTGCTGGTTGTGAAGTTCTACACAGAAATAAAACATGTGCAAGTATATCCCATTGAGATATTGTTTTTGATCATAGGTTCTTCCTTTGTCGTTTCCGCCCCATATTCCTATAATTTATTTGAATTTTTATAAAAGTAGTCATCTGCTAGCTTGGACTGACTACACAAAGTCTCTAAACCTCATTTTCTTCAACTATGATAATTATTCCTATTTCACAAGTTGTCTTGATGATCAAATATGGTAATGAAGTAAATTCATGTTTTAAAAGGGTAATTATTATTAAAAGAAACTCTCTAATATTTATATTGTGGATGATGACTTTCTGTATTTTTTGTTGCTGTATTTGGTTGTCTTTTTCCAAAGTGGTTCATAGATGAAGAGCACACTTGCCTTTCCTTGTTTTCTAGCTGTAATTAAATTTTTTTTTTCTTTTGAGAAGTTAAATGAATACACTAGTGGAGATCTACCTTTATTTAGCATGATGGCTGAAGGAATAAAAGGAACCTCACTATTAGAGGTGAATATCAGATTTCTGATGGTGGTCCCGGTGACCCACCCCTGACCCAGTGAATCATGCACTCTAAGGGTGGGATCCTGAGATCCTAGTTTGAAAAAGCTCCACCAAATAAGATGCCCTCAAATCTGAGAACCCCTGTCCCAAGAGTTAAATTTATTGCCTTCCTTCTATAGCCAGATATGCCAGTCATGTGTGTATATTGAGACTACAGAATGATCTAGATTATGGTTCTTGTCTTCACTCCCCAGTCTTCAGGGAGATTGCAGAGATCTGATGTTCTCTGTCACCTGTGAGCTACTCTGGCTGATACCCCTTCAAACTCAAAAGGGCTGATAGATGATTGGTTCTCCTAGAGATCTCAGAGCCTAAACTTTAGGATGAGCTTGAAATTTGCATCCATCTCTTTTGGGAGTGTTAGATGTGCTCTTAGTAATTTGGCTGAAATAACAGGTGTCAATTGTGTCTACCCTAAACAAACACAGATATACAGTCAGCCTGCCAAACTTAGATTAGGCTTTCTGGAATCATCTGGAAGCATCTGAAAGATCTCAGAAAACCCTCCATAACCAAGGAGTATATTCTGTCTTTTTGGTTCCCCCAGATCCTGACTCTTGCTGAAAAAGAAGTCTTAGGATGCCTTGAGGGGTCCAGAGTGGCCCTGGCGCCCAGTCTGCTAGTCCTAAGAAGAAGAGGAACACCTTCCCTGAGGACACCCCTTTCATCATTCTGTTAAGCCCCAGGTCTTCAGATAACCAAGAAATGTCATAAGGGTTAGTGTGTCCGGGGGCTCCCGAGTTGCTAAGTCCACGACTGGTCCTTGGGCACCTCTCCCTCCCAGGCAGAGCTCCTCCTGACCCTGATGGTGAAATGCAACTTCTCTCTCCATTTGCTGATCAGTTTCTTATTCCCCAGCCTTCTGTGAAAAACTCAAATGTTTTACAGGCCTAATATAATTAACTTTCCCAGATTCTTCCTCTCTCTCTAGGCCTTTGTAGTTATGGAATGGCCTTAATCTTTTGTTTCCATTCTTTCCTATCTGTTGACATTTTCTTTTCTTCACTTTCCTCTTTTCCACATTATTCTTTCTATCTGGATATCATGACAGGAAGCCTGACTAGAGGAAGGCCAAAATTAACATATGAGGACCAGATTGAAAGACTAAGAGGCAAGGTGTTGGTTGAAAATTTTTATGGAGTTTAAAAGATCTTTTCAGAATAGGTGCTCAGGATAAAAGAGCAGAGGAAGAACATTTGGATCTCAGTGTTGCTTTTGAAAACGTAAGGATTTGTGGAGTGTGTGTGTGTGTGTGTGACCACAGACTTTATCGTTCCTGAATTCTGAGAGCAGCCAAGAGATTGGAAATAAGCCACATCAATCCCAGGACTTATTTTTCTCTGTCTCTTTTTTTTAAATCAAAGTATAGTTAGTTTACAATATTGTGTCAATTTCTGGTGTACAGCATAATGTTTCAGTCATATATATACATACATGTATTCATTTTCATATTCTTTTTCATTGTAAGTTACTACAAGATATTGAATATAGTTCCCTGTGCTATACAGTAGAAACTTGTTGTTTTGCTATTTTATATATAGTATTTAGTATCTGCAAATCTTAAACTCCCAATTTATCCCTTCCCACCCCCTTTCCCCCATGTAACCATAAGTTTGTTTTCTATATCCGTGAGTCTGTTTCTGTTTTGTAAATAAGTTCATTTGTGTCTTTTTTTTTTTTTTTTTTTAGATTCCATGTATGAGTGATATCATATGGTATTTTTCTTTCACTTTCTGGCTTACTTCACTTAGAGAAGGAAGTGGAGTGCACTGGGTTCACTTAGAATGATGATCTCCAGGTCCATCCATATTGCTGCTAATGGCACTGATTACCCTTTTTTGTGGCTGAGTAGTATTCCATTGTGTGTATATATGTGGTATATATATATATACCACATCTTCTTTATCCAGTCATCTGGATAAAGATGTCCATTCTCCAGGGACATCCATGTTGCTGCAAATGGCAATATGTTATAATTTTTATGGCTGAATAGTATTCCATTGTATAAATATACCACAAGTTCTATATCGAGTCATCTGTTGATGGGCATTTAGGTTGCTTCCATGTCTTGGTTATTGTAAATAGTGCTGCTATGAACATTGAGATGCATGTATCTTTTCAAATTAAAGTTCCCTCTGAATATATGCCCAGGAGTGGGATTGCTAGATCATATGGTAAGTCTATTTTTAGTTTTTAAGGAATCTCCATACTGTTGTCCATAATGGCTGCACCAAACTACATTCCCATCAGCAGTGTAGGAGGGTTCCAGGACTTATTTTTGATCATTCAGTGTCAGCAACAGAGATGAGAATAAAATACAAAATCTGTGAGAACAGTGTTTGTAACTTTACGTAAGGACCAAATAACAAGAGTGAGAACGTGCAGTGGTCTCTCACATCTCTCACATTCAATCTTTATGGAATTTGTTGCCAAAGCTGTTTTCTTCCGACTATTTTAATCTTTTCATATGTACATATTTTCAATTCCGTGCTGCCCTTCAATATGTCTTATAAGGTAAGCACATTACTGCTTCTTTATAAACCGTAAACTTTCTCTCCATTTCTACAGATGAGAAGACTGAGCTGCTTTTATTTGTAATCCATCTCTGAATTCTCACTAAAGCATGACCCCCTGTGCATCATCACAACACTAAACGCCTTGCAATTTACTTCTCCCCATTTGGACTGAAAAAAATCATGAAAGAGATCTTAGAAAAATAAGCTTAGCATTTCTAGAAGAATGGCATGAACATTTCATATAATAATATGAATTTTCATACAATAAAATGTAAAGACAGGAAGGGTCACACCATTGAGGACATCACCTTGTACACAAAACATTTGTCATTTTTATCAAGCTGTTCCACAAATTTGGCTTAGTTGGGGGCAAATTCTTGCCCTTTTCAAGGTGAAAGAGATTGATCAAGTTAAAACCATAAAAAGTTCTGTAGTTTCAGCTTTCATTTTTAGGATTATTGGAGTTTGAAATAATGAGTTCCAAAATCAAGGGTGCAAATTCTTAGAAAACCAAAACCAAACTAAAAATAATGGAAACAAAGAAGAGGTTCATTAAATATTACAAGAAGTCATTTCTCCAGCTTTGTAATTTTACTCCCCTGGAAATTTAAGATTTTACATAATTATATACCTAGTAAAAGTAAAATCATTCATCTGAGAAAGAATTGTATAACCTTAAGAAATGTACAAGAAAACAATTGACTATCTCACTAGACCAAGTGCGAATATTCAAAGTTTGATCAGATGTCTTACTAAAAGTCATTACATTTTTAGAAAGCTTTTCCAGGAGAGAAATTGATATTGTAAAATATTTCACAAAAACAAACAAAATACAATTCTGACCTTTGGAATTACCATGGAAAAGAAATCCAAGATATTGACGTAAGCTGAGAAGCATACCTGGGAATTTAAAAACATTTTACTTCTCTGCTTATCAGCTCCACTTAACAGGGGATGAAATACAGTCTGCTCTTTTCCTCAATTAACTTTCCATTCATTCACAAATACTGTGGGCCTGGGCCTGGAATTAGATCTTTCATTCTTAAGACTGCCTGACCTGTTAAAGTTTTCAACTAAGCAAGGAAACAAAATGAAAAGTGAACCAGCTCCAAGGAACGAATGCTGTTCCGTTAGGGTAGACATAGTCTCTCATCACAGTTCTACAAATTCTTGAGATTCTCTAAGAAGTGAAGATTCCCAAGTTTAATTTTCCTCTTAATCAGCAGTTAACAAATCTCATAAAAACGTTAACTGCTTACCATAGGGTAGAGAGAAGAAAGGGAGAAGGGAGGGAGAGAGAGAGAGAGAGAGAGAGAAGCATCAGATTTGGAAGGAGTTAGAGTGTTCTGTGTCCCTACTTCTCCTGTTTATAAGGAAGGAACAGTTGTTAATGAAGATCAGACCAAGTTAGAAACCAAAATCTCTGTTGTAGGGTCAAACAACTCATGGGCATTTAAATATTTAAAAAACAAAACAAGTTGCACAATCAATGTTATGCTTTAAATAACCTACTTAAATAATCTTGAGTTGTTTCAGATTTCATTCCACGAAGTAAAATGAAATCCAGAAACAGGTTTGTAACATACATACAAACAAACAGTAAGCACATATACAGATATCTGACTTTCAGCGTTTTAAGATTACACGCACCTGAGTCATTAAATTAGAGGAAGTGCCACAGGTCTGTTTTAATAGAACATGAAATAAAATCTTTTTGTCCTTCAAGCGGTTGGGATTACTAGTATAGAAGCTGATAAATAAGACCTTAAGTCTCCTTGGATCACACTATGTCATCATTCTAAAGGCTCTACATGTTTTCCTTGGAGAGTTAATAGAGTGGATCATGGGCCCCTCTAGGAACTGTGTGTGTCCCAGTATAATCAAGACAGAGCAGCCGGCGTGGGAACCATGCTTGGCTGTTTTAACCACGCCATTTATCACGATAATGAAACTCTGTCAAAAGCAGTGGTCAGGACGATGTATTACATGGCCGAATCATAAAGCATGGTTACCACCAGTACCCAAAGACCTCAAGACTTTGGCCACCTCACAGACTGGCTTGACGTTTGTCCTCTGTGATAGATCCTCTACACTCTGTCAACTGTATTTATGATATTGCAATGCTCCCTTGGTGTATGTAGAGGTAGGGTCAGTCTGCTTGCAATTTGAGGCAATTTTAATTTTTAACTCATGTAGTTGAGATCTTTGCTCAGTTTAGATTTGTAAGCTGGACCACGGGACCTTCCAGTTGACTAAGCACCATGCCTGTTGCTGACCATAGATGGATTTTAATCATGGATTTCAAATACAGCTGATGGAATACAGAGGGCTTGAGGCCCAGGACCAGATCTGCCTCCTTACTCCGTAATCCCTGCTCCAGTCCTTCCCCTCTGCCCCTTAATGTTATTCTTCACCCAGGTCTAGCTTACCTTTCTCAGAGGTGTGACTATAAAGATGCTATGGTGTTTTTTTCAGCATCCTCCTTTACTCTGTGCCCATCACCTCCACCTTTTTTTGCACCAAGGACTGACATGGGACAACTTCCTGCAGCGAAAGCGGGTTCAACGTGCAAATAGCTTTCAGTGAGTTAGCATTTAATTTTAACTCATAGTCCAGTGTAAATGAGCTGCACAGCATAAGGTTAATAGGTAGTATCTGGTGTAAGGAGCACTTCACAAGGACTTCATTTACAAGACCATCCCCAATAAACCCTAACTATCCCCATTTTACTGCTGAGGACAATGGGATCTAGGGGAGTTCAAGTAAATTGTCTAAGGTTACTCCAGGACAGAACCCGGCCTCACCCACATTCATCTGATACCAAAGCCTCATCGAAGCATTCAAGGCTACTGATTAGCCCATGAGCGTAACACCTAACACCACTCTATGCTGATCCTTTTTTTCACCGGTATCTCCTTTACTGTTTCCTTAAACGCCACTAGCCTGCTTTGTCATCCTCTGTCCTATCTGTGAGAACCACCTATAAGCTCCATTTAGAATCTCTTTAGCCTGGACTTTATTCCGAAAGATTGATTTCTTCCCTTCGGTTCAGGGTTCTTAACCCAGGATCTCAGAAAACAACTTTTAGGAGACGGGGTATCGGGACAGGCAAATGCCTTGAAATTGTAAATTTTCATGTATATAAACAAGGGCGCTTTTTTTTCAGGAAAAGTAGGCCTCATGGTTTCCATCAGTTTCTCAAGGAATCTGGGACCACAAAATATTAAAACCATGGCTTGATTCAATTTCCAAGGCATAGAAGTGTGAGAGAATGAACTTGCCTAGAAAGGGGATTCTTGGTGAAATCAGAGTAGGGCAAGAACAATTTACTTTGAACTTCACAAATCTGTCTGAAATTTTCAATATGACCTTTCAGAAAAGTTTTACCCACTATTTGGTTCTGCATGTCTTGTCCGTGATCAGCAACACATCAGGTGCAACGTGACAGGGGACAGTTATATGAGGTATGGTGTCTGTGGAGCACATAGTAGGCATTCTTAATGCACCGCATACCCAGCTGGCTCTTGGTGGAAAGGGTTCTTGGTCTCAGACTTGACTGCTGGAGCGACAGTGCCCCGAGTTTCCCGTACACTCAAAAAGAAGTTGAGGAAAGTGGGAGAGGTGGTCAAGATAATGGTAGAGGGTGCCTGGTAGCCACGAACAATCTCCTCAGGTTCCTGAAGATTGTTCAGTAGCTGCACGTTTTATGCTGTGGTTCACTTGGTCGTGCAAGACGAAATTACACACAGCTGTCTGATAAGATCCGATTATTTTTATCATCATGAAAGTGTTAGGAGAATTGGACACAAGTGAGATTTCATGCAAGTTAAGGAAGGTGTTTAGTGGTGAGTGGAGACATAGAAAAAATTGAAGAGGAAAAATGTACCTTTCAAATGAGAAAATATTCAAATGCAAGGAAAAGAAAGGCTAACGACTGATGAAGGAAATCCTAGTTCTAATTACTATTTGAGTATTAATAGTTAAAAAAGGTTGTAACCGCCGGATGCCTATACTTTCTCACTGATGGAGAACACAATAAAATCTTTAAGGAAAATAATTTCCTTCTGAAAAATCATGTTTTTTTTGATTTTTGATCTGGGGGTGGCAGGGAGATGGAAAGAGGGATGAGTCAGAAATGGTACTGTAGTTCTTTCTACTGAAAGTAAAGTAACAGGTCCAAGGTTAGCACATGTAACTAAAGCTTCGGGGAGCTGCACTGAAGATGGCAAGGAGTACTGTGAAATCTTGCCGGGGAGGCTGTGGGAGGCAGCTGGACTGACTCCAGGTCAATGATCCCAGGCAGAAGAAGGAGAGTCAGACTGGGAGGGACCAGGATGTACCATTAAAAGTCTTAAAAAAGAAAGACAAAAAGATGCTAGGAGACCATGTGTAGAGCATCTTTTGTGGCTCCCTAGGGAGCAGGCGACTCGGAGAAGGAAGCTGGACTCAGAGGTGGGTCTTGACCATAAGCTGGAAAGAATCTTCAGGATTAAGTTAAATGAAGACATTCAGCATGTGGGAGAGAATGGTTCTTTTAAAACCTGGCTAAGGCAACAAGACAACATGAAACTATAGTATTAGTCCTTCGATATATATGGTTTGCATTACCAAATTCTCTGGACACACAAAAGTCATACAAACTCATTGTAAAATATGTTTTACAGTGTGTACAAAACTATACAGAATTGTATAAACTCCGGATACAAACTGTAACATAAAAATCGACATGACTCCTTCCTGATCCCATTGCTTTTCCCAGAGGCAACCAGTGTTAGTAGTTCTATATGCACCAAACACACACATACACACACGCATACCATTTTTTCATATACATGTGTGTATTCTGTGATTTACTAAACAGTATATCACAGTCTTCTCACCATTTTAATTCATATAGATCTCCCTCATCCTATTAATGTTTGCAGATTATTTTGGAGAATCAAATACTGTAATTTATTTAACCATATTCCTTCCACAATCCTATCTTTAGCAGAAATCTCTCAGATGCCCTTTCATTCATTTATTTATTCATTCATTGGATCCTGAACATCCATAATCAGTATGGCGTCATGTCAAACACATGGTTAGTACAAAGCTGTAAAATATATGCTTTTTATACTCAAGGCTTAAAATCAAGTGGAGGAGATAAGAACCTAGTTGTATTAATCTGGTTGTAAAATATAAGACAGTTTAAAGCCACACTGAATCCTTTCTGCTCTAAGCAAAGTGTTAGTAGGAAGGGAGTCAGTGTAAACAAATAAATAACCAGTGTGCGGCCCTGGATTAATGCTGCATGGGGAGTATAAACAAAGAGCCACCAGAGTTCAGAAGAGGGAGAGCTGGCTTCCAGCAGGGCTCTCCCGCTCCCATCCCCTCCATGCAGCCCCACCAGATCAATCTTCCACAGCAGTGCTTTGATCATGCCACCGTCCTTCCCAGAAACCTTCCGTGACCCTCCACGGCCTGGCCTCTTTTCCCATCTGCTGCAGAAATTACTCTATCCGTGTCACCGTTCCATTAGAATAGAGGTCATTGTGATAGGGTTGAAAGTAACCCGGCGTTGTTACAAGGCCTGGGTGTGAAACCTGCTTCTGTCACTTCTCAGCTGGGTGACCTTGGGTAGTCCACACAGCTTCCCCAGATTTGGCTTCTTCATTTGTCAGCAGTTGATATTACCCATCTCATGCATTTGGTATGAGAATTAAAGCAGAGTGTGGGTGGAAGTTCTTCGGTAACAATGAAGTGTTTTGTGAGTATGAGAAATACATGCATATGTGGCGTAGAGATTTATAAAGGCACCGGATCATCATGTGTTTATAAATATGTCTAGTACTTCTGCATGATAGGCCTGGAGAAAAGCCTTGATATGTGTTTTTGACTCTGAAGGATGGATGGGATTTTGAGAGGAAAATGGGGGAATGGCATGAGAATATGTAAAGGGGCTGGAAGGCCCACAGTGTGTTTGGGAAACAGCGGATCATCTGACCCGCTCAAGTGTGAGGTTTACCCAGAGGGGAGCAGGAGCTCGCACTGGGAAGAGCTGGGATCAGCACTTGTGGAGGCTCCCAACTGCTGGGCCAGGAGGTCTGCACTTGGCTCAGCAGGCACTGGGGACCACGAGAGGCTTTTTGAGCAGAGGAGTAGTGTGACTTGAGATGGTTAAATGCCCTGCATTCTGAGGGACAGACAGACAGACAGATGGTCAGAGGTAAAGAGGGTCCCTGAGAGACTGTGGCTAGGCCAGGTGGCAAATGAGAAGTGACCGAGCCAAGATTCTGGCAGAGGAAATGTAAAGGAACAGAGGTAAGTTAGTGAGGTTGTTGCGAAATCATTGGTTGGATTCTTCTTGGTCATTGATTGTCCCCTGGGGAGGAGGAAGAAAGACAGATGAAGGAGATTTTAAGCTTGATGGTGACTTGTGGTTGGGAAATGTACCCACTGAGGACCGCAGGAAATGGGGGTTGAGGAGAAGTGCATTTATTTGCCTGGGATATGGTGGCAGTGGAGGAGAAAACAGAACATGTAGCCAGCAGTGATGACTGAACTAGCCTGGGAGGCAGCAGCCATGGCCCTGGGTAGTGCCCTTTGGTTTCTCACAAACCTCACTGATTCAGAAGCCGACTGAAGCACACTGTTAGTGTTCTCTGTGAATCCAAAGAGTATCCAGAAAAATAACAGTGAAAACGTGTCTTGGGGAGACTCTTACGTCTTAAAGGAACAAACTGTTTTCAAAAACTGACTTATTAGAAACAATTGACTTGCTGATTATAATTTATTCTCAACTGTCTCTTCTATTCATGAAAGAGTTTCCTTCAAAGGATTTGGCTTCAAAACTTTATTAGCCCTGTTTCAATGACTGTATATCCTTAAAAGGAATCCAGATGCATTTCTCTACAAATAGTCTTCAATTCAGGCATTTTACCAGTTCAGACCCACTTTGATTTCTAATATGTTTGAATAAATAAGGCTATGCCACAAAGCTGATCTGTTTCCTGAGGATTTGAGAAAAAACTTGGAAATCAGTTGTAAAGCACTGTTTTCTAGGAAAACCCACTACTTTGTAGCCAGAAGATGCCCAAAGCACTATAATTGAGAAAAATCCTTCATCTGCATTATTCACCAAAGGAAACAGGAATTTCTTCCCATTGTCAAAACTAATAGAAATTTCTCTATTTTACGTGGGTTGACTCCATTTCATCTTATGATCTGCTATTATGTATACTGAAAGAGGCAACAAAATGTAGTTCACCATAAAAATAAAAGTCATTGAAGTGTAAAAGAGAATTTGTCATGCAAATAGATTTTCACACTGGGACAGTCACTAGCGCAGGGAAAATCAATGGTGTAAATCCTAGACTTTAAAAATACACAACTTCATATTGTCTCAATTTTTTTTTTTTACCAAGATCTATACTGCATTTTAAAGGACTGACTAGAATTTTTTTTTTGGTGATTTTTATACTTGAAATTATATAATGAACCTTCTTGAAAAGTTACCAACATAATTAGAAATAGTAATTTTAGATGCTAAAACATTATATCGTTGGAGGTGGTGATTGGATTCAAAAGCAGCAAACATGTTTGTTGAGGGAAGTAAAAGCAAACACTTTGGAAACAATCCGTCAGCGTAGGTAATGGAGTGTCAAGAAATGGATAGTCTTTTTGACCAGTTCATTGCTAGCAGCCACTGAGACTAATATCAAATGTCTTTTTTTTTTCCTTTTTGAATAAAAGAAAAAGTGTTCACTGTAGAAGTCTAGCGAAGGCTGCTGAGGATATGGAAACACTGGAATGAGTGTGTGGCTGTGAGAAAGAGCCACAGAAGTCTCTATCTTTACTCCATATGGTCCGAAGTGAGTCTGATAGGATTTCAGATCATGGTCGAAATAGCCCAGGGTCCTGCAAAGCTCCTGAATGAAAACTCCGAACTTCTGTATCAAAACCTCAAATTCAGGCCAAGTTTGCTGAGAGGTTTGCTGAGGCTGGAGAAACTCTGAGTGAACCTGCCTCCAGTCCTCAACTAGATAGGGGTACGCTTCCAATGAACCTGAGATGAATTATGGTTTCAGGTGGAAATCAAGCGAAACTCAGTTTCAGCTGTGCCTCCGTGTAAACTTAGAGTGAGACTCCACATAAGCCAGAAATGTGTGCTCCTTCCCGGCTTCTCGTGAACCTCACACACAGAAAACACCAAACCTCCAGCCGCTCAAGTTAATGAAGTTTTTGTAACAGGCATGCTTTTGTCTTCTACAAAAGTATAAACCCTCAGCCACATCACTTCACTGGGATGGAGGCTTTGGGATTCCTGCAACAAAGGATGAAGGTACCGATGTTCTGGACATGTTTCGTGTGAATATCTGGCGTAGTACCTCAACCCATCCTGAAATAATAGTTTGTGCTGGTAGCTTTTTTTCCTCCACTTTTTAAAAACTCTTAATTTCCTATTTAGATAAAGGCTTCAAATCTACAGACTGTATAGAAAAAGATTCTAACAGACCACCATATCCCATCCAGATTTAACAGATGCAAACATTTTCCTATATTTGCATCAGATGCAAACACTTCCTATATTTCATTTTAGAAATAAAATGTTGCAGATACAAATTAAGACCCTGTCCTCTTGTTCTCTGTTCCATTCTTCCCTCCCTCCGTCCCTTGAAGAAACCACTGAACTCATGTTGCCGTAAATCAATCCTGTGTATATTTTTGTACTGGTAGCTTTGAACAAAAACTAAGTCTGCTGGATAGACATTATCCAAAATCCTCTGCTGGCAGGATGCACAGTCCTCCATCTCATGAATAGAGAAATCAAGAGGGCCGGATTTCTGGATTACTGATGTTAAGGCCCAGTACTCCATACCCACAGGCCATTTGAGCACAGAAAATGAGGAAAAGCTACCTGTCCTTGGCCCTTGCCATACCTGTCCTGTGTATGCCACCTCTCCGAAGATGAACATAATATGACTTGAGGACCTCTAATAACGTTGTGAGTCCCCCCTCACAAAGAAGGAGGGACTGATCTGGGGGCAGGTAACTGGGGAACTGGCTGTTGGAAACTGAATTTTTCCTGGGTAGGCAAGAGATGTCTGCCCCGGCAGAGAAGTGGGAGGCAGGCAGAGAAGGGGAACAGCACCCTGGGGTAGGGGAACTTCTTCATTAACAGCACCCTAACAGCACCCTGAACGTAGGCCCAAAATGGCTCACTGAACATTAGCACATTAGCCACTGTGTGTGTGTGTGTGTGTGTGTGTGTGTGTGTAGGAAAGTTGAAGGAAGGAAAGCAACCACATTGCTGTAACAGTGATAAGAAGAGAATAGACTATAGCAGTTAGAATAATTGGATCCTAAGGATAATTCAGGAGTCACCAGAGATGTTGGTGTGGATGGAGAGCAAGTTGGAAGAAGCTGGGGTTCCAACAAGGACACAAGTGCTGGTCCTTCCAATCAACTAGAGCCCTTAAGTTTGTCGCCCTTATGACTCACATCCTTTGCTTTTTACCCTCTCAGACTAAATGGCCTGGCCAACACCATAGCATGACTATAATACATACCCCTTGCCCCGACCTGTCCCACCAGTGTGTCCTTCATTAAAACAGGGTTTGTGAGAATTTGAACAATTGCAGAGCTGGAGATTAGCTCGTATCATTTAAGAATTAGTGTATAATAAGACTGTAGGAAAAATGCATACATGTGAGGGAAGTTTGAATTATTCCAGAAATACAAAGAGCTGATAATTCCATTAAATTCTTTCCTATCTATTTGCAATTGTCCGAGGACTCTTTGTTTTTTTTTTTTTAATTTATTGAAGTATTCTCAGTTTACAATATTGTGTCAACTTCTGGTATACAGCATAACGTTTCAGTCATCCGTATACCTACATATATTCCTTTTCATATTCTTTTTCATCATAGGTTACTGTAAGATATTTATTGAATATAGTTCCCCATGCTATACAGTTGAAACTTGTTGTTTATCTATTTTATATATAGTAGTTAGTATCTGCAAATCCCAAACTCCCAATTTATCCCTCCACCCTCCCTTCTCCCCTACTGGTAACCATAAGTTTGTTTTCTATGTCTGTGAGTCTGTTTCTGTTTTGTAACTAAGTTCATTTGTGTCTTTTCTTTTTTTAAGATTCCACATATGAGTGATATCACATGGTATTTTTTTTTTCTTTCTGGCTTACATGACTTAGCATGATGATCTACATGTTGCTGCAAATGGCATTATTTTATTCTTTTTATGGCTGAGTAGTATTCCATTGTATAAATATACCACATCTTCTTTATCCAGTCATCTGTCGATGGACATTTAGGGTGTTTCTGTGAGAAGACTTTTTTAAATGATTAATCAGAAAATGGAAAGCTGGAGCTAAAAACTACCATCGACAATAAGATTATACGAAATGTTATTAAAAAGATGTGAAATACAAAAATATGGTTTGGTGTTTAAAGCAAACAGTTTCTTAGAAGCAAAGGACAGGATGAAGAACATGTCTCCTACTTGTTTTCCTAGATGACAAAACACATCCTTAGAGATTTGAACTTAAAATTTTGTTACATGCCAAACTGGAAATATTTTGGTTGCATTTTAAAATGTTCGATTCTAATTAATAAGATATATGCAGAATCTTAATACAAAGTGAAGTGGGGGTAAACAAATAACCAGTGGCTAGAGTTAACATCCCTTTGACATCTGTTTTGACTACCTTTGTGCATTTTACATATTTTTTTAGCTAAAAACTTAATGAATTCACAAAACAAAATTTACAGATTATTTAAAGAAAAATGTAAAGGTATGCTTGATATAAGGAGTCTAACATTTTTGTTGTTTTTGTTTCTGATGAGAGGCATATCAAACTTGGATTTCTGCTTCCTGGCTTTGGTCAGATTCTCACTCTTGAACTTGGAAGTTTTATGTAATAAAATTAAACAACAGTTGACTAAAATAAGATGTCACATACTTTTGAACCAAAATTTTTCTGATCTATGGAGCAGATCTGAGTGATAGAGTTTTAACATAATGCAGTTTATTCCTAAAAACTAAGAGTCTTTTCGAGATAACTTTTCACTTTTCAATCTCTTTCTCCTCTCTCCGTTTCTTCTGCCCATCCTTTACCTCTGTCCCACACAGATCTAGCCAACTGGAGGAGTGGTTTTTGTTTGTTTGTTTGTTTTTAACCACAAAACATTTTGCCTACTACTCTTTATTGACTTTTGGTTTTCATTCCACACTCCAGTATGAATAATCAACTGAACAATGCCTCTAGTGTAACCTCAATGAAACCAACATACAAACTGGCCTGATTTCAACTTAAAGGTAGAGGCAGTTTCCCACATACCTATTTTCAGGTATGTGACTCAAATTCCCTTCTAGGATTTGCAGAAAACTCCTAGTAACCTTTGATATGTTCGAACTTTAGAGTAGGGAGAAAAACAAAGAAACTTGATTTTTCTTAAGGTGAATTTATTTCTATAAAAATTAATGATTGTAAATGAAAACTGTCTGATGAAAATGAAAACTAGATGCTGATTTAAACCTAGGCTCTTAGTACACGGACGGCTCCTGAAGACCTTTGAACAGTTCCCTTAAATATGATGAGGTCAGCCTCCAAACACTGAGTCCTTCATGGGACACCAAAACTCAGATTTGGAGTAAATAATGATCAAAAGACAATTCTTCAGCCCTAACCTCTACCCCTACACCCCTACCCCCCACTTTCCCCTCTATGCAGTGGAAATTGAATACAAACTTTAAATCATCAACTCAGTATGAACTCCTCCCCTTCCCAGTTTCCTTACTTGTGTTTTAACATCTCTGACATCTTACAGTTAATGGTCTCTAATAATCAGTGTTGGCCAGGTGGGAAGTGTTGACATAATTGTCATTGCCGGTGTTCCCATAACCCTGAATTTGGTCGGCATTCTGGAAGAACGGCTGGATACCTACCACTCTTCAATATTTTAGTCAACAAACTATTGAAAGATAATTTGAGGAAGAAATATGAATTCTGGCTGTTGTCTGAAAATCTTCCTTTGATCTGGAGAGATCAAGCAATAACCAGCATTTGCAGCTGTTGAATGTCTGTGACTTGAAGGAGAAGCCCAGAGGTAATAGTGGAGCAAATGCAACATTTTGATAGCACAGAGAGCAGTACTGTGTGTGGAGAAAAATGCTGACTCAAAAAATGATGGAAAAAGTTGACTGAATGAAGCAGCTTGAGGGATAATTTGCTCTAGTCATTTCGCTCATATTTTCCTTTGTATGTGTGCATGAGCACAATATACGCTAAAGAAAAATCTGTCTAAATAAGCTTAAATGAACTCTTTCAATAAAAACAAAATAAAAATTGTAAGTTACCAAAAAAAAAAACCGCAAACAAAAAACCCCTCAAGCCAACAGTATGCCATTTTAATTGGCAGTACCTTTCTTTCTTAATTCTACCTGAAATGTTGGTTAGTCCTGTGATCGGTGTTATCTTGGATTTGATGAAATACAAACACAGTTCTGTTCTTTGTGGAGGGAAACAAAAGAGGGTGGGAGTAGATAAAGAGGGTGAGCTTAGGAAAGGAGTGATTTCTCTGACTATCTTATGAGGCCTTTTCTACAGCTTCCTGCTATTTAGAAGTCCAAAGCTGACACTAGCCACTGGTTGATTCTAAAGATAGCAGACAAGAACTTTACATGGGATTAAAACACGTGTGCCAGACACCTTCAAAGGGAGAAAATGTAGCAAGAGGCAAACAGTGTTATTTATTTTATGACCTTTCAGTTGACCATCAACACTTGGTGTTCCTACAACACTTGGTGTTTCTTGGTGATTTCTAACTGTAGGCTGATAGAACTTTGATCCTTTGAGGCGGGAGGTTTGTTTTCACTTCCACTTTCCATTCTTACAAAAACTGAAGCCAATCAATGCCTCTTGTAAGACCTGAGTCAAGTCGTTGACTTTTGGGAAATAACTGTAGTCCTCTACTTCTGCCACTCGACAGTGTGCTGACTCTATCTTCAGGGCACTGACAGTGCTGCACTTCCTTCACGCTGAGAAGCTGGCTGTCTAGTAGAAGAGGTAGCCCTGTAAATAACTAAACCCTCAGTGTAACTGGACTAGGCAGTATTTACTACGGAACCTATCTGGGATGTACTCAGTGTCCTAAGTGCTCGTCCCCTCTGGATTTTGTCCAAGAGCAAGAGCGAGAAGAGTCCCGGGAGGAACACTGCATTCTTATGGTTCACTGGGTTTTCTTGGGAAGCGAAATGATGTAAATTGCAGATGAATCCATCTACTCTCCAGACTGTAGGCACTAGCTCCCCTACTCACACCACAGGAACCCCAAGGCGGAACTCTTTCTTGTTTTCTGGAACGTCGGAAAAATCAAAAGAGATATGGAGTTACTTATAGTTATTTTTGAAGCAAACAACTGACTCATATTTATAAATAGAAGTAGTGAGGTATAATGGAAAGAACAAGGCTTTGATGTGGGTCTGAGTTAGCACCAAAATGGTGTGATCGTGGGCAGATTACCAAACTCCTCTGAGTCCTGATTTTATAAGCCATGGCCTGGGAAGATTACATGAGATAAATTAATCACTGGCTTGTAGAAGCTCAATAAATATTCATTCCTGTGGAAGACAGTGACTGTTGGTATCATTAAGTTTATAAATCACTTTGTAGAATGTGTGATATTATAAATAATGCTACAATGAACATTTTTCTGCACAAATCTTTGTCTAGTTCTCCTTTTTTTTGTTAAAATATGTTCCTATCAAAGAAATGATGAGATCAAGGGTATAGACATTTTCAAAACAGATTTCAACACATAAAAATCTTTTCAGAAAAATTCTTTCACTGAGTAAGAGAATGCCTTCCTCACCTATACCTGATGGGCGCTACATTTAATTTTTCTTGTTTAATAGTATCTTTTATTGAAGCTTTGCTTTCATTAGCCTTTTTGATTACTTATGAAATTGAACTTTATTCTTTATTACTTATTTGCATCAATCACACTTTTTCATGAAATAATTGATTTGTGAATATTCATTTCTCATGTAAGTTTTCATACATACTAGAGTCTGATTTTGAATCAACTATGTCTTCCATTGCTATGTCCATCCAAACTTGTATCAATATCACATTGTTTTAATTATCATAGCTTTACTCCAAGTTTGAGTATGTTTTGAAAAGCCTTAAGACCACTGAGCTAAAAAATAACAAGGCATCGTAGGGTGCTGGGGAAAAAGCAAAAAGAGAAAAAAGAATTAGTGAGACCTAGTCAAAGACAGAATGTTAGGAAGCCTCAACAGACTTCTCAAAGGCTTGCCTTTGAAATAAGATTCAGAAAGCCCCTTAAGTCTATTACGGATCACGACAGAGATAAAAAGATGGACAGGGAGAGAGTTTTTTCTCTGTACTTTGGTCAGCCTCAGTGACCAGAAAACAGGTGATGAGTAGATCCCATTGTGTATGCATTCAGTTTCCCAAGGTACTTTTTTGTTCATCTGCAAATCATATCATATCACTTTTTCGTTGGGAAATTTCCAATCACCTACCGTTACTTAAGAGTGAAATCTACCTGTCACTTACAGGGCAATGAATGACCTGGTCCCTACTGGTCTATCCAGCCCTATCTTCCTTGAACCCTCCCCTTTCTGTGATGGCAGGAGAGGATCTGAATTGCCTGTAACCATATCCCTTCCTGCTCAGCACCTCTGCAGCTCCAGCTGCAGCCTCATCCCTTCTCCCTCCATTCTCCCGAGTTTTTCCTCTGACAAATCCCCATAGTTCTTCACGTTTCAGCTCAAATAGAATCTCCTTAATCAAGTCTTCCCAGCCTTTCTCAGCTGCTCCCCTTTGTGCTTTCTCCATCCTTCCACCATAGCAGCTTCTTTATTTCACAGACATGTGCCCCTTAGGGGCAACGACCATGTTGTTTCATCTTTGAATTCCTGGTATCTAGCTTGGTTCCTGGCACAGAATGAGTGACTAATAAAGAGTTGTCAAATAAATAATGAGACACGGATGGATCTTGTACGCCATGTAAGAGATACAGCCACTTCCTCCCCTCCTTGAGAAATACTACAGAGTTAGAAATGAAACACAACTCTGCAAAAAGTTTTTTCAATATTAGTCTTTTGAGTTTTTTAGTTTATTTTTTGCTATTGCCAGAAGGACATGCTGAAGATTTTTCCCTATCTATCTTATTGAGGGATGCAGAATGATTATAAAGTTCTTTTTGTAGAGAGGAAACATATGCCTGGGATAAATGTGGCTCATCCAAAGAAGATGAGCGATATCTCTGAAAAAGCACCATGATCGTACAAAGATAGGAACTTTCACAAATCCACCCGCTCGCTCATCAAAAACACAAGTAGGACAAAAACTCTCAGCACCTTCTGACCACAAAACTAAATTATAAACTTTCAGCTGCCAAGCATCACTTCAGATCATGTTCTTGTTTCTGACTTTTCCAGAATTTTCCAGCCTTTACAGGAATCTCAGTTTTGGTGCTAAAAAAAGTAAGGCACATCTTCAGGACAGAGCTGAACAAAAACCCCCACTGGCCTCAAAGTCCAGTGCTTCTGGGGACAGTCCCTGGGAAGTGGGCTAGACAGGAAGAAGAGCCACCCCTCACTTTTACAAGTTGTAACAGCCTTCCAGATCGTGTCTGTGGTCAATGACCGGCCAGAACTGGCCGGCCTCCAGCAGGCTTGTTTAGACTACTTGATGAGTTGACACAAGCTACGACTCTTTCCAGTGCTATTAGTGTCTGAACATTAACAAGCAACAGTGTTCACTGAGACTATTAAAGAGAAGAGGCATTTTAATCTTTGTTTTGGAAGGGAGCCCTCCAAACAAACCCGTGGTGAGGGAACCCTTGTGAGCCAGTGCCTGGATGGCAGCAGCGGTCGACGGGATGGGCTGAGTCATTGCTGTCCAAGGATCCTCTGCTCAGGGATGGGGAAGAAGGGAGGGGACACCCCAGCCCCCCACCCTTAGAGAAAGAAAATGCTAAATGCACCATATGACGAATTTTCAGCACTCTGTCAGCAATACTATACGTTTAAATTCCAAGCAAATGGTTCACAAAGGAGTCCCTTACCTTTGCTAACTGCAAAATCAACAAACCTCCAGGAGAGAGGGTTTCTCACCTTACAAAGGAACCCATGCAATTTAGAGGCTGCTAGGATGGTATTTAGAATTATGGTTCTGGGAACTGGTGTGGTTCCCAGGTGTGTCCCCCTGTCAATGGGGATCTTAACTAAAAGTGTAGAGACGGTGGCAAGAATGTGACACATGAGGCTCTATCTGTCTCCAAGAGTGGGCATTCCAAGCCAAAACAAAGGCAAGTGGTTCACAGGCAAAGGAGAAATGTGTGCTGATCTTTGCTTCTTTTTCCTTGTTCTTTCGTCAGCAAACATGAACGCAAAGAGTCACAAAACTTAGAGGTTGAAGGAAATTTAGAGGTCTTCTGATCTAAGATAAGTCTGCTTTGCATATTATTAAGCTAGAAAGTTCAGCAAATGAGGGCTCTAATCATGGTTTTCATCATATAGTAATAGCCATTTACTTTTCCCCCTGGAGACTTATAAAACTAGAATGAGAGAAGATAAATCTCTGCATCCGTGAATATGAATCAAGAAGAGTTGGTAGGATCTATGACACATACTGAGTTTGTAGAGTATGCATCAGTGTTTATTTTTAATCATTCTTAAATAGAGTTTGCAAACAGCAAGAAATTATTGATGGTTCCACAAAATCTGTTTTCCAACCATTTGGTTAACTGAGTCCTTCATCAATTTGATTTATGTAACAGGGGCTGAAATGAAAAACAAAAGATTTTTAACTGCAGATTCTCTTTCATATGGAATAAAAGTGTTTTAAAATGGGAGTGAGAGATAAGTAAAACCATCATGTAATATTCAAGCTGAAGAAGAGGAGAAATCAGCCCTGCCTTTCCTTTCATCCTTCCCCTTCCATCACGGAGGAAAACATAAACAATGGATTGTGACCGCCCACTCAAATAGTAATCTGATTGAAATTCTTGATCTTGGAGAACAGTAAGAGGAAGAAATAGTTACAGCTTCAATTATATTTGTGATTGCAACCAGTGACTGCAAGCCGGTTGCAAATATTTCTGTGTTGACAACAGTAGGAGTGATGGAAGAAATGCCTTGTGCCCATTTTCAAGATGAGGAGGTATATATGCTGGTGATGACCTAACATTATCAGAGACAATAATGGCAGCTGCCTTTTGCTTCATGTAGCTCTTTCTTTCATGCATACTATGCAGTTTAGAAAGTTAGTAGTCTCAGATATTAGTATAATTGCCTCTGCCTTGTTCCAGATTTGAAAGTAGAGCTTTAAACTACCAGTCTCCCATTCAAGTCTGTGTCTTCCACTGTGGTAGGCTGACTAGTGGCTCTCTCAAAATACCCGGGTCCCGATTCCTAGAAACTGTGAAAGGTACCTTGTACGACAAAAGGGACTTGGCAGATCTAAGTTGAGGTTCTTGAGCTGGGAAGGTTACCCTGGATTATCTTGGTGGGTTCTAAATGAAATCACAAGTAAACTTACAAGGGAGAGACTTGATTATAGAGACAAGGAAAAGGCCATGTGACCACTGACACAAAAGTCCACACTGTTGTCTTTGAAGATGGAGGAAGGGGTCACGAGCCAAGGAAAGCAAAAGAGTGCAATTCTAGAAACTGGAAAAAGCAGGGAAACAGATTCTTCCTCGGAGTCTCCAGAGGGCGGGCAGCCCTGCTGACACCTTGGTTTCCACCCAGTAAACCCATTTTGGACTTCTGGCCTCCAGAACCGTAAGAGAATACATTTCCTTCGGGTCACTGAGTGTGTGGTAATTTGTTACAACAACCATAGGAAACTAATACAGTCACCTTTCCTTTCACTGGCTTTGTAAATCACTCACAAAATCAACATTTTATGAATTATAGTTGATGCACGTGGGAAACCTGGACTACCTAAGAAGTTGCGTCGTGAGGCAGCACATTAAATTGAAACACTCTGCCCCTTTTAAATCAGTCATCTTTGGAAAGACACTTTTGCTCAACTGTTTTTTGGCTTGCAGTTTCTAGCTTGTGTAACACAAGTTAAATAGTCTATATTTCTAGCATTATTCTGTTTTTGACACAATTTTTATTTAACCCTTCGTTTCTATTACCCAAGATTTAAAATTTTCCAGTTTGGGCTCATTGCTCTTTTTAAAACAAGTTGTCCTTTCCAAAATAGGTTTTTTTCCCCCCTTCTGAGAAATTAAATGAAGTCATGGTGGCGGGCTATGTCGAAATGTTTGTCCTTTAAACTATTTTTAAAAAACCTCTGGGATCATCGCATTCTCAACATATGAAACGGCATAGGAGCGTTAAGGTCCTTATGATCAGTAAGAAAGTGATTCTGGAGAGAAGAATTGTAGAGAGATGATACTGATGATCTACATGCTTCATTACCAAGCCTGTTTTTTGAATGTGAACGCTCTCCTTCCTGGTACACTAATATTTACCTATGACACCTTTGTGAAAATACTTTCACTACTTGTCAGACTTTTCTCTTATGTGATCTCCTTAATTCATCCAACACATATTAATTAGTACCGGACCATGGGCTAGATAACAGGGAGACAGTGTTAAGTGAAGACCCCGGTCCTTGCCCTCAGGGAGCTTGTATTCTTATCTCGAATCGAATTTAAATTCCTCATTACCAATCTTTATCAAATCTCCCATGTTACGAATTTCTCTTCCTTTCTCTCCAAGGGCATACCAGCTTCTAAATAAACTGGTAAAAGAAGTCATGCTCTCTACATATGAAAAGTTACAGAATTTATGGAGCTTGGAATCCTATTAGGGAGAATACTCTTTTTCTTCCTTATTGGGTTTACAATTACTCTCTTGCCTTCTGTACCCCCTCAGCCATCCGGCTACTAATTCATCCTTATGGTTAGTTACCTCCCAGATAATCCTTCAGCTGTGTGCACTTCAAAACCCAACAAATCAGTTCTTGGGAGTGTGAGTAAATGTGGAGGTATTCTATTGATCCTTCCGACCTGGCCAGGAGTTTATGAGGACAAGCCTATGAGATTTCAAGGCAAGGGAGACAGGAAATGAAAGAACTGTATACTTTTTCTCCTATGGTTTGCTGCAGAATGCTACGTCATCAGTCAACGGTAACAAGAGACATTTACTGAACACCTGCTTTGTAGTAGGCCCTGTGCTCAGGACTGGAGATGAAAATTAGGGAATCTTTAGTGAGCTCACAGACCATGAGTTTAATCAGTACCCGCACCACAGTATTGTTTCCTATTAATTACCAAACTCAAGAAGATCACATGAATGTGTGTTAACTGCAAGAAACTGTCTCTTTATGCATGGTGAATTGTGATAAGGTTCACATTAGCAAGGTCCAAATGTTATAGCCGGTTTTTAAGCCCATTGTTATGTCATTTGCTGTTTCTTATCTTGGTGAACAGTACTGCTCAGTGTTCATCTGTGCGTTTCTGCTATGTTCGTTGTGTAGTAATTTTATAAATTGAAGGTGAAATAGTGGTGGTTGAAGGGGAAGTGTGGGTGTTAGGAGTCAAAGTATGTGACAATCCCCGCTCTGCTACTTGCTAACTGTGTGACTTTATGCACATTTCTTAATGTCTCACTGTCTTCATCTGTAAAACTGGAGATAATCTCTCTCTTTTTTTTTTTTCTTTTTTTTTTAATTGAAGGATAGTTGGTTTACAGTGTTGTGTTAAGAGATATCTCTTCATAGTGATTTTTAAAAAAGGATCAAAGGAGGTACATAAGGAAAATATCAAACAAAACCCAGGCACCATTGCCCTAGGTAGAGAGACAGGACGTAATAGTGCCATGTTGGAACTGGATCACAACCACAAACTGGGATTTTTTACGGAGGGTTGATATTCAGCTGATGGGCACTGGTTCTGCTAATCTCATTGTTCATAGCTGGGGCCCATTTTGATTGGTTGGTGTTTGCAGTAGACTGGCTACAAAATATTCTGAATTTCACTCTTGCTTCACAGGAGGTGCTTTCCAAAGGATAAAACTACTTGTTAGTCTGCTGGCTCTAAAGCAGTTGAAACAACCTTATAGAATTCAATGTTCCCTTTTTATAATAATCCCCTTTATTATTCAAAAATAAAATTCGTAAATAGTACGACCTATCTACCTGCAATACAACCTCCATTACATAAAGGAAAGCTAAGAGAAAGTGATTAATGAGAAAAACCGTACATGCCTTGATATGTAAATGGCTGGGCATCAATACACTAAAAATATAATAAAATGCTTATATGCTTGTACTTCTTTATAATGAATAAAGATGGTATTAAGAAGATATTATGAAGTCGTTCTGTACAGGCTACATAGAAAAACTGAGGAAAAGTATAAGTGGATTCTTGAATAAAAACTAGTGTTAGGGTAAGTAATAACAAGCTATCTATATTTACAAATGATAATAAAACGAAAGCTAATCTTAATTTAAGTAAGGGGAAATGTCAAGAAGAAATAGAGTCCAAGGGCAGAAAATGAAGTCCAGTAGTCTTACGAATGGGCTGGGCTCTTTATAAGTGTAATATCAAAATAATTCCCAATTTATGACATGGATTAGGATAATAACAACATATTAAAGAAAATTCTATCTCCTGTCTTGCCAGACATGCATTCAGTCTCTAGAATTTTAGAAGCCCTTGGAGGCTGTGATTTTTGAAGGATGATGAGGAATAGAGGGTAGGTCGGAAAAGGGAACTATATTCAAGAGGTTTAGAGAAGCTGTGTGGTACACCTCTGGGACCATGTCAGAGTCAGACTGAAAAACAGCAAACAGCTCCTCAAATTAGCAAATACTTTCAAAATGTAGTTTTCACAACATAGATTTCTTATTTTATTGCCCCCCAATTTTTGAATATGGCATATGATAAACCAGCATTTTTTAAATGGACCTCCACCTGAACTCTGTGCTGTATGTCTCTACTAATATAATATTCCGATGTTAAATTCATTTAGAAACATCTCAGATCTCTTTTACTGTAATTTTTGGTGACATCTATGAATACAGATTGAAGCAGGTTTGTTGCATGGGCTGTCGAAGTCCTCGAACAGCATGACAGTTGGTGACATGACTTCTCAAAATGGCAAACAACTCTCACTAACGTTCTAAATCAAACAAAGAATGTCTTTCCTTGGCTTTACATGGTCTGTTCCTTCCTGAAAAGTCGATGTATATTAAAACTATTTAAAAATTCTATATATATAAAGTAGCATTAGGTTTCAGGCTCAGATAATTATAAACAAATTTCTCACTTACATGACTGTTTGCTGGGATATTTAAAAGCCATACAAAACTCAGCTTCTTCATTGAGCAGACTATCCCCTGCTCTGTGGGACATCTAGCCTGCCTGCTCCATCAGCTTCTAGAAGGATACCCCAATCATTGTGAAAACAAAAAATACCCCCATAGATTTCCAAAATGCCCTCTAGGGGGAGGTACCACCTCTGTTGAGAATCAGGGATCCAGATCTGTGAACTTGCAAGGAGTAGGATGGCCATTCTCAGCCAGCCTCTGAACACACACTTTCTCCTTGTTTCTGTGTTGCATTATACAGACAATCCTACGTGATATTTCCATCTTTTAATGACAAAAGAATTATAGAATAATTAAAATATTTCTTAAGGTAACACTAGGCTAAAATTGCAATTTTGTTGGACTCTTGTTATTCCACTGTTATTAACTATAGAATAATTAAATCATTTCTTAAAATGGCACTTGGCTGGATGCCCATTTGGTTGGACGGTTGCTATTCTACTGCATAACACATAGGATGTGGTCTCGCAAGAGATACATCACAAGTTAAATCTGAACTTGGGCATGACTAAAGACAGGTGAGGGCTTTAGACCTCTTGACACCTGGGGTTTGTGGTTGTTGTCTCTTCGTCACCTAGGACAAGGTCCACTCTTCACTTCTGTTGGGTCAAGGTTGAATGAGTATACACTAGCACACATGTTGTAATGCAAGGTAGAGGAGAGAAGGATGGAGTCAGAGTTTGGTATCACACTCATCCACTAGGAAGGATAGTCATTTGTGAAAACTGAGGGGCACACCAGGCTCTGTGATAATCTGGATGGAGCCTATTAGCCCATGGGAGGTGTGAGGCAGGTGGGAAGGGAGAGGATTAAGAAAATGTAGTTTAAGATGAGGTTCTAAAGGCTGGGGGGAGTAGAGTAACCAAGGGTTTTGAGAAAACACCTAGGCTAGCAGAAAAGCTGTTCTACTGGTTCAGAACCCCATAGCGAGGTTGAGACCCTGGGGCAAGAATACTGGTCCTCCTGAGAGGACCTTCAGGAAGTCCCTGTTGTCAAGGATGTCTGAGGAAGTAAGCAGGACAAAAGGCTGGACATTTCAGAATGGAGTCAAAGGAAGAGTCCCAGTGCTATGCCCTGAAGGGGAGTGTGCAAGATAGGGTTGGGATGGTGGTGCTGGGGGATGCTGTGGACAAGAAGAGGCCATGGGCTTAAGTCTCAGAAGCAACTGACAGCAAACGGGAGTTTGGGAGTAATGTGGTGGACTGGAGTGTACCCCTGGGCCCCGGGGGAGTTATGAGGTGGACCGGAGTGTACCCCTGGGCCCCAGGGGAGTAATGTGGTGGACTGGAGTGTACCACTGGGCCCCAGGGCAGTTATGAGGTGGACCAGAGTGTACCCCTGGGCCCCGGGGGAGTTATGAGGTGGACCGGAGTGTACCACTGGGCCCTGGGGGTGGAGCATGCATACTGAGTTCCAATGAAAGAGAACCTGAGCAGGGTGTTCAGGTAACTCCCCGGTTGGTCTGGAAAGCAGGGGCAGGCTGATCTCGACTTTGACGGACTGGATAAGGCAGAAGGACAGAAAACGAGCTGGGTGGGTGGTAAAAGTGAGGTGAGGTAGGCAACATCATTCTTAAAGTATAAAGTTGAATTAGGTGATGTATTTTGACCTATAATGTACTGTGAGGTGCTTGAATTATGGTTAGTTTTAACTATATAAGTAAATCACAGGAATTCTTAGTGCCCTAACCAGAGGGCAAGCAGACCAAAATTTCCAGGTTAATTTTCAGTAACTAAAATGTTGGGGAAAGGTCTAAAGTCTTCCAGATGGAATGTAACTGGAAGTGGGAAGCAGGAATGAGGGAGAAGTGTGTGCCATTTCGCACCTTGACTTTACATCTGTTATTACTTTCTTATTTCCCTGAAATACTAGGCTTGTCTCCACGAAAAACAATCCCTTCTTCATACACGCTAGCTCCTCCCACCTCCCCTCCCATAACAGAAAGAAGGCAGTAATATAAATGTGAGGCTTTTTTGTTTCTAAACCTATCAGTAGGATTGATTTTCTCTGACCATCAGTTATCTTAAATTTCAGTATTGTCTTATCTGCCGCAAAGTAGTGACTGCTTACACAGAAACAAATAACACATCACCGTTTCATGAAAGGGGTTTGATGATAGCACATTTCACTATAAACAGGAATCTCAGCATAACAACTGAAATCTCAACGTTTTTTAGCCGCATGACCTCATACTGCGGATTCTTGGTGCATGTTACTCCTGAGCTGAACCCAGTGGGAACCACAAGTAGTTATTTCAACCTAGCATTTTGTGTAGATCAAAACAGAGAATTGTTTAAAACAACAGAGAACAAATGAAGTAGAAAAAATTTAAGTCAAGGTATCTGTTCTCAAGGTCTAGTGAGCAATGCTGGTTCAAGGAGAATATCCTATCACCTTTGTTGGTTCATTTGTGGGTTCGATTCAGAAGCCGTAAATTTAAATTCTGGGGTGTTTATTAAGCAAAGGTGAGATTTCTCACCATCATCCTCCATGGTGATCGAATGGCTGTGGACAAGAAATCTATGACAAGATGCTGTGAACCTAATAAAATAGCTGCTAAGGGCCAGATCCGGGCACCTGGATAATAACTAGTGAAACATTGTTGCCACACTGTTCTAGCTGTTTCCCAAGTCCTTTTTTCACATAAGTTTAAAGTTAGGTTAACCTATAGGAACAAGAAAGCCTTCCACACTTAATAAGAACCATGATTGGAAAGACAGTGAAAAGATCGTAACCATGTTGGATAAATTAAGCTTATCATTGCTATTTTGCAAATAGACTGCATTCTCTTCTCCTTACCTAGAACACCCTCTCCACACCTCCACTGATGTAAACACAGTGCCTCAAGGCCTAGTGAAAGTCATTCATCATCCTAACCCTGACCCTCACTCAAGCCCCTTCAGTCCTGATGGTCTCAGCTGCTTCATTCAACCTGCATTTCTTCTTCTTTTCTTTTTTTTAAATACATGCTATTGCTTCCAGTGTTAATCTTGCCTCCTCCAATAGAGCACTTCACATATTCCCTTAAGGCAAGTTTAAGGTGGTAAGCATCTTCTGCCTTCACCCGGTACAGAAATGAGTTACTATTCTTGGCAAAATGAGTTTAAGATTTATAAAGCACTTTCCTGTATATTCTCCTTGAATCCTCATGAAAATTCAGTGAGGGTGAAACTGTCATTATCCTCATTTTATAGATAAGGAAACAGACTCAAGATCAAACTATTTGCCTGGGATCACCCCTCAGGGAATGGCGGGGCTAGAATTGAGCTCAGTACTCTGAGTTCTAAATCCTTGGCAATTTCCACTCTGTAGCTGGCTGCTTCCTAATAGGTTGCTCAGTGGACCTAGAAGTTTCTTATGGAATAACTTATTTAAGAGAGGGCATGTTTATGATTGTTGTGGGTTGCAGGATGGAATTTAGTTTGTGAAAATTTAAACATTTTAAGGGTTCGTGCTTGTAAGGACTTTAAATGCATTGATATTGTGGGAAGAGATTGATGTGAATTTCATTTCTGTAATTGCCTGGAGCCATATAGTTTTATACATATATGTAGGTATGTACTATATGTGTATATATACATATAGGTATTTATATATATAATGCTGAATGAAATCAAATTGTAATCTCCTTTGACTTGCTCTTCTTTAAGAGAGAAAATTATTTAACCCAGTTTATTTCTCTCTCTTTTTTTTTCAAGATATTGCAGTGTGGTTCTAAATGTTACTTTGTCAATTGGATGAACCCCAAAAGGAAATATTAATACTCTGGGAGATAAGCAGAAATAGCAAAGAAGAATATAGTGTTGGCTAACAGTATTTTGAAGGATGTTAACATTGTCCATTCACTCTTTTTCATAACAACATTTTCTTGTGAAATATTTCAGCTATGCATAAAAGTATGAAAATAATAAAACCAACAGCCATGAACTCATCTACCAATTACAAAAAAAAACCAGTACAAATAGAGTTGAAGACCCCTGAGTACTCTTCCACATCATAATCCCCTTTTTCCCTATCAGATTATTTCCAGATTTTGTACTTTGAGCTCATATATATGTTTTCCTTAATATTTAGCCTTGTTTTATATATCTTAATCTTTACATGAGAGTTATCACATTTTTTAGTATTTCTTTGAAACCTGCTTTTTTTTCTATGAAAGTCAAGCTTTTGAGATTTATCTGTGTTGGAACATGCAGCTCTAGTTTATTTTTTAATTTTCACGATTGTGGAATACACCTTCGGATGAACTAATCTGAGATTTATATACCAGCTCTACTAAATGTCTGTTAGTATGCATTTAGGCCACTTCCCATCGTCCACAGTGATGAGTGGCACTTCTCCGGGCAGCCTTTTATACCGCCACCTGCATGGGCACTAGGACTTCTTTAGAGTCTATACTAAGAGTACAATTACTGGGTCGTTAGGCGTTATTCTTCAACCACGGTAACGATTTCCATAGCTTCATATCCTCACTGACACTTGGCATTGTCAGACTTCAGAATTTTTTTTTCTGAAATAATGGACATGAAATGGTATCTTTATGTGATTTAATATTGCATTTTTCTAATTAGTGGTAAGATTGAGTGTCTTTTCAGATATTTGTTGACCATTCCCATTTTATCTTCTCTGAATAATCTGCTTAGAGGTTTTGGTCACCTTTTTGTTAGTTTGTTTGAATTTTTCTTATTGGTTTGGGAGTTATCCATATATTCTGGATATCAGTTCTATGTCAGTTATATGCATTGCTAATAGCTTCCCCTAGTCTGTAGTATCTTTTTATTTTAATGATATATTTGATCACATAAGTTTTAAGTTTTAATATACTCTTATTAATCTTTATTTTTTATGGTTTGAGTTTATATCTTAATATATTTTTCCAAAGTGAGGTCATATGGATATTCTATATTTTTTTCCCAAAGGCTTTATTTAGTGTGTGGGTTTTTTGTTTTGGTCATGTTTAGTTCTTTTTTTTTTTTTTCAGTAAGTAAATACTCTAATTTTGAAATAGAACACATATCAAAACAACGCAGCTTTCTCATGGAAACGGCAGGCAAAATGCATGTATAATGCCCTTTTTAAATGGCTGGTTACAGTTGTGACAGGCAATGGGAAAAGCAATGTTCGGAGATGCCGTTAGCAACAAGAGTCTTTCTGCTACAGCAGTAAATTCCCAATCACAAGCTGAAAGAGAGAATCATTCCAGACCTTAAAAAAAATTTACTTTAAAAATGATCGCCATTCCTTTTCTCCTGTGAAAATGTCTTCATTCACTTTTTATGACATACGTTTCGGGTGTGCAGCATTCTAATTTGACATCTGTATATGCTACAGAGTGATGACCATACCATCTATCACCACACGGTTGGTCTTCAGTACAATTTCTACAAGTTTTCATGTAGCTTTTTGATTCTGGACTTCTTATTTTGATCCATTTGCTTATTTGTCTAATAATTTCATAGCTCCTTAATATTTTAGGGAAAATTCCGTACTCTTCAAAATCATTGTGACTCTCCTTGGCTCTTTGTTGTTCTGGGTTCTTAACCAGGTGGCTAAGTTTCACAAAAAAATCCTTTTGGATGCTGATTATAATCACATTAAATTTATAGGTGTACTATACCCATCTGAGAGTAAATCCTGAAACAAAAAGAGCAAAGTCTCACAATATTAACACCCTAACACCATCGCTCACGTATACATATATATTCCTGCACGTGCGTATTGTTTATGTTCCACTAGAAAGTTTCCTCCCTGAGAACAGGGACTTTGCCTGGCTTGTACTGCTATAGCACTGATGCCTGGAAAAGTGCCCAGCATATAGGAGATACTCAATCAACATTTGTAGAATAAATAAACCAATAAACATAGGTGCATTTTCTTATAATTTTTTCATCACTGCATTTTTAAGTAGTTTAAAAACATTAACAGAGAGGCTAGATCTTTTTTTTTTTCCATGTAGATTTGTAAAGAATAAGATATTATTCGAAGGAGCGATTTCCCATAATACGTTACACGGACATTAGACCAACAGGAGGCTGTGGGAAGGGTGAGCTCAGTGGGCAAATATGTTTGGGAAATGCCTCATGCCATACTTGTTTCTTAGAGTCATCATGTATATTAGAATAGTCAAGGTTCTGAGAAGTTCCATTGTCATAAAACTAGTTCATTTTTTCCCCCCAAATTATGTGCCCCCTTCCTTTTAAAATACCAACCCTCCTTTTATACCAAACACAAATGCTTTTCTAAAAAAGAAATCTACTCTATTTGGGAAAGGGTAGAGTTGGAAAACATTAGAAAATGTAAAATAATTTAAATATTTCCTCCTATACGGTTGAACACTTACTGAGATGTGCCACAAAAAAGATGAGTTAATGGAACTGACACATCCCTTGAGAAGTCTTCATCTTTAATCACTTTTTTCCTGCTCAGTATTAAGTAAAGTGGAAATGATTAGTTGCTGTACACGTCCCAATTTGTACTAGTTCCTAGAAGTAACATTTAGAGAAAGACACTTGCAAACATCAATTTCATTCATTTTATGCCTAAAAGAGAATAAACTTGTCAAAACTCTAGTATTTGTGTGTCTGTGCTGTTATTCTAGTGCTGGCAGAGCAGCTGAGCTACCTCTATGCTACAGCTCTTTTGTGCTAGTCTTTGATTCTTTGGTTCCCAGAGGAGGAAAATTATTTAAATAACTGAATATTATATACTGTGACAGCCATATTTTCCAGATTCTAGGGACTGGTGGTACTTCCTGCCCCAGACCAAACACGAAATTTATAAAATTTCTTCACTATGACCACTCTGCAATTGATTTTACATAGAATAACTGTAGTTTACGAGGGCTTTCTTGAGAGTCAATGTGGACACGGTTCTTACATCAGGACAGTAGACATAAACTAGGATTGTCCCCAGCAAATCAGGCATATGGTCACCCTAACTATATGACTCATTTCAAATGGCTCCTTTAGTGTAGGATGACTGTGACTGTCTTACTTTTGAGGGCTTTAGAGCATATATGTTGATTATAATTGATGCAGTCATTTAAAAATTACCCATAATTTTATAATTTCATCATAAACTCAAAAGTGTGAGAGAGTTGTAAGTGATAAATATCACTATTTTCAGGCATCAGAAAATGTAGGATCTCTTTTTATAAAGCATCGTAACACTGTACTTTACAAACAACTATAGGATCCTGAATATGGACCAAGCCAATGTGTTTCTTTTTGTTTGTAGTTCTTTTAAAATAAAATTTGTATATCATAGCTTTCTAAGCTACCCTGGAGGTGACTGCACTGGCATGGGTAACTCAGCTTCAACTTCTGTTTGGGGAGGAGGGTTGCCCTTTCCAAGAGGAAACCTTAAGGATGAAACAGCGGCTAACATTTTTACATGTTTCCAAATAAAGAAGTCAGATTTTGCATGCTATTTAGAATTAATAATTTATCTTTGGAGGAGCTCTTTTCAACATCTCTTTACCAAATGGTAACAAAAATAATCCCCCCCCCCCAATTGTGTTTTTTGGGTAGAATCATCTTCTGGCTATGGATGTTTGATCCAGTTGGTCTGTCAAGGTATAACCTGGGGGTGCTTAAACTGGAGCCTTGTGTATACATAATACAATTATAAGCATAGCCAGATACAGATATAGATACACATGTTATAGATACACAGCTATCTATTTCTACTTCTGAAGAATTTCCAGGGAGGGCAGTTTGCCTCTTTCAGAAATCAGTTAATCAGTAAAACAATTATGTCACCTATCCAGCAGCATATTGATAAATGATAGATAGACAAGTAGCTGCAAGTATGGATATATCCATATATATAGCATATTCAGATGTAAATATAGATATAAATGATGCATTATAGATATATGCAAGTATAGGCAGATACACAAATATAAATTCTCTGATTTATATAATTTATTACATTACATAACCAGGAAACCAATTCTTCCCTATTTTAATGAATGTATTCAGGGCACCGTAATAACAGCAAACCCTTCCTTTCATTTTGGTTTACTTTTCCAAAATACATTTTGGCTACTATATAAATGAAGCCCAAGGAATGGTTAAGACTCACATTAAAATTGCAGACGTCTTCCCTCTCATGCTAACTTGAGTTGTGAGTCTAGAGAATAATTGATTTGGAAGACCATTCACAGGCTTCTGCCCTCCTGGGTCCCCAGCCTGGAGTGCTCTTTCTGCAGATTTCCAAGGCACAGCATTCATTTCATCTACTCATAAGGGTCTTCTTGAATACTCTGACCAAGGAGTGGGCCACCCCGCAGCTCTCTCTAGTATTACCATTGTCGCCCCCGATTCCTTCGTTCCTTCCTCCTTTCTCCGTCTCTTCTTTTTCAGCTGTCTCTGTCTCTAGAGGGCTGGGACTTCATTTACATCATTGTATTTTCAGTGCCTAGAATATTGTCGGGCACAGAGTAGGTGTTGAAAATATCTTTGTTACATGAGTAAATGAATAAATGAATTAAAGTTCACCCAATTGAACTCCTGTGCTAATGAGAATCTGTGACCCTAGATAAAGAGGAGGAAACCACCTTTTTTTGTTTGAACTCCAGCTGTATTCCAGGCACTGTGCTAGGGATTGCCTGGACTATCGTTCAGCAAAGTCACACGTGTGAAATGGAACTGTTCTCATGTTTCTGTAACTGAATTTAATTTCTGTGTGGAGCCCTTCTTTTCCTGGGCAGTGGGAACTTAATCTATTTGGGAGTCCATGCCCCTTTCTTTGGGTGGTGTGTCTGTATTTCCAAGATTGACCTGAGCACTTGGCCAGCTGCCTCACAGGCCAGGCTGAGACATGGGACATTCTGCTTCCTTGCTTCCTTCAGGTACCTGAGACCATGGTCCTGCATCCGAGAAGAGAAGGTAGCTGGGGGTGGCACTTAAGGGAACATTTGGGAAACAAGTAGAGGAAAAAGGGCTTCACCTAGATCCTTAGAAGTGATCAACAGGTAAGATCACAGAATGGCATCATGGGAACCAAAGAAAGAGAGGATGTTTATGAAAGAGAGTGGTCAACAGCATCAAAGACCAAGAGAAATCAGTTGAAACTGTGAAAAAGAGACCCTAGGATCATGTCTACGAGATGCCCAAACAATGATTTAAAAAAAGTGAAAAGAAAAGTTAACTAAAATGGTAAAACCTAGACAAAACATTTGTTTGGACTTTGTTTCTTATTAAACAGTTTTGCCGTTTTTCTGGAGAAACTCAATGAGCTCATGTTGGTCGGGGTGACTTTTTCACTTTTCAGCTGTGAGGTCACTGACTAGTGACGGTCACTGGCTCTGTCTCCCTAGCCCTTGATTAAACCAACTTGGCACACTTCAGAAATATTCAGTATTTCATCTTAGACTTGTGCTGTTTCTTAAATGGCAATGACCTTCTGTTATGGTCAGTTGATTATTTTCCTTCTGCCCACCCCCCACCCCCCAAAGAAAAAGGTTTTGTAGAGACTTTACACAGAACAGCTGCTTGGAACATGCGTAGGCCAGTTTACATTAGGCTGTTTTTTCTTGAGAAAGTCATAGTTTAAACAAATGGTTGTGTCTATTTTAATCATTTTTGCCCTCTTTTGAAGTGTTTTTTCAAACATAAGTTCTTTTTTTTTAGAATAGAGTTTTGCATTATAAATTAGTCTGCTCTGTCATGTCCCTTTTAAACACAGCTGTTACTACAATGTAAACAGAGTTTTAAAAATGTAGATAAACAGTTACAAGAGGAAGAGTTTCAAGTGTTTTTAACACATGGTCAGTTTTTGCTTACTTGAATTCTGTGGTTCGAAAGTTGAATTCAAAATACACTTTTTATTTCACAGATGTCAGGCTATTCAATACAGCTGTTCATGAATGCCCTAAGAGGCATCTTAATTTCACAGTCAGCACAATTTTGACAATATCATATTTTTGAAGTCATATTGGTAGTAAACCTAAGATGAATATGGAAATTCTGTAATGGCACGGTACATAATACCCTTCCGAGGCATAAAAGTAGAAGGGAAAATGTATCTAGTGGCCCAAAGCTAAAATATGAAAAGATTTTGTGTGGCCAACACACCACTGTGAAATATACAGCAAATTTTAGTATCTTGAATGATAGTCTTAATAAGAGTCCTAATTCTTCAGTGGACCAGTCTTACGTCTATATTCTAAGAATTTGTTCCTAAGCCCACACCTTGAAAAGTGAAAAATTAGGCACTGTTTGAACATAAAGTTATTAACTGATTACATTTATTGTCTAACAAATTTCAAACAAATGGACCTAGATACAGCATATTTCCTGAACACCAAACTAGGTCTTCCAGGTACACAAAAATCACAAGCATTTGGAACTGAGAGAGTATTGGAACTAAAACATTTCAGTGATTTTTGATATGATGACAATATCTTGGAAATCAATACATCCAGGAAATATCTGGAAATCTACTATCAAAATATGCTAATGAATGTTTAAAGGATATAAATTATTATCCAGAACTCCCCAATTCATTGTTTACCTCCAGTAACACAATGTATATTACTTGGGTGATAAATTTGGGAACCACAAAATTTTAGATGATTATTTGGAAAATGTTCTCCCAGGTAATGTCACATAAAGTAAAAATGAAAGTAAAATTAAATTCTATCTAAAATATAATCTAGTTGGAAAATGGCACTCATTTAGATGTCCAAGAAAAACATACACAGTTTCTACCCATATTGTTCTCAAGCCACCATGTCTGAGTTACAGATCCGAGGGAGGAAGCCATGTTACTAAACCTAATTACTCTGTGTTTGGCTTGGAAAATAGCTAACTGATTATGTAGCTCTATCACACAACCCAACATGACCTCATTTTCAATAAAAACATATGATTTGATCCAAAGCCTTCCACAGTACTCCATAATTAGACACCTTATCCATCAAGCTGCGAGGAAGCCTTGCTAAAGAGTAAAACAAGAATTTTCATGTGTTAAGTTATACAGCAGAGGGAGTCCCATGAATATAATACAAACATACTGATATTGCCAAAGAAAAGTCAATTAAAATTTATACGCACTCTAAGAGTTACAAAGCTCAAAATGTGCTGTGTAATTTAGGTCAAACAGCCCTTGAGTACAGGTATTCATGAAAATTAGGCTTCATTTATTAGAGTTTTCATCTCTAAGAGCTTCTAAGACTTTTCTTAAGTGAATTTGGGAACTGATCTAAGAAGTATAAACAACATTTTTTTCTTCATCAGAATGTTCAGAATATATTTGTATGTATGAACACACATATTGTATATTTATAAGTAATGCCATGTTTGGAATCTTAAAATTTCTCCTAAAATTTGCTCACGTACATGATCCTTTAATGTTTTTAACTCCAGTACACGTAAATCTTGTTTCAAGGTAAATTGAATTGACCCCCTTAACTAAAAGAGATTCTGGATTTCCTCCAAAAAGCCATCTCTTATTTTTATTCGCTGTAATGGCTGTCCCTTCTACCTCCCTAAGTCATGTAATTGAAGGCTAAGACCAAGATGTTTTGCCAACTTTTTCCCTTGACTTCTCTTTCTTGTTCAGCCTCACACTGTACAATTGACACGGAGGATCTTGCCAAATACAAGTAACGGTAACTCTGTAGACTTCAGTGATTATGGTCCCAAAAGAGCTTTGAATAGTGTTTGGAAATTTAAGATCAAGTGAAACTGTTAATATTTTCCCACTTACTTATTTCTGTTTTTTTAAAACATGTTCCTCTGGGGATTATTTTGCCTATTACTTTAGTCTGTTGATATTATTAGTATAAAACATGTAGTCAAATGTTATTTTATAAACATAATACAAAAGGACCCACCCAACATATAAGCCATTTCTTTACTAGTTAAGAAGAAAGAATGAGCGAGTCGTTGAAAAATTTAGGCAAGGAGTTAAACTGCTGCTGAAAATGTGGACTTTCCTGGATGGATAGTTACTGTTCTATTGGAGAAGCTATCTTATTGGTGGACTTCCCTGTTTCCTTTAAATGTTCTCAGTGTGATACTGGAAGGGGCTCTCCTGACGTCAGACATGGAAATGTAAAGTGGTGAAGAGATGATCAAAGTGAAACCTTCACTCTTCATTATTTTAGCATAACACAGCCTTATGCCAATATAATCATTTCTACCAGATATAAAGGGTTCTTATGGAATGATGGAAAGAAAATTATTTCATTTACTGTCACTACATTTTTCTCTTTTGACTTTTTTTTTTTACAATAAAAAAATTGCATTCTTTTTTATTGAGGTATAGTCTGTTTACAATGTTTTGTCAATTTCTGGGGTACAGCATAATATTTCTATCATACAAATACACACATATATTCGTTTTCATATTCTTTTTCATTATAGGTTACTACAAGATATTGAGTATAGATCCTTGGGCTATACAGTAGAAACTTGTTACTAATCTATTTTAGATATAGTGGTTAGTATCTGTCTCTTTTTATTATTAACTTCCTTTATTCCAAGAAAAAATGTACCAAGTAGAGGGGAGTAACGTGTAAGTAGAGTGCTAGCCAGTGACATTTTTGTAAAGAAAGCCCAAGTGAGAGGTAACTCTAGGGAATGCAATCTGGTGAGTATTTTGTAACTTATCACTTCCAGCTTTCTGCCCAGCTTTCTCTTGTCCTCGTCCCTTTCCTAAATGTGCCATGGTCCTCCCTTTTTACTCGCTCCAGTAGTTTTGTCCAAGATTACCTAGTGACCTTCCTAGTCTTACCTCTTAGTTCCTTTTTTCTCCTCAATCAATGCATTTCCTGGCAATTGACCAGATGGTCCTATCTCCTTGAGAGGAAATACTGGGTTCCCACGGGGGCTTTGTGGCTCTGAATAAATTCCATGACAGCGGTGGTGTCCTGGTCAAAGGATGAGATAATTCGCACTCTTACCAAATAAGGCACAAATGTCCCTTGGCTGCAGCCTCAGCTTAGAAAGTTTTCCTGCCCCAAACACCACACCATTTCCACTGGGGCAGCCAAGTTTAAAAATTACAAATATATTTGTATTAAAAATTTTTAACCATCAATTATGTTTTAAATGACAGAGAAAAAAAATCCAATTCAATCTTGCTTAAGTGATAAGAGAAATTTATTGGTTCAATCATTGAAAAGCCTAGGAGTAGGTCTGGCTTCAAGTGTGACCTGATTTAGGAACTGAAAGGATGTCATTGGGATCTCTGAGTCCTAGTTTTGCCTTTTCTCTGTTAGCTTCAGGTTCCAGAGACATATATTCACTGATTCAAGTTGAGGGGGAGACTCAGTGCTTCTCCCTGGTGGTTCCCACCGACAGCTCAGAACTCATTTCTGTTGAATTAGTTTGAGGCAAGTGCACATTTGTGAACCCATAGCTGTAGCTGGGGAGAAGCAGTTCCACTGATAGACAGTGCCTGGGTCACAAGTGCCAATCCTGGAGCTGGGACTAGAGACCATCTAATCACAAGGTCTGAGAGTAGATGACAGGTGGTCCCCCAAAGCTCCAAGAAACGGAGATGAATGCTGGGCAGTGTTATCCTCACAGCTCCAGGCAGAGACACAGAAAGTCCTAACGTGTTTTGAAGGTGGGTTTTCATTTGACTCCAAGAAAATGAGGCCATGTTCAATGAACATAAAAGTCAAGGATTATCGTCTGATTGCACACGACACTATCTAGTACCATGGTAGAACTTTAAAAAATATTCAAGCAATATTTGTGTTCCAGATCAGTTCTTTCTCTTTAATTTCCTATTTCTGTAAGCAAAACCACCATTCTCCTGGTTTTCCAGGCTTAAATGATCCAGGGTGGGTAAGGAGAGTGGAGGGAGGCACTTGCCTTAGATGCAAAATACAAAGAGATGTTTAAAAAAAAATAAAAACAAAACCTCAGTATAGTAGGCTAACAGTTGCCCCCCCTTCCATCCTCCTCAAATCTGCATCTTAATCTCTGGAACCTGTGAATGCTACCTTATATGGTAAAGACTTTTCAGATATGATTTAAGTTAAGGATCATGAGATGAGGATATTATCCAGGGTTGTTGGGGTGAACCCTAAATGCCATCACAGATGTCCCTACAAGAGAGAGGCAGAGGGAGATTTGACACAGGCAGGAGAAGGGAAGGTAGTGGGACTACAAGGTAGAGACTGAAGTGATGCAGCCACAGACCAAAGAATGCTGGCAGCTATCAGAAGCTGGAAGAGGCAAGGAATGCATTCTTCCCTAGAGCCTCTGGAGGGAGTCTGGTCCTGCGGACACCTTGATTTCAGACTTTTGGCCCCCAGAGCTGTAAGAGAGTAAACTTCTGTTGTTTGTAGCCACTAAGTTTGTAGTAATTTGTTACAGCAGCCACAGGAAACGAGTGCACTCTGTAATCAAGAGAAATATTTTAATGCAACATTTATTTTTAAAAATCAAAATTAATGCAAGAAATCCATGGTAAACAAAATATCAAGACTTTAAACAGAGACTGGCTCCCTTGGAGTAATTCTTACTTCTTTTGCTCCCTCGCACCCCACAGCCGATCATTTGGTTGTTCCTGTGGTCTGTGCCACTGTAATTTCTCTTGACTTGCTCTTTCACTTGTCTTTCCACTGGGGCCACTTTTCCAGTTCAAATGCCCATGATTTCTCCCTGTTGTAATTTCAACAAACAGTAATCTGCTTTGCCTGTCTCTGCCTTCTCCTCCCTTCTAATCCATCCTCATTACAGATGGATTTTTTTCCTAAAACATATATTGGGTCATGTCCTTCGATTTTTCAAAAATTTTTAATGGGTTCTCAGAGCCCTGGGAAACCAGCTTTCCAGCCTCACCTAACATTTTTCCTCCCCACACAGCCTGAGTTACTCAAATACATCCTGCTCTTTTCTAGCCAGGTATCTTTGCTCATGTACTTTCCTTATACTTCTCATCTATTTGTGTCTTATAGAGAGACCATGGTGTAAGCCTGAAAATTAAGGTCCAATATTATGTGCTGTCTTGACAGTTGGTAAAATTGGAAGGACTTCAAATGGCCCAATGGCGAATCCCCTTCCCAGCCTGCTTCTGCAAAAAGGTCCTCTAGCCAAATACCCTTCTTCGTAGGGGGAGCACGGGTAGCTCCTGGTTATCCCTGAGTAGCCGTTTTCAGATCCCTACCAGCCTGTAGGATTATTCACACAAGCCAGTTATGTTCTCCTGTGGAATAGGGGGTGTCCCACCCTCTTGATGCTACAAAGCCTGCTTCTCACGGGCGGTGCTTGTTTTCTCTGTCTCTAAATGCAGCCCCTGGCGTGCGGTGTCCTCCACCCCCAGGCAGTGAGTAGCTGTGGCCAGTAAACTGCTATCCATTTCATCCGTCCAGGGTTGGGTGCTGTGTGTTCAGACATCCCCAGAACCCTAGGGCAGGAATCCCTCCCTCACCGAGGAGGTGAAAAGGAGATGATTAAAACAGAAATTCATGTCCAGGTCCCAATATACCACTTACTGGCTTTGTGACGGCAGGAAAATAAAAAGGGCAGGAGAACCACTTTAAGATGTAACAAATTATGAGCCCTACCACCTCACTTTAAAGTGTTTTTGTTTTTGTTTTTTAAGAAGCCAACAAAGGACCAGATTCAAAGTTCAAAGCACTGGGACTCTGTGGGTGTGACATCCAATAATGGTCAACAGTTCAGGCTCTGGAGTCAATCTTCCTGGGTTGAAATTGTGACTCCACCACTCTCAGTCTTCCTAAGCTTCAGTTTCCTCAGACATCAGGACAATGATATTATCTACCTGTGGTGCTGTCAGACTGTCCATATAAAGGAGGTAGTCCACGGAAAAGCCCTGACACAGTCCCCAGCGCACAAATGCTCGGCAAATGTTAGTTTTTATTATTACATATTATAGCATGAGCCAGGGCCATGGACATCCTTTTGGCTTTGCAACTGAGGTCATATTGAGTTTCAAACGACGAAGACTCACAAGACCCTTGAAGTCCTTGATTTCACAGTTTCATGTCTGCCATTTTATCCATGTGATCTTACCCGGCACAAAAGTGACTTTTCTAAGAATTCTATAGCACAGGCTGTGAGGTTCATGTTGCCCCGTGTAGAATGACACCGGGCCAGTTGAGCCCTCACCATTCACATTTTTCGATGATATTGGAAGAGATTCTCCTCAGGTTAAGCCTGAGGATTGCCCAGATGATCATTCCAGCCCTTTTATCAGGCTCCCCACTCGGAACCTTGTAACTGTATTTGGGTGAATGGTGTGCAGGGTCAGGACAGTAGGGGGATAGCTTGCATTCGCACAGCCCCATATGTCTTCCTCCCACGTGATTTTTCTCCCAAACAGGGAGCAGTCTAGAGACATCTTTACATATTAGTCAGATCTCTGTGTGTTGTATTTTGCCAAGTGCCAGACACTCTAGGTAAATGAGATTATAATCCATGTTACGCAAAGTCATTTCAAATTAAACAACTTTGATTTTGAGTTTTCCGGCTGCATCCCAGAACACTGTCTGGCTAAACATGTTTTTGTTTCCTTTTAGTCTCTGGGTGTTATTCCATAAATATTGGTTTTTAACTAATCTTTCTACAGGATTCCATTACTGTCCCCAGCAGCCCTGGGGTTTGCAACAGCCTTAGAGTTCATCACACCTTGTGGCCTAGGGTGAATAAAACTTCCCAAAAGACAAGTAGAAAGATGGCTGATGTCTTCCATTCATCACAGAGCAGGGTAGATTGCCTGATAGCTTCCGTCTCCCAGAGTCAGTTTCAGATCCTGGTGTGGCTAGTGGTCAGTTTAGTGTTGCTTCTTTTGAACTTTTAATTTCTGCTTTGGAAAACCCTCCATGGCACTTCATCTGCCGTCCTCTCTTTTTCTTTCCTCCATCAAAAAGTCCTAAGTAGGCAGACTGGAATGGTGGGTGAGCCAGGTATTGTGGCTATAGGTGGCGGCGGGGCCAGGAAGGGGCAGAGAAGGAAGAAAACAGGCGTCAGGAATAGGGAAAATATAATGGGGGAGATTGTTCCCTTCCTATTCCTCTTCAGGGTAATCTTCCTCCCTGGCTAGGGATCAATATGTCTTTGGTTATATTGCTTGTATTTATGGCCGTCTCTTTTACTCAGCGGTGGGGCATCGTTAACAAGCAGGAAACATGGATAATGCCCATCCCTTCTCAACAGCTGAGAATACGGAAGAGAATAAATCTGAGAGCATATTTCTCAGGCCTACTTCATTGGAAGAGAGAGAGAGCACAAAATTCCACACTCTTAGCAACCTGACCCCTGGGCAAACAGGAACCAGCACAACAGCACGTGCAGGCGGTGGGGGTTCTGGCGCCGGCTGGCAGCGCTCACAGCCCAGAAGGCCCTGCCGTCTGCCTCCTGGGCCTTTGTGAGAAAATTCTCACACGGGGAAATGCACACAACCCGTAAAGAAAGACAGCCATCGCCAAATCACTTCCAGAAACATAGACTATCAACCCGAGCGAGGACTGGCCTTGTCAGGAAGCCAGTGTTTTGGCGTTGGGAGCAGCTCCTCCCAGCCGTGCGTGATGACGGACCGTGGACGGCTGCTGTTTCTGTCTGCCCAGCATCTAGCTCCTCTTCTTCTGGGAAAAGCACCCCCGTTTCCATCTGGGGAGTCACCCAGCCGCCATCACTCGCAGGAGCGGCAGGACCAGTTCTTGATTAGCCAAGGAGCAGGAACAAAGTCCAAACTAGGACTTTCCTGTTTTACCTCCTGGGAATGTGACTATTGAATGGAGTGATACAATAAAGGGAAAGGATCAGATTTAATTCATCTTGACTTAGGTTAATACCCATTAACACCTGTGACTTGAATATTCAGAGCCACTCTAGTGTCTGTCCTTTCTAAAGCCGGGGGCGGCAGACTTCCGCTTAATGCTGGGAGCAACCTCAGACCCTTCTAATAATTCCTTTACTGCTTTAATTAGCCAGAGTCAGTGTCCTTAACTTGAAGAACACAGGGGAGTCATCATAGGACAAAAGGAGGAGTGACAGACTGAGAGTCAGTCTTCGCTCTGTCCTAAAATATTCTGTGAACCCGGAGGGGTCGCTTAGTTTTTCTGAGCCTCAGTTTCTTCATCATTAGATTAAGTAATTGGGTCAGAGGAGTCTAAGGCCCATTCATCTATAATGTTTTGGAATTCTAGGTTATTTAAAAAAAAGTCTTATAGAGTTGTGTTCATTGCAAAGGTAATTTATTGAACTCCTGTTGTGCTAGTCACTGGGGACATAGGACTCACCTTGGGATGCAGAGGTTATACCCTAATGCAGGAGATAAACTATAAATAAGTCAGCAAATAAAACAATGATAGACTGTGAGAAGTTCTTTGCTGATGACAAACAAGGTGATAAGACAGAGAATCAGTGAGGAAATCCAGTTGAGACTGTGTGGCGAGGGAAGCCTGTCTGAGGAGGTGAACTGAGATAGAAACTGAAAAGATAAGAACAGGTCAGCTGTGTTTCCCCAGAAAAGCTGGGGAAAAGCACATGCTAGGTAGAGAGAAAAACAAGCGCTCAAGCCCAGGGTTAGAAAAGGGGATGGGTCCCTAGAGGACAGTGAGGAGGAGGAGAAGGGTAGGAAAGAGACTGCAGAGGGAGGGAGACCAAGACCAAGCAGGACCCTGTGGGCCAAGGGAAAGAATCTGGATTTTATTCTAAAAGATCCAGTGTACATATTAAGGGGATCTCTCTGGATGCTCTGTGGGGTTTTGACTGCTGCAGGAGAGGAGCAGTACAAGAGAGGAAGTTATTGTAGTTGTCCAAGTGAGAGAGGATTGTGGCTTAGACTACAAAGGTGTCATGAAGAGGGAGAGAAATGAGTGGATTTGACGTCATTTTAGAAGAAGACCCCAGTGGACTTGGTGGTAAAGGGGTTGAGGAAAAGAGGAATCTAAAATGACCCTTAAATATTTGGTTTGACCATGTGGATGGAGATGGTACCCTTTATCAAAATAGAGGAACCAGGGAAACAGAAAGTATGGTGCGTATAATTGTGGGGATTCATTTTGCACATATCTAGAGTTTGATGTCTTTATCAGATATCCAGCCAGACTGTCAAATTGGAAGTTGACTATAAATATCTGAAGCTCAAAGGAGGGGTCATGGCTGGAGATAAGTATTTGAAAATCAGCAGCATATTCAGAGACACAAGCATAGATGCAATTTCTCAGAGAAGGGGTATAAACAGGGAAGAGAGCTGAAGACCAAAACCTGAGACTCTCCTACACCAGAGATCAAGGAACAAATGAGAGCCTTGCTGGGAGTGAGAAGTAACCAGTAACCAGGGTGAAAACAAACAAACAAACAACACCCAACAACAATCCAAGAGGATGTGGTGTGATAGAAGCTGAGAGTAGAGAGTGTTTCAAGAAGGAGAGAGAGAAGGGTCAACTGTGTTCAGTGCTTCTGGATGTCTTAGGAGTATGGACTTAGCAGCATGGAAACCACAGGTGCTGGCGACCAGAGCAGTTTTAGTAGAGTGGTGGGAACTGAAGTTAGACTGGAATGTGCTGAAGATTTTGTGAATGGGAGGTGATTAAAGTGCTGACAGCGTGTTTAGAGGTCTTTTGAGACTGTTTGCTCTGAAAGGAAACAGAGAAATGGGGCAATGGTTGAATGGTTGAATGGAGGGTTGTCAAAGGATGATGCTAACACAGCCCTATGAAAATGCTTCAGTAAAGAGAAAGAAATTGGTGATGCACAGAAGAAGAAATGTCCCTAAGAAGCGGAGAGGAGATGGAATCTGAGCACAACTAAAGGGACTTCTTACCTTTTTTAGGTGGAGAGATGATTCTTCTACTATAAAAGCAGGGAAAATGCTTACAGGGGCAGATACATGTGTAAATTCGTAGGTGGGCCATTGGAATGCTAGGGAGTTCCTTTTCTCAGGACAGTATGCCTGGGTGGTAGGAATATGGAGAGGTTTGAGGCAACAGGAGAATGTATTAAATGTTAACACAAAGAGCAGGAAAGCAAGTTAGAGAGCAAATAAGCTAGAACTATCCAGCAGTGATTTGGGGATTTGGGATGTGGAGTCAGGACTTTAAAATAGGTCTTGTTGGTGAGATCTCATCTGGCAACATGGATTCATGCACAGAGGTGGGAGAGAGCTGAGCTTAAGTAAGGTTGGTTGGTTTTGTTTTTTCCTACATTTTGTTTTGCTTTGCTTTATTTTAACCAGAAGAGTATGATAATGGAGAGAGAAAAAAGAGGAGTTGAGGGTGTTTGCAATGATACCCAATGGAATCTAAATTGAATAAAAAAGGGAAGTGACAATATGAAGGATCATGAATAGTGCAAGAGTTGTAGTATAAATGAACAGCAAAACAGTGGGGGGAGAAAAAAAGAGGCGGGACCACCAACATGGAAAGTTGTTACAGTGGGAGGCAGCTGAGTAAGTGAGCTGGAGAGGCAGGAGGTAGGGGTCCAGAGGATGGGTTTCTTTGAAATCAAGGCTTTGGAGGAGGAACGTTGGCTGACAGGACTTGTGTTGGGGGTGGAGGGGAGCACACAGGCTATAAGAAGAGCGCTGCAGCGAGAAGGGAGGCAGCCCACGCCGTCTGGTTCCATCACGCACCTTGTGCTGCTTGAGTTTCAGTCAAATTCACCTGGTGAGATTTAGGCCTACTTTCTAAAACCTAATGAGGTCATTCCGAAGCCCAACTCTAACGTGGCTTTGAGAGTGTCAGATTAAGCTGGGGCTGGCTGGGCGTGCTCAGATGGGGATGTATTTTGCTGCCAATAATAGAAAACTCAACCAACAGCAGCTTAAGCAACTGGATGATTATTTTTCTAATGTGAGGAGTTTGGAGAGAGGTGACTAATGGCCTTGGTGTAGTGCCTCGACAGTGTGAAGGCTGGAGTTTGTGATTCTTTGGGCCTTTTCCTCTTGGTTACAAGGTGGTTGTTGCCTCTTCACACAACACAACTTCTAGGTCAGTTCTCTGCTGAGACCAGGTGGAACCATTTCAGATGCAGAAAAACGATGAAAGAAAAGAGTCAAACTGAACAGTCACCAGGGTCTAGAAATCATCATCATCATCATCATTATTATTTGGAAGTGTTATATGAGTGCAAATGAGTATGAAACTAAAAATATTTCCAATCTGTCATCAGCTGTTTCCCTTGTCCCACACCTCCCCGTTACCCCAAAAGATTTGTGTATAGACATGCACACTGGATTCATCAGAAATCCACAATTTGGCTATCTTTGGGCAAAGAAACTGCTCTCTGCTTATTGTTGAGATTCTAGATAGAAATGTAGAGCTACAGACAGCCAAAGAAATATGCATTTCACCTACAAGGATTTTCCGGCCATTTCTGAAACCTCACTTTAGGCAACCTCCCCCACCACCCATAAATCCTAAAGAATATCAAGTTTCTTATTGGAAGCAGATGGGATGTGTTCAGGAGTTGCCACCTCCATGTCAGTGACTTAAAGTCTAAGTGCTCGGGCATCTGTGGAATTCTGAAATGGATGAATGGGCTAATGAATGGAAAGCAATTAAAATACCACATATAGAACAGTAACGGCCCAACTTCAGAGGGATTATTTAGCCATTTTCAACTCTTCTAATCTTGCTTATCTAAATAAAAATTGTAGCGAGATATTCTATATTTTGTATTGTTTGATCTTTGGCATTTATTATCTTAGAAATATTTGATTTTATTAAATTGTTTAGAAAGATATGATTTCTTAATCCCTTCCTGCTTTATGACTTCATGAAAGTCCATCCTGAGAATTTCTTACTGCTGAATTTAACACTCAGATTAATAAGGTGTATGCCTTCAGTTGAAAGGATGACCTCCCTGTACCCCCAAGTCTTCTGTTAGTAATTGCTACATATAAAATCTATTCTGCACAGAATTTTTTTTTTAAAGCATAGATGACCCTGAAAATAAAATTCCCTAGGAAGGGTCAGAATAGCAAGTTTTCATACCAGTACTGGGCTTTAAACAACTGTTACTTCTCAGGTTCACTGAAGTGAATTTCAGTGGCTCTACGCTTTAGTGTTCGATGCTATCCTGATCTGGCCATCTTGTTCCTGTTGCTCTAAAAAATGCTCTTAATATCAGTTGCCTTCCTGAATTAACTATGTCCCCACTTTCTATTTCAGAAAAAAAAGGAAATAAGAAGAGACAAAAAAAATGGACAAGTTAAATATACATTTATTTTTGACCTTAATGTTGACCAGTGAAGATTCTAATCATTTTCTTATATCTAAAGGGAAAGGGGAGGCTCCTCTGATTTATAATATCCTTCACTTAATAACACTGCTATCTCAAAGGACTAGAGATCAGCTCACCATCAGTATTGTCATTGTCATAAATAATAAAATCTTCAGAAATTGCTGAAATATATGCTTATAATTTCACTTTGATCTCTTTGTCTTTAAGACGTGAGTGACAGCATCTACTTTATGCACCATCACTCAAAAGGAAAATATAAGAGTTCTAGGAGTTTATAACAGAATGACCCACCATGTGGGCAGGATTTATAAGCTAATATGGAAATTCTCCACGAGCACCCAGACTCATATTCCCATTCATTGGCCTGTATCCAGTCTTATGATGCTAGAATGAGTTTAAAGTTCCCTTGCATCCAAAGTTGCAATGGACAGTTTTCACCCTGGTTGAGATGCCATTGGCTTCACTATTTCTCATAGTTTGCTTTATTTTTTAACTACCAGGACTGACTGTGTGGCTCAGGATTTTGATGAGAGATAGGGGATTGAGCTTCTGGGGGGAGAGCAGAGATATGAAGCTTGCTCAGAAATCGAGAAATCAGATGTTAATAAATGACTGAATAAAATTTACTGAGCATCTATTTTCGGCTAGACATGACTCTAAGCACTGGTGATACCACATAAGACAAACTCTTCTTGCATTGTTGTGGCTCTTCTATTGGAAACTTTCCCAAGTCTTGAAAGAATTAAGAAGGTGCAGGAAGGAAGAGAAAAGATTAGTACCTAATGAAAGAAAGGACTTTTGATGTTGCTTTTCTTATCCTTTGACTAAAGGGATTACAAAGGTTACCACACTAGTAGATCAATAGCAAAAACCACACTTTAAAACTACTAATTGCTCTGTACAGGATGCAGGTGTGTCTCTAACAAAGTCTTTAGATTCCTAGAAACAGTTATCACCCAAGAAGACTAATAGGTCCAGTTTTGTTGACAAACCGTTACAACTATTACCAGGTGTTTAGTGCTGTCTTTGAGTTGAACAGCTCAAAACCTAGCAGACTCAGGAAAGTGTTAACAGCTCTCTTCCCACGCTTGGTTGGCATGCCAGATTGGGAGGTGAAAGCCTCTTGGCCTTTCCATTCCTATTAATTCAATTCAGTAATGTTCAATTCATTTAAAATGAATTAAGAATGACTTGTCTTTAGGTGTTTGGAAGCGACTTCATACCCAGTCTGTCCACCAAATCCAGGTCTAGCTGACTTTCTACTGGGTTTTTCAACATGACTATCTCGCAGACGCCTAAAACTCAACAGGCTCAGAGCTGGTTCCCAAACACACTCCTTGTTCGGTGTTCCCTTTCTTGGGGAGTAGAGCACTGTCGTCTCAGATAGCCAAACCTGGAAGACGGGCATCTCCCTCTCCTTCAAGACCTCATCCAATCAGTGCATTCACTTACTCTAAATGTTTATGAGGAGGTAGTCTTCCAGCCACTGGGATGCAGCAATGTGTAAAACAGATAGAATTCCCCACCCTCAAAGAGCTTACGTTCTAGTTAGGGGCAGACAGTAAATGTAATCCATCTAAGAAGGCAGTGAGATTGATGGAGTTAAAGTACAGTGAATGGAGTACTGACTTTAAATTTTTAAAAAGGTATTTGGTCAAGTGACTTTGACAAAAGATCTGAAGACAAGTGAGGATCTGGGGCAGGAGCCTTACAAGGAGAGGACCTGGTGGGACCAAAGCCCTTGAAGCAGGAGTGCGCCTGGCATGTTGGAGGAACAGCTCAGAGACCAGATGGCTGGCTCTGTGAGCAGGAGGAGGTGAAGGACTGGATCGTGCAGGGCCTCACAGGCCGTGGTGAGAACTTTGTCTTTTACTCTTGAGTGAAGTGGGAAGTCGTCAGTGTGGTTTGAGTAGCGGAGTAGAACATGATCTGATATATATTTTTAACGAATCTTTCTGTGGTAACTGATTATAACACATTGAATTAAAAAGAATCTCTGAGTCCTTGTGAAAGTCAAAAGAAGAAAGAGGGGGAGTACAAGGAAGAGAAGGAGGAGGGAGGAGGAGAGGAAGAAGGGCAAGAAGATGAGTGAGGGAGGAAGGAAAAGGGGAAAATAAGGAAGGCAGCATTTTACTAAAATGTCTGCTAAAAAAATGGAAGGCATGAGAATATTTTGAAATCACCATTTTCCCATTTCCAGTGTAATAAATAATCTAGGGAGGATTCTTCATAGATCCTAAAACCAGTGGGTAAAATATTGTTGGGGTAAGATATTTGGAAGGTGCTAAACTTCACCCCCACAATCTTTTACTCATTACAAAGAGGGAAATTTACCTTTCCAGTGGAGAACTCTGGCTGGTCACCACAGTAAGCAAGTGATCAAACAGCACCACTGATATTAGGGTAGTGTGACAGTATGTGCCTCTTGATGTGATGCAATGTGAAGCTCATGACATCTTCTACGAGGAAACTGACAAACGCAGAATGCATGAGACACTCTATATGAAAGAGTGAACATCATTTTTAAAAAAGCAGGGGGATGTTTCTAGATTAAGAGAGACTGAAAAGATATAACAAGCAAATGAATACATGGACCTGACTGGATCCTGGATCAGAAAAAAAAGCTGTAAAAGATATTCTACACTGGTCTATTTTTTTTTCAAGTTTTCTGTATGCTTGAAATGCTCCAAATAAAAAAGTTGACAGGATAGAGCTTCCTCATTCTGGCTTCCATGGAAAGAACAGACTGCAGGGGACAGGGGGAGAGGCAGAGAGGCAGGTTAGGAAGCTGGTGTGATAAGCCAGAAGTAACCTGGTGATGCCTTCCATCTGGGTGGTAGCAGTGGAGGTGCTGGGGAGTGGTCTGATTCTTGGTAAATTTTGAAGTTTAAGCCACATGGATGTGCTGATGGCCTGAATGTGAAGTATATATGAAGAGTCAAGAGTTACATCAAAGTTTTGGATCCAAGAAACAGGAAATGAAGTTGCCATAACTGAAAGTGGAGAGGACCGCAGGTAAAAGGTTTCAGAGGCGGTCGCATATTCAGAGCGGAGCGTGCTGAGTTTGTATCTGTGCTAGGCAGCCCAAGTGGAGCTGTTACATAGGCTGTTGCCTATGCAAGTCTAGAGTTCAGGGAAGTGGGAGCAGATGGCCAAGGACTGTGCCCTTGGGGTGGGGCAGGGGGTCCGGCTCCAGCACTGAGTCTGATCACCAGCACTGTGAACCAGAGCCCAGACTCCATCACCAGGTCCAACCTCCTCTGCTTCCTTCACCTACTCTCCATTCCCTCTGAGTTTACTTTCATTTGGACTCAGTGCCATTTTCCCTTTGGATTGTCAACATAGACTCCTAACTGATCTGCATCCTGCAATCTTACTCTGCCGTCATCAGCTCTCCTTCACACCTCTGCAGATTGTCTCCTGTCACCCTTCCGCTGAAGCCTTCCAGGGCGCCTCCTGTCTATCAGGAGAAAGTCACAGGGCTCCTCAAGGTCTAGCTCCTGGTTTCCCTCTCCGATCTCATCCCTGACACTTTCCCTAGTAATACTCATAATCTGTGCTTTTTCTCTTAATAGCCATCCTCTCTCCTGACTTCTTGCCTTTCGTGGGCCTGTCATTACTGATTTTGTGCACTCTGTGAACACTCCTGTCATTGCACGTGCCATATTTAATCGTCGACTTCCCCCACCACCTCTAAGCTTCTTAAGGTCAGAGGCCTCACCTTAATTCATCTCTCCCCATCTCGATAAGTGGGGCATCTTTATTTATGCAATAAATATTCATTGAATAAATGAATAAATAAAGATTTGCCTTCAGGAATGCTGAAGCTGAGGGTGGTGGCATGCCCTTAATCTGGAAAAAAAAAAAGCTAAATGTTTATTGCATACCTACTGCTATGGTTGGAATATTTGTGTGCCCTCGAATTCATACGTTGAAATCGAATCCCCAGTGTATGGATGGTATTTGGAGGTGGAGCCTTTGGGGGGTGATTAGGTTCTGAGTGGGATTAGTGTCCTTGTAACAGAGCCATGAGAGAGCTCCTTCACCTTGCCATGTGATGTTATAGCAAGAAGGCGACTCTCTGTGAACCAGGAAGCAGGTTCTCACCAGACACTGAATCTGCTGATGCCTTGACCTTGGACTTGCCAGCCTCTAGAGGCTGCCAGTCTATGGCACTTTGTTATAGCAGCCTGCATGGACTATGACACCTATTTTACTTAGGCCAAAAAGGGGGCATTGCAGGTCTTTCAAAATGAGAATTACAAACCAGTCCAGACCAGTTTAATTATAATCCTGCCAAAGGCTCGGAAGAGGTGACCTCGGAAAAGTCCATTTCAAAGCACTGATTACATGCTTCTGGTGTTTCTCCCTCCGTATTAAGACTCTGAGCAGCTGGGTACCACATTACTGAATCTGAAAAGCTACACTATGTTGATCCACAGCAAAAGGGCCTGTGAGTCAGGTGATGATCCATCCATCAGTCATAGGAAACATGAGGCACTGAAAATTTAGTACAAAACCCCAAACCCACAAAACTAGCCACAGTTTCCTATCACAGGGGATGTGACTCATATCTCAGCAGGGGTACACATACCTTATTACAGTCACAAAAGAAAATGTTTCTCAAACAAACCTTTTCCCCCCCGACATCATTTGCACAGAGCAGTAATTTGGTGAAAATCTTTTGAAACTTACAAAGTAATTTATTTCTTTGTGGTTGGTGCATATTGCTATGCTTGGTTCTTACCACAATGACTCTTAATTTAGGGAACAAAATGATGGGCAATTAATCCTTTAACTGTATTCAGCTGAATCCAGAGTCAAATTGAGGCTGGATGGAAAGAAAAGGCCCTTGGCTGACCTAACCTCTGGACCTCCCAGAAAGTGCTCCCACACGCTAGGGATGCCCCCACCAACGACCGTGGCCAAGAGTTCCTAAACTGGCCATCTCAGTCCTGAGTGGACTCCTACAAATGCACTGCTTTTCTTGGTTGTGGATAAGGGAGAGATGCAAAGGAGGGAGGGGTGGCAGAGACAGAATGGGAGAGAGAGATCCCAAAGTACATGTTTAGTATTAATCTGGGTTTACAGCAAAGAAGTTTTAAATACATCTTCAAAGTTGCAGTGAGACTTGGTGATTTTGTTCATAAATAAAGAATAAGAGGAATGAATGAGTGGGTAGTATGGAGGTCTCACTTATACCACCACTCAGTTATTCAGCATTCATTCATCACTTGTCTATTATATGCCAGCAATTTAATAGCAAAAAACTAAAACATGAGTCATACCCTGGAGAGAGCCAGGATGTGGTGCATAAGCTAGCCACATAAACAAGAAATTGTAGCAGCATCATAGAATATTCATAAAAGGTCCCAAAGGGGACATAAAGGATAAAAGTATCTAATTCTGCCTGGAGGTCAGGGGACACCAGTCTGGAGGTGATCTTTGTAAGGTGAGTCTTCCAGAAGTCTTGAGACCTCCTAGAATATGAAACAGAAAGGAACTCCAGGCAGAGGGAATGATGTATGCAAAAGCTCAGAGGTAGAGCATCATGGCTTGATTTCCACATAATGGACTGAGGGGTCACAGCATGTTGAATTCTCATTCCTTTGACCCTGAGGATGTTTTGTAGCTGAAGTTATAAAAATAAGCCTTTAAATGGAAACGGTAACAACATTAATGCATTTTTGTCAAAAAAGCGTTTTCTGCAGTAATTTTCCTGAATCAATTAAACCATTTCTGGTTACTGTATGTTTCCATTTTAAAATTTTACTTAAATTTTCATGGAGATCAATTCTTTCTTCTTTCAGCCAATATTTACAAAATTTGATTAATCAATCAGCTCTTTGATCATAATAATTCTATGGATTCCAGTTTTTGCTAGGGGGGTGAGAGAGAGAGAGAGAGAAATGACTTCAATAGATACAACATCCTTGGGGCAAATTTTGTAAATCAAAATTTTCCTCGGTAGCTTTTTAGTTGTTAATTTTTTTAAGCTGTGTTTTGTGTATGTATGTGTGTTTCATTGAAGTATATTTGATTTACAATGTTGTGTTAGTTTCAGGTGTACAGCAATATGATTCAATTTTACATATATGTATATATACATATATATATTCTTTTTCAGATTATTTTCCATTAAAAATTATTACAAGATATTGAATATAGCTCCCTGTGCCATATAGTAGGTCCTTGTTGTTTACCTATTTTATATATGGTAGTGTGTTTGCTTGTTGATTTTAATTTGTGTTATTTCTTTTACTAATATTCATTAGAAATTGAATAAAAGACACATCCAGACATACCTGGTAAATCAACCAGAAAAACAGAAATTCGTTTTTAATAGTCTGGAATTGTTCTCTTATAGTATTCTAACTTTTTGATAAACCTGTGTTCACTAACAGTCTGTGCTACTTTAGGTCCAAACAACAAATGATAAATGTTGGAGACAAAATGTCCTGCTTCAGATAGAGCCCACCCATGACACGTCATATTCCTGCTGCTTCTGCCTCCAAATGAACCCACGGACCAGCTACAGAATGCCAGATTGCCATTTGGGAATGTTATAATCCCCTAAGACATATTCCCCCAATTAAACAGCATAGACTGCTGGCAAATGGACCCTTTCAGACCAGATCAGTCACCAGTCAGTCTTATAGCAGGCATTCCATCCTTCCTTGGTTCTCTGGATTTGATCCGTAAGTTCCAGGTGCCATTTAAATCGGTACCCTCCTATGTCACACTTTAGCGTAATCTCAGGGTGTCAGATTCAACCCTTCCTTATCATCTGCTCTGTTCAGGCTGTTTTAGTTCATTCGTTTCCCAGGTAACCTTTACAGCTATACCATTTTAAAAATAGAATTGATACTCTTCAGAAGTTATATAGAATTTATAATTTTTAAAAACTAAGATAGATCTTTTTAAATCTCATCATTTCAAGGATTATCACCTTAATATATGATTAGATTTTCATAGACAGGATCTCCTAACATTTAGCATGCTGATTAGTTATGTAACTAGTCATTAAGAAAGGTTTTCAGTGAAGTGAAATATCCTTCCTCAAAGTGAATCTGCAGCTCATAAAATAGTGGCTCAAGATGTCAGGATTTTACAGCACAATAGGATATATTTGTACTTGTTCTTACTAGAGAATCAGGTCTAATGTTAGAAGTCCAATTAATTCTATTTTCACTTAGAATTCTTGACCTAAGGACATTCTCATGCCTTCATGTTGGGGTTATGTATTAGGAGGAAAACACCATCAGAATTCATTAGATCTTTTTTTTCTCCTTATTGCATTTAAAGATAAATTGCAGGCATCTCTTGCTCTCAGACCTCACTGCTTTCCTACATACCCCACACCATGTACCAAATGTCTTGAGACTGATGGCCCCTAATGCAGAAAGGGCTCAGGGCTCACAGTTAATTAGTCTAACAAAAATACTTCATATAACTTCCTTTTCTTAATAGTCTCCATTTAAACAAAACAAAACAAAAATCAAACTTTCTTCTTCAAAGTGTTGTTAGACTTTATCTAATAGTCTTAAAACCCTTAGGAAGAAAAAGAGAGAAAAGAAACTAATTGATAATTTTCCAAATCACACAGCATGGCTGTATCTACATTTTAAAAAGCCTTTCCTAATTAAAGAGCTAAAGGATATGTTGGTATCTGTATGTTAATTAAAAATGTGAACACTGACATCTTTCAAAATGGCCTATCTTAGAGTTGGAATGGCACTAGGAATTTCACTGTTGTATGTTTCCTTTTTGCTGCAGAGGGAGGTTCTCACTGATCATTCTCCTGGGAGCAAAGATGGGAGAAGTTTTGCAAAGGTGACCATGGCATTATGTAGACGTTTACATAAACACACAAACTCTGTGTGTGTGTGTGTGTGTGTGTGTGTTGGGAGAGGGAGTTTGGGGTGGTAGTGAGGAATGGAGAATAGTTCTTATTTCTTCTACCTGGCCCAGCCAGTAACTTGACTGTCGACAACTCATCTTTTATCTGCAAGGCTCTCAGGGGCAAGAAGGGTATTTGCAGTTCATGCCCATATGAGCTGGAAAGGAGCAGCAGGCACAGAAACTTCCCAGGCAGCTCAGCTTCTCCCCTCAGCCTCTGCTTAGGTAATCACTTCATGACACTATTTTAAAATTACTTCTAAGATATATATTTTTAAAAATTCAACTTCTCTGACATCAATGGCACCTTACATTTGTTGAGATGTAGTAGCTTAAGCCAAAATGAGGACTTCGTTTTTCCCACCAGTGATTGCTTCTGGTCAATGGTGTGGGAGGGGAAACTTTCTTAGGCCCCCATAGATGTTTTTTCACTCTTAAAAGGGGGCTCAAGAAAGCTGTTTTCCCCCTTCTAGCTTAAGGACTTATGTGCCATCATTATCTTGTGATTATAAGGAAAACAGCCCTGAGAACCAAAGTCGACAGGCTGAGCAGGGCAGAGTAGAACTATGGGGAAAGTTGGGGGTTTCATGATGCTGTTTAATGATCTCTGGACCTACCAAAGGTGAATCAGTCTTTCTCCGTCTGGACTTCTTCATATGTGTACAATAAATCTCTTCATTTAAAAATTCTTTGAGTTAACTGGCGACTAAAACCATCCTGATAGGCATGAAGATAACGGTGAGATAAATGCACCTTCGGAAAGTCCATCCGGTGGCATTGTGGAAAGGGCCCCTGGACGGGAGTTAGGGGAGGTGGGGGGTGTCAGCTTGCACGACTGCCAGCAGGCGCTGGTATTGATCAGGTGACTAACTCTCGGGGCTGTGGTTTTCTCATTTCTAAAATAAAAGACCTCCAAGTTCTCTGCCAGTTCTAAAATAGTTGTTTCTTGAGTGTGTCTGGACCAAACTCTTCTGTTATATTTGAGTAAGAGGGGAGCTCAGAGGGCTTATATGCTGACCTGAGGTTTCTTCAGTAGACAGTGCCCAAAGCTTACCTCTGATTTCTTGACTACCAGCCCAGCGTCCTCTTCTGTTTATGCCTCCCGGCAAAGGCATTTATTAGAACATAGACGATTCATACCAAGGCGTGAATTACTTAGAGATTGCACTAGTCAGAGTCCTTTGGTTGAAAGAGACAGAAACTCAACTCAAAATAATTCAAGCCAACGTATTGGTGTACGTGACTGGGAAGTCCTGGGATTAATTTGGCTTCGCAGATGGCCGGTTCTGAGAGTTCAAACGTTTCTCTCTTTCTCTTTCTCTTTCTTTTTTCTTTTTTTCTGAAGCCAATTCATTCTTAATTAAGATCCCTCCACACAGTGGGAAAGATGGACATTCATAGCTGCAGGCTCATATTGTCCTCACAGCTTAGAGGAGTCACCTCCCTTGGTGGGGGCATGTGTTGTTTGCTCAACAAACTTTGGGAAGAAGAAGTCACACCTGTTCTAATCCATATGATGGACGTGGGGGGCAACTCCCTCTCCCACCTAGGGAGGGAGGGTGGGATGCTTTATCAAGCTGGCCAGTCAGACTGTTCCATTCTCCTGGCCACGAAGACTGTCTTAGGGAGAAGCCATTTCAGGCACCCTCACAAGGAAGGCAGGGATTTGAAATGAAGTAACCTAGCGATACTTTGCGAAGAGGCTGGTAGTAATAAAAATACCAGCTTGCCTCCCTCTAGATAACCAATATAAGTCAATCCTTTGGAGGGTACTTGTGAGATAGGCTTTGACATTTCTGCTTTGATAATTTTGAAATTTATCAGAGTAATTTTCCATTCGATTGAGGCTTTTTCTCCTCCTCAGAGCTCAGGTCACGGCTAATGACCTTAATGATTTTGAATCGTTGTTGAGGTGGTTTAAAAGCAGAGCCTCTCAAACTTGAGCCTATGTCAGAATTACCGGGAGAGCTTGTTAAAACATAGACCACCGGCCCTTCCTCCAGGGCTTCTGAGTCAGTGAGTCTGGGGTGGGGCCTGAGAATCTGCATTTCCCAGGGACCTTGCTGCTGGTCTAGGGACCCCACTTTGAGAACCACTGCCCTAGAACATTCATGGGGGTTCTCACACATTTAGACATGCGTATCATTATTACGGAAGAGGAGTCTTCTAAATATAAGGTATTATATTTATTGTTACAAAGAAAGACTACTGTTGTTTCTCACTGTAGGCATAGGATAAAAGTTAGAGTCAACTAGGTGTCATTTTGGAATTAGGGTTTGAAGAGAGACTTCCAATTTGGACTTGTCAAAGCACATACCTGCAAATCCTTCAGCGTGCACAGAAATCACTTTATGAAATCATCTTATTAAAACAGATTCTCCGTCGGGGTCTCCGGGAAGAGGCCTGAGAGTCTGCGTTTCTGGCAGGCTGCCTGGAGTGAAGCTAACCCACATAAACAAGGCTTGCGCGTATAAATTCTTGGGAAACAAAAGATTTTCTGCGTCTGCAGTCCCAGCCCTGAAACATATGCCTATGGGTGAAAAGATGGCTTTCTCAGACTGAATTAATGGATTATCTGGAAGTGGCCCATCCCTTTCCTGCACTGTACTCTCCTGGAGGGCTGGCCTCAGGAAACACATTTCAGCCTTTCTCTTTGGCGGCTTAGTTCCGATTTCCCAACGTTGAGTTTAGGTAGACTCTTGCTGTGACACATAGAATTTAGACTGAAATCCTAACCTTCCAAACACTTTGTCATTGAAGAATCTAGATGCTGTGGAAAATACGTTCAAGTTCTCTCGTGACTGTTTGCCGTTTACACATGTCCAGACGGCTTTATTTTTTAATTAGCTTAGTTCAAGCTGTACTGAAAGCCCTCTTTGCCCTCCAGTGGCCATGCCCACTACAGCTCTGGTAGCTGCTTCTTTCTCGCCAATTCCTACACCATTCTTGGGAGGTAGGGGGATAGCTCAAGTGGTAGAGAGCATGCTTAGCACACACAAGGTCCTAGGTTCAATCCCCAGTAACTCCATTAAAATAAATAAATTAAATATATATATATATATATGTATAAATTAAATACAAACACACACACACAAATGTGCCTACTCTGGCCTCTTAATTTTACTCTTGTCTTTTGAGAACTTCTGTTTTTGGTTATTATCTCCAAAGGGTAAAGAAGCTGGGTTTCTCTAAGAATAGTGTTTATACAATCTGGGATCAGACTTGAATTTTCAATCAAATCCTTACTTCCTCACTCAGTGACCCACGGTGGCTCCCTAGTGCTGCCACATCAAATGTGTACTCCTCTGCCTGCATGTAAAAGCAATGCCTGTGATCTGATAACTAGCAGGCTCTGGATTTTTACAAGCATCTCTTCTAATAGAGACCGGGACCTCCAGTATCAAACTAGTAATAATGTAGCAGTGGCCAGCCTAGTGCAGTGTTCCTCTTGAGCAAAAAGCTGCATAATTTAAGAGAAGGGCTCAATGGGATTCTCTGTCACAGAGCTGGAGCTGGCCATCCTTTCTTGAAAAGTCCTTGGTTCTTTTATATTAATAAGAAACAGGCCAAATTCTTTCATCAATTCCTTGAGTGAATGAAAATGTTCCACTTCAACCGACCAGGGATGCCTCCCTTAGCTTATAATAAGTGAATGGGAGTTGCACAAAGGCCAATGAAACTCCACTACATCCGATCTTGTGATTGTTAATATCTATGGATATTCCGTTCCATGTTGAACGCAATTTCATGTTGAATCACTTCAGGAAGTCCAGGCATTCTCATTACACATGGGTGAGTGTGTTTCCTCAAGGAGGTGCCGTGCTTGGCATCTCCTAGATGAGTGTGAATCACTACTCCGTCTGGCTGCTATACAAGTACACATTGTTTTATTGAATAAGAGGGTAAAAAGTCACATAAAACACTGCATACTACAAATGTCTGGGGAATAATTTGACTTGTCTTGGCGCAACTTAATTTACACATTGGACTTCTAGAAAAAAAAAAAAAAGAACATCTCTTCCATAAATACAGCTTAGTCTGGGCACGTAAACCAGGAATGGCTTTGATTATTTTTTTTTTTAGTTGAATTCCTCTTGCCATTTTTTTGAATTACATTATTTTTAAGATAAAACTACTTGAAGACAGGGAGAAAATTAAATAGAATGAAAATAGGGTGGAAGGGGCTTACTGTAGTAGGCAAAATAGAAGAAAAAGAAAAAATAATTTTTTTCTCAGACTTCTAAAACATAACCATTTATTCCCAACTCTACTGAATAGAACATACTTCCTTCTTTGAAGGGCTGAAAAAGTTTTCCCCAAACTTCTCATTTTTAGCTGTACTTAAAGTTTGACATATTGTCTCCAGAAAGAAAATATAATGAACTTGTAGTTCCAGCTCAGACAACACCCAGGGGATATTGCTTTAAACAGGATGCTCATGCTGGTTTTGTAAATTCTGCTTGTTCTCGGCGACGTCACCATCTTTGGAATTTTGTATACGTCAGAATGTTTGGATACATACTGCATGCAGAGATCCTGATTTGAGCATTTGTATTAGTAAAGGGGAAAATTAGACTATAACTAGAACATTATCTGGACATTTCCAAATATCACATGCATTTGTCCTGAAATACCCAACTGAGCATGCTAGAATGTCTTCTGAGGGGAAATCTGAGTACCTTGAAACATTTACAAGTGACTAATGGATATGGATATATATGGATCTGGTCTGAATTGGTTTCTACATTGAGTCAGAATTAAGGAAAAAGGAGAGACAGACCCAAAAACCTGTTCTGAAGCTGTTCTTGATTCCCCATCCCCTGAGGTTAAAGGAAGCCTTGTTGTCACCTGGGGTTCTGCTGTAGAGCGGAATTGTAGGTATGAATTTCAACGTTTCCTTTATTTCCCATACATTTTGAACTTTGCTTTCAGTATTTCAGTGCGTGTTTTTATTTCTACACATCAATTCGTTATAAGCTCTAGCTCTTTTTTTAGAAGGGAATTTAACAGCAGACTAGAGTTTTGCTGTGGTTTCATAAAGTGCTAATTTTTTCTGAGATATCCTTTGGGTTGTAGATGGTTCCAGCTCACATTGTCCCATCAGGTCAGTCTGCCGGCACCCTGCTTTGGTGAGCACCAGGTCTCGGTCCCAGCCCCTCTGTGTCACCTCATGGCCATTTTCCTTGTCCTCCAGGCAGTGAGAACCCATCTTTCTCCCTCTGACTCTAAGGTGTCTCCCTCATCTGGCTGAAGTCTCTCCCTCTTCGGACTCTCTCCTCTTGCATGTGCTGAGGCTTAGAAACAAGACCCAAGAGGCAAGGAAGCCCAGCCCCGGACCTTCTACCTGCTTGAATGCAGGGAGAGAAAATGGAAAATATCTCAAAATATGAAACTGCCACATATTTTTGTTTGTTTTTAGGCTCTTCAATTCCTGAATCTGCACCATAATATCTGATTTTTCACAACATGACTCAGATATGAAGGGCTTGTGGGAAGCCAGCTTGCCATCACGTTGGTTAAGAAAGATGGACCTCACATATGTGGACTTGAAGTTGAAGAGTAGAGTTTGAATCCTGCCTCTTACTGCTCAAGTATCATGATGAGCAACTTTCTTAATGTTCCTCCTCCTCGTTCCTTTTCCTTCATCAATCCTTCCCCGACTGTCTTTCACCTAGAGCACCATAAAAATCTCCTAACTAGCCCCTTGTTTCCAATATTACCCTCTCCAGTTTATCATCTATCTGGATCACATATACAAATATGGGCACCTGAGGTCCTTGATCAGAAACCCTCCACTGGCTCCCTGTTGGCCAAAGGGCAAAGTTCAAAATTCATTGCCATCCATGATCAGCCTTTTCATGCTTCTCAGTGGCAGATACTCCCAGTTGTCTTGTAAATTTCATTCTATCTTTTTTTATATTAATATACCATAAATTTTTAACTGAGCACATTGTTCACCATAACAGAATCTGTTAGAAGTCTTTAGTGGTAGATGTGGCCACGTGACTAGTTCCGACCAATGACTTATAAACAGAAATGTTCCGTGGCAGCTGCTAAGAATCTCCCCTGAAAGACAGCTGGCTTATGCTTTTGTTTCATTTTTCTTTTCTTTTCCTTCTTTCTGCTGCTCACAATGTGGATGTGATGGCTAAATCAGGAGTGGCCATTCGGACCAGAAAGAGATCTTGGAACTAGAGGCCAGGTATGGAAAAAAGGTCGAATGAATCTTATTTCCTGAAGACATTATTTCATCAACCCACCATACTAACCCAGAACCTTCTTCTTGTTCCTCACTGGTCACGTATCCCCAAGGAGAACACTCTCCCATCTTATCTTCCTTCGTTCTGTACTCACAACCACGCTGGACTGTTTGCTTTTCTTGAATTCATCATATAATTCCTTGCTTCCGTGCCTTGCCACTTGCTGTGTCTGTTTGATGCTTTATCCTTCCAGCAGATTTCTTCTTATTAAGACCCACTGCAAGAATATCCTCTTTTGAAAAGACTATTCATTCAGTTGGGCAAATTTGGTCATTCTTTCTTTTTGTCATCATTCTGTCTAGAGCATCGGCCTAAAATAGTGCTCATCACATGACACTGTCAATGTTTTCCTCACCTATTTATTCTACCGAACAGTGAACTCCTTCAGGTCATGACTAGGTTTTTTCCTTCTTTGTATTTCCAGTGCCTCGCATACATTTGGGTCTAAAAGTAAAATTGTTGAATGGGTGAACAATTGAATGAAATCCTGTGAACTTCCATTTTCTCACCTGTAAAGTGACAATAATCATAATTCCAACCCTATAGATGCTTTCTGAGAATTATATGAGATGAGAAAGGAGAAGGTTCTTTGTAAACTCTAACACCTTATCCAAAATATCAAAATATTGTGTGTGTATGCAAATTTCTACTATGTGGTCAATCATCTTGCACAAATATGTTTATAGAATCCAGGGCTGCTGACCGACTTTACACCTACAGGAAATGGAAATAAAGGGTGAATCAGAAAGAGGACCCACTTCTGATATTAGCCATGTAGAAGTGAGCAGTATGGCCAAGCGTTCTTACATCAATTTCATTTCTGTTGCTAGATAGTTTGGTATATTAGAGCCCACTTATCCTACAAACGCTTAGCTCTAAGTCATGTCTTCAGCCACTGAATGAACATAGCTCCTTGCAAAGTAGTTCTACTTAAAAGGAAAATAAGACCTGGCAAGTGGCTTCCACTTGCTGAGATCACTTCTAGAACACAGACTAGGCATATGAGCCAAGAGCTCAGGACATGTAGTCTCCTGATGCCAGCCGCTCCAAGAGAACATGGCACAGTCAGAGCTGGAGCCAGAGCAGAGCCAGAGGTAGACTATGCTCTTGTTTTTGCCCTTTTAACCTAGGCAGCCTGGGAACTCTGGGCATCCTTTGGAGAAGGTGGATCCTATGGGACAATGGGACTGTTCAGCTCACGCTCACTGCTCTCTTGGGACTTGTGTCCTAAGCTTGGCATCCTCATGAAGCCGTTAACCAGAGCCACTGTGTGGTGCCGATTCTGCTGTGCTTCTTCAGCCGGCCCTCAATCCTTGCTTTGGTCCTCGAAGACTTCCCAGCACCAAGATCTCATGTCTGGGAGTCTAAAAGCCCCCTTTTACAGCAATCAGTTTGCTCTCACCACTCCCATGGAATCCAGTCTTGTTTTTGCCTGTAAGTTCCTGTCTGGGGGGTAGGGTGGGGTGGGGGTTGAGAGTGGATAGGTTTAATGTCACCTCTTATATTACGAATCGATGACATAGGCTTTTAAAGCCCAAAGTATTTGTAAGATCTCCTTTTAAAAATCTAGAAGATTTAACTACCTTCACTCTCCTATTTAAACTGATTTCAGAAGGAAATATAGGGTTCAAAGTGAAGTTCAGGCTCTTCTCCTCTGTGTATTTGCAAATGCACAAAGCTGGGTCTGTTATGTCCTGTCTGAAAGGCTATCTATTTGTACAGCTTTATGCATCTCTTCACAGAACACCCATGAAGTTACAGCTCATATTTCTGCTTTAAATATTCGATCTTTTGGCTTTAAACACCCATAAGGGTTATTTGTCAAAACGGATCTTAAACCTCGCCCCACAGCTCTGCAACAGATCTTTAAAGTAATGTTGTAGGGGTGGGAAGGAAAGGGTGGGGGAGACGGGAAAAGTCAGCCATTCAGCAAGCATTTATTGAGTGCCAAGTACGTGCAGCGCATATGGTGTCTAGTAATAGGTGCTGGGAGGGGGATAAAACAGAAATGGAATGCGTGTTCTTGCCCTCAAGATGAAGGAGACAGAAATATAGGCACTGTCAATCCAATCCTGGATCTAGACATTTTAACCTTGTTTTCTAGAGATGTTTGAATGGAGAGCAGGGGCCAGCAACCCGGGGCATGTAGGAACATTTTAGCAGCAGGTGCGCATGCGTGTGTGTGTGTGCATAAGCATTAGAGAGAGGGAAGAAAGAAAGAAATGAAGGAAGGAAGGAAGAGGAAGAAGAAAGAATCTGTGAGCATAGGATGGGACTGAGACTGGAGAAAGAATCTTGCCCTGTATGGAAGGTCCTTTCTTGTTGTATTTTCTCAACCATCTTCTGACCCAAGATGCCTTTTGTTAGCTTTCTGAGACCCCAGCAGCAAGTTCCCATGTTCCCTTCTTACAGCCATGCGTGTGTTCCCACCATCTTCCTGATCCTTGGGATCCAGGCTTCATAGTTTTCCAGACTTGTGTTTCTTTAGGTCTTATATGAAGATCAACTTGCCTTGCTCCTTCCAACCATTCACTTCTACCATCAGCCTCTATGCTTCTGAACTGTATTGTGGCCAGACTGTTGGAAAAACACCTGTGTGAACCCAGGAGGACTGTCTCCATGTGCTCCACCACATGTGGCCTCCCTTATCCCACCCACAGGAGGCCTGGCCACCCTGGTCCTCGTGCTGTGAGTGGAGACATGGAAACCACTGCAAGGTATGGCTGAGCCCTTAGAAGAGCATGCAGAGTAGTGAAGAGTCAGGCAGGCTTGTCTTTGAATCCTGCGTCCACTATTAACTACTCTAGAAAAACCACATCAAGCCTCAGTTTGTCCATCTGTCAAATGGAAACTCTCTCACATTATTATGAGAGTCAAATGAATTAATGCCTAGAAAGTGCTTAGCATAGCATAAGCACTCAATAAAAATTTTGGCTGGCATTATAACATTCATATAGTTTTCATTACTGTTTATGTGTCTGCCCTGAGACTTTCCTTTTAGGCCTAAGCTAACATTTGTTCTGTCCTACAAAGTCGATGACTAAGAGGAAAGCAGGAAATGTGACTTACTCTATCCATTAAACAAGCTTTTTTTAAGTGCTGACTGCATTGCCAAGTACTGTATCAATCCCTCCCTCCCACCTCCCTTTCTTCATCCTTCCACAAACATTTATTGTGTCTATGAGGTGCCAGGACCCAGTCTTCAGAGCAGCCCCTTAATGTAACTGTTACCAATTCCATCCTACTGATAAGGAAACTGAGCTTCAGAGAAATCGCTAATTGTGAAGATTTGAACCCAGGTCCTTATGGACGACGAAATACCATCAGTTCTTCCTTCGTCATTGATCTTGCGCTCATCTGTTTCCTTTTACCTCCCACGAACTCACCTTGAGTCAGACCTGCATTTCTTTCTGGTCAAATTAGTGCTATAGTTTCCTAACCATTCTCTTTACTCAACTTCCAGCTAAATTCTCTGCCCCAAACCAAACGTATCTCCCCAACCATTCATCTCTCCATGGTCTAATGCAGTAGTTCTGAAGCAACTGAAAATCAAATGATAATGGTGTTCCATTCATTTACAGGAAAAGAAATGTTTATTTCTTAAAATAAGTATTTAACAGTTAATATTTTAAATCTCTCCCCCTGAAGTTTTTTTCTTGAACTTTTGTCCTGATCATCAGCTGATACAGAGTGATTTCATATTGCCTGAAAATACTATGGTTTCTAGGAACTCTGTCATTTGTCGATTTGAGGTTCACAGTTGTAGATGATAAGTGCTACAATGAAGTCAAGACCCCTAAACTCTGTCCCCAGGTCACATTTCTACTTCTGTTTAATCCAGTATCCTTCCTTACACGCAGTGGGTTGAAATTCAAAGCTGGGCACACGAGAGTATGAGAGAATTTAACCCCGCTCGCCACGCACCAATCCACGCATCACTCACAGAACGCACTGTGCTACAGAGCATTCCTGTGCTTTGCTCCTGCAGGGGCCCTTGCTCCCAACTTCTTCCTTTCCTCTCCTTTTTATCACGTTTTCAAAGTAGTTAATATTTATGGAATGCTTCTGATGCTCCAGACACTTCCCGAGGGCATTACATGGATTAACTCATTTAAGCTTCCCAGTATCCTCTGTTGGGGGGATCTTAGCAAGACCTCTTTTTGGGCTTCAGTTTCTGAATTTGTAAAATAAAAATTAAAATAACACTAAACTAATAGGATTATTGTGACGGTTAAGTGAGTTCATATTCATATTGCCTAGGACATGGTAAGCACTCAGTGAATATTAGCCGTTATTATTATTATGCCATCTTGCAGTTGTGGAAGTGAACGTTTATGTTGATTAATGACTGACTAGTCACCGGTAAAGCCAAGATGTGGACTTGGCTGGGTCTCTCAAACGCTCGACTCCACTAACCTCTTTGCTCTTTTTCCTACCCTCTCAAATATCCTCCTGCCCCCCTAGGAAGTCTTGGTCACTCATTTGTGGTCCTGACATCTCCCCTGAACACATCGTGTTATGGAGCATAGTGCACACTCATGTAAGACCTTTAATAGGTGACATAATTTCCTTCTTTGTTTCCATTATATTAACAATTTGGGACAGACCAATGCAAATGATATAACTTTTCCATTTCCTGTTTGTGTTAGGGCCCCCTAGGACCTCCTGCAGGTTCGGTGATTTGCTAGGAAAACTCACAGGACTCAGCATAGAGTCATAGTCATAAATAAGATTTATTATAGCAGAAGGATACAAAGCAAAATCAGCAAAAGGAAAAAGTCACAGGGCAAACCCTGGAGGAAGCCAGGCACAAGCTTCCAAGAGTCCTCTCCCAGTGGAGTCACATAGGATGTGCTTCATTCCTCCAGTGACAAAGGAATGACAACACATGAGAATTGCTGTCCGCCAGGGGTGCTCATTAGAGACTGGGTGCCCAGGGCTTTTACTAACAGCGGATCACGTAGGCACTCTCCACCAAGCATGTAATTGAATTCCAGATTGGGAATTCCTTTTTTAAATTCTTTGTGGGAATGATAAAAGCAGTTGTTCGGCATGAACCACATTGGTCATACAAACAGTGTAGGCACGGTGAGTCAGTCTTATCAGTTCTGTGGATTGTGGGAACCCTCCTGTGATGGTGAATTTTAAGGGTCAACTTGGAGGGTGCTTTTGGATGAGATTAACATTTAAATGCATGAATTCTGAGTAAGTGGACTGACTTCCATAATATGGGTGGGCCTCATCCAATCAGTTGAAGGCTTAAATAGGACAAAAAGTTTGGCCTCTCCAGTAAAAGGGAACTCTCAAGCAGACTACCTTTGGACTTCAGCACTCCTGGAGCTCCAGCCTACTGGCACACGTTGCAGATTTTAGACTTGTCACCCTCCATACTCACATGAGTCCAGTCCTTATGATATATCTCTTTCTGTCTATATATACACACACGTATCTTTTTGGTTCTGTTTCTCTGAAGAAACCCAACAAATCCAACTTTCCAGATGCCAGTCCAGGATCAACCTTGCCAGCAGATCTTCTTAAGGTTAGCAGACTCAGGACGGCTATGTTAACTCTGTTCTACACACTACTAACTTTTGTAGCTGCAGAAGCCACAAGGTGGTAATACCAGGAAGCAGCAGAGCCCACGAAAAATAAGAAACTATAAGGTGGAAATAAAGTGATAGAGAGAAGTTGGCTGGTGGTGGCAGAGACGTGGAAGCAGCACACAGACTCCTGGAGTGGAGGCTTCATGTAAAAGTGGAACATCCAAATAGGAAACAGGAGGTGTTTGTAGCTGGTGGTGGCAGAATAAGCAGGTAACAAGACACTGCTCTATTCCACAAAACCTGACTACAGAATTGTGGTTTGTGATGGATTAAAGACAGCCAGAGATCCTTTGCCACTCCTTACATGAAGATGTAGAATCTATGTCCTCTCTCCTTGAGTCTGGGGTGAAATGTGATTTGCTTTCACCTGTAGGACACCACAAAGTTGACATTGTGGTTGTTCTAGGCATGAGCCTTCAGAAGGCCTGGCAGCTTCTGCTTTTGTGATTTGGGGAGCCATGAGCCCCATGTCATGAAGTTCATCTACTCTGCTTGGAGAAACCTGGAGAGAAAGAGAGAGACCGAGAGAAATGCCCAGCCAGCCCCCAGCTGTTCCAGCCGTCCCAGCTGAGGTTCATGAATCTAAGTGATGTCATTCCGGATGTTCCAGCCCAGTCTGAGATTCCAGATGACAGCACCTGGCTGTGTGACCCCAGGCAAGACCAGCAGAAGAATCACCCTGCTGAGCCCCACTCAAATTACAGAGTCATGAGCAAATAACAATAAAATGTTGCGACCCTAAACCTCACTCTGTTAGGATGGTTTATTTCACAGCAATGGCTAACGGATATGATGAAGTGGCAGAAGAAGTCTGAGCACAGTGGCTTCATTGTCATGCTGGGGCACCGGAGGGAAAAGCAGATGTCTGTGGCTGGGGCAGCAGGGTGTCTCCATGAGACCTGACACAAGGCGCTCGTCTCCAGTTTCCACTGTTTCACAACCCTGACGTGTGTCACTTCACAAAGGAAACAGTCTGTACCCTTCTGAATTAAGCCTTCCCCGAGAATCTTTTCCAGACCTCCCCAACCCTCAAACCGAAGTTTGTGAACAGTTGATTGAGATCCCATGCACGATGAGTCATGTTTGTCTTCGGAATGCCTATTGCCTTAGTGGAGATCTTAGATCATCGAAAGCCCCACGCCCTGGAACTCGTTTCTTCACTCGGGAAGCCAACGTACAGTGTACAACTTCATCGCAGGCAAAGATTCTCAGCATCGGCCTGCATATGTAAGTGTAGGATGCCAAATTGGTGAGTCCAAAAATGTAACTGCTTCCCCCCAAGGCCAGTCTGACTGATTTTATTTTTGACAGAATTAATAGGTCAGGGAGTTGTAGCAGAAACTGGACCCATGACCAATTGCTGCAAATATTTTCATCTCTCTTTTATGGATGAGGATACCAAGAAGAGGAGACAGAGAGAGCCAGCGATCCCATGAGTTAGCGGAGCCATTCAACAAGTCAAAATTGAAGGCAGGGACATAATCAGGGCTCCCGAATCTCCCTTAGGGGCCTTCTCCACTATTGGCAGTGTTAGTTTTCACCGATGTTTGTATATTTCTCGGCTGGAGAGGGCATAGGTACAACCCAGCATTTTTTTTTTATTACCTTAGGCAAAACATATTTCCTCTCTTTGTGATATCACTGTTTTACCCTGGACACTTGATTAGTTTCTTATGGGCAGTCTCAACTATATCTTGGAAAAAAAAATCCAGTAAGAAATAAACTCCCCAGGGATCATGTATTGAGAAAGAATGTATAAACCCAGCCAGCAGAGTGAGCGAGGAGAGGCTCTCCCTTCTGATAATCTAGGGAGAAGGAATTGCCTGACTTAGAAATATGACATTTTTCTAGGCCACCTCATTTCATCTAATAAAAAAATGACCACTTTCCAATATGTTCATATTAAAGAAAATGAATGAAAACATAGCTAGGAGGTAACCTAGAATGGTAAATCAGTGTGAGTAAAAATCTACACATGCATAACCGGTCAGTGGATACTCTGTTTTATTTCTAGCATATGGAGGATTCATTCACTCATCCATCCATTCATCCATCCATCCATCCATTCAACAGATGCCGATTGAACACCTACCATGTGCAAAGCCCTGTGGAGACACGTTAGGTACAGACCATACCTCCTGCTCTCCAGAGACGGCTTTTACAGTCTCATAAAGGAGATAAGACGAGATGTGAACACAAAGAACTATGATCAAGGTAATAAATGAGTAAGTACCACAGGAGAGAAAAATAAGGTGAGATGAAAGTTCAGAAAAGGGAGACATCACTTCTGGCCAAAGGAAATAGAGAGTAGAATGATTTCTTAAAAGTATAATCTATCACCCTCCAACTCCTGGTTTAAAAGCCTCACACAGTTATTAGCTATATGACCTTGGGCAAATCATAAATTTTCTGTGTCTTGGTTTGCTTATCTTTTAAAAGGAAGGGTTGGACTAAATGATCTTGAAGGTCCTTTCCGCTCGAAAGTACGAGGATACATAATTTTTCATGAGAAGGCCTAGCTAAAGATGTGACAATCTATTCTTTATACAACCAGAGTAACTCTTTAAACCTAAATAAGCTCATGTTACCCATGGCTTAAAACCCCTTCATGGCTGCATTTCAAAGAAAACCCAGACTCCTTTTGATGGCACACAAGGTCCCGCAGCAGCTGGCCCTGCTCTCGCTCTAACCCCACCTCCCAGACCTCCTCCTCTCCATCACAGGGACCTCTCCTCTCTGGTCCCTAAAGCACCAATCGGGACCTTCACACATGCCGTTCCCTCTGCCAGGAATGCCTTTCCTCTGCTCTTAAAAAAAAAAATGTCTTTGTGCGTGTGTGTATCATTTTAATGAAAGGAATAACAGAACCCAATTTAAAACTGTCAGAAGATGCCACAGGGTCATAACCCAGACCCAGAGAGTTAGGAGGCTGGGAGGAGTAGGAATCATGCTCCAATACGTAGGTTTGTGCTTAAACCCTTGTTTCCATGTATCTCTCCCCTGCTAACCCTGGGCCTGACAAATTGGGTGAAGCCACTCAGACTTTCCATGGGAAAAAAATCGTCTGGAATCCTGGCAGAATGAGGGAGAGACAGTTGCCTGGACAGGCGAAATGGAGGAGAGAATCTGGGGGTCTAAGTGTGCTTTACACTGACTCTCAGACCATTCTGATTCCCTCCTGTACTCCCACCCCTTTTAGGCCACATGTTAGGTGCCTTCAATTCCTGACCCTTTTCTGGGGAGTCAGTGCTGTGACCTGGCTTCTTTAACAATGACATCCCCTCTGCAAGCACGTGGTATTTTGTATTCTTAGTTTTGCAAACACCTCCTTCCACTTTTTATCTTCCAAAAATGGGTTCACTCTTTGCAACTATAATGATCTCCCTCTTCGCTCATTCTCGTGGTCCTTCTGAGTTTCTTTCTGGTTGATTCTTCTAATACTCAATTTGGGCAGGGTTTATGGAAGGGGTAAGAATGAAAGAATGTGTTATGCCTTCCATGCTCAACTGGAGTGCCTCTTCCCTTACCTCATTTTCAGCCTTTGAATCACTTAGATACAGCTTCAGAGTTAGAGGTGGACTTTCCCAACTGCACGTCCAAGTAGACCCTCTCGGGTTTGTCTTTTAGAGCACCGTGTTTGCTTCTTTCCTAACATGCAATACAACTTAAAGCTCTATCCTTATTTATTGACTTAACTAATTTTATTTTTTTAATTAAAAAAAACTTTATCGTGGTATAATTTCTGTACAGTAAACTACACATATTTCAGATGTACAATTTGATTAATTTTGATAGATGTGTACACCTATGAAACTACCACCATAGTCCAGATAGCTAACATTTCCATCACTCCCCAAGAGGTACAAATTTCGAACTCCCAATTTATTGCTTCCCACCCCCTTTACCCCGTGGTAGCCATAAGTTTGTTCTCCATGTCTATGAGTCTGTTTCTGTTTTGTAGATAAGTGTTAAGCTCATTTGTGTCCTTTTTTTTTTAAGATTCCACATATAATCTACGAAACATTATAGGGGTCCCAGAAAGAGAAGAAAGGACTTGAGAAAATATTTGAAGAGGTAATAGCAGAAAACTTTCCTAACTTGGGAAAGGAAACAGTCACCCAAGCCCAGAAAGTGCAGAGAGTTCCCCATAGGATTAACCCAAAGAGGCACATAGTGACCAAATTGACAAAAATTAAAGATAATGAGAAAATAGTAAAATCAGCAAGAGTAAAGCAACAAGTAACACACAAGGGAACTCACATAAAGTTACTGACTTGCTAATTTTAAATACATATGTTTATTACTTTAATGTCTGTTGCTTCCACGAGAGCACAAACTCAGGGAAGGCAAGACCCATGTCTGTTTTCTTCAACCAGTTTATAAAGAGCTCTCAGCACAGTACCTCCCCATAGCAGATGCTTATCGATGAATGTTGACCAGCATGAGGATCAAAGCTCAGACTCTGCTGACAGCCACCCCAACCCAAGGACAGGCTAGAAGGAAAAAAGACAAAGATGTAGCACATCGCTTAAGAGGATGAACTCTGGAGCCAATTTTTCTGTGTTCAAATCCTAGAATGACCACTCACTTAACTGTGCAGATAAATTACATTAAAAGGAGATAACAATAGCACACTTACATCATGAGACTACTGTAAAGATTACAGTGAGTCAGCCTAGCTAGAACGCTTAGAACAATGGCCAGCACGTAGTGAGGGCTTTATTAGTGTTGACTGTTGTGCCTCAGAGTCCTTGGCCTGGGAGGGCCTTGGCTGGGTGAAGATTGGACTCTGAAGTTTCACTTTGAAAATGTAAGTCTAAACTTCCATAGAATACAGACAAGTTGACCTCATGTGTCCAGAATGTTTAGAATCCAATTTTGAATTCTGAGTTCCACTTCTTAGGTTTTCATTGTGTTCCCACTTACATCAAGTAATTTCTAAAGCAGCTCCCCATGGGGTAGTCCCAAATGGAAGTCTCCTCCTTGGGAACAAAGTATGGTGGGGAGGATGGGGTGATGGATTAAAGGAAGGTGGTAACTTGACAGGCTTAAAAGAAGAGAAGGCCTGGGAAAGTGTGGTGTGAGGGTGAAGAAAGGGGTTTGGGGCACCGGATAGCCTTTGTCTGAAATGCCAGCTCTGCCCTTACTTCTTGTATGACCTTGAACAATTTGCTAGACCTCTGGGTGCCTCCGTTTCCTTGGTATTGCAAATATGAGGTGATGTCCATATAAAACTTAGGCGAGTGCTTGGTAGAGAGGAAAATACTCAGGTATTTAAATTATTATCACTATGGTTAGAATTATTCAGGAGACCTGGGTTCTAATCCCGTCTCTGAATCTGACTGGCATTGTGTCCCTTCGGGGATTCATCTTCCTTTTCCATGTCCAAGAGGCTCATCTGTGAAACCAAGCCACTAAATTTCTTTGCAGCTTGTGAGTCGGAATCCTGCCAGTGGTTACATCTGGAGACCCCCCACACCCACCCCTTACCCATACACGCACACACAAATTCCTGGGATCCTGGGCCTTTACCGACTTTTGCCAGGACAGCATTTCTACATTTCGGCCTGCAGCTGTACAAAATTAACCTGCACCACAGTGTGAAAAGTCTGAGGAAGCCAGCCCCCAAGATGGCCCTCCTGAGCCCCACCTCCTCCTGTTCACACCCTGTGTCGTCCGCTCCCTCCCATAGAGCTGAGCAGTGTGACCAGTTGGATGTTTCAGAAATGTCAGAGTGTCACTCTGAGACTCGGTCATGAAAGACATGGAGACGTTCCCCTTACCTCTTGGCTCCCTCACTCTGGAGGAAGGCAGCTGCCACGTCAGGGGACACGCGAGAGGCCCTGCGGAGAGGTCCATGAGGTGCAGAACCGAGGCCTCTTGTCAACGACCAGCACTAACATGCCAGACACGAGAATGACATGAGCCGCTGGCCTCAGTGAGACCTTCAAGGGGCTAGTCCCAGCTGCCGTCGTGACTGCAACCTCCTGGCAGACCCCGAGCCAGAGCCACCCAGCTAAGAGCCCCCAAGTACCTAACCCTCAGAAACTCTGTGTGATCATGCATGTCTGTCGCTGTTTCAGGCGCACTTTGGAGTAATTTCTTATGCAGCAACAGATAACCAGTACGGGGTCCCTGGGAACAGGGTATGTACAGTTGTGCCAGCTTACAAGTGCAGACGCCCCCGCCAATCTGCGCGCGGGCTGAGACCCCATGAGCCTTCCTGAAAACGCATTCTTTCCCCTTCCCCTTGAGGTGGTAGGCCTGTTTCCCAGAACTAAATAAACACTTTGGATTACAGTTCCTTTTTTCTAAGTTTTGGTTTTGGTTTTTTTACACCGAGCCTGGGCCCTATTATCAATGGGTTTAATTTGATTGCTCTGAGTGGGGTTCAGAATTTGACAATTGAAAAAATTTTGTTTATTGAAGTATAGTTGATTTACAATGTTTCAGGTATTTCAGGTGAATAGCAGAGTGCTTCAGTTGTACACACATATATATATCCATATATATAGATACATACATATATTATTTTTCAGATTCTCTCCCATTACAGGTTACTACAAGATATTGAATATAGTTCCCTGCGCTATACAGTAGGTCCTTGTTATCTATTTTATATATGGTAGTGTGTATCTGTATCTGTTAAGCCCAAATTCCTAATTTATCTCTTCCTCCCCTTCCCCCTTTGGTAACCATAAGTTTGTTTTCTATTATTTACAAAACAGAAATAGACTCATAGACATAAGTTTTCTGTTCTTTGTTTGTTTTGCATATGGAGGCATTATTCAGAGGTTTCTTGAATACCCAGGCCCACTCCAGGGTCTGACAAATTCAAAGTCCTTCACTTACATGGTTACCTTCCAGGGCCTTGAGAGGGGCCCGTACACCATGTTCAAACGGTCGTGCGGATAATGAAATTCATGAAAGAGCAGCAGTTCGCCTTCCCCTGGAGTCCATGGCGTTAGAGTGGCCGTGGGCATCGCTGGCAGTCAGCTAAGGGAACGTTGAGTTTAATTTGGATTTAGTGGGGTATGTTTTTGTGGTTCACAGGCACTTCCTCATGGAGTTAAGCAATTTCTGGCTTTCTCGGTGCTGAAATGGCTTCCAGCAATGTTCCTGGAAATACTGGGGTGCTAGCACAAAGGGGCGTGACCGGAGATCCTATCGTGATAAGAATATGCCCGACAACACGCCCTCCAGGCACTGGAAGCCTGTGAATTGTGGAGGAGAAACAAGGTCGGAAACGTACAGACGAAAGACTGAATTATTTTTCTGTTCTCTCTATAGAGAATTATGTTACAAAGTCGTTTTCATTTGAAGAAATGAATGACCAAAAAAATACAGCCAAAAAAGAAAAATTATTAAAACAAATACAGAAATGCGTCAAGGAGGACCACTATTTTATTTTTCTGGATTTTGCAAAGTCTGAGGTATTTGCCACCTTCTAAAAATGTGTAATGCCTGGCGATTCCACTTTCTAAATAAGTACTCCCTTTCAAACCTGAGTTTCTATTTACAATTTCATATTCTTCTTCTTCTTTAAAGAGAGTCAGTCCCCAGAATTGAATTTTGCTTTGGGCTCCACAAAACCTGGCCCTCCTCCTGGTCCTCCCCACCAGGCTCCAGATTCTCGCAGGAAGAGCTCCTTCCTTCCTGCAGCCCTGCCTCCCGCTGTGGCTTTGATCTGAGCTGTTATCCGTTTCCAGTTGCTCATTCTCGATTGTTCTCACGAGGACCCTGTGGCTCCTCTTTCTCTTGGTTCAGGACCCTTCGTTTTCTGAGTACATTCTCATACCTCCACTGGCAACTGTTGAGTTCTCTTTCCTCGAAGCCCAGTTTCCTTTAGAAGCCCTGGGGTACTTTTGCTTTGCCGGGAGCCCGTGGCAGCCTCAACACCCTGCACCCTCCCGACCAGGACTGCTCTTGCAGGTCTTCGCTGTTATTTCCACCTGCCACTGTCAGCTCCATGAGGGCTGGAAGCACATCAGCATGACTCACTCTTGCTGAGGGCAAGTGCAGGCACAGTAAAAGTTCGTGGAAGAAATACATAAGCCCATAAATTACATCGTGTATCAACTGGCAAAGTATGAATCTTCATTTATATGATCAGGCTTCACTTACTGTTCAGAATCTTTTAGCCCCAACTGGGCAAATCGCCCTAACATCCATTCACTCTGGGGGAAAGAATATGTCTTCACTGTGGGAACATCCTCTTTGCTTTCCCATTGTTGAGCCTATATCCCCACGTCTTCTTCTCCTTCCCCTTTTCTACCATTTTCCCCCTCGCCGATCACTCCCACCTACCACGTGCGTGCGCGCATGCGCACGCGCACACACGAATACTTACACACACTAGAGGAATTGATTGTAAATTACCTGAGGCTTGTGGTTAGAGTTATTTTATGTAACACTTAAATTTGTTGCCCAAGTTACTGTTAAATCTGGAGAGGGTGAGAGCAGAGGAAATCCTGTGGTCAGGGATCAGCAGTGCCCTTGTGAAGGTAGGCGAGGTCCTGTTCCAGCTGGCAGTTTGCTGAAGATGAGAGACACGGATCTTAAAATTGGCCTCCAGCGAGAACATGCAGGTCTAGGAATAAATCTGTTAGCTTCTCATGGTTAACAGGAAGGATGCCTTATTTTCCCAGCAGTAATGCATTTCCTTCACTGAGATAAGTGACCTCTATATTTCCTTGCAAACTAGATTATAACCCTCTAAAATGAAACACCTCGCCTGTGATATTTTTACGGAATGGAATGGACAGCTGTTGCATTTGCCTGTCCAGTATTCGTTACCTGTTCTTCTGATAACAGTCCACTGGGTTTACGATGGTGGGGGCTCCCTCCATGCCTGGATCCAGGCATAAGAATGTATCAGACATTCTTACCCTAGAAATTGAAACGTGAATAAAGAGTCAAAAAGTGAAAATTGCATCAATTCTTCTATCTCAGCCTCAGTGGCCTGATGGAAGTGTCCATCGATTGCCTCAAATCTGCGAAGCTGTTCCTGTACTAAAACCTAGTTCTTTTGTTTTCACTAAGGAGCTACTCCTTAACCTTTCAATTCTTTTCTTTCTTGTTATCTTTTAAATGTTCCGGCATGGGTTTCTGTAGCTTGCAATCAGGGAACCTAGCAGATGCAGATAAAGAAGGTGGATCTGAGATGTCTAGGAGACCAAAATCTGGGGTCAGACCCAGTTATAATGCTACAGCAGAAAAAAAAAAACACATTCCTCTGACCCCACATTTCCTTTCCATTTTCACTTTGCTGTGAAGCCACAAATTCCCATCCCCACACCACCACCTCCGCAGCACTCAGTGACACGGGGCCCTTTCCAGTTTCTTCCTAGCAACCCCTAGTCTCTGAGAAGGCATGGGCCTCAGCCATCATTTATTTGGCCAATACTTTCTGAGCACCTACCGTACATCAGACACCGTTCCAGGCGCTTCAGCTGCATCAGCAAAGTCTCTGTTGCGATGAGGCTTTCGTTCTAGTGGTAGGAAACAGACAACCGTCAGGTGCACAAATAAATTAACAATCTAATTGAGCAGAGTGGTAAGTTCTATGAAGGGTGACATGATAGAGAAAGACTGGGTGGTCTGGGAGGACTTCCCCAAAGAGCAGACATTTGAGCTGAGATGGGGAACATTTGTGGGAACCAGAACTAATGTTATAAAAGAAGCAATTCCTTAGTGAGCACAGTATTTTTTTTAATCCCTCAAATATTTATTGAATATCCAGATAATCTATTCTGTGCCAGATAATACAGGAAAAGTAAAGGCATTTAGAAAATTAAATTTCAAATAAGGCTTTGTCTTATTCTGTGCCTTTTGGAGAACTCAGTAGTGTAATTTCTGATTCTGGAGAGAAGTAATATTCCCTTTCTATTTTCAGTTGTCGCAGTGGCAGATTGGAATGCTCATCTCAGTTTTCTGCTCTCACCTTGGAAAACATTCTGGTTCCATACCGCTTGCCATGTAACTCTACAGTACCTCTTGGTAAAGCTGGTGGGACATTTATCTCTGACGTGGGCTTTGCCTTGTCACTCACTTTGGCCAGTGGAAAGTGATCAGATGTGTTTTGAGCAGAGACTTGCATTGCGCCTGCGTGGCCGGGCTTGTCCTGGACTTTTGCCATCTGCCGTGCAATGAGCAAGTCCCAGTCAGCCATCGGTCCCAGAATGAGAGACAAGGGGAGCAACCCTGAAACCAACCCACAGCCTGAAACTGAACCGCCTGCCAATCCATAGACTCATGAGCAAAAAGTTAATATTTGTTGCTCTTATGATAAACCACTGAGATTTGGGGGGTGCTTGTTCCCCAGAATTAGCACATTAAAAATCTGACCAATATCGTCACAAATAAATACAACAGATGTAATAATCATGGCTCTCCTTGATGGAATTTCAAATGGGAAAAAAAAAATTCCACCTTCCATTAAAATTGGAATTAGAAGGCATTTCCTAGTTTTTCTTAAAGCACTGATAAACCTAAATTGAGGCACATTTCCTAAGGGAAATATGATTTAAGGTATGATACTAACAGACGTAAAACGATTTTGTAGTGAAAGCAGAAAAGTGAGTCATAGCCGACTGTGTCCCCGCCGACTGTGTCCCCTAGCCATGGGAAGTCTAGTCACCCCTGGATGATCCTGCATCCAGAAAATGAGGGCATCCCAGTAGGCGGTTGCTAAGATATCTTTCTGCTCTAACATCAGATTAGCCATTCTTATGTAGAAGCAGAAGAAAAAGTTATTACGTGGCAATGAAATACTTTACTGATGGACAGAAACAATTAAGAGCTTTTTAAAGGATAAAAAAATATTCTATGCAACTGATTTATTGTGCTTATTATAAATAGAATTTAAAAAGGAAATGGAAAGAAAAGGGACAGCCCAAACTGAACCACATCGAAAGGATACAACTCCTGCAGGCAGTACAGGTTATTCTGCAGAAAGACTTGTGAACATTTTTCTTTGATACAAAAATGAGTGGAAAGCAGAGTATCCTTTTTGTTTATAAGACTAACCTTTAAAAAAACAAAACCAAAAACCAAGTGACTAGAAAGTAAGCATGTTTTTCTTGTCTAACTTTGACAGAGCAAATGCTTGGGTCAAGAGTCCAGGATGCTATGGTATCCCGTTCAGTGTTCCTAGAACTGCTTTTGCAGAACTGATGTACTGGCTTTGCCGAGTCTCTCTCCAGGTTATTGTCCAACATCCTGGAGGCAAAGGCAGAGCTGCCGAAATGGTTATCCGCTGAAAGGCAAAGTTTATGGGAGACATTCCTTTTAAGTTGTCTTTTTTTCCTTCAACTGTTCTTTAAGAAAGATTATCTGTCTCAGTAAAATGTCTTCTCTTTTCCTGATCACTTTTTGCAGCCTGCTACAACAATCTGCTTTGTTCTATCAGGAGCCCTGTCATCTCTCGAGGCAGAGAGAATCATCAATGGTATCTCACTTCAACAAATTAGCCATAGTGTTTACACTGCAAGTCCTGGGGGCTGAGCTTTCTTGCATCTCAATAAATTCCCAGGATTCTAATGTTATTCCAAGTGAGAGGGTTTGGATCCAATGCAGTTTACTTCTTTTGCTTAGCATACATTATTCTTTGGGATTCTACTAAATGTGTTAAACTGAAATCTTGGAAATATGCACATACATGTGCACACACACACTCACTCACTCATCCATAGATGCAAATAAAGAAGGCAGTACAGTGCAGGGGAAAGAAACTGATCTGAAAGACAGGAAGTCTAGAGATTTGCATTTTCGTTCTAGCTCAGGTAAGCCAATCATTAATTGTGTGACTTCAGACAAATCACTTTTCTCTGCTGTAAAGTGAAGACTGAGGGACTGGACTAGATTATTCCTAATAGCTCTTCTAGCTCTCATATCCTATAACTTTACACTTCTAACTGGTAGCTTGGTTGGGATGACCTTTCTTACGGCTGGGCTGTACGAAACGAGCATGAGTCTGTCCAGTGATCAGCTTTCGTCTCAAGCAGGAGGAGTCCCCATGACGGCCACGGACTGAAAAGACAACCCTGAGAGACCCACAGACCCTTGCCTCCCTCCCCACACGTTACCAACACAGCTACAAAACATGCATGACGAGGCTGGTTCTGCTGAAGCCACCGCTGTATTTTATTGTACTGGTCCTCATGCAGAACCCAGAGGCCTCAGCCCTGGAAGGGCTCATGCTATAGGGCCAAGGCTACAGGAACAACGGAGAAAAACATCACAGTAGGGGGTGACCTAGATAACTTCCTGAGGTTCCTTTTAGGCCCAGGAGTCAATGTGTAGGAAGAATGAGCTTATTAATCAAAAAGTGCTGACCTGCTCAATGTCTAATCCCTGTCACTTGTGTAGCCCACATCCCAGCCTGACATGGCTTCCCTCTCTGAAGCTGCGTGGCTATATTTGCACACCAGTTTTTAGTTGATCTGTGTATTTTCTGGGTGACATGTCTCTTCCATGTGACAGTTCAAAATTACCCAGAGAAACACTTAAACCTCCCTATAGAGCAACCCAGCAACCCAGACCACACAAACCCTCTCTCTCCTCCGCTCACCCCTTCTCCCGGCTCCAGTCTTCTGTTAAATTCTCAGCCATCTCTCAAGGCCAAGCTCAAATCCTTCCTCCTCCGAGAAGCCTTTCTTGATCCCCTCCCCATCAGACTTAATCCCTCCATTCCTTTCACTCCCCAAGCACTTTGTACCTTTATTATTTTAGCACTTACTTACCTGAGTCTGTCTTATATTAAACTTGTTTTGTGCATTATGTCTTTCCCATGTCACTTTGAGCTGCTAGAGGGCAGAAATAAGTTTTATTTTTCTTTCTATTACCTCTGCAGCATCCAGTAAAATGCTTGGCACGCAGTAGGCACTTAAAACTGTCCCATGAAGTGTGAAAGTAGAAAATGAGTGAAGCAGGAAGCATGTCTTACCCATTCTTTTATTTTCGATAGCAAAATGCTTTTTACGTAGTGAATTCTTAAAGTTACTGGGTCACTTAGACATGCATTAAACAATGCAAAAATGCTAAGGTTGAAAACCAGTTAGCCTCATAATTTGTTCGTTTCGCATATTAAAAGAAATTCAGTCTATTTAATCGATGTACAGAATGAAATTTGCCAGTAATATTCATTTAGAAGTAAAAGCTCCTTTCATTCACCCAATGAATTTATTTATAACGAGTTTCTACACACTTTAATTTGGAAGGAATGCATACGTTTAATGAAACACTCAGAGTATTTAATTAATCATTTACAACAAGCCGTAAAAGACATGAAAAACCATCTTTCCATTTAAATGACTGTTTCCTAGTATAACAGACTTTTCCACTCCTACTCAAGGCAAACTACAGTAATTTCTGCTACAGTATTTCACATTCGTCAATTTTGCCATCTCCTCATTCTTTTTCTCCTTTTTTTTTTTTTGTGCTCAATCAATTAAACTAAATCAAAGGCTGTTAAAGTAATCTCGGGCTATCTCAGCCTCTCTCTGCTCCTTGCTCTGCTTCATCTAATGTCATAACATCCTTCACATACACTTCTTAAAATCCCCAAAAGTATTCTCTGAAGTTTGAGCTTTATAGACTTGTTAAAAAAAAATGCAATATCTTGCCTAATTGCCATTTCCCACACCTCTTTTCCACGCAGGGCTCTGCGAAGTTCACTAAAATCCAACCCTTTTTGGATAACTTGTGTTCCTTGGGCCAAGTTAAGCAAGAAATGTACTCACTGTCTATGGCAATTATGTTTTGTTCCTTCTCCATGATAACGCTATTATAAGATGGTGACGTTGGTTTGATATAATCAAATGCTTCACCTGCTGGTATGGAACAGTTCCATTGGACGGCAGTTCCATTTTGTCATAAACAAAAGACAGAGAAACATACATCAAATTTTTGACAACGACCATTCATTCAACAAACAGTTGTTCACTGTTTACTGAGCATCTGTTATGAGGTGGGTGCTGTTCTAAAAGGGTTTCTCATCTTGTCAGGGAGAGAGATTCTCATTAAACTTTTCAATACAGGGCAGACAATGCTGTAATAAAAGTATATGCTAGAGTTTCCCATGGGACAAAAGTTAAAATAATCTACAGAATGTGAGCAAGAACTGTACAAGGTTTTATGGAGAATCGACACAACAGTAAATCAGACCCTAAAAAGTGTGGAGTATAGAGGGGAAGGTATAGCTCAGTAGTAGTGTATGTGTTTAGCATGCATGAGGTCCTTGGTTCAATCCCCAGCACCTCTGTTAAAGAAATTAATTAATTAATTAATTAGTTTTTAAAAATCTAATTACCTCCCCCCAAAAAACACTAAAAAAAAAAAGCAATTTATGGTATATGTTGGTATCGTTTCTTTAAAAATGTAGAGTACAATTTAAAAGTTAGAGTGTGTGCTTATATGTTACTGCTGTGGTAGAGAACCTGTTAGTATCAGAAGAAAGATAAAGCCACCTGTAGGGAGGTTGCTTTCAGACTGAGACATGAGAGCTGTCTTCAGGGAGGAGGTGGCATTCGAGATTAGCCTTGAAAGGGGAGGAGAATACAGATGCATAAGGATGGGAAAGAGAGAAGCTGGGAAAATGAGTCTTGCTGAGACTAGGACAGCGCCTGACAGAGTTCTGCCCCTCCCTTTTCTGAGCAGACACCAGATACTACCATGTTGCCTTTCGCTTTTAAAAGTGTTGCTGTGCTACCAAATAGGCATGACCTAACCAGTCCTCCTTCTCTGTCTTTGACCTTCTCATCTGCTGCTAATTGTGACCAGACTTTCCCTGGTCCTCCTCGGCAGCCAGGGAATAAATGCGGGATGGCATCACCTGAGAGACTTGCCCATTTTCTCCCGTAAGCTTATACCTCACACTGTCCATCACCATTCAACAGCAAATGCACCAGGCAGGAGCGCTGTTTTACAAAAGAATCTCTATGGTCTTGGCCTTCACTCGGTAAACAAGCAAAGAAAATCGCAGCACAATAGTGCAGAGCGTGGGCGTCAGCTGCTGTGCCCGTGATGGTGGCCACTCGCCACGTGAGGCTACTTAGGTATAACCTAGGTTTTTTCAAAAAATTAAAAATTCAGTTTCTCAGCCACCCAAGCCACATTTCGAGTGTTCAACAGCCACATGGGGCCAGTGGCTCTCCTGCAGGGCGATGCAAATATAGATCACTTCTGGCATCACAGAAAGTTCTATCACACAGTATTGCTCTGGAGCCTTATGACTTGGTGACCTGGCGCAAATGTACTCTGTGCCTCAGTTTCCTCATCTGTAAGTGAAATAATAAATAGTGCCTATTTCACAGGATTCCCATGAGGAGTAAATGAATTAACATTTGTAAAGAGCTTGCATGGCACAAGTGTATGTTAAACAAATAAAAACACAATTTACATATCTGAAACATGGCGGCCAGGTCCGAGTAACACCCAGCGTGAATCAGCGTTGGTGGGTGAGGAATCAATTCCTATTGTTTCCCACCAGCTGAGGTTCTCTTCCCACCTCTTCCCTTGGCCTCTACTCGTGTTTGTTTTGTTCAGCTGGGAAGACCACCAAGCAGGAGCTCTTTTCTCTTGCACAGTGAGTGCTTCGCAAATATTTATACTAGAAATAATAATGATGTATATGGAAAAGAATCGTTCCATCATCTTGGAATTGTAGCCACTGCCAAAAAGTAGATGACTTCAAGCCCCTCGGCTGTGCTCCACAGCAGATTAGGAGAGGAAGTGAAAAACTCAACTTGTTTGGGGATTTATGATGAGAAATAGTTCTGTTAACCAAAGTCTCTTGGATCCAGCCCAGACTGGTAATCCCACTTGGATATATATTTGGGTGTTTTATCATAAATACAAAAAAATGTCTCTTTGCCTGAGACACTCAAAGTGTGTGTTGTTGAATGAAATTCTTCCTCACTTCCCACTTCACAGGGATGATGGACAGATTGTGAAGAGAGAAACTGATGTCATTAGGGTATGTACCCAAACTTCAGACATCGATCTCTCCTGGCCTGGGAAAATTTTATATCTCTGCAGAATATAGTATGTGTGAATGACCGGCGCAGTCCTCACCATCAAATGACAATTTGCCTTCTCTTGGGCCATCCCTGCACCAGCTTTGCCCTCTGCCCACCTCTTACAATCTGAATTCTCTTCATCCTCTAGGTCCCTATAAAATACCATTCCCTCTAGGAGGCCTTCTCTGATCACCCCAGCTGGGCATGCTCTTGTCCTCTTCTGAAATCTTTGTGTCATTAACAGAGTATTGCCATATATAATGTCTATGTACCTACATGTTTGTTTTCCCTGTTGATCTAAGGTCTTTGCATCCTCTGCATCTAGCACTGTATTTTCAACATAGCAACTGTTGCTCAATGTCTCAGACTGCTAGCTAGCTGCCTTCTCCAATATCCTCTCCCCTTTTTTTATGTACAAAAAAAAGCCCTGATGTTTAGGCAGTCTTCTCTATTTTTAAAAAAATTCAATATAAATTAAATAGTTAAAATTTTGCCACACTCCCCGACGGGTAGGTGTGGCCATTTGTCTAAGTGCCTGAACAATGAGATTGAAGCAGAAGTATAATATAAAACTTCCAGCAAGTCTCCATGAAAGGGAGGAAGCATGCCTTATTCTCCACTTTTCCCATTCTCTGCTTCTTAGAAGGCAGATGTGATGACTGGAGCTCTGGCAGCCATCCTCAGGTCATGGGACAGTGGTTAGGTGCTGAAGTGAGAGCCTCAGCAAACCTAGAAGCCTTGGTTTACAAAGTGTTTATGGTGTCACCATTCCATCCCAATACTACCAACTTCTATGCTTATTTTACATAAGAGAGAACTACTCGTTTATCTTTCCTAAGATTTTGTTGTTTTTTTCTGTCATGTATAATCCTGAAACATGCATTCAGTGAAAATTTTTATTCATTTCTGTGTGATTATTATGTAATTATACCCACTGTCTACTACATAATTTATTTAGGTTTTATTAATTAATAGACTTGAATTTTTTAGAACAATTTTGGTTCACAACAAAATTGAGCAGAAAGTACAGAGTTCCCCCGCCGGATGCCCAGCCTCCCTGACCATTAACATCCCACACTCTGCTTTGTTACAATCATTGAAGCACACTGACACATCATTATCCACCAAAGTTCATAGTTTATTATGGATTACTCTTTGGTTGTACACTGGTTACAGTCTATGGGTTTTTTGACAAACGTATAATGACATGCATTCATCCTTATAGTATCATACAGAATAGTCTCACTACCTGAAAAATCCCCCGTGCTCCACCGATTAATCTCTCCTCCTCTCCTCCCAAGCCCCTGGCAACCACTGATTCTTTTACTCCTTCCATAATGCCTTTTCCAGAATGTCATACAATTGGAATCACACAGTATGCAGCCTTTTCAGACTGGCTTCTTTCACTTGATATAATGCCCTTAAGACTCCTCCATGTCTTCTTACGGCTTGATAGCTCATTTCTTTTTAGCATTGAATAATATCCCATTGTATGGCTAATAGCACAGTTTATCTATCCATTCACCTACTGGGGGACGTCTTGGTTTGTTCCAAGTTTTGAGCATTATGAATAAAGCTGCTATAAATATCCACGAGCAGGTTTTGTGTGCATATAAGTTTTCATCTCCTTTGGGTAAATACCAGGGAGCACAATTGCTGGATGGTATAATAAGAATATGTTTAACTTGATAAGAAACCATCAAACTGTCTTACAGAGCAGTTGTACCATTCTGTATTTCCATCGAAGGAAATGAGAGTTTCTGCTATCTCGTTTTAATTTGCAAGTCCCTACTGACAATGGATGTTGAGCATATTTTTATAATTATTTTAAATAAACATTCCTTCCTACAACATTGTGAGGAAAGGTTACGTTGTTACCATCTCTACTTAGCAGAGGAGACAGACCCAGAAAACTTCTTGGTTTGCCTGTGTAATCTTTGTAGGTAAGGAACGATACATCACAAGGGGACCTCTCAGCCATGCAGCTAATGAAGGCTTTGTTGTTAATGTCTGAGGGTTGCTCCCTCTGTTTGATGGGAGCCAAGAAGCTTTCTCAGCACTTTGCCTGTGTGGCCATGTCTGTGTGATACAGAAGAAAGGTGATGTTTATAAATCAACACCTGAAAAAGAAAGAGCAGTAATTGACCAGGACACACTTGGCCGTCAGGAGCATGTCGGGTTGGGCAGCACTGTGCTTGCTTATTTTCCGACCAACCCTTCTTTCTTTCATATCTGAGAGACAAAAGCAAAAAAGCCTTCAGACAAAATAAAACAAAAACAATCAACAAAACCAAAAACGCATAACACAAATCATACCAAGTCCCTCACACACGAAGCACCAAAGTAACCAGGAGACCCACAGCATTGCAAACACCACTTTCCTGGCGGGCTGTGCCTGCCTCTTACACATTTCAGGTGTGAATGCTAAATTTTTGAAATCCGTAGAAACTGAATTTCCTCTGCGTTACTTTCGGTACGGAAATTTGAATGCCTTGGCAACCAATCAGCTCTGTTTGTACTTTGAGCTCAGGATGGTATTACTATTAATCAAAAATCCAATAGATGTAAAAAAAAAAAGTGTAAGCCTTCAAATTAATGCAGTTACAAGATATGGCACACATCACAATTCCCTGCTCTATACAATGAAAATCAAACCCTTCAAGGGTAGAAATAAGGACAGGAACTTCTGAAACAAATCAATTTTTAAAATAGATATGTTCCCTAGAGCAGAATTTCTCCCAGGCCATTGGATTGTACCATTTTCAGTAACAGTGGTTTTCATTTTTACTTTAGGATATACGGAGTGGAAGACATGCCAGTGTGGCAAATTAGTTTCTAGGTCTAGAGGGTGTAAAATTTGGGCAGTGATGGTGGCGGGGAAGGGGGAGAGCTGGATCCCTTTGGAGATGAACTAAATCTCTGCTTATTCAATACAGCGTGTCCCAACATTCCATACATACATTTTTGGCACCGCTCTGAGTCAATCAGCCAGCTTTCTTTTTATTGCTTTACCATACTGAAGAAGTAAATAACATCAGAATCGACAAAAACAAAATAGAAAAGTAAAAGAGGTTCCCTGAAGTCAAAGTAAGAGACAAAGAATAGGTTAGATTGTGGAAAGTGATGAAGAAAGGAAAAGAAACATTGTGGGAAATATGGAGTTAAATTCTCCTTTTCTTTTCCATAGTGAATTGTAACATCTATAATTCCTGCTTCCTCAGTAATAATCAGAGTGTTTGTGGCCTTCGGCTCTGGCAAGATTAGCCAATGAGTTCTCAGATCACAGTCAAGCAAGTCCTGGATTTCTACTTTTTCCAGGAGGAATATGCCACACTACATCTATGAATACCAGAGACATGAGATGGCCAGAGGCCATGGGCCATGTGTGCTTTCAGGGCTCTGTGCTCTGTTGGAACACGTGGCAGCCTTTCCACTGGATGTATTTAATTAGAAGGTTTTGGGTTGTAATGGAATATTCATCTGAAAGTGGCGTCAACAAGAAAGAGTTTCTGAAAGGTAAGCTAAGCTCATCTTAAGTGGTTGGGACTCTTGAGCAGGGATGAACCCATCCTTGAAGTACTGGCTATTTTAACATACTCCTTTCATCTTAAGCAGAGAAGTGAAATGTGTTTTTGAGCTGCAGTATTCAGAGCTTGGTCATGATTAAAGGTCCTGGAGGAAGAGATGGCAGATTTTATTGAGCTAAGTAAGTTTTCACCCACCATCTCTCTATGGGAAATTTTGTAAAACTATTCAACTCCAGTGGTTCAATGAAAAACATTTGGGCCCCAGGGAATCAATGTTACATAGTTCCAAAAGCAAGAGGTACCTGGCCCTGGGATTGTAATAGTGGCTTCATGATATAATCACAACATCAAGATGTTCCTTTTATCGCCTCAGTCCCACTGAAGTATCTTTGCTCCTCAGGCTTGTCATCTCAGGATTGCAAAATGGTGGCTGCAATTTGAAAGCATCGTATTCTTTCACAATGGCATCAAAGAGAAGAAGAAGAGGTAGCAGGGAAAAACACCCAAGAAACAAAAAAAAAAATCCTCTCCTCCCATCTCTCTCTCCTTTTATCAAGAAGGAAGAGGTTTCCTAGAATCCTTCAAGCCAGAAATGGCCAGAACTGAGTCACGTAGCCAACCCTAGGGACTAGATAGAGCTGGAAACTGGATGCCTCTCTGGAATTTCAAGTTTTTATCACTGCGAAGTGGGCTCTGCTAAGGAAGGCGGCACAGGAGAGTGAACTTGTGTAGACAGCAGTGTCTACCGCTGCCATCAGTTCAGAAAGATAGCCAGCTATCCAGAGGCAAAAATCCCTCCTGACACAAATGATGTTTAGAGTTCTTGCTGGCATGCAGGACTGTCACACAACCAAATAATTTAGACTTGGGGGAAAAAGCTAACAAAGGTCCTACAGTGAAAATCTACCATCCCTGATTTGATTGCGCCTTAATCTAGTTTTAATAGGGAAACCTATACACTGAGGGAGCCACTGGTTATAAGCTGAGAGACTAGCCCTTTGTACCATGGAGCTGGTTTTACTCTTCCTCCGTTTCTTAATTCTGCTAGTCGCAGATGGGATTCACTCTATAAAACGTAGCTTTCATTGATTCCCTGGGGCCCAGATGTTTTTCATTGAACCACTGGAGTTGAATAGTTTCACAAAATTTCCCATAGAGAGATGGTGGGTGAAAACCTACTTAGCTCAATAAAATCTGCCATCTCTTCCTCCAGGACCTTTAATCATGACCAAGCTCTGAATACTGCAGCTCAAAAACACATTTCACTTTTCTGCTTAAGATGAAAGGAGTATGTTAAAATAGCCAGTACTTCAAGGGTGGGTTCATCCCTGCTCAAGAGTCCCAACAACTTAAGATGAGCTTAGCTTACCGTTCAGAAACTCTCCCATTCTTTTTATTTGCTTGAACAAAGTGTTGGTTGGGTATTTGTAATCCTTCCCATGCTCGGAATGCAAATATTCTTAGCTCTCATGAAATGATCTTAAGAAAAGAACAGAGAGATCACCCACAAAACAAAATACTTAGTCTGGGTCCAACTTGAAGAATTGAAAATATTTATGTTATCTTGGTTTTCAATAGGAGTTGCCTGGTGGGATCAAATCGCTGTTTGTCAGGGCTAACATCCCCACCTCCTGTTTAGCCAGAATCAGATGTACTAGAGAAAAGGAAAAGGAAAATAAAGAGGGAGAGTCAAGCTTATTGCACCTGGCCCGTTGTGTAACACCCCACACTGGACTGCGAGGTGGGAATTCCTTCTTGCCCCTCCTTCCACATGTGATCAGTTTACATCCTGGAACTCGAGACTTCATTTCCTTGTATCTTTTTTGTTCTAGCTCACATAGCTTTAAATGCTAGTCACGCTCATAAAATTATCTAATCCTTTCTCAAATCCTACTCTCCTCTGCCTCAGCAGCTCCCTGTGCTAGTAAATGCCACAGGCTGACTAAGCCGGTGGGGTCGAAGAGAAGCTGGTTGACTGGCATCACTTTCTCCTGTTTATTTGTGTTTTCTATCATCCAGTTGCAATGGATGTGCCTTGTTCTTATCTGAAACAAGTTAAAAAAATGCATTAAAAAATCTTCTGGGAGTTTCCTTTGATCTTGGTTAAATGGGCTTATTTGAGAATTTTGTTGTCTCTGATACTAGCTAAGAAATATGCTCTGAAAATGAACAAACTAAAGTGGAGGCAGGTGCGATGGAGAATTGAGGATGTTGCTTACAACAGCCTTTCTCGGGGGATGTCTGAGCACAGTCTGCTCCTGGTGACTGCTTCACTGTAAGAACTCCACAGTTAGTCGGAAGGGACACTTGGCATACCACCTCCCTGCAAGCTTCCAAACCATAAGTTAAAGGCTCTGAGAGCCTGGCAGCAAATAGGAGACTCCTGGTCACATTTATTTAACCCAGTGTTTCCCAGACTCATTGTCCTTGGAACTCTATTTCTTCGGACACATTTTAATTTCTTGTAGAACCAATGTTTGAGAAATACTGCCTAAACAATTTAGGCAAAACATCTTCTTTTGTATAAGCAACTGGATCATCAGTCACTGCTCTGAACTCCAGGAGTATTTATGCCTGGAGGCAAAGAGCCATATGCAATAGAGGAAAGAGCACAATATTTGGAGTCAGAGAATCTTGGTTTTAGCTTAGGTCAAAGGATGAAATTCAGCTTCTTAAATCATGACACGGAGATAAGACGTATTACTGCTTGTCAAGATTTCTAAGAGGAATGAGTAAAGCAATGAAGGAAAGGGTCTTGCGGAAGAGTAAAGCATTAGGCAAATGTTTTATTTTTAATTATATTCTACTATTTGTTTGACACTTAGAATTTATTATCTTGAATTATTTACTATGTATGTAATTTTCTGCTATAAATTGGGATAGAGTTATTGCAGGAACAAATAGTCCTCCAATCTCAATGCCCTTATAAAATAAAAGTCTCATCCTTCTCACTGACACTGTTGATTTCAGATGTTCCTCTTCAGGTGGTTCTCTGGGCTCATTCACCTCTAAGCAGAAACTCGGGACCCCAGGTCCTTTCCGTCTTGTGGCTCTGCCATGTTGTGGCTGCCAGGTCACCCTGGCGCTACCCGGCCAGCAGACAGCAGGGCAAGTAGGATTTCACGAAGAAAGCCACAAACTTACATAGAGCCCGGAAGTGTCATGAACCTCTTCTCCTCCTACTCTGCCGGGCAAAACTAGTCATGTCTCCCCCTCCTCGTTGCAGGGGGCCTCAGAAATATGATATTTCTGTGCTTTGGGAGGGAAAGAAATATCTGCATAAATATATAACGCTGTCTAAGACACCAGGCCCGATTCACAACCAGTCTATAAGCCCTTCTGTCCCTAACCCTTGAGCCCCAGCTCCCAATCAGTGTTTGTGCTAATAATGAAGCAATTTAAATACGTTTATTTATTTTTCTCCCTGAATTATTTACAATGACCTCAATCAGTTGACAACTGGGACAAAGAGCTTCCAAAGCACTATGCACCATTAGAGAAAACACAGGGAAGATACTCTCGGGGAAACCCAGCCTGATGAGGGAGAGAGAGCCCACATAAATACATCTAAACACCAACTACAGACTCTGCCAAATACTCAGAACCAACTGCAGCTGTGCAGGGGAAAACATTCACCTGTAGAGAGTGAGAAAGGGAGTAACGACAGGGGACAAGCGGGATGTCTGAATTAATTAGAGCCAGGAGGAGACCACTGGAGAAGGCTAAAGTTTACACAGCATTTCTCAATAGCATATAATTTTCCTTGCTTAAAAGATACAAAATTTAGAAAATGCAGAAAAGTACAAAACATTTTAAGAAATCACCCATAATCCCAATACCCAGCCACGCTCCATACATGGCTATCTCCATGGAGATGACTATAATTTACCTTTTTGTATAGGTTCTTCCCATCTTTTTTTCTAAGCATACATTCCCCGCCTCCTCAAATATCATACTCTCCAGGTTTTGTGGTTTTAAAACTCACCAGTGTAGTCTGAATGGACCGCACTGGTCATATTCAGAACATGACTTTCAACTGTCTGCATATTCAACGACGATCAGGAATAAATTGTTTTAAATTTTTCCCTCATAAAAAATGGTGGGTTGAAACGTCTCTTTGTAGCCATCTTTGTACACGTCTCTGGTGATTTTGCCCTCAGAAGAATTGTAATAAGTAGGGACTAACATTCATTGAATTTTATGATGTGTTTATCCAAGAATTAAGTTCCTTAGAGGCAGTATCTCATTGAAACCTCAGAACAGCCGTCATGCCAGTACTAGAAGGTGAGGAAACAGTGAACTAGAGAGGTAGAATCGCCTGCCCAACGTGGCACGGCTAGTGCGCGGCAGAACTGAATGCGAGCCTGGGCTGGCTGACTTCAGGAGCCCAAGTTCCATCCACTGTGAGCATACGCTGCCCCAGGAGTCCATTTCAATTCTCACCAGTAGATTAACCCCCACGGAAAGCTGACAGAGTAATGGATGTGGCTTGAGAAGAGGCATGTATAATCAGCATGAATGGTTTATGCTTAAAGAAGAGAGAGAGGGTAAAGTTTTATGAGGGATAATCACTTTGCCAGGTTGAAGTAAAAAAATATGAGCTAGTGTGTCCAGGGGGGTGAATTCATTTCAAAGGAGGGTCTCCAAGCCAAAGTTCAGTTGTGTTGAAAAATTATTTCAAGAGACAATGAGAGTGCCTGTCCGGTCATACAAAGAGGGGTGAATGTCAAAACAATACTTGATAAAGATGTACTTGGTTTCATTCGCTGATTTAGGAAAACTGGCTTTCAGCTTGCAGAATGAGATAAGATCCAAGATTCAGAAGTCCTTTCGGAGACCTTCCGTCTTAATTTTCTCCCAGTCTGACATGTTCTCTGTGGGAATGCGACTCTCTTCACGGTAGCTGTAGAGTTTTAAGGGAACCTTCCGAAAGGCATGACCTTGGAGGCCTTTTCCATTTCTAGCCTTTCTGCATGGCCACTTCTCTGAGCTCATTCCAAATCTTAGATGGAATTAGGGCAGGAGCCATTGCCGACAAGAGACAAGAATGTTCACCAGAGGCATTTTTCGGGGCAGAGAACAGCAGGATGCGTATGCGCTCTCTCTGACCTCCCACCACCTGGATTCGAACATGGGCCCCACCACTTGGTGGCCACTAGGACGCTGGGCTATTTACTTATCCTCTCTGTGTCTGTTTTTCCAATGGTAAAATGGGGTGTTAATAATACCTACTGTAGAGGCCCACTGTGAAGATTAAATGAGTAAAAACAAATCATAAACGTTAGCTATCATTAGCTGCACAAGGTAAAAGGCGCAGCTTGGTGATGCTGGCGCTCAGGCTGGCGCTTGGAATGCTGCAGGTCCTCGGATAAATGTGCCTGCACTCAAACCGGGAGGCCAGTTCTTCCTAAGTCAGATCATTCTTGCCCCCAAGGAAGGAACATCTGTTGCAGACTATCTTAAACATCCGTGTGGACAACCACAGACAGACTACCCCTATCACTTTTGTTTTCCCTTCTGCACTTCCTGGGCAGTCACACAGAGGCCCGGGGCCAGCACTGCTACCTTGTGAGCAACACAGGGAACTCTCAGACCACATCCCCGACCCCCCACCCTGTGTGTGCCTTTCTTCCTGGCTTCGCTCCTGTTCACCGCTTAGGTCCTCTCTACGCACACAATTGAAACCTCTCCGCTCCTTTCCTGCTTTCCCGTTTCTTGTCCTGCTACCTTTGCTGTTGTGGAAGTTGAATGGAGGCCAGGGAGGGACCTCTGTCTTCCTGTTTCCTCCTTTAGTCTTGAGGGATCGTTTGGAGTCAGACAACTAGAGTCATCTGTCTTCAGAGTTTTGGAAGTACCCCGAAGGCTTCTACAGAAATTACTCAAAAGTCTCCCTCTACTATCTCAAAAATCCATCACTGGAACTGATCTTCCTAGATGTTAGCATTTCAAATCATGTATAAATCAATCAATCACTGTTGTGCCCAATTAATTAAGAATATTAAACGTAAAAATGGTCATTCAAAAAATCCACAGTAGTCTGCTGCAGCATGGGTTAAAAAGCACTTGAAGGGCAGTCTGGGAACGAACTCCTGTGGGTGACATTGTTTCTATGGGAAAATGCACTCTGAATTCCAGACAACCCATTTACCCACTAACTTTTGGGATATGACCCTTGAGTACGTTGGAGACTGACTAAAAATACCAAATATTTTTATGTATTTTTTATCAATGCATTAAAAACACATTCTTTGGCTTTATCTTAATAGATTGAAGCAGATTCTAGACTCTTCCATATGAGTTGCTTTCCTGACCTTTGAAGCACAATTAAAAGAGGGCTTGTGGATTTTCTGCAAAGAAAAGGTCTGGCTATTTTAATTAGTTTAATGTATGTAAGATCAATTATTTTGAGACAGTAGACAAACAAAATCATTCATACCGTTGGCAGATTTGCACTAATGATTTCACAAGGGTAAATCACTTTCAGGTTACAAAGGACAGATGCATGCAGTCCATGTGGGAATGTTTGGAAACTATTTCTAGACTCCCTTTTTTCAAAGGCACATGCTATGTGTGGAATTAACTGGACTCTGTTTCTTTAATTGTTTCTTAACCCCACACAAGAACGATGGTTCCTACTCAGAGTGACGTGACATTTATATGCTATCAAACTTCCTGTCCTTTTGACCATTTTCTGAAGGATACAATATTTTTCCTTTGCCACTGGAAGTTGGGTCCCCTGTGAGGATTTACACCGGAGAATGAGTTGAGGAAATGTGTGTATGGTGGACGGTCTGTTTGAAACTCATTTAAACTGAAACAAAAACTGCTTTGAGTGGCTTTGAGCAAGTCACTCACTGCACAGCCTCATTATCTTGACCTGCACAGTGAGGGGTTTGCATCCATGACCAGAAGTTCCTCCCCAGCCCTGTGTTCTGTTTCTGTGGTGGGTGATCACATAAGGATGGGGAGCCCGTGTCCTTCCAAAAGCTTGTCTCTCCACTCACATCACTTCTGTGGGGAGTAGAGAGGAACCGCCTATGTCACAATCACTTATCTTCGGTTTATATTAACTTTAAAATGTATTTTAACAAATAGCAAGTTAGGTGTCTGTGAAAAACAATCTATGTTCTCCAAATTTGTCTTCTCTCTTTTTTCTTTTTCTGTCTTTCTCCCTCCCTCTCCTTCCTTCTTTTCTTCCTTCCTCCCTCCCTCCCTCTCCCTTTTTCTTTCTTTCTTTCTTTTCTTTCTTTCTTTCCCTTTGCCTTTAAGAGGCAGAGACACAGCTTTGGCTGGGGAACACAGCTCGGCAGGTCAGGCTCTCACAAAGGGAAATCCCCCGTGTGCTGGAACCTTGCAACTCCAGAAATGGGCCATTTATGAAAGCTGAAGTACCGCTGGGGTGAGCCAAGAAGCCACTTACGATTCCAGCCAGTTGTCCCCAGTCCAGACCATTCAGAGGGAAGGGCTCTGCTCATCTCCTGCCTCCAGCTGTCCCAGTCCAGGCGGTGCAGCGTTTGCTCCGGGAAGCCACCGCGTGAGAAGAGATGACTACTCGAGAGGGCGTAGTTTCTCTGTTGTGTTGGCAAAGCAGCCCTTTCCTTAACTTTAAATATTCTTTCCCTGGATTTTTTTCTCCCCTCTCCTTTTTTTTTTAAATCGAGGTTTAGTTGACTTACAATGTTGTGTTAGTTTCTGGTGTACAGCCTAGTGATTCAGTTATATATATATATATATATATATATATATATATATATATATATATATATATATATATTCTTTTTCATTGTAGGTTATTACAAGATATTGAATATAGTTCCCTGCGCTATACAGTAGGACCTTGTTGTTTATCTATGATATACAGTAGTTTGTATCTGCTAATTCCGAATTCCTGATGTATCCCTCCCCTCTCCTTTCCCCTTTGGTAAACATAAAGTCTATTTGAAGACGGCTTTCATACATTTAGTTTCATGCTGGTTAACTTTTAAAACTCATGATAAATGGGAGGGAGGGAAGGAGGGTGGGGTCTGGAAAAGGGTAGGAAAGGGGTGGGGGAGGGCTGGGAGAAGTGGAACGGGGTGGGGAGTGGGCTAGAAGATAAGGGCAGGCTGGTGTGGGAAGGGGAAGGTGGAGATAAAGGAATGAGTAAATAAAAGACCTAATGAAAGAACAAGCAAAAAGCAGCAGGCAAATAAGCAAACCAAACGAAATACTTATCGAGCATCTACGGTCAGCTTGGTGGTGTGCTAGGCACCAGGCGTATAGCAGTGAACAATGCAGCCAGGTCCCGCCCTCCACTAAATGGAATTTCTAGTCCAAGGAAGGAGGACATTAAACAAATAATTAACCAAATACTTTAACAGTTACAATTGTAATACAACTGCAACAAGGAAATCAGGACCTCCACCTAATCCAGGAGGTAAGGATGGTGTCCAACAAAAGCTGGATGTTTTTATACCATTTTCCAAATAGAAATCTAGAAGTAAATTATATGGCAATATGGTGTATGTTTTTTCCACATGAAACCCAAGCACACATCCTGCTCTGCCCCACCCTACACTCCCACACGGGAAGCTCCGTCTGGTGTCTCAGGATCAGCCTGGATGTTCTGTGGTTCATACTCCAATCTGAGAGCTCCTTCCCTCGCCTCCCAGGCTCACTGTGGGGCGCCACCTAGAGTCTGACTGAGGCATTCTCAGAGCCGTAGAGCACAATGGTGTTTTAAAAAACTAGGAGATGGGCTATTTTTAAAAAATTGAACAAATAACTAAACAATTAATTCTAAAAAATTAAAGAATGAGTGAATGAGCAAAGCAGCTGAAAAATACACAAACAAGACAAAAACTTTCATTCACTGTCCTTGGCATCCAGACTGAATTAAAAAGACTTCCAAGTTTTCTAGGAAGAATGGCTTTCTCTAGGCGCTTTCCAAGATTTGTTTTGCAAAGCTGCCAGGGAGAATTATAGACAATGAATTGGAAGTAACAAGTCTCATGGTGACATCCAAAGTGTTTTAAATCCAAACCTCAGAGCTAGAAGCTTCCAAGCAGATGCCTACAGTTAAATCACATCTGCCTTGTTCTTACTAATAACTACCTGATAACGTACCGAACAGTCTATGTTACAGAAATACCTATGGCATTAAGACACAACCAACTATTGTGATTTATGAGGTGGGCTGATATTATAGCCATTGAGGAAAAGAAAAACTGCATGAGGTTTGTCATTTTTTAAATCACCTTAAGGCAAGTTATCTAGTACTGTTACCACATTTCAATTGGCCTGGTAAGAATGATCAAATGCATTTCAAAAATGTTCTCTCATATATAAAGATAAAGATGGAACTTATCTTTCTCCCTTACACTCGGCATATCCTTTCTCTCCCAAATACTTGACCCAAAGGAAAAAAAAAATCCAGATAAGGAAATTCACGCTCATCCTCCATTCACTCATTTTATTTAAACATTTACTGGGCACCTACGGTGGTGATGTAGAGAGGAAGAAAGATTCTGCCTCAGGGTATTTATGGTCTAGATGGAGTAGGTCGATAGCAGACGCCAGGAAGGTAGATATGACCAGAGTGGGCTATTTCTAAATACTGTCTAGAAATAAGGAGAAGCACAGGGTGTTGAGAGCACTGCTAAGGGGCTCCTGACAAGTTTGGAGAGAACAGAGAAGGCATCTCTTTGGTTAGAGTGCTATGTTGTTAACTACCAACTTCCTGGAAGGCTGTTAAATACAAACATATTTGCAAACGCAGAAAAAGGAAGGTATCATATTTACTGAAGACTTTTCCATCTGAGATTTAGGGTCAAAAGAGAAAAACATCATCAAAATGAATATTGCTAGAATATAAGTTCCAGGAAGATAAAGACCAATTTGATATTCATTTTGATCTTGTCCACTCCTATAGCTCTGTCACTTTCCATAATGTCTAGCACGTTATAGGTGTTCAGTAAATTTTTTTGAAAGCTGGATGAATGCTTAGCAGAATTCCTGTTACGCAGAGTGAAAAAGAAATCAGTACGTGTATGTTTCCGTCACCCCCCAGTTTAATGCAAGTTGTTTTATTGGTATGCTTTCTTAAAAGCCTTCATTGACTTTCTGTTTTCTACTTCACTAAATTTCAATGCTTTTCCCTATTTTTAATTTGCCCAGTTCCTTCCTGTGTCTCCAAATCTGTTTCCTCCTACTCTTTAACATGAAGTGCCTTTGCCAGTCAGGTTAGTTAGTTCACAGTTCCACCAACACCATGTGTGTTCCCAGCATTCACTGTTTTGGTTTTTCTCCTCTGGATCTACTCTTCTCTCCTCTTCCTCTCCAACCCACCCCTCCCCGAGGTCTATGAAAATTCTTGCTAGTCTTCAAGAACCATTTTGAAGTCACCTTGCTTTCCCTGATTAATCCATTCTCTCTCTCTCTCTCTCTCTCTAGCTCGTTCACTCGCAATTTCAAGCTTACATAAACTCTACAGCCTGTGTCACATTAATGACTCAATTCTGTAACCCCCTTACACCTTGCACTTTTATGGATGTCAGTCTTATCTTCTCAGCTAAACTCTAAACTAACGGTTACAGTTCATGACTTATTCTTCATCTATATAAAATACCCCCTTGTCTGGGACAGAGATTCTGAACAAGGCAGTGGTGGAGATAAGCATGTGAGGAAAACCGGGTCCAAATCATGGAAAACCCTTGAAAGCCAGGTTAAAAGATTGACTTTAGCCTTTAGGTAGAAATAAGAGCATGTTCCACCATGTCAGTCAGAGGAAGGGCGGCATCCATAGATACTTCGCCGTAATTAGCCAAGTGCTTACCAATCATTCATTATAAAGAAAAATCCTGGAGAAGGAAAAACTTGGGAAATACCTCTTCTGACTTTCAACATCTTGATTTCCAGGTTTCATAGTTTTCTGAAAGTTATTATGCGTGTTAGGTGAGTGGGTAACTAAATATCCTGCATTTAATTCCTCCTCTCTCTTTCATTGGAAGAAATTGAGTCTGGTGGCCTCCATGAGATTTCTAAGCAGCTGTGTTCTGCCCAAGGTGTGGATGGGATTAAAGTGGCTAATGATCTTACTCTTGACTGAACTGGGCAAAGCAGCTATCCAGAAGCATTTGGAAGAAATGACAAAAGAATAAAAAATAAAGTACTGCACTTGTGGATCTTTTGTTTAATGGACTCTTCTCTTGACAGGCAAAAATTTTACTAAGAACTTAATTAAAAAGAAATTTTAGAAACTTTGAAAGTAAATGCTCTTTGTAAAACTCCTCTTTTTATATCAAGCAATGCAAGAAACCAAGAGTTGCATCTTGGTTTGGACTTTGGACTCAGACAACTTGAATGAGCAGAAACTAAAGGAATGTATTTAGCAATTATCTGGTTTTTGCATTCAAACATTTAGGCTAAAAGAGCAATGTTTCATTTTTCTGCTGAAATGTAGGATTTCCTTGCCTGGGCTAGCTTAATAACTATGACAGGAAGGAGTCAATCCACATTATTCATGGATCTTGTGATTACAGATTTGCCAGCTTGCTACAATTTATTTGTAGCCTTAAAATCAATTTTCATAGCACGTTTGCAGTCATTCACCAACATAGACAGAATGGCGAAAAATTTTGAGTTGCTCAATTCACACATTCCCAGCTGAGGCTGAACAAGATGATATTCTGCCCTTTTGTGTTGGCTCCCATACAATAAAAAACTGTCCATTTTGTGGTATATTTAGTGCCACGTTGTTGCATTTTTGTGCTTTTTGTTGGAAATTTTGCTTTTTAAAATGTTCCTTCCCCAAGTGTAATGCTGTCTAATGTTCCTAAGTGCAAGAAGGCTGTGAAGTGTCTTATGGAGAAGACATATGTGTTGGATAAGCTTTATTCAAGAATAAGTTATAGTGCTTTTGGTCAGGAGTTCCATGTTAGTGAATCAATACTATATACTAAGATACTGTTAAACAGAAACACATAAAAAACAAGGCTATGTATTGATTGGTTGACAAAAATGTTGTGCTCAAAGACCCACAGGAACCTAACCTTAAATTTCCTCTGAGAGCAATGATTTAGGATTGGCTAATTCCACGTTTGTGGTGACTTTACAACACGACTACCGTGAATAACAAGAATTAGCTGCACAGGGTTTAAAAAGCTCCATAATTCTTGATGCCCCACGATCAGGACTAAGCATTTGACAAACTATTAGTCTACACAAAATATAGTGTAGCCTCTGCTTTGATGTCAGATGGATTTGGGGTTAGAACTCAGATTATCTACCCATTAAATGAGCAACTTTACATGAATCACTTTACCATTTCAAGGTTGCTAAGAGAATCCACTGGAATGTTGTGCACAGAGCCTAGCACAGTAAGCATATGGTAAGCCCTTGCTCCATTGTCACTATCAATGGTCCCACCTTCCTGCTCCAGAAGTACAGTCACCATTTTAATGGCTCATGAAATCATAAGGATGCAAATGACTTTCTGTGGACCATATTCTTCACTCTGCAGAAAATCCTACTTGCTTAGAATTGCATGTTAAGGGCCAGATAGGAAGCTGGAAAACCAACTTCCAAATGATCTGCTTATGGTTTTAACCTATCCCCAGGCAATTTTCTATCCAAAGTATGGCCCCATAGTTACCACGGGCCAGGCACGGTCCTCAATTCTACACACACGCATCTCGTTTAAGTGTAGGCAGTCAACATCCAATCACAAGCTGAGAGTCCTAAAAATTGTGCAGTCTGTCCTTCAGCTCAAATTGAAACATTATACCCCCAAATCCATACAGCGTTCACAGTGCTGCAGACTTAGGAGGGACTCCTTTGGACTATTCAACTTACCCCAGTGTTCTTTCCTCAAGCAGGAAGCGTTAGTCTTGGGCTGCAAGGAAACGCCGCCTGGCCACACCCTTGCATATTAGACAGGACTCCTCTCTGCGACCTGGTCTCTCAGATGGCCCCTGGCATGGCCACGGACAGTCACGCCCAGACAAGTCCAAGTCCACTGCTGGGTGGAGAGGTGGAAATGGACTTCAGAGTCTGCTGAGGAAGGCAGGGAGGGGCAGAAGTCCTCGTAGTGTTTTGGCCTTAAAGGGAAACATCTGAAAATGAACCACACCTTTCTCACGGAGGAAATTAGCCTCCAGTTAGCGTTTCTCCTTTACTTCCTTATTCTAAAAGAATGGATGAATCCTTTCCAGGCTTGAGTTATGTTTCCAAAGTGCCTCTTCTCTCATCGTACCTGGTAGTTGACAGGAAAGGGAAGGAAAATCCATTTCACCTTACTTGCTTTTCGGAAAGTTGCCATATCTTCACCTTTTAAAACCTTTCTTTCTTCTTCCTTACCTGCACAATGAAGTCTCATCTCTAATTTGAAGGGGAAAAAAAGAGAGATTAAGTAGACCCTGAAAATAAGGAGGAATAGCACTTACTCTCCCAGAATCTCTACTGATTGAACACTGCTGGGGATGTTAATCACGAGGGCTTATTTTCCAAAAAAATCAGAGCACATCTGGAAATTAAATAAAAAATAATAGGGTTCAAATCAACTGACGTTTCCTCAAGACAGTAAGATGCTGCCCGCAGAGGCACACAGAAACTTTGATTCTGTACTGCCAAAACATGACTTAAAAAAAAAAGTATCAAAATTCACCTCAAATAGTTTGGTTTTTATTAACTGCCCTCTCTTGAGGGGCTCCACATATAGAACTGAAATCTGCCTTCTTTGTGTTTGTTTCATTTGATTTGTTTTCGTCCAGACTGAATGAATGAGTGGCCATTTCTAAGTGGTCGTTTTGACGCTGCATCATTCGGACAGCCCCAGTTACTCTGAGCCCCCAAGGAGGAGGCTATTTGCTGTGGCAGGCACGGATGTGGTGGACACACCTCTCCTGAGAAATCGTCTGATCTGGTGAGAGTCACCAAAGAGCCAAGGCCAAAATCAACTAGATTAGGCTCCCCCATGACAAGACGGAGACGTTCATTTGGAGAAGATCTTCTTTCTTAGCAAGACGGTTGTTAGACGGTACAAAGGAAGAAAAAGGAAGTGACTTCTACCTTTTCCTTGTCTGAGAAATGCAGTGATTACTCCCTGTGGTTTGGTACGGCCAGCTCGTCAGGGATCATGGGGATGGGTGGGCCAAAGGGAGGCAAACGTAGGGAAAGAGCCAAGCCTGGCCTCGGCAGCCCCCCTCCCTCCTCCCCTCCTCTTCTTTGCCATCTCTGCCCATTCTCCTGGCCCTCCAGGTACCCAGGAACCTCAAGCAAGTCACCAAATGCTCTTGGTGCCCCCACTCTCTTTGAGTAAGCTAACTTGAGTGTTATGGGTTGAATTGTGTCCTCCAAAGTTCATTTAATAAAATCCTAACGCACCCAGTACGACAGAATGTGGCCTCATTTTGGAGACAGGGTCTTCAAGGAGGTCACCACATTACAATGGGGTCCTTAGGGCGAGCCCTAATGCACCACAACTAGTGTCCTTACGAAAAGGGGTGATCTGAAGACAGACGCACGTGGAGGGAGAACATGATGTGAACACAGAGACAACCGTCACAAGCCAGGGAGAGAGACTGAGAGCAGACCTGTCCCGCACGGCCCTCAGAAGGAACCCACCCCACTGACACCCTGATTCAGACTGCTAGCCTCTAGAACCGTGAGACAACGCATCTCTGTTGTTTAAGCCAGTTTGTGGTCCTTTGTTATGTCAGCCCTAGTCATCGACTGCACAGTTCCTCTTGCTGGACATGTGGTTCCCAGAGTGACAGCCTCCAACCTGAAGGAGCCTTCCAATTCTTGTCAGAGGCTCTAAGATTTATACAGTCATTTTGTTCTTAATTTAAAGCCAAGTAAATATGCCGTGTGAGTAACACATGTAGATTGCTCAGCGACCGTCCTTTGCATTCCTTTCTGGATTTAACTCTCATCACTTTTTCTCTCTCCTCACTCTATTCTAGTTGGACTGATCTCCTCATTTCCTGGAGGGGAACCTGTTCAGTCACCTCAGAGCCTTTGCACATGCTGCTCTCCTTTCCTTAAAATACCCCCCATATGCCACGTTCTGGCCAACTGCCTCTAATCCATTAGTCTTGGCTGAGTTGCCACATCTTTGAGGAAGTCTTCCCTAAATTCGGTCAAAATTGAGGCAGATGACTTCCTATGAGACCCCAAGCATCATGTGCTCACCTCTTGTATCAGTAAACGGTCTTTGGTGATCACCTCTTTATTCGGTCACCTAGTCCACGGGACTGTGGGGCGGGGTGAGGGGGGGTGGCCTCTTCATGTTCCAGTTCTCATTCACAGCAGCAAACTCAGTGGGTATCACAAAACTCAATTTTTCATATTATAATAATGCAGCAAAAGATTTTGGTTTTGTGGATTTTCTTAAACAATAGATACAAAACTACTCTATTGGGAGACTTCACTATGTTTAATATGCAAAAAGTGGCCCTCATCCTTGAAAGTTTGAAAACCATTGCTGTAATCCAGAGGTCCCACAACAGCAGCCCTCGGGCCTAACCCAGCCAGCAGACGGGATGGTTTGGCCAGCCCGGTGCATCCAACGTCTCTGCATGTGGACACTTTCCTGGGGCTGCGCTCTCTGTAGGCACCACAGGCGCCCCACTTCCCCGGTCTGGCAGCCCCCACTTTCCTCACTAGTGTTACTTCTCTGCCCCTCTGAGGCTTTGGTTCCTAGAAAACATCCCCCCTTCCCCAGATTCTTCATCAAAATGGACTTTTCTGATATTCCCCTCCCTCAACTTACTAACCTAAGTCAAAACAAAGATCCAGTAGGTTGTCTCTCAGGGAAAACCTGTTTATCCAGAGCCGGTGAGGGGGGTTACTGGGGGTGAATGTGGGCAGGGATTTTTCCCCTGTGATCCTGCACAACGAAGCACTCAAAAGAAGGCAGACAGTTATTCCCCTAGTTTCACCTCGTCTTACAGAAAGTATACAAGGCCTGGACAAATGAATTTTGATCAAACTTTGTGTCCCTTTCTGGACCCTGCCAGAGACAGCAACAAGCAGAGAAACAGCCACATCGGGGCAACATGCGGCGGTGGATGGGGTGGAGAGGGCCACGTGGCCGCCAGTCAGAACTGTGGTTCTCTAGGAAACCGAATACTGAGTCACTGAAAGTGAAGTGTAAAATTTTATGAATTCTCTTATCTCTTTCAACAACTTCAGGCGGGAAAAGGTAGTTTCATCTTAGGATAGATCGAGATTGCTCTGGGTTCATGCTATGGGAGGTTTTAAATCAGAGAAAATTGCTTAGTCTATTTGTTTTAGAGACTCAAAAGAAAAAAAGAAAGAAAAGGAAAGAAAAAAAGGGAGGGAAGGAGGGAAGCAGGAAGGAAGGAAGGAAGGAAGGAAGGAAGGAAGGAAGGAAGGAAGAAAGGTGCCATGTAGCTCAGGCTGACAACCAGGACGTGCGAACGCAGTGCCCTTCCAAGTGGAGGTAAAGTCCCTACAAAAATAATCTGTCTGCTTGCAGCCCAGTTCTTTCCAGAGTTCCCACCCCCCACCCCAACTCCCTTTTATATAAACTTCCCAGAGGGACACCTTTGGTGTCCTGGGAAAGCCCCTTTCCTATGCCAAATGCAGCTTCTCTGATTGCTCTTACGATACTGTTTTCAAAGCTGACATTTCTGTACATAGTTACCCTTTCTTTCCTCCCCTTTTGCCAGCTTTTAGTCCAATATGCCAATTGTCCTACACTTCCATGACTTCAGACCTTAAACATTTTAACCAACAGTGGAGAATTCTGTAACACACTTTCTGCAAAACCCGGTCTATAATCTCCTCCCTTCCCCCAGCCCACTCGCTGGGGGCAGTGATTTCCTCAAAGAATTCCAACAAATTAGTTCGGCACGACTCCCCTTCCTGAAATGATGTTAGCTGTCTTTAATCAAGCTTGCTATTCCAACTGTTCCTGATTTGATACCTTCAAGTTGTGAGAGTCCTTCTCTCTAACTGAACTAAACTGACTAGCTTATCTTCTTATTCCCAGCAGACCCACAAACACTGATGATATTTCAGGGAGGGGGTGTGGGTGATAAAGAGGAAAAAGGTTCATTAAATCTTTTAACTTATCCTACTTTTTTCATAGACAGAGACTTTTTTTGTATGTCCCAAAATAAGTGTTTAAAATCAGAATTCCAGAGAGAGGCATCTCAGAATCAGTCTTGGTGCTTTAAAAAATGTTAGTACGTCCTCTACACGTTTGAACAAATGTTTAAAGTAAGACCACCTTAATTATTTGGTGCCAATGGCGTGAATTTCCTACACTAATCATGGCTGGTATTTACTTGCTATTTGTAGTGCCAAATCTCAACTTCTGAAGTCAGGAGGTTAGGTTATAAATACCCCCTATTAGATAGCTGTAAAATATTTGCCTGAAGGCTTTGATAGTTTAAAGCTTTCCATTATACATATAGACAGATATGTATATTCTTGTAGCTATGTATATTTTAGGATACATATGTATCTCCACAACACCTCATGTGTGGTCATGATATCCATCACATAAACTTCTGCATTTTCCAAACCCTGGGATACAATTTCAAACCATATATAAACTGACTTTATACTGCCCATATGCACCGCTCTGGGCCCTACCACGCAGATGGCATCATTATTTCCACACAGTCTGATTCATCGTCCAAACTCAGGAAAGGGTCTCAAGGAAAAGACATTTTAGGACCAGGTTTCCAACTTGAAACTCTCCATGGGAATTTCCAGAATAATTCTGATACATCAAGGAGGGGAAAAAAAAGTGAAGAAGAACTGAAAACCAGAACCAAAACCAAACAAAAGGAGAAGCATTAAAAAGTTATGTGATGAAGTGGGATGCTATAAAGTTTTTATTATGACTTGTTTGGAAAGAGCTTGCTTAACAAATGCAGTCATCCTCTATTCAAATGCAAAGCAATAAAAGAGTTTATAGTCCACTATCACATGCCGTGATGTGTACGGAATGGTTAAGCCCAATCAGATCTTAGAAAAGAACGTTTTGCTTGCTCTTCTAGCAAAGTTCACCCTTTAAAAGAGAGAGAAAGGAAGAAAGAAACTTCTGCAGAGTTATGGGGATGGAGAACTGTCTGGAAAATATATCAACTGAGGAATGGATGCAGGAAGGAGAGCTATCTCTTTACCTGGGAAAGAGAAAACTAGTGAGGGAAATGAGAGCTGTCTTCACATATTCTAAGGGCAATTTTGTAGAAGAGTTATTAATTTTAGAGTTACGATGTGAAGAACTAGATCTAATGGGTAAATGTTGGGGTGAAAGGAGGGGTGGTAGATTTGACTCAATAAGGAATCTTCTGACATCACAGCTTCTCACAGAGGAATGATCTGCCTTGGGACTCATTGGGTTCTCCCTGTCTAGAAGATTAAGCAGAGGCTGTTAGCATCTGACAGGGATGTGACACAGCTAGGAGATTTCTGGGGCAGGTGGACTCTGGATGAGCTGACCTATATGGTCCCTCCCATCTCTAGATGTCTACGAGCCTAAGATTTGCATAAAATTCCAAATTGGCAGTTGGAGACATTTCATACCCCCCATAAATCTGAGCATGCGCCAGAACAGGATTTTCATGGAAAAAAAAATGTAAAAAGCATAAATCTGTTTTCATTGTTTAGTGTTCCCTATGAAAAAAGATTTCTTTTTTAAAGTAGGAAATGTCAGAAATAAAGTCTTCCATGATCTCAGGTTTGGAGCATGGACTTTTTCTATTGTTCATTCATAACTCTTCTGTCAAATGTCTTCAGGTTGGGAACCACAATACGTTGAAAGGCTGTGGGGAAATTCCAAAAAGTTTAAAGAAATCAGAGCTGTCAAATTCTAGACAGAAATTTGATGTAAAGTATATTAGTTGATTCTTTTCCTTCCACATTATCACCCTGGATTCCTGGGTGTTTTTTCCCCCAAATCGCACATCTGCCAAAGGCCCCTTTTCCGTTTGACCCCCTCCTTCATTTCCACCCGCTTTGTCCCCATAGGTTCAGCTTTTGCCTCCCATAGCATATTTGCTTTCTGGGGCAAAACAAAGGAAACCCAGTTCCTATAGCTCTCTCCTTGATGGGGGAGACCAAGCAGGCTCTCTGAAGAGGCACAGAATAAGAGAGTTGGAGAATCGCTGAGCTGGTCTCATTATCTCACTCCTTGTTTATCCTCAAACGTGCCAAAAATGGCCCAGGAACAGACTTCCTGCTCCATCATTTAAAATGACTCTCTTTCTTCTATTTTCTTGCCAAACTTCCTTCATGATACAAGAGACTCTGAGACGGAAGAGGGCAAGCTCATAAGCCCAGGATGACTTTTATCCTTATTAAGTACCTCTCATTCCTCAGAATCCCCCCAGGCCTGACAATCTATATTTCATGCCCTTCCACCTCGCCGCAGAAAGTTGGACACTATGCTGCGAAGGGAATGCACAATAAAAGCCGAGGTAAACTCGCTTCGCGACCGATCGTCACTCCCGTTATGCACTAGCGTTTCTGGGACACCCTGTGTCGGTCAATGTGATATTACCCAGTCTAGACAGGAGGGAAACGTCCTCCTGTAAATGGTGTTTCCACACATTTTCCTCTCTTTACTTGTCTTCCTTCTCGGGTTCCCCTTTTGGGTACTGAATTTTCCCTCTCAACACAGACTTCTTTTATTTAAATCCATCGTTATCCATTTCAGGAAGTTCTAGGAGCGCATCTACCTCACAGAGCACAAAGCGAGAGGCACCGAGCGAAAGTGTTCCTTTTCAGTTTTTCATTAAATAGAAACCTGTTGTGAAATGAAATAGTGAGTGTGAATAGCACATGACCCCACCCGAAAGGAAAAGACATTTCATTCACCAAGCAGAGGACAGAAGGACGTATTAACCACACCAATCTCCCACTGGCCACAAAAATATTAAAATAGTTGAGCCACAATGTATGTGCTCCGCAGGTATCACCTGTTTTACATTTACTGTCTCATTTATTTCCCGCAACAACCTTGTAAGGTGACACTATATAACTCTCGTCGTGAAAGAGAAAAAGGAAGCTTAGAGAGATTAAGCAAGGCATGCACCAGGTCATGCGGACGTCTTAGGGAATTGGAAAGCCACGTACTTCTGACGTCAGAGTCTCTCCTCGGACCCACTATTTTCCATCCCTCCTCAGGCATTTCTTCCGGATGAACGTGAAGACAGAGACCGTTTTCACGTTGAGTTGAACTTTCTAATGGCTTCCATCTCGACTGAGGGTTAATGCAGTCTGTCTTTCGTTGTGACTTTGGGGTGAACCCCCAGGCACTTGGAGTTCTCCATCACTGGGTAGCTCCCGGCCGGTGGAATCTTCCTTCAAGTTTCCTTCCATTTTCGCTTTTCTTTCCAGTCCATCCCTCTCTCGGGTCTGTACTTGAACTTGAGGGCGGGGGCGGGGTGGGCAGAGTGCAGTGCAAGCCTTCTCTTCTCACTGAAAGGGCAGCTGTCCACTGAGTTCACACAGTAACTCGAGTAGGTGTGTTACTTAATACGCCACGAGAAAATGCCCACCCCGAGAGTCTAAAATTGTGGATTTAATAGGCCTCCTGCTGCTGCTCGGCTGCCTTCCAGAGGCCCCGCTGGATTGCTTCCTCTGCAGGCGCGGCCTTCTGCCAGAGACTGGGGGGGAGCCGCGGTCGTTGAGCTGCGGTGAGAGGTGACAGGTGGTTGCTCTGCCATCGCGGGATGTTAAAATCGATATTAAAATATTTTTTTCCGAAGGGTGAAGAGAGACTAGGGAAGGAAAGAAAGGCTGTTTGATACCGCGCCCTCATGTTTCTGTGCCTTTGGAGGTGTGCTGGCTCCCAACCAGCTTTCCACACTCAGACCTAAATCCTCTAAAGACTAATTCTGGGAAGATGTTGGCACGAGGACGCGGTGGGGATGCCCGAGCCCGGCCTGCACAGAGGCTTGTTTCACCAGGACCCCTCACCCAACCGTCCCTCCTCACCAGCAGCCAGGAGGGGGCTCCGGGAAGGGCATAACTAGGACTTTTACAGAGGCTGCCGTCGCCCCCTCCCTTTTTTTTCCCTCAAAAATAGTGAGGAGCTACTACAAATGCGCTAAGACATGACAACTCAGGAGGCCACAGGCCTTCTTCCTTTTGACCCCTGGCATCGCAAACTTCACCGAACAGGCTAGGAGCTTTCCCTGACTCACCACATGAACCTGTCAGCGTCGGTCCTCAGCCCATCAGAAGTGCCGCTCGTGAGCTCGAAGAAACCAAACGGCCTTTCAACAAAAGTCATCTCCTCCTGGAGACAGGAGTGGGGTCATTTTTAGAAACACGGTTTTTCTGGGTTTTTTTGGAAAAAAGTGAGAGATGTTTTGATAGTTCAACTAAAACTTATCAGATGTTTTTTATCAATGGTTCCGCTTTTGTTCTTTATTCGGGTTTCTATTGTTTAAACCTTCCTGGAAATGGCTGCTCCTGAGGCCTGAGCTGTGTGGCTTTCTTACTGCTGGGAAACACCAGGGGGTTCCTGGGAGACCGTATCCGCTCCTGAGACCAGCAACTCACAGTGCAGACCCCGCCTGTCATTCTTCGAGAATGAAGCCAGGCTCAACCCTGCGCCTTTAACGCTGGCAGCTGTTAGCACTGCTCTGCCACAGTAGACATCTGTCATTCTTTTTGGTTGCCCAAGTATCTGAACTGCTTACGCATATTTGTACACTTCCCCACCTTCAGGTTCTTGGTGGAAGGCCATGCTATCAAGTAGCAGAGAAGCTGAAAATGCTATAGGTGCATTGTCTCCCGAATGTATTTACAGGGAGGGCCCAAATGTGGGACCCAGCCCTCCGCCATCAGGCCCATGCACAGCAGCCTTGGAACCTGGAATCTGTGAGGCAAGGAGCGTGTGTGGGGAGGAAGATTCTGACAGTGGTGGCAGCTACTGAATGACTCAGATCTATTGAGCTACTTAAATAAATTCTCCTAGCGAGGCTTTCTGCCTGCTGCTTACAACTGAAAATCCTGACTTAAAACAACAAAAATAAATTTAGAGTGGTTAGAAGTTCCAATTTCTTAAGATAGCAGAAAAATCATCTTAAAGCTTAAAACTGTACACTAATGTAGTCCAGAGCCCACTGAACCCTGTAAAGGGTGCCTTATAAATATAAATACACCTATTTACATAATTCATGCAAGGATATCTGTACAGAGACATGGGCATCTTCATGTTTGTATGTGCGCGTGCGCGCGCGTGTGTGTGTGTGTATACACGTCCAAGTCACACAATTCAATATATCACATTTGGGACTGGAAGCCAATGGCGCCCAATGCCAAACTTTAAATTCCCTTCTAAAGTTGTTGGACCACCCTCCTGCTCCCGAGTTGATTGCTTTCTGTTCACTCCCTCTCTTTATTGAAAGAACGTATTTTATTTATATCAAGCATAACAGCATTCTCCTCCTTTTCCAACCAATTTCAGCTGCGTTAATCACGGACACAAAAGGAACTAAGGTCGGTGTGGGATACTCAGCTGACACCAGCTGCAGGGTGGCATTCATTCTGAAGCAGAAACGCTGAGCATTAAGTGAAATGTGAAGTTATTAAAAGGGGAGTGTGTACCATATACCCTCAGGGACGTGTGCTGTCCTTGTTAAGGAAGTCTGGGGCTCTGAAACCCCAGTTCACAAAGCACACACACTTTTTTTGCAACAAGAAATCCAATAATGCAGAGGAAACTGAAGCAAATGTCCCTGGAATCTCCACTGAACTGGCATTTTCCAAGGCTCTTAGCCAAAACATGGGGATATTGTCAAAGCTTGTTCCTGCCTGTGGGTTATATCACTGATTCCTTGCAATGACTGTGGGGCACTGAACCAAGGCGGGGACTACGATCTCGGTCTTACAGACAAAGAAACCAAGGGCTGGGGTCAGCCAGATTGTTAATGGTTGAGATGGGACTACAATCATGTGCTTCTGGCTCCAAGTTTATTGTTCTCCACCCTCTACCATGACATTACTCAACGTCTCAGGGTTGGTTTTCTCATTTCCTACTTTTGGGTGGAGAGACTCATGTACACACGCATACACATGCTCTGTCTATTCATTTATGTGTGTTTATGTGTGTGTATTTAGATTATGTACTTTATGTATTCATTAAAATATTTAAATATACTATATATTAAAATTACTTCCAGTCAAGGGAAAATATCAGGAAATTGCTTATGGGCTCTTATTCCAAAAATAGTGAGTGACTAGCCTTCAGGTGAGCCAGCCATGAGCTGGGGGCTCACCTCTGACATCTGCTTTCCTCCCACAAACAACTGTTCTTGTTCCCCTTCCCCAGGGTAACTCCTGCCTTCCTCTATTGTCCAGTGTAAAGATTCCTTCTTCTGGGGGGTCTGCTCTGCTCCCCAGTTAGGTCAGGGTCCTCTTATTATATGCACTCCTACTAGTGTATTTCTTTCTCCCTTTGTTATTCATAACATATGAGTTAGTCTGACCACTTGTTTCATGACTGGGTTTTGTATGAATTTATCCCCAGGACCCAACCCAGTGCCTGGAGCAGAGTGGGCACTCAACCATCTTTCCATAAAGATGACATGAGAGCACAGGGGAAGGATTTGTCCACGGTAGGTGCGTCTCCTAATTTGGGACACGGTGGTAGGTCACATGGGTTCTGCAGTCACAATGCTTGTGTCTGAAGGCTGGTTCTGCCACCTCCCAGCTGTGTGGCTGAACAAGTTGTGTGGACTCTGTCCTCGAACAGCCTCATCAGCAAGAGGTTGGTGATACAGTTGCCGACGTCACAGAGCTGCCTGAGAATTAACTGAGCTTATATATATGGGAAGTACTCCAGACACTGCCTGTTACATAATAAATGCTTAATAAAAACTGGCAGTGCTTATTGTTTTCTATAAGTAGGGGCGCCAGGACCAACGATCATCAGCTGCCCAAGTGCCAAAAAATTATGCTTCTGAAATCTCTTGATGTTGATTCCACCTAAAGAGCCATCGAGCTGCCGTGTGTGTGCCACTCACAACAGAAGCCCTCCCCTCCTTTTGAGAGGCAGTGCTTATTTTTTATAACAAGGTAGACAGAATGAGTGTGAATTAAAACAAGTCCATAGGTTCAAGGCAGGGAAACTGAAGAAGACTCAATGTGAAGACTTTTATTTTCTGGACAAGTTAGAAGATGAGAAGGAGAGGAAGTCTGAATGTCAGAGATCAGAGGAAAGTGTGACAAATCAAGCTGCTGCACAGGAATCCTGCCGACATCCGTCCCCTCGTGGACACTGCCTCTCCCCACTCTCCCAGGGCTTCAGCTTGGGCACGAAAAGCCAGCTTGCTCCCACACAGGGTGAGCGATCAGAGTCACTTTGTTGACTCTACTTCCAGAATGGAAAACTCAAAACCGAATGCATCGAGGACCCCAGAGCAAACCATCTAGTCAGCAATACCAAGGCCTGATAGTTTTATATGAATGTGGAACGCACTAGACATATAATTAGGAAATAGCTTTTGCATTCTGGAAGAATCTGGTCCCTTTGCAGAGGTTGTTCGTTTCTGGAAGTTCTGAGATTTTATTGTATCCTTAGGGTGATCAACTCCGTTTCCTTAATGTGTGCAATTGCAGACATCCGTTCGTTGGGGCAGACGAGCCTAACCTGTCACTGGGTGATGGATGTTTTCCTATTGCTCTGCTGAGGAGCATTAAGTTAAGCCTTCACTCCAGCGCCACAGATAGCTGAGACAACAGATGGTCTTCTTTGCAATTCCGAGGGACTGCTGCAGTAGGAGTTTCAGAAGAGTGGCTTCTATTTGTTGATGGCTTAAAATAGACTTGGCAAATAAAGAACTATTATTGTTATGTATGCCAGAGAGCACAGTGGCTGATGAAGGTGGAGCAGGAGGAGAGGAGGCAAAACTCTGTCCAGTTGCCTTCCTGACCTTGCAGGATGCAGTAAATTTAGGCTACTGGGTAGACGGAGGAAGCCAGAGTGGTTTTGAAGTCAAGTTCTATCTCTAATACTTGCAGGTGCTGAATATCTTTTCTGCGGCCACAAAAGTCAGCTGAAGCACAACTGGAAGACAGACAATGCAAATCCGTTTTCAAGAATTACTGGTATGTTTCAGTGCATATTAATTCCATTCATTAAAAATACTTATAATCAAACCCTGGAACCTATGAACTTTTAAAAAATGACAGTGTGGAGGCATATGAACAAGCTTAATATCATTTATCCTGTTTTCTGGGATTTCTACGACCAAGGGAAGCCTTTAAAGTCTCTTGAATCAAACAAAATTGCTGTCCCGTCAATATGTGTGTGTTCCGTCTCGGACCATTGATGAGACACCAACATTCACGACAATAAGAAGGATTCTACTTCACATAAGACTAGACTATTTGATAAACTCCTGCGATCATTAGCAGTGTGCTGACTACTGAAAATCGTCATTGTTCAGAACTATCAATCCCACGAGAAAAAAAAATCAAAAGCCCAGTTGGAAGGTTACAGTTGACACTGCATGGTAAAAACCTTGCTGCTGTCCCAACACTGCAATTTAGGGGCTTCTCAGATGGAATGCTGCAGGATGGCCCAAAGCAAAATGCACCCACTGATGGAATGGCATTTGGTGTTTGTAATGGTCTCACAAAAGACAGTGAAACTACATGGTTACATGTATTAGACACTAAAGAGATCGCTTCTAATATAAATGCTATCACATGTGGGCAGAGTATCTGCTACTTCTAAGTGCAAGAAATGCAGACCCTGTAATATCTGCAGATTATCCAGGCACACCAGCCCCACTCAGGTGGCAGAGGATTATTCTACACTCTGCTCGCAGATCAAGGATGCAAAGTGTAAATGCTTTCAGCAGATGCTTTGACTCTTGAAGGCGTATGTCGTTTATGCTTCTTTAAAAGAAATTGCCAAAACTGGTGCCCTAGTTCAAATCACCTGGCACTTGGACCTCGGCTACTTTTTTCATATGACAGTAAAACCAAGAGTTGAGTCATAAAAAGACAGGCCAGTGCAAGGCGGTTGGCAGTTTATGCAACAGAAGTTTAATTCACTTAACATGAACGCGAGGTGAGGATGATGATTTGTAGATGATACGGAGGAACAACAACTCCATGTGTGCTATCTCAGTAACTGGTGGAATGACACTTCACAGTATTTTCCAACAAAGACTTAAGCCTTCAAATCCCAGCATCCTCACAGCAGTGATGCTGCTGGAAGGATACGGTGAGTGTGCTCTTTAATTTTACACATAGAAGGTGGTAGGTACCCTGATAGGCGCCGGGGATACACAAAACCTCCTAGAGCCAGAGTCCCCTACAGTTATTCCCATTAATACAGCCTGAGGGTAGAGAACAGCCATATATCTCCCCCACCTAATCTCCAAAGCATTTGAGTTTCATAAGAGGAAACCATGGTCATTTCGTCTAGATTTAGTTACTGCATTCATTCAGTTGAAATCTCGAGATGCACCTTTTGCTCTAACCGGGAAACTGGAAAGATTTAAATATCTAACTAAACAAAACGTATCAGTTAAGGTTTTTTGGTTGCAATCAACAGAAAGAAATTCTGGGCTGAGAAAGGAATTTCATAGAAAGATTTGGGGAAGTTCAATGGACAGAAGAAACATGTAAGCCAGGACTCAGAAAGGGCATGAACCAGGGCAGTGTCGGGGACCCAAACAGCAGGAAGGAATGGAGCATGTGGGCAGGACATCTTCAGCAGGATGGCTTTTTTGTCCAACACTTTAATACTTACAGATAAAGCTGAAAAGGGAGATGTTCTCTGAACACTGTAGACTAAGTTAACAGGGGTTTTTTAAAATCGTAGTTGTTTACTATTTTTTGTTTTCTGGAAGTTGTGATGTGAGGTCACCTTGATTCAGTTCTTCAGGCTAATACTTCATTAATGATGGCTGTCAGCCCCATACTTGATGTGAACTGAGGGCTGGTGGAAACAGTGTTCTCCAGGAACATTCTAATAGACGAGATGTGAAAACAGGGTCTTAGCCTCAATCTCTGTTAAAACATGAATTCAAGGTTAGAGTCTGGAAAAAAAAAAAAACTATAATCACAGTTACTTATTTGCAGCCTGGAGCTTCCTTCTGAGATGTCTTCCTGCCTAATTCATAGCCCGCATCCATGTGGTAGAGTCCCTGGGCGCGCTCTTTAGCGCTCCCTGACCCCTGGAAGTCCAGACTTACAGGGTCTTTGGGAGAGCCCAGTGTATAGTAATCCTCTTCCCTACTAAGTGGGAACCAATTGAGATACTGTAGTCAGCAAATGAAGGCAGAAAGCACCTCCTTCTTCAATGATAAAATTGATTTTAGAGACTGTGGCTTGAGTCGGGGGTGGGGACAGGAACAAGGATAAGCCCTCAGTGTTGAACACAGAAGTCACAGACATACTCAGTCCCAGTTCCAGGCAGCAGCTAATCATGTCAGGTTTCTCCATTATTCGGGGGACTGTCCCTGTAAAGTTACACCAAGAAGGAATAAAGGAGAATGTATACTGCTTAAAGGCAGCTTGTTCCAAAGAGGAAGGTAGGAGGAGAGCCATTTCTACTTCCAAACTCATCAATCAGGTAAGTCACAGCACTTCTCCTGGGGAGGAGTTACTGAGAAGGTGGGGAACAATCTATTGATGGGCATCCCCAGGTAGAGATGAAATGTTGTCTCCTTCAAGACCTTAGAGCACAAAGTCTAGAGAGAGACCAGTCACCTTCTCCTGTCTGCCTAAGGGTGACTTCTGAGTTCTAGTTTTCTTTTTGAGGACACACCTCTTCTGATGATAACCCTTTTCAAGACTACGTCTACATGTAATGGTGTACTTTTTTTTTTTTAATCAGGCTCATTTTATTTATAATCTTAAAACAGGAATATTGCAAATATAGGTACATTTGTTCATATATATATATATATATATATATATATATATATATATATCTCAAATGAAAAGGAAGATTTTGCAAAATTTCAGTTCTTTTGCTAAACAATCCATCAGACAGGTTGACTCATGTAGTGGTTTTAATGGTGACTTAGCTGGAGGGAACCATCATCTGTCTTTCTGGGTATAACTAGTATATCTTTAATGGTACTCTTAATATACAACTTTTGTCCTAGAGATATATAAGCTAGAATAAGAATGGTGTTTTGTTTTGTAGTTTTTATAATGTTTCCTGTTGCATGGGTATCTAATAGACATATTTCCTACTTCACCAGTTTTTCTACATTAATTTGTGTACCTCAGTTCAATTCCCAACTAGTCTACTTGCATTATCTGCTTACAAACGGTTCTTTGATATTTTTGTATTTTATTATATAGCTTTTTAAAAATGACTTTATTTAGACATAATCGACATAGTAAACTGCACATATTTAAGGTGGACAATTAGATCAGTTTTGACAACTGTGTACACTGTGAAACCATCACCCCAATCATGACAGTGAACATGAGTCAAAAGACACAGAATCAACACTTGTCGTGTCTCTTTGTAGTCCCCCTCTTCTGCTATTCAGACCCACCCTCCTCAGGTGATCACTGATCTGCTTTCTACCACTATAGACATGTTTACATCACACTCTTGTTGTTTAGCTTCTTTCACTCTGCATAATTATTTCGAAATTCATCCATGCTGGTTTTTGTATATCTTTAGTTCATTCCTTTACCTGCTGATTAATATTCCATGGAATGAATATACCACAGTTTGTTTACCTGTTTACCTACAGAGGGAAATCTGGCTATCACAAATAAAGCTGCTATGAACATTTGTGTATAGATCTTTGTATGGACATATGCTTTCCTTTCTCTTCAGTAAATACCTAGGAGTGGAATAAGCAGACAATATGGTAGATTTAAGTTTAACTTTTTAAGAAATTGCCAAACTATTTTCCAAAGTGGTTGGTTATGCCATTTTATATTCTCACAATCAATGTATGAGGGTTCCACATTGTTGGGTTTTCTTTATGTTCCTTGTGCTTGAAGTTCCTTAGGATTCTCAGATCTGTGAAGTTTTAGATGTCATCAAATTTGAACATTTTTCCAGTCATTTCTTCAAAGATTTTTTTTCTGTCGCACCCTCCTCTCATTTAGGGACTCTGATTACATATATGCTGGGATGCTAAAAGTTGTCTCACAGTTACTGAAGGTCATCATTTAAAAAAATTCTTTTTCATTTTGTGTTTCATCTTGAATTGATTCTATTATTATGTTTTCAAGCTCATTAATATTTTCTTCTGCAATGTCTAATCTGCTATTAATTCCATCCAGTGTGATTTTTATCTCAGATGTTGTAGTTTTTAGCTCTAGTGTTTGATTTTTTTTTTTGCATTTGTTTTTCATATGTTCTATATCTGTATTTTGGGGGCTTTCAGAATATAGTTATGATACTCTTTTAATGTCTTTGCTAATTCTAACATCTGTGTCAGTTCTGTGTAGGTTTGAACTGACTGATTATTCTCCTCATTATAGGTCACATTTTTCTGCTTTTTAGAATGCCTGTTACTCTTTTATTGGATGCCAGACATTGTGAATTTTACCTCGTTGGCTCCTGAATATTTTTGTATACCTATAAATATTCGTGAGCTTTGTTCTGGTATGCAGTTAAGTTTCTTTGAAACGTTTTGATCTTTTTGGGTCTTGTTTTTTAAGACTTGTTAGCCTGGACCAGAGCAGCATTTAATCTTGGTAATGTGTCCCTCAGTACTGAGGCAAGACCCTTCAACTACTCTACCCAATATCCCATGAATTATGAGGTTTTTCAGTCTGGCTAGTGGGAACAGCCACTATTCCTGGTGCTTCATGAGTACTGAATGCTTTTTCTTTAATGCTTTCTCCAATTTGGACAGTTTTCTCATATACATAAACTGATCAATACTCTGATACACACTCAAAGGGAACTCTGCTGATCTCCAGAGTGCTTCTCTATGCAGCTCTTTCCTCTGACCCAGATACTCTATCATACAACTCAAGCTGCCTTGGCAGTTGCTTGAGGAATAAGGTAAATTTGATCCCTATTATTCTATCTTGGCTATAAGCAGAAGTCAATAATTTATTTTTAAATTATTTCAAACACACAGAAAATGTTTAAGACATGTACAGAGAACTCCCATATTCTCTTTACCCAGATTTCCCAATTATTACTATTTTACCACATTTGTTCCACTTCTCTCTCTCTCTCTCTCTCTCTCTATATATATATATAAAATATAATTATAGTTTTATCATTATTCTTTTTTAAACCATTTAAGCAGGAATTACAGACCTGATGATTCATCACTCTCACTTCCTCCAGGGTATATTTTTCTGAAACAAAGACAGTCTCCTACACAACCACAGCACAACCAAAATCAGAAAACAATGCCCATACAACACTGCTGTCCAGTTCACAGAACACTCTCAAGCTTTTCCAACTATCCCAACAATGCCTCTTTTGTTCTGGTGCAGCAGACAAATCGGGATCATGCATGGCATTAAATTGTCATGGATTTCCAATGTCACCCTATCTGAAATAGTTTTTAGTCTTTCCATCTTTCCATTCTGTAGTTATTCCTCTACCTGAGTTTGTCTTATGACTTCTCTTGTCCAGACTCAGGCCATGTCTTCTTTGCAGGAATGCTATGATATTGTGCTTTTCTTGGGATATCACAACAAGAGACACATGAGGTCAGTCTGTTCCACTGAAGTTACTATTCACTAGGTCAAACTGATGTTTACCAAGTGTGTTAGTCACAAAGTCACCATTTTCCCTCTTGTAACTCATGAGAATTCTGTAGGAAGGTATTTTGACACTGTACCAATATTTAGTTCCTAATCAAACCTCCACACACCAGCCTTGACATCTATGGATGACTCATATCAAATCCCACAGAACCTGGTCTTAACACGTAGCAATTCATTTTGTTTTCCAAAGGCATCAGCTGTCCTGACAGAAGATCAGCTGTTCTAGCAGTAACAGTTCTAATCGCTGTCAAAGACCAATATCAAAAGAAAAACCATACCTTAAAGAAGCAGTTCCATTCATTTAACAATCCATCTATCCAACCATCAATCCATGTATCATCCATTCATTGAATAAGTATTGATAGCATTTTTACATGGTGCCAGGCTGTGGAGATAAAAAAACAAAAACAAAAAAACAGAAGACACAGTGCTTGTACCTAATAGGCTCCTGGTTTTAGCAGGGAAAGACAACGTCAACAAATAATTACAAGTCAATGTGATTATAATACAACAATGTATTATAATGCAGGTAGGTATAAAATATATGGAGTACTGAAAGAAAATAAATGTTATTAGCATATAAGATGTTTCCTGGAGAGGTAATAACGGATTGGGTCCTTTAAGGTGAGCAGGAGCTTGGGAGATATTTGCTGAGAGTGGAAATAAGTAGACTGCTCCAGTTAGAAGCAACAGCATGTGATAGTGGGTAATATAAAAGCATAGGGTACAAAGACTATAGAAGGAATTCACTGGAGGAGGGGAAGGGGATGAGGGGAGGGGGATTGGTGGCGGGTGGAAAAATAGAGGTGGGGCCAGCTTGGTATGGGGCCAAATTGCTTTGATCATGTTAAGGAGTCTGGATTTTTTACTCGCCAGGGGTTCCCACTAAAAGTGCAGATTCCTGGACCCCATCCCAAAGTTATTTAAATTAGAATCTCTGAGGAAGGTCTGCGAATCTGTATTTTAACAAACACCTCGAGTTTCAGGATCACTGCTAGAAGTCAAAGGGTGCTACTGAACGCCTTAAAACAGAGTGAAATCATCAGCTTTGTGTTTTAGGAAGATCATTTTGGGACTCATGGAGGATGTCTTGAAAAGGGGAGCAGGTAGAAGCAAACATCTGCGGCAGTAGACACAGCTCTCTCTCAGTTATTTCCAAAATACAGATTGCCAAGCCCTGCCTTTCCTGGGGATGATCTTAGCTGAATATAAGGAATTTGTGGAGGAGATATGATCCAAGCTGCCAGCATTGTCTCATGCCTCTGAACTGGTCAAGGCTAAAAGGATAATCCAGACACAAAGATGCTCCACAGTGGATTGTCAGATTACGCTGGCCAACAGGACTTGCCAAGTGTCTCATTATGGAACATGCTTATTACTCCATGTTCAACAGCAGGAGTTGCGGCAGATATGGTTGATTGGCATTTAACATCTATTCCACTCTTCTTCTGGAGTAGTGGCTTTCAAACTTTTTTTTTAAACTCATTCCACAGAAAGAAAAAAACTTCCATTGCAATCCAGTAAACACATACGTGTGTGTTGCCCAAAACAGAAATTACCCTAAGTTGACGCCCTCTGAAATTTTTATTCTGCTCTATTTTATTTCTTTCAGTGCTTTCATGATTCACTAAGGATGAGTCCTGATCCCCAGTGTGAAAGCCGTTGCTGTAATGTGCTTTCCTGTCCAACAGAGGCTGGAAAGTGAAAGACTGCGTTTTCCCACCTGCTTCAGCTAAAGCTCCAGTTGTTTTCGGCTCTGCAAACCCAATGCCCTCACATTGCTTTTGCTACTTCTGCTGGCAGGTAAGTCACGGGGGTTTGGTCTTTCTTGGCAATGCCAGCAGAGGTTTTGTCACTAGCATAGGTGCCTTTTTTAAGAAGAAAAGCAAGGGGTATCCATTTTTGCTGGTGGAGTTTATATCAGGCATAAAATGGTTCGGGAACCTGCAGCATTCATGGCTTTTTAAGCATGGCACCTCCTTAATCAGGACAGCTTCTGACTGCAGTGGTTTCAAGGTCAGGCAGGGACAACGTAGTGCTGAAGGCTGAGGAGTCCTGATCCTAGAGGGGTAGGTGCTGCTTGGGTGCCCGGTACTGGGGTGTGGCTAGGAAGAGCGGAGGGAGGTCACCAAAAGGTCCCCCTAGGGACTGCTTTGTCTGCCCTTCCAATGACACTACCTGCCACTTAAGGACCTGCAGAAAATCTCTACTTGCCTGAATTACCTAGAGAGGAGTCTTTTCTCTGTCTCAGAGCCCTGGACACACAGTAATCAGTCCTGCTGAAGTACTAATGAGATATTAAGTCATGGGGGCTCAGGACTTGCCTAAGTCTTCAGCTGTCAAACTTAATCTGGGTCCAAACACAAAAATGAATGAAGGACAACTACATCTAAAACACCACCAGCCAATCAGAAACATAAAGTTGCATAAAAACAGCAAAACACGCAAGATTATAGTTCGGTCTATAAAAAGTTTAGAAAACAGTCAAATTAAACCATATTGCTTAGAGATCCATATTTAAGGAATAGATTTATTTTAAAAAAAAAAAAAGGTGTTTATCAAAAAAGTCAGAATGGTGAGCAGGCGATCCGTAAGGGTAGTGGAGAGACTTCTGAGGTGCTGGCTATGTTCTATTTTTTTACCTAAATGGTGATTTCACAGTGTTTGGCTTATATACTTTTCTGTATGTGCATTACATTTTACATTCTCTCACACACACAAAGGATGAAAATTTGCAACAATAAACAAAAATTTAAATTAGGATTCACACAGTTTATGATCACCCAGTCCATCTACTCATTTGATGCTTGAAGCTCCCTACAACTTTTCTGTCCTTTGTTTGACCCCTTCTGAAGAGCTGGAGTTGCATGGTTGTCGCTCATGAGAGCAGTAACACACCCAGGCAGGTAACAGGCGAGCCTCCTAGGTTTATTGCCATGGAACTGTGGTTGTCCACCCTCTTCCCTCAGTTTCCAACACACAGGCCACTGAAGACCATCTTTAAAGACCTCAAAAGGATCAGCAAGTCTAACATTGAAACTTAGCACCGTCAGGACGTAGCCTCCCTCCCTTCCTCTGACCCTTGGGTAATAATATAGCTTCCTTTTTTCAATAGAGGGACATCCATTTGCTTTTTTTTTTTACTATTACTTACAAGAGCCAAGACAGCAACGATCAATACCATAGCAGAAAAAGAGACACTTAACACATGAGTTACCTTGAAGTGTGAGCTGCTCTTTCTTTTAAATGGGCTGCTAAGTTTGGGCAGGGCGACTGGGAGAGCAGAAGTGAGGGGGTGAGACAGAAAGAAAACTTCACCCTCTCTGTAGCCTCATTTCATATTTTCCGACTTTACAGGATGATCTGTTGGTTTGAGTAGGCAAGAGACAAGTGGCCTGAATCTAAATGACCATCCAATGAAGGAAAAGTCACAACACAAAGGTTTCCACATCTCCAGTCCTCAAAGAGAGAGACTGTTTGTGGGGTGGGAGGGCACAAATGCTGTCAGGATTAAATGTCAATGCTTGAAATCTTTTCAATCAAAAGGTGCCATGGTGGCTTCAAATAATACACTTGGTTTACAAGTTCAACTTTTTGTTTTGAAAGAAACACAGCCTCTGCAGGAAAACATTTCCAAAAGCTTTTCACTTTTTCCTGGGGCTTCATAATACTTAGAAGATTTTTCAGCTGATTAGATTTTCCCAAATAAATGGGCATGATACTCAAGGATATTGTCTTTTGTTTGTCTAGTAAATATTTGCTGAATGAATTACAACGAACAGATGAAAAAAAATGTGAAAGAATAAATCACTATGATGAATTAGGTGGTTCTTTTTTGATATATACGGAAGTTACACATTTTCATGAGAACGATTTCTGAGAATTATCGGTAGTGATTCTATTATAACAAAAGACAAATAAGTAGAGCTGCCTCTCTACTCCAGGCAGGGAAAGGAAAGTTGAAATGTAAAGCAATTATCTGGATAATTCAGAGAAAAAACCAACTATTGAGGGAAAGGAGGCCCTCTTTTTCCTGGCCCCAGTTCATTTGAGCCATCCAATAACATGACCCACTGGAGTGGAATTTGGCATTAAAGAGGCTTGTCTTGGCTCGTGTCCAGTGGGGTTTAGTTACTGAATTCTTTAAAGGACATTGTTTAAACATGGTCTCCCATGTAACTGGGTTCTAAGGCATGAGCTGCAAGAACCTTGACACCACCACGTGACTCCAGGGTATTATTCCATTGGATCCAATTATCCGGAAAATCACTCACATTCCAGTTCACCTTTCTGGGTTAGACAAAAGCAAAGTGTATTGCCCAAGATTTGCTCCACAATAATTACATGTGAATACCTGAAAGCTTTGCCTGAAGTGTGTTAATAAATATGATCCCAGTTCCTAGACGGTGTAGATAGAAGCAAATGGGCCAAAGGTGACAGTTATTTGGTAATTCCTCATTCACTACCCTTGCCTGCCACTTTCTTGGTTCCTCTGAATGCACGTTGGATTACTGAAAGAATTGTGTTGATTTAATGGATGGTAGGAATTACGACATTTAAGTTGCCCACCATTCCAATCTTCTTTCGTGGCTCTAACTGAGCACTTGTTTACCAATGGGGGAAAAACACAAGGATGTCTTGCAGAGGGTAACCGTGTTGTAGAAATAGCAACTGTGGCTTTTTGCTTTCTTTAGTTGGCTGGCCATGCCTGAGCAAGGTTTTCTGTAAGATGACCTGGGGTTGGGCATTCTGCCCATGCGCACACCTGGCAGACTGGAGCCTCCTATCCTTGGGAACTTGGATACATGCTGAGTTCCCATTTTCTCTGACTGCAAAACAGACAAGGACCAGCTGGTTAGTGCTGACACGGCTCACACTACTGGCGGGAACACTACTTAAGTGTTCTGCGTTTGCTCATTATTTATCAATGGGGAGACATTTCTCCGGAGAAAAGCATGTCCTTTGTCTTCTGACGAACAGATCGTTCTTCCAATGGGGGATGATCTAGAAAGCAAAAACTGATAATTCATTTCCCATGTGTAGGCCCCATGTGTAACTCCCCATGTGTAAGTTTTCATTTTAAAAGTCCGAGTTCAAATAAAAGAAATGGATTGTGGCCCTAGACATCCCAGATACTTAACTTTTCCTGGTAGCAATATGATTTTTAACAGCTGAATATGCCATCTCTCATTTGAGCAGGTTGCTTTTGCCACCAGTTTGAAGTACAGATCACTGTTACAAGTACTATTAATTACTTGAAGATAACTTCACACTGGAAATAATTTTTAACATCCTCAGCCTCAAGGGAACAAATAACGCAGGGCTGGGTTTAGTGTGTTCACGCAGGCTGAGCGCTTTCCTGTCGGGCTACGTGGACTTTGCAGGAGCCCGCAGGCTCCGGGAGACAGAAAAGTGGAAAATCAGACACTTAGCTAATAAAGTGTAGAGAAAGGGCTCTTCTGATTTTCCAGCATTATGTGGGATGACAGTAAAAAAAAGTAATAAAAGGATTTTTTTATACCTTTTCCTAAAAGTGAAAGCTCCCAGACTCTCCTTCGTCTCCTCTTTGCCTTCTCTCCCTCCCCTTCTCTGTCTCTGATTCTTTTTGGTCTTGTTAGATGGAATATGGGCATCTCTTTTCTCTTTGAATTATTCAAGTTACTCCAGTTAACACTGGATTCATATTCATCCGAAGAAGCTTATTTTTGCTTAAGTTTTCCAACCATGAAACTTGCAGAGCATAATGGAAATGTAAGTGATACTCAGCTATTGTCCTGGAAATAGACCCCATTACAATTATATGTAAGAGATATTTAAAAATAACTGTAAAACAGGATGGATATTTATGCTCTTCTGAAGATGAATAGACTTATTTATAGGTGGAGAGACATTCCATAAGATAAGCTAAAATTAATCATATTGCTGAAGTTTTCAAAGAGGTCAGAGTCCAAATTAAATATAGAAGGGCAAACCGGTTTCTTCCTCTTGCGTATTTTAATGAAGACTAGAGAGGCTGGGGAAATATTTATATTCTTTTATTCATATTTTCAGGATTGCCTCATGTCTCGATTTTTTTTTTTCCAAATCTCTCATTTAAGTGAGGGTACTTCAAAGTGAATATGGGTATTCTCAACTCCTCATATCTTAAAAAAGAAAAAAAAAAAAAGAAGAATTAATGGGGCTGGAAATTTAAAAACAACAGATGTACTAAAAGTGTGATTACAGCCATGAGTAAGACATACGGGGGAGTTCCACCACTTTATGGAGCTTTGGTTGAGGGCTGATTGTATCACAGAGAAACTGGAGCCCTGGAGCCACACTAAGACCATCTCTAGGAAATGACTGCTGATTTCCCTAGGAGTGCGGTAGATAAGGAGTGTTTCTCCCTAAACACAGCTCTCTAACTGCTTTGTGGTTAACAAGACGCCCCGCTAAGAATTGTGGGTAACTCATTTAAGGATGAATATTGAGATATGTGCTGTGTGGTGAGGGAGGAAATTGTGCTTCCATTACTCTGATGGAATTTAAAGGTAGAGGGGGATCAGCTCTTCCACTCTGGGGCAGACACAGAGAAGTGACCTGAACTCCAGAATCCAAGGTCAGAAAGAGGCTTCCAGCAGTACCACTTGTGCTGAATCAGTGACATTGCTTCCGTTCTGGCCCCAGGATTTTTTTTTTTTTTTTTTTTTGCCCTCCACAGAGCTACATAGTTCAGTCATGACGCCTTGAGCGAGCAAACGTCTTCAGACAGTGGCTGAGATAAGAAAAAACCAGGCGAGGCTGAGTCCCAGGCACAATGGTGTGCATGTTGATATCACTGAGTTATGAACTATTTCCTTTTAATCCAGTTTCAAAAGATGACTTCCTCCATATGCAATTAATTCCACATATAACTACAAGGAACTGCATATTTTTGAACAGTTGTGTCATCAGTATGAATGTTTAAACAATCTCTGTGGTTTCTTTCCCACAAACTGATTTAACATGTATATAAAGAGGCTTTTGGAATGAGCATTTTACATTTGCTTCTCAAACTTCAGCGTCTGTTTTCAGTAAATATTGAGGATGAAGCTTCCCCCATTCATTCCTGGAGCACCGGCCAATTGCAACTCAGGAATGCAGTTCTTGGGCTTTTCATGAATAAAATTCTCCGGTTGTGAACCTAGGCTTTCTCAGGCCACATGAACAGGACCTCACGAGAATGGATGTGGGACAGACAGTTGGTTGAGCTGGCCATACACAGATTATCCTAATTAATATCAAAACAGTGGGAGCCACACAGACCTAGGTTCAAATCCTGGTTCCATCCTATAGACAGGGGACCATGTGTCCCGTTTGCTCATGGTGGTCCCAGTTCACTTTTACTGCTCTGGTGAAACTGTTAATAGTGTCCCTTTCAAAACTGTCCCAGTTTGAGCTAGAATGTATAAGATTATTCTACTAACACCCGGGTGAGGTCTCCGTGCTCTTTGTTTTTAAGGGAGCAGCAATGTGTTGGGGTTCTGGTTCTAGAGACCCATTTCACAGGCCAAAATCATCAAAAGTCATCATAAAAATAACTCACGGTTAATTAAAAACACAACTATACATGTGACAGAATAACTTACTGACAAATGAAGGTTTCATTTTTCTCCCCACGTATTTGTTTTCTCTTCTTTTCCCATTTCAAGTAGAAACCAGTCCCTGGTGTGCTCCCTTGCCTGAGGGGTTTTTGCAGGATGGAAGGTGGAAACCCCTGTAAAGTCTATGGCTCCTCCTGTTTTTTGTAAGTGCTGGTGGCCCCTGAAGAAATAACAAGGGCACCAGACTCTAAAGAAGAGAGATGGAGCACTGGAGGGCAGAGAGTCAGAGAGAGAAGCTCTTCTGCTTAAGGAGGCAGAGGAGCAAGACTGCAGAGCCCACTCAGGAAGCAAGCAGACGGGGTGGTGACATATACGCCCAGCAGGAACAGCTATGCAATTTCTGGTGCAAAATGAAACGGTTGCCCCTTGTTCAAATTTCAAGATGGCACGGGCAGATAAAGAAGTTGTGATATATTTACACAATGGAATACTACTCAATCATAAAAAATGATAAAATAATGCCATTTGCAGCAAATGGACGGTCCTGGAGAATGTCATTCTAAGTGAAGTAAGACAGAAAGAGAAAGAAAAATACCATATGAGATCACTTTCACTTATATGTAGAATCTAAAAAAAAAAGACAAACTTATCTATAAAACTGAAATAGACTCACAGACATAGAAAACAAACTTATGGTTACCAGGGTGGGAAGAGGTAGGAAGGGATAAGTTGGGGTTTGAGATTTGCAGATACTAACTACTATATATAAAATAGACAAACAACAAGCTCATACTGTATAGCACAGAGAACTATATTCAATATCTCATAGTAACTTATGGTGAAAGAGAATATGAAAATGAGTATGTGTGTGTGCTGTATGACTGAAGTATTGTGCTGTACACCAGAAATTGATACAACATTGTAAACTGACTGTACTTCCATAAAAATATTAAAAAAAAAAAACAGATGGCATCAGCAGAGCATTAAAACAAATTCAAGGCTCTTCTGAGCACGGAACCTTGTGAGACTACACAGACTCGCAGCCCTGCAGTTAGCCCTGCCCAGAGGAGATGGCTTCTCCATGTGCCAAGAAGGAGGCTCCCTCTGCAAAACCCCCTAACCCCAAATGGTGCTACCAACATCCAGGCCCGCCCTGGGCCTCACAGAGTGGATGCCAGTGGTACCCTCCAAGGTTAGAGGCTCTTCCTCCATCATCTTCATTCCAAGTAAACCTTCTGGGTTCTGATGTGACTCTGGGGAGAAGAGGGGTTCCCAACCAGGGTGAGATAGACATTCTTGCCGTCTTAGAGGAAGGATGGAGGCTGAGAGGCAAAAAACTAAGTTGATTTAAAGAAATAAAGAAATTGATATATTTTGCACACTTCAGTTGGTGGACTAAAATTTATTCCACATATGCTTTTATAAATATTTAAGTTTATAAAACCAAATGTTTAATATAAGATCCACACTGTAAATATTCCTTTGAGAGTATTTTTCTGCATGGACTGGGATGGCTAAGCTTCTTAAAATCTAAGTCCATAAAGTGGAGGAGAAGATGCCTGCTTTCTTGGTAAACCTCCCTGAGATACCCACAGGCTTTCTTCACCACTACAAGGGCCTTTGATCTGCATTTAACATTCAGATTGTTTGTCTCAAACATTTTCCTTATCCATTTCATGAGCAAAAACGCTCTGAGAGTCCCTGAATGGTAGGTTCTGTGGGATGAGAAGTTCTATGGTTTTGGTTCACTGATTGTGTATTTGGACATCTTATTTATGACAGTAAATGTTTATAAAAAATGTAATTCTCTGTAATAGTGTGTTATATTTGAGCAAGTTACTTAACCTGCTACCCTTATCTGTAAAATGAGGATCATACCCACCTCTTGGGGTGCTGTCAGGACTCAGTAAGATGACAGAGAGAGTACTGAGCACACAGGAAATGCTAAATGGTTGCTGGGTCCTGGACATGACTGTGCCATGCTGATCACACAATGGGGACCCAGCTTCTAGTTCATGGGTTACCTCAAGCTTTTTTTTTTTTTTTCCTGGTAGTAAATGAGAGAACTCACACTACCATGAAGTTCTGGGAATTTTGTGGTTTGAAATTTGTGGTTCTCCCCCCAAAACACAAGTTAGCACCAATCTCCTCAGAGGCCCATGGACCACGGAAAAGATTATTTCATGCTGCTGCCAGCCCCTTCTGGCCTTGGGCAGACATTGGATCATTGAGGATTAGAGTCAAAAAGGAGCAGAAATCATAGCCTTCAGAAGTGATTTAGAAACTCCTGGGGGCACACAAGGGGCTCCCCAGTATATGTGGTCCCAGGTGCCTCCTCCCCACTTGTCAGAGGAAACTCCAACTGTTACCTGTTTTATATACTGTCCATCTAAGTAAGATTTTCTTTAACTAAAGGACACAGCTAAAAAACAGAATAAAAAGACCCTTTGAACATCACGGATCTGGCCCAACTCCTGCATTTTAGAGTTGATGAAATTTAGAACCAGGAGATGGTTTTATGGTCCAACATCACCTAGCCGGTTTGTGGCAGGGCCAGGAGGACAGGGAGGTCAGCGCCCAGTCCCGTGCAGTTTCACTCTGGCAGGCTGCCTCTTGTAGAAAGATGGGGCTGACTTCTCAGATGTTGTAGGGTCAAGATTTCCACCTTACAAATCAGATGTACAAAAACAGTAGCTTATTTGTCTTCTAAAACCAATTTAATCTTGCTCTGAGGCTCTTGTTCCTACAGATGGCAGGCATAAGAGGCTAAATAGCCTCTTCCAGGGTGAAAAAATAAAAGGAGGGGGACTGAACTCACTCAGTTCAACACTGAAATTTCCTATGGGAACCAATTCCCTACCTTCTGAGGCTCTTCCTCCTCCTCCCTTCCTCCCAAGATGGCGTCCGGATGACGGAGACGTTTATGGACCCTCATGGAGCAGGAGGAGGGATGTGTAACTCACAGGTTGTCTTTCTCTGCCGGCTCCTACTGCTCCACAGCTGAGGTACGACTCCTCTCAGTCTTTGGGCATCAGCCTCTATCCTCCCTCCATGTGCTGTGTAAGTGTTTGCAGCTGGTGTAATTTGTGGTCTGCTCTCTCCTCATGGGCAATCTATGGTGATGGCTCCCAGGGAGCCAGGCCATCTCCTCCTGGGAAAATTCTAACCAGGGTACCAGTGCCATGCGAAGGCCATCTTCAGAGAAGAACTCACGGCCGTTCAGGGAAGTCTCTCTTCATCAGGCACCTCAACAACTAAAATTAACTCAAGTTTTGAATACATTCTTCCCTGAACGTTTTTTTTTTTTAACTAAAAAATTAAAAGCAGACACACACTTTAAAACATAGGTCTCTTGTTAAAGACAGCAGAATAAAAACACGTATGCCGTTCCTCTTCCTAAAAATCCAATGAAAACAATAAATGGAACAAAGAAAGAAGGAAATATCTCCCTATCATGAATGAAGCAAGGAAACAGCTACAATCCCAAACCACAAACTATGAAGAATACCGGCCAAATATTGTGGGCACGGATAGAGACGAGGGAGGCCCTTAATGCTGACAAATGCCTCCTTGGATCTCAAACAGGATCTATATTTCTCTAAAATTAAGTGAGGCAGCCCTAAAAAGTCAAGCCAATGATCCTTTGCTTAGAGAGGGGAAGTTGCAGGATATGAATGGGACATGCGAGAAATGGGGACCATTTTGGATTTTTCACTTGGCATTTTTCTGAACTTTTTGAAAAAAAAAATATGAGTACTTTTTGCCAAAACAATAGCCATTCTAGCAATCAGTAAAATCTAAAAACAAAACGAAACAGAAAAAAACACAGTAACTGACTTTATTAACTGTGTGTCAAAGGGTTAAAGGATAATTAACAGCTGCATCAGAATTCTTCTTAAGGAGAGGCAGTCTTCATTTAATATCTTAACGGGTCACTCGGTGTGAAGAAAACCAGATCATATCTGGAGTCTAGAGGAAGAGGGGGAAATAGAGGGAAGGCCAAAATGTTCTCATTCATGTATGTGTACAATTAGTAGGGTCTGACTGAGATAATTACTCCTGAGTAGTAAGAGGGAAGAGAATGAGCGAGGACCCAGGAAACAATGGGCATGAGGGTGGCAGGAGTAATGGAACCTGAGTTAGCAGAAATGGCCAAGAGTCTTTCCAGCTTGGAGAATTCTGTGGTTCTTAAGTTACGCCTTACGTTGATATGAAGATCTCCATGGCTTCCCTCTGCCTCCCGCTACACCACAAAGGTCTTGGTTTTTATTTATTTGATTGATTGATTGATTGGTTGATTGATGATTGATTTGGTTGGTTGTTTGGTAGGTTGAGTAGAAATGAAGAGAACCAAAGGAATGAGACAGCACTCTGGAGATGATCAGCAGAAGTATAAGCTCTGAATCAGAGCTAATTAGGAAAGCCACAAGCTCCTCCCACCCCCAGCCCCGGCCCATCCACTGCCTATTCCAAACTCCTTTCCCCCACCTGCAAAGGAGCTTAAGCCACTTTCATTTGTTCCTCGTTTCTCCTCTAGATGAACTATGTTGTGGGCTTGGGGTTGGGAAAGAGAAGGGTGGGGCCATTTTGATAGAGTCCAAGTAGGAAGTCGTGATAAGGAGCAGTGCAGAGGGGGCACGCAGAGCAGAGAGATCAACATGGGATCGACACCTGTCCACAGGCAACCATTCACCGTCTCGAATGGCCACCTACATACTATCGACACACCCACCATAATTTTTTCTAGACACTTCCCTTCTCCCAGTGCACCAACCACATGTTAAAAAAAAAAAATCCAACAGATGAGGAAGAGGATAACAATGATTCTTACTGGAGACTCTTCAAGACCTCAGTCCTTGCTAAAATAGCAGAATAATATTTTGAATCCAGCAAAGATTCCTTCTCACTCTAGGGTCTTTTTTTCCTTCTGAAGGACCTTCTCTTGTAAATAGCAAGGGCTTCTAATAATACTCACTTTTTAAAAAACTGTTATTTTCCAAAAGCCCAGATCTCAAAGACAAATCATCTCCCAACACACTCGTTATACAGCAGTGGAGAGGAAACAGGATAACCAAGATTTATAAAGCTTCCAGTTTAAAAAATAGAAGAATAAGAAACACCCAGCGGTCATTAAGCAACAGCAAATAACAAAGCCCGCCGAACAGAGATAGCAATGACTCCCAGCCCAGACACTTCCTTGGTCAGTGACTCTAGAAGCTGCTCTGTGGGGTCACCTCTTTGTAAATTATCCCAGATGAGTTCATCCTGGGTGGGTGGGTGAGAAAGAACATGGCTTTCTTGGGGGATACACAGATTGCATAGGCATCTTCATGCTGGTGTGGCTGTAAAGGCCTGGGATCTGTTTTCAGGATAAAATCATAGGTGTTGGCCAGGCCGACTTGAGGTGTCTTTGACAATGTGGTTTCCTAAAAATCTTAGTTGGCTTCTGTTCTCCTTGCTTCCTGTCAATGGCAAGTACATGTAGACAATGGCCAAAGATCCTGTGTGAACAGTCTTTAAACCTGAAGATTTCCTCCTTTTCCTTCTGGCGTCAGACACCGTCCTTTCCTAGCTCTTCTTCAGCGGCCACTCCTTTGAGACAATTTGAAATCATAGCTTCTTATGGTGAAACACCCCCTGAACTCAAAATTTTCCGATGGGTCCGAACAAGGTATCTTACAGAGGACTGTTAATTAATGGGAAAAAGGCACAGTGTCTTACTAGCTAAGGTGACTACTTTGAAGTCATTGCTTTAACTGCTTCTTTGTGGGATAAAGAAGCAGGTGTCTTTGTCAGCCTTTCAAAGCTCCACATCAGGGGGCTTCTCTGCATCTTAGGAAGTGGCCACAGTCAAGAGCCCCTCCTCTAGTAATGCAGTACTGGCCAGCCTTAGTACTTGGTGCATAACAAAAGGCAACTTGCCTCCGCCCAGCGGCAGCCCCCAACCCCAAGCCCAATTCCACACATCAGATTCTGATAGAGCCTCGATTCACCCTACTTTCAGAGACCAATTTTTTATTCATTTCTTTTCTTCTTCCTTTTCTTTTCTTCTTCTGCTTCTTTTTTTCTATTGCAAACTAGAATCCGTTCATGCTGGTGGAAGCAGCATTTACTGAGTTACTAGTAGCGCAGCGGCTCAGTGGGAGGTCTGGAGGAAAAGGCGCGCAAGGCTAGCTCCTAGGAATCCAGCCCAGAACCGCACACAGAAGTGACCTGCTGAGATGCTGCTGCCACCTCCGCTCCTTGTCGCCACTCTCACCTGCAACATGGACGTGCAGCGCTCAGAACTCCATCTGTGTACTCGCGTTGCTGCCTTCCAAACCAGAGTTTCATGTGGGTATGCTTGAGTGCTGGATCTTAGGTCACATGTCTGCTCCCTAGTAGAGAGATGCTGGGAAGTTCTTCCCTAGGAAAGTAGGACTAACAATGTGGGAAACTGAAAATGTAGAGCAGGGGTTTAGCAGAATGACAGGTATCTGCTAAAGAAAGAGGATTTTGTTCTAATGAGTAATTTTCTTCTAAAAGCTCTTAAAAGATCCAGACCTTAGAGAAGCTGAATAGTAGAGAAAGTGAGGGAGAAGCAGGAGGCTGAAACGTGCTTTGGTTGAAGATGTGTAGAAGATAGACCTCTAGGGTCCCTCATCCACACCCGTACGGCCAGGCATTCATACTTCATCGTGTCCCCTCCTCCCTCCCTTCCCCTTAGAAGGCTAGACGTTTCTTCTCTGTTGAAGTTCCAGGATCAGGATACCAGGTCTAGAGGAGGGCAGGGCCAAAGAGCTGGGCTGAAAACAAGAGATTAAGTTAAATTCTGCTTGCTAAATGTGGGAGTAACCTACTTTCAAAACCCTGAGTGATGCTCTCAGCTATCTCTAACTATATTCCAGCAGCGGGCATTCTGGGAAACTCCACTCCAATCCCAGGCATCTTTGCTGTGGGCTTGGAAAGGAGAATGGAGGGGATGTAATGATCATCTGGCTCCCTGCTCAGAACACGTCAGTACAGTGTTCTCATTCACTTCTCTTCTCCCCAGAATCTAGTTTTTAACGGCCCTACTATTTCATTCCTTAGCATCCTATGAGGCTCCTAAGGGTGTCCTGGACAAGTCGGGGGGAAAGGTGAGCCTTATTCATTTCTAGTTTAAAAATAAGTGGATGGGGGAGTTTCAAGATGGCGGGATAGAAGGATGTGGAGCTCACCTCCCCCCACAAAAACATCAAAAATACATCTACATGTGGAACAATCTCACAGAAAACCTGTTGAACTGTGGCAGGAGCTCTTATACTAGAAAAGCTATAAGAAAAATCTCCACATAATCAGGAAGGACAAAAGGAAAAAAAAAAAGACATGAGTGAAAAGGTATAAGTTATATTTATAGTTTTGTTTCCCCCACAGTGAATAGACATCACAGAAAAGACACAGCTTGATGATCAAGCACAATATCTAACAGCTAAAACAATCACATTCTCACTCCTAACTACAATTTAGGATTTCCTGGCGGAGAAAAGATGGCTCTCCCAGGTTCCAGCGCCTGGGAGCCTGACGCCACATGCCATCTGCTGGTGCGGAGCTGTATCGCTCGGCAGTCACTCCAGAGGCCAGGAGGGAACAAAGGGAACTTGCATCCCTTTCACGGGGTGGGGGCAGGGGCGCTCCCGCAGGCCCTCTGCGGCAGGTTTTCAATGTGAACAAGCCCAGACCACGAACTTAAGAGGAATGAGGAAAATAAGGACTATCCGATTTTGGCATGTATCTCAAAATTGTCATCATTCACTTAAGGCTCATAACCACAAAGACATTCCTGCTTATTTTCTCAGGTGTTGTGAAGCTTTGACGTGGGCAGAAAATATCACTTCTAGAAGCACAAATTAGCCTGATTCAGATTGCCCTGATTTTTTACACCAACCCTGCTCTCAAAGAACATGGCATCTTCTTCGGGAAGCAGGTCTTGGATTCTATGCCAGCCCGAGTGTTGAAAGATCATGTCCCACGCGATGATCTTCCCTGGGTTTCAAACTTTGTTCACTACCGGGAGGTTTTCAAGGGCGGCCAGAGAGCAGATAATGCAACTCACACCTTTTTCCATAGAAAATATCACTAAATAGTCTAAATTAATGGATGCAAATTCTACATTCCCCTCCCCATCCCTTGTGTTAAATTGCCTTTGATCAAAGTTAGATTAGTTGCGCAAGACGAGTCTGGCCCAGTCTCCATGGTTTGCCTAGTGTGGAAGCCCCTAGAAAGGCCTTGTAGGGCAACATGTAAGGTTTACTCTCAGGGTGTATGCCCCACTTTTGTAAATCAAAACACAAGCAAACATACGAAAGCTTCCCTCACAGGGCACATATTCATATTTGAGCCAACAAACACATTGATCCTTACCTACTGAAAATGTACTTAAGTCTGACCACTGTTTGCAAATTATAGCACTGAATATTCTATAGATGCCAAAAAAGAAAAAAACAAAACCAAAGATAGTGTTTTCATACAGCCTATGCTGTGGCCAAGCTACATGCAAAGGCTTAGAATTCCAGAAGCCACGCCCATCAGCCTAGAAGTGGAGGAAATCTGTTTCCTGCTCAGTCGGGTCACTTTGATAGCACATGTGTTCTGTGGTATAAAACTAAAATATCCAATGGACTCTTTTCCTTGCATTTTGCACAGCGACTACAATGAGCTATTAATCAATGAAGCAGCTGGCATGGCCCCTGCCCTGACTGTTCCCTGAAAGGCCAGGCCGGTCTAGGGAACACCACCAGAAGGTTTGGAGTTGGCGGAAAGGATGGTGGGAGGCACGTGGTAGCAGGTGGGTATCTTCCAATCCTCCACAAATTATCAACGAAAACTTCAACTGGCCAGCATCTTTGTTCCACCCTGAATAGAAGGCCACCCTAATGGCCAAGGTGCAGATTCCCAATTCTTGGGGTAAGTTTTGCATTTAAACCTCCAGGTACAGAGAGAAATTGGTGGATGGGCTGGAAGGTATTGAGAATGAGTCTGGGTATCCGGAAAGCTGAGTTCTCGACCTGGGGTTGCCAGCAGTTAGCTGAGACCTCCCCAAGTCAATATACCTTTTCCAAGTGTCTATTTTCTCATCTTCCAATTCCTCCTCTTACTCCCTCCTCACTTCCCCCTGCTCACCTCTTGCCCCTTTACAGACTGGGGAGGGGATGGGGAGCAGTGGAAGTTCTATGAGCTCCCTCCTCAAAGTGCTAGACTAGTTAGCTCCAGTTCCATGGAGCAACTTTTAAATACTATGCCTGGCCTTCCCATCCCTTAATGCTAGCCAGCCCATCATTTGTCCCCTCCTTCCTCACTGTTTTCCTTTCTTTCCTGTCCCTCTCTGTCTACATCAGAAACATCCTTTTTCTGAGTATCTAACCAATCCTTCCCATTCTGTTTCACTTTATTGACCTAAGATGCTATGTCCCTATGGCTATGTGTTATTTCTTTTTCTTTTTTTTTTAATTGAAGTAAAATTTATTCACAATGTTTTATTAGCTTCTGGCATACAGCAAAGTGATTCAGTTATTTCTTTTAAAAATAGTGAGTCTATGGATAGCCAGTCTTACTACAGAAATTTCATAAGATGTAGAAAAGCACATAGTGATGTTGGTGAAGATGATGGTCGTGGTGATGGTGGTGGTGATGGTGGTGATGATGGTGATGTTGATGGCTAAGGTTCATTGAACACTTGCTCTTTGCCAGGCAGTGCTGAAAGCACTTCATATGTATTCGTTTGTTCAACACCCTATGAACCCCATGAGATAGTTACTCTTATTATCTCCATTTTTCAGGTAAGGAAACTGAGGCATAACGAAGTTAAGTGACATAGAAGAGAAAGCTAAAAATTCCCCATAAGATCATGCTGAGAATAACTACGTATAACCAACATGGACTCCTTATTTCTGACTTAATGGAAGGCTACTTGCCTCATGCATGCATTTATTCTTTCAAAAACCATTTCGCCACAACTGCCCTAGGGCTAGTCATGCACTGACGGACTTTTTCTGATAACTGCTTTAGTCATCAAATGCAGAAGGAACTTCAGGCCAGGGGAAGGAGAAGGAGGCTGAAATCCACTGCCATCCTGTATCCTTATTCCCAAATCTAGCCATACCAGAGACAGAAATCCAAACAAAAACTCAAGGTCTTGCCAAGAGCCAGCTTTGGACGTGAGGGTATTAAAAAATAACAACCAAAAAGCAGCCGCTCCTTCTGCTTGGGAGCAGTTATTTCAATGACTGACATATGTCCTGGAGGAACAAGTGTCATCTTACTAATGGGCTCTCATTAGTGATGGCAGCAACTATAAAACACATACACACCATGCACGTTTAATGACATGGGAAAGTGCTCATGATGTATTAGAGGAGAAAAGAAAACCACAAAACAGAATGTGTGTGTGTGTGTGTGTGTGTGGAGGGGGGGTTGATGGCAAACATTGTTCCAAAGAAAAAAGCACCCATATGCATTGAAAAAGCACTGGAAATTTTTTGAGAAACAAACAACTTAGTAATCTTGCCTAAAGAGAGGTTATAGGGGATATTCCTTTTTTTTCTTTTAGTTCTCCAGATTTCCACAAAGGACATGTATTATGGATATGCTCAGAAAAAAGTCCATAATATTATTATTTTTTTAAGCTGTACAAAGTGATTAGTGGTTGAGAGGCAGCAGATTATATTCAGGTAAAATTCAAAGTTTCTAATTATCTTTTAAAAAGGAAGGAAACAAATATTTATTGGCTAGGCATTTTCTCTTACATTACCTTATGCAAAAGGGCTTTGTAAGGTCAGTATTCTATTGCTGTGGGGCAGTAAATATGATGCCAAGGTCCCTGGACTGTTAAGGGGTGGAATGTCCAATTCTGCCGACTCCCAGACTCAGACTCTTCTCCAGGCCAATGGTGTTCCACCAGTTTATTCTCTAACATGAGCGTAATACCGTACTTTCATCTGTAGCTCTTTGAAGCAATGATGGAGAGTAAGAAGGGGAAGGGAGGCAGGGGGTAAATCTCAGAAGCTGCTGAAGCTCCCAGATAATCCGATCTGCTCTGACTCTCCCCCCTGGCCACCCAGGGGGCGGTATTATGGGGGTGGCGAGGGGGCGCTGAGTCAGCAGCATGATTTCCAGGGTAGTGAGAAGCCCATGACGGCAGCAGAATACGTCTCCAGAGACATCCTTTGGCTTAACATTCCTTGTGCCTTTAGCTAAAATGCAAATGACTCTGAGCACAAAAATGCCTTAAGCCTTATCACTTCAGAATATAAGTAAGTTTGTCAACTGCTCTCCCAAGTGGACGAAGGGGATGGTTATGAACACCCTGAGGAAGACAGATACACAGAAGGCGAGGAGGGCATTGAAAAGCCACTGGAGTCTCCTTGCCCTTCTCTGTGGCCCTGCCTGCCAATGGCTGGCCTTGATTATAATATTTAGGTTTCTGTGTTTATATCCTGTCAAGGGAAAGCAGAATATCACATTCTATCAAGTCACTTGAAAAGAACCACTGATTTACAACTCCAAGGCACTAACAGAGTGTTTGATTTAAAGGAGTGTATCTATGTAACTGTAATAAACACACCACACTCCAGAAAGTCTACAGATAGCTTCTCTCTGAGTAAATGGCAAAGAAGTCCGAGGGCTTGTTTATATTCCTTCCTTTCCCTAAGGGTTATCAGGGCCTTTTTCATCACCTTGAAGGGAAAACAAATGATCAAAAGATGGATGACCCCTCGTCCCTTCCATATCTCCTTCTTGGTATGTCAGAAAGCTTTCCAGCAAGGCAGGGCCAGCTAATTATTTTCTTCTAATCAATCAGCTATTTTAATGATGTGTGACACTCCTGATCTATCAGTACCATTAAGATAGCGTCCGCTCTGTTGGTCTGCAGCTAGTTTGCAGACAGTTCACTAGCCAGCGTGGACCCTCCAAGAATCCAAACTCATGTCCATCTGGGTGTGGACTCTGGGGCGCCCAGAAGGACAAAAGTCAGCCCTGGGGTCAGTGTCTGGCGGGACTGATTTTAGGAATTAGTGAAATGCAAGGCTGCCCCCCAAAATCTACCACAGAACCTGAAACTTTCACTTGTTCCCTTGAGTTTTTTTTTTTTCCCCTCTCTTCAGAAGTCACTGTCGAACTTTAAAAAAACATCTCTGAGGATAGCTAGGCATTACCGTCTATTTCCACGGTACCTCAGAAATCTTTGGCAAAACGGCTGCCTTTAGCAGAGAGCAAAAAAACACAAAAAGATCTGGAGGATAGTGTAAGTGTCCCAGCTCCATCGATGGAGGGGGAGGCGTGAGGGTCCTGGCGGGGAGGGGGATGTGGGGGACACCACACGTGGCGTCATAAATGGCAACAGAGACAGCGTGGAGAGAAGGTGGGAGATCCTGACACGGACCCGAGTTCAGAGACAAACTCCGTTTTGCTCGTTAGGTGGCCCCCGGCCTGCCCCGCAGAGCCTCGTGCTCGAAGCCGGGGGCTCCCGCTCTCCAGGGCCCGAGCGCACGGCGGGGGAAGCCGGCGGGGCGGCGGGCCCCGGCCTCTCCTCACGTTCCCTGCGGCTGCCGAGGCACCTCCAAGCAGCTCAAGTCAGACGGGGAAGCCGCTGGTCGCAGCCTCGCCAGCTGCCAGTGGCCCCGACCAGATGCTGCACCGGAAGCCTTCACACCCCTCTCCCATTAGGCGGTAATGGCACCCGGGCTGCCGCGGGAGGGGCGCCGGGCGGCCGGGCCGCAGCTGGCAAGCAGCTTTTGTTCTGGGTGACTTCAGCCTGAAAATCTGCCTCCAGAATGCGCTCCTCTCAACGGAAGGGAAAACCCCAGCGAGGCAGGGACACAGGCTGCTTTCACCTCTGAGTGGGGCTGACGGGGAGGGGAGGGGGCGCCCCAACCTCCCTGTTCATAGACGGCTCTTTGTTCAACCGGAGGAATGGATTACGGACGCCACCAACAGCCCTGCCCCTTGGCAGAAGCCACCGAGATTGGCCGGCTTTCCCTGCACCCTGCCTCTTTCTATGGAATGTATACAAATCTGCAGGCTCCACACAAATGTGTGTCGTGTGAACACGGCATTCCAGATGCTGGTGCTGGAGGTGCAGTGAGGAACTGCTTCCTGTGCTCAGAGAGGTCACTCCAGGGGAAGGGGGTCCCCCCAGAATAAACATGTAATCACAACACGGTGTCATAAATGCTAATAGAGATCTATATGGGTAGTGAGAAGACACAAAAGAGAGACAGGCGACAGCTTCACAGAGGAAGAAAGTGGTGGTATTGGGTCTTGAAGCAGAACGAGTCGGCATTTGGAGATCAGGCAAGGCGGGAAATGCAGTCCAGACAGAAGGAACCGCATGTGCAAAGGCATGGAGGCACGGGGAGATTTTTGCCTGAGCTCTCGGTAAGAATTAAGGGGAAAGAAATTAAAACATTTATTTATCCCTTTGACAGATACGTGTTGGATGCCATTGTATGTTTCAAGCACTGGGGTATGGTGAGTAAACAGAAATGGATTTGGCCTTCCTGGAGCTTCTAGTTTACTCATGGAGATAGACAGTAAGCACATAAGCAAATAAGCATGTGAACTACAAACGAGGACAGCTGTTTTAAGGGAAGTGACCAGTTTCCTAACAGAAAAAGAAAGCAAAGGGGATGATTTAGATGGGATGCTAGAGAGGTCTCTTGGAGTCAGGGAGAGCATCATACAGAAAAGAGTCTTCCAAGGCTGAGGATACAGCCTAAGCAAATGTCCTGAGGCAGAAAGAAGCCTGGAAATTTGGGGAAGTCAACAAGGCCAGAGTGAACGGAAGGTAGGGACAGAAGGGAAGAGAAGGCAATAACCGTGACGAGATCTGAGGGGCCAGAGCATGCAGGGTCTTCCAGGTCAAAGCAAAGGGTTTGGAGTTTCTTCCAAGTGCAAGGAGAAGACACAGAATAGTTGTAAACAGGAGAGAGACATGATCTGAATTTGGCTGGAAAGAATGAGTAAAAAGTAGGAGATCAATAAGAAAGCCTTTGCTCATGGCCCAGTAAGATGGTGGTTCTCTCGATGGTGTTAACGGTGGATATGGGAGAAATAGATGGATTTGTAATATTAATTTTTCACGCTGGTTCTCTTTCCTGTCTCACAATACTTTCTCTTTTTTGGATGTCATAGTTTAAGCACCTCTGAGAACAGTATACCATTTGCCTTTATCCTTCCACTGTAACAAGTACTTGACACATGTCCTTCAATCTAGAAAAGAAGGGAGACTCCAGTTCAATGGCCTTTCACCCCAAGAGACTCTGGGAGCCTCTCTGGCCTCCTTTGTCCATCTTGTCTGTTCAACCCTGTCTAGTGTGCCCACCTCAGGCTGAATTTAGAGAACTGGGCATAGAGAAGGGAAGCTGAGGCCAATCTCCCTCCTCCCAAACACAGTGTATTCATTAAAACCTGTTCTCTCTATAGTGTTTTCTTGCTTCCTGGGGTCGGGGAAGAAGATGCTCAGAGGCCCAGCCTGATGCAGGTATTTCTGCAGGGGGCAACCTTGGCACATTTCTGGTCTGTGTTATGTTGTATCATCTCCTCCTTGACTGACAGATTATCCGCCTACTGCCACTCTGGGAGTCTAAGAGCACGCACACAGAAGAGGATCAAAAATAGTCAGATTAGTTTATAATTTATAACTTGTCTCCCTTGAAAAATTCTTCAAGAGAAGTCTTAGTCATTCTCAGGATCCTAATTCAAGTTTTAAGAAAGTCTCTGCACAGCCTTCTCTTTTTAAGAAATATGAAGGTTTACATCATAGCCTCTTTTACCAAACTTCATTAGACCTTCACCTTGCTTTGTAGTGACTGGAAGACGAATGTGCATGCATGTGTGTGTGTGTGTGTGACCGCCAATATATAAAACAAAATTTATAAAGCACTTTCCTATATATTTCTCTTTCAGTACTTACTAGAACCCCATTTTACAGGTGAAAAAAATGAGTCTTGGAAAGGTAAAGTTATGTGGTAATGGGCACACAACTTTTAAGTTCCAAGAAAATAGAATCCACGTCTACATCATTCTCCATTATATCTCCAGAGCCTAGCACAGTGCCTGACACAGAGTAGATTTTTGTTAAGTATTTGTTGAATTAATTAATAAATGAATCAATGATACCTTGACAAAGCTGAGATTAAAATTCTAAACTCTAACCTTTTATCCACTACGTATTGATTCCCTCTTGATAAAACAGTGAAATCTTAACAAATGAAACCATTTACTCAATTGTCTGTAGCCTAGAAACATTTTTGTGTAACACACATCACAATCATGTCCCAGTATGAGTGAGCCTACCCACTTGGCTTACTGGGGGCTGAATGAGGCTGTGCAATGAGGAATTGTCAGATTAGGATTTCTCACTGTGCTTTGATTCTATGAAACTTTGTAGGGCTACACACCCCTCTCCACCCCAGCCTCCAAAAGGTACATATTCACATACATGTTCTGCACACCATTGTACAGAATGCACAGTCAAACTCCCTACTCAAGTTCAAGACTGTCTTTGGGGTTTTTGGTTTTTTGTTTTTTTTTTTTCAGTCAAAATGTAGGTTGAATGTACAGTAAGTGTCTGATAAGCTATATACTCCCACATGGTACACAGCTATTGCTGGGCTTCCAAGAGTAAGAAAGGAAGGAAGGAGACACAGAAGGGTATAAACGTGGTGCTGTTTATTGCATCTGGGGGGGAACGCAAGCAGCTCCGCTGGGTTTCTAATTGGCTTGGCATGCTACAGGGTAGCAAAGCTGGTAAAATAGTCCTTTCAGAACCTTCTACTCAAGAAATCTCAGAGCGACTGCTGGTGAGCTGACTAGTTTTTCGTTTGTATCTGGAGAAGCTTGACTGTACATCTGAATCCTTGCTGACCCACGGCTGGGAGCTGAGTAGTCTGACACATTGCATCAAATCCTAGTTATTCGTATAAACACGATGTACTCAGTGATTGATTTATCCTCAGAGAATTCCGAGTCCCAGGCCATCATTTTTTGCCCCTTTCCCCCACTCATACTCTTGGTAAATACAAATAGAGAGGTTTTTATAAACACTCTTTAAATAAACCCCAGAAATTGAGCCAAGACTAGCATGCACAGTCCTGCTTTCGGGAACAGGCCCCCTTCCCTCAGATCATTATTCCTTGTGAAAATACCACATTCAGTTACACAGACTTGCTGGTGTGGTCAAATGAAATGGTAAAATGCAAAATAAAAAACCTTCTGTAGGGAGGAATGAATGAAGTAAAATAGTTCTTCTGCCAGCTCCAATTCATCTAAACATCTCTAGAGTTCCGTGACCTTCAAAATAAAGATGAATTTGTGAAGATTAGCAGTGACAGCCATGGGAAGTACAGAAGGATAGCAGAGCCCAGCCGAGCTTTTCATGAGGGAAAAAGAATCCAACCATTGAGAACGCAGGGACCCCAAATCCCGTACACAGCAACTGAATGTCATGTAGGCTTCCCAGATCCTGCTTGCTACCACTGTACCCCCACTTTAGAAAGGCCAATTTCTCCACCAGAATGAAAATCATTTGCTATCTAGATAAAATATGTATTTTTTTAATTATGAAAGAAAACATATAAAACAAATGTGTACACAGGTAATAAAACAAAATGTATTTAACAAAATAATACATAATAAAAATAGGGGTTAATAGATGCCTGTATGTATTCAGAGTTAGGCAAGCCTGAAAGCAAGGCAGAATGATGCTAAATGCATATGTAATGTTTACCACGTGCCAGGGAGTGTCCTCAGGATTTCATGTACATTAACTTATTTGATCTTCACAACAACTCCACAAGGCTACGGTTATAATCCCCATTTTACAGTTGAGGAAACTGAGGCCCAGAGAATTTAAGTAACTTGCCAAGGTCATACATCTGGTAAGGGGCAGAACTGTTTTAATTCCAAGTTGTCAGAATCTAGACTCTATGCTTTTAATCACTACTCTAAAAAAGAGCTCAATGTAGAAGTTGGAGATGGAATTTCCCATGGGTATGCTGGAGCTGAAATACACCTGGGTTTGCGGTAGTATCACCTCTGCAGGATAGAATTCACATACCCCACGTGCTGAGCCCAAAATCCTGCCTAGGGCCAGCCACTGGGACATTCTGTCTGATACAGCACTAGGAGAACTCTGCCCAGTGGTTCAGGCTGTGGCACTGAAGACGTGGAACATCACTTGAAAGAAACAGAGACCCCAGGACCAGTCTGTCCAGGAGTGGGTTCTGAATTCACACCACCGGCATGAAATGGGAGTGAGAAATTAACATAAAAACTGGTCCACAAGCAAACTTTGGGCCTCCCCTAAGCGGTGTCTCCCGTGGCTAACAACTCTCCCCAAATGCATGCTCAGAGCACGTAAGGAAACAAACTCCCGTGAAAGATGGGGCACAGATACCCGAAAACAGAGACAACTGAGCGATCTGAAAGAGGTTTTCAACTAGCATTTTAAAACAATGTTCAAGAGAAAAAGAAAGAAATATGCAAAAAGATATTTCGGTTAAATAGAAGAATTTCTAAAAAGAGGCAAATTTAAATTCTAGTTACGAAAAACATAGTCCTTTAAGAGCCTTAACACATGAGTAGAACAGCGAAGTAGAAATGAGGCAAAATTAATAAATTACAGATAGATGTGAGGAAATCACTGAGAACACAGTTCAAAGAGATAAAGAGATGGAGCACATAAAAGAAAAGATAAAAGACACAAAGATAGGAGAAGCCCCACATGTGCAAGACAGGTATTATCTGAGGAGACGATGGTAAAAATGTTTTTATGTGTAAAGAAAATTATGAATCCTCACACTGAAAAAGAACATAGAATCTGAATATGATAATTAAATAAAAATCCATACATAAATACATATTACTGAAACTACTTTACATAAAATAAAGGCTACCTAGAGAAAAGGCATACTACCTTAAAAGAAATAACAATCAGTTTAACAGCTGACTTACCATCTTCAGTAATGGATTCCAGAAGACAATAGACTAATATCTTTAAGTACTGACAGGACACAACAGTTTAACATTTTTAAAACCTGTTAAGGTATCACTCTTAAATGATAGCAAAATAAATATCTTTTTAGGATTCCAAAAATGAAAAAAGGTTACTACCAAGACCTTCACTGAAAGAATTACCAAAGGATATATACCTCAGTAGGAACAAAATTTAAGAATAAGACGCAAGAAGCATTGGGGAACAAAGAAATTAGCAAAACATATTAGGAAATTTAAGTAAGTATTGTCAGTGGAAATTTCATACTTGGAAAATTATGTCATAAATGTAACATAAAGTATGCTAATTGAGTAAGGTGGTGGTTTCTAGTCTGTTAACTAATCATTATTAAATCCCCTGAGATGGCTTTTTAAAAATACGGATTTGCCACGTGCCCCCTTGATGATTCTAGTTCCGTGTATCTGGAGAAGCCCTTTGCTTCTGTATTTTTAAAAGCTCCCCTGCCAACGCTGCTGGGAAGCCATAGTTGGTACTAACTAGCTCAGTAGGACACATCCTGTAGGTTCTTGCTTCTTGGATCTCCGAGATGGAGAGACAAGCTATGAGTCAGAACCCATTGGAAAAACCAATGTACCATAAGAAGAAGCTCCCGGGTAAGTATCCTGGGGTTAAAATGGGAAAAGTCTTTATTCTCCTTGGCATGTAATGTTTTTCCAGGTGATTGGTTTAAGGAGGTAATTTAGTAGATCCTGATAATTGGAAACAAATTATTTTGAAGTGACGATTTAAATTGCAGATTGGCAGGAATTGGATATTTAGGCATAATGAGCTTAATTGAGTGTCAGGAAGTGTTTTTTACAATGATGTAATAGCTGTCGGCATTCTGTTTGCAATAGCAGGGAGCTTTACCTGTTTGAAGTGATTCAACAGTACTGCTTGTGAGAAAGTGGTTTTTAAAAATATGTAAAAGTTATTCACTCCTTCTTCAGCCTGGTGACTTCTGTCTGTGACTAAAACAGGAGATCATTTACCAGATCCTTGAGTCGAGGTTTGATGACCTATTTCTGAAGAGTATTTACCAGTGGGACCCATTTCCCAAACAAAGCAATAGATGCTCTACATATAAAACATCAAAGTCTATGGAAATGTAAATTTACCTCTTTTTCCTAACACTTGCTATGCTGAATGTAGGGGATTAAATAAAAAAGGTGTGTAAAGGTAGGGGCTATGATGGCGGAGTAGAGAGACTCACAGCTCGCCCGTTCCCCCAAATACACCAAGAATCACGTCTACAAACTCACTGAATCACACAGAACACCTACTGAACTCTGGCAGAGAGTCATTTTGAAATACAGGAGGATTCTCACAAAATCCAATAAATAACAAGTTTATACTGTATAGCACAGGGAACTATATTCAATATCTTATAGTAACTTAGGGTGAAAAAGAATATGAAAACCAATATATGTATGTTCATGTATGACTGAAGCATTGTGCTGTAATTGATGTAGAAATTGACACAACACTGTAAACTAATTATACTTCAATAAAAATATGTATTTTTTAAAAAGATATGTAGGATGTTACATCAAGGCCCTCCCCCTTTGTCTGAAGTCCTTGGGGTCTGGGAGCAGTTGGAATTTAGAGATCGTAACCTTCACCTGGAGAGGCGCGTGTACTCCAGGCTGACCCAGAGGAGAACCATGCCTCAGTTTGTCCTATTGACAGCAACCCCAGAAGAGCAGGATTCTCTCACCGCTGTCATGCGGATTGCTACTACTCCTCGGAGCCTGTTCCCTCTGTTAGCCTATGACTGCCTCGAGGGCAGGGGCTTGTTAACTGGGCAATCTCCAGGTCTAGCCTTGTGCCTGGCACATGGGGGTACCCAGTATACTTTTGGTTTTGATTGACTGAGTGAATAAGTGAAGTCCCTGAGGTCAATGCACTTATCATCATCTCAGAAAAACATTTCCTCCCCTGTTAATTGATCCTCTGCCCCATGTATCCTGGGCCAGTTCAGGACATAGATTGGTACTTTCCAATATGGTAGCTACATGTGGCTAGTCACACTTACATTTATTTAAATTAAATTAAATTTCAATTCTTTGGTCATTACTAGCCACAACTTAAGCGCTCGGTCACTACGTATGCGCTAATGGTTACTATCTTGGATAGCATGGCTATAGCGCTGTCCATCACCATAAGAAGTTCTATAGGACAGGGTTAGCATGGACCCTTCACTGGGACCCCTGGAGCTCTAGCCATCTCAGGTCTAACCAGTTACTGACTGTATGACTCAACAAATCCCTCAAGTTCTCATGTGCATGCTATTCTGTCTGCCTGAAGCATTCTTCTCTCATGTGGTAGTCTAATTAATTGCTTCTCATCTTCCAGACCTCAGAGCCCCAGCTAGGTCAAGGCCTCTCATAGTACCTTACTCGATTAATACCTGTCTCTCATAACAAACCGTCAGCTCCAGGAGGACAGGAACAAGCCTGCATTTGTTGAGCACTGCACCCCCGGCGCCTGGCACATAAGTGACATGTGGTAGACACACAGTGTTCTTTGAACAAATTATTGAATGAACTGTCCATTTCAGGGTCTCCGCCACTGTAAGCAGACAGTGCTCTGTTGTACTAATACTCAGCTAAGAGGCACAGATACGGTCATATCTTTTGTTCGCAGCCATCATCCCTTTGATCACTAAGGATGTTCATTTCTGCTTCATTGTTGTCTTGGCTAAATGTTTTCAACATCACCCCTGGTGATTTGCCAGCACGATGAAGACTTTTGAGGTGAATAGACTGACTGTGTCAACTGAATATTCACAAAGCAGAAGAACACAACACTTAGGATTTGAGGCAGGCACTACTGATCTTCCTATATGGGAGGCGCTCATCCAAACTCTCCGTCAAGTCAAAAACCTGACACTGAACCCCTGAAGTGTTTTCTAGACAAAAGTGTCCTCTATGAAACCAGCCACCTCTAGGGTTTAACTTCCAGCCCAACTCTCCAAATTACATATAGGAAGTTAGAAAACATACAGGTCAAAGCTCCAAAACTCTAGCCACCTTTCTCCCAAGTGCCCCAGAGGTTTGCACCTGTCCAGGCTGTCCTGCGCATCATCCCAGACCTCTTGTTTCAGTGGAAGCTTGAAGAAGCGGGGGCAGTTCCAGCCGAGTCTGCCCTGAAGTGGTTCAGATCTGCACATACCACAACTGTGGAGTACAGGCAGACCAAAACAGCAAGAAAAGGAGCCGCCCGCTCAGGCTCCTGTGAGCCTTCACATCTGAGTTCATGCGGCTCTCACTCAGAAACGGAAGTGGAAAACCAAATAAAGTCAACTCCATGGAGGTCCTGGGGACTTAACACTGAGCAGCCACACGAATACCAGAGTGATGCATCATGATTCATGTTCTTACAATAAATGCCTAAGAAAGTCATAAGGATTTGGCACGCAGTATAAAGCATTGGCAAGACAGCTCCGTTTTCTGCCTGTTGTAAAGTGTAGCCTGGGACATTTTCTCCCATTGAGAAATATGCATCAGCATTGTTATCTGTAGTAGCAAAGGAGTTACTCATAAAGCTTTATTAAGTGATGTCAAGTTTTTTTTTTTTATGTTCATTTCTGTTCTGGGAGAGGCTTTAACAAAGAGCACGAAGTTGTTGTTTTTCCCAATGCGTCCATAACAGCCCAATAATAGAAGATGAAACACATACCTAGAGGATTAGCAATCTAGGCATCATTGACTTAATACTGTTCAGAGTTACGGAATGGACTCTGCAGAAGAAACAAGTTAAAGCAAAGAGCACTCCTATAGAGCAAATTCCTATATTCTCTATTTAGGGAATCACGAGAAGAAAGAAAGAAAGAAAGAAAAAAAAAAAAAGACTAGCTGGTTCTCCAGGCCCTCACAAGTATGGGAAAGAGTGATGTCTCACCAGGAAAGGGGTTTTTCCATTTAGAAAAACAAAGTTAACAAAGTTGTATCTCCATGTGGCTCAGACAGCAAGTGGCCCAGCCAGTGCATCCATTCTGGTCAACTTTCAGATGGACACCTCCTTGCTGGCCAGCCAGCTGCGTGGTGCTCGGTGCTGCTTGTTAACGCTGCTAAAACAGACAGGGGAGGTACAGGCCATTTATCATATACGTTGAATGAATACTTCCATGGCTGATGGCCTGATGGTGTGGATTCTTGGTTTAGGATCGAAGAGTTGGAAGGGACCTCAGGAAGAATTAGTCTTTTCTGCCCTCCTCCTTGATATGAGAGGTGCCCAGACAGCGTCTCCAATCGTTTCCAGATTAACAGTCTCAAGCAAGATGAGTCAGAGAGGAGATGGAGGGGACATGGGGCACAGAAGCAGGGCAACATCTGCCCATAGCCATGGAGGGCCTTCCCCCATCTCTCCTGGCTCCCCCCACCCCTACACTTCCTTGTGGTGTCTCTTGCCTCTAGGTCTTTGCATATGTGGTTCCTTCTGCTTGGGACCCTCTCCACTCCCCACTCCTCATCAGTCTTGCCTGGCTAACTCCTGCTTATCCTTGTAGACCCTTCCTTCTGTCAAGAAGCCTTCCCTGATGTGGCAAGTGTAAGTTAAGGGCTGCCCCTCTGGCTCGTCCCACTCGGGTGACCAACCATCCTGGTTCTCCTGGGGCTGGGGGCTTCCTGGGGTGTGGGAGTTTCAGTGCTGAAATCAGGACAGCCACCCTACCTCCCAAGCTCCCTGGGCTTACCTTCCCCAGATTTGGGGTCTTCTATTGTAACCGCCCCCCTCCTTGTAGCACCGGACACTGGCAGTTCCCTGAGAGCAGGGATGGGGTCATTCATCTCTGCAGTCCTGCTGTGTACCTAGCACAGGTCTGGCACACGGCAAATAAGCAAAATCCGTAAGTGGAACAGGTACTCAGAGCCGAATGAATGCATGCATAAATCTAAAATCGACATTCTTTTCCATATGAGTCTCTCATTCCTGTTCCCTGCAGCCTCCCCAGCCCTTTCTGGAATCCAGGAGTGGATCCTGAGATTGCTGCGGTACCTCCCCTGCCTGCACCCAGAGCAGCTAACGCAGGCCTGGCGGAAGCTCCTGCATCCAGATTAGGGCACCCTCCTTTTCCACTTGGGGTGACCACTTACCTTTAATTACTGGCATAAAGAGACTAAGGCCTAGGAAATGTTTTTGTTATTGTTAATTGCCTTGGCTACCATTAATTGAGAGTTTCCATGTCAAGCACTATGCTACGCCCTTTCATCCATTTTCAGATTTAATATGCAGAATATCCTTTCAAGGTATTGCTGCCACCATTTTCCAAATGGAGACCCTGAGGCGCAGAGGAGCTAAGTAACTTGCCCGCAGTCCCACCCTTGAATCGTTGCCCTGAGTGCTGGAGGCTGCCTGCTGTGTTGGAGGGAGGCTGACTGCGCGGCTTGGCTGGCAAGCTGGTGGCCCAGTAAACTGAGGCCAGAGACACATGAGGCCATTTTGTCCCTTGCCCATCGCCCATCCTGAGGCCGGCCCCTCTGGATGGAAGGAAGCAAGCTTGTTTCAGAAGCCTGTGTCCCTGAATTTCAGGGAAGACTGACCCAGTGGTTTTATGAGAGAGAGCTGAGAATGGCTGATAAAACGGGAAGGTTCTCAAACCCCTTATGTGATCAGTGAGAAGCCGAGATCAAGAGGGGTAGGACTCTTGTTCAAGGTAACACAGCCAGTGGCAACACCAGGCCTGAAACCCTAATCTCTGGCTTCCTGTCCGTGTCCGCTCCCCACTTTCTTCCCCCACCCTTTGACTATTAAAAACACACAAGGCTCTCTTTACCACATTCCTTGGGTTTTAAAGCCACTGCTCCTGCTGTAGTCCCTCCCCAGTCCTAATACTTTTTTTCCTTTTCAACATTTGAAGAAGAAAGTGTTACAGTTAGCAGCACTTGAATTCCACAGTGTCACCGTAACACGTAATAAATACTTTGCATTATTTATTACCACAATGCTTAGGGGCCACGGAGACTGAAGGCTCTTCTATTCTTTCTGACGCAGCTCTGACAAGTTTGCTCCAGTCACCGGTTGGGGTGGGGCTGATGCGGCTGGACTCGGTGATTTAATCTTCCCACTGCCACCGGCTGCAGCTCCGCGATGACGCGAGGACTGTAGCAGACTGGCAGAATTTACCTTAGTTCAGTCTTTGTGGCCCTGAGAATGGCAGGTTCTCAGACACATCTGTCCTGCCACCCAGGACCACCTGAATGAGCTGAGGGGGAAAGTGATCCCAAGAGGTTCGGTCACCCTGGAGCGTCCAGTCATCTGAAAGTTCTGTCCCAAAGTGAGGGATGCAGAAAGCACTGCATGTCCAAAGCCAAATGGGCACGCTAACTTGGGGGATATCTTCTGTACTTTTAAAAGCCATGTCCAGAGTTTAAAAAAAAAGACCAGAGAAAAGCCTTCCACACACCACCCTCGCAGTCCTCCATACCTGCAACCCAGGAATTTTGCTTGCACTAAAAAGACATCTTCCAAGAGGACCTATGAACTTAAAACAAATGCTGTTTAATTTGCTATTCATTAGGGGTGTATCTGGATTGATTTATTGTGCCCTTCTGACCCCACGTCTTTAGAACAGCATTCCTTCACGATTAAACAGGGAAAGGATTCGGGCAGGACTTTCAGGGATAAGCGTGGAAGGCTACAGTGATACTTCAAATTGCTCCGTATCAGGTAACCCAAAGGAAATGCTCTCGACCCAATTCAGCGCTGAATGCACATGAGCCAGACAAGAGTTTGCAAGCTTTTTGACCCAGGTTTCCCCAGCCTTTCCTCGGGGATGTGGCCAGCACAGACCACTATTATCCAGATTATGGGCTTTTGAGTACTTCCACATTGAGGATATTCTGAGAATGCCTAACCACATACAATTGATCACAGAAACTACAATCCCTTTTGATCCCAAGGAAGTCAGCTCTTCCTGGTAACTACCCAACAGCAGCAGATTAAAAGAGAGAGAGAGAGAGAGAGAGGGAAAGGAAAAGACAAAATAAAGGGGGGTGAAGGAGGGAGGATGTCGTGCACCAGGAGGATAAATTTCTGCTGGCAGCTCAATAGGCCAGTGGTAATCAGAAAATAAGAAAAACCTTGTAAAGCGTTAAGCAGAGCGGGGCTACAGCAATTGCCCTTTAGAAATGAGATCAACAGCGTCTCTTGTGGGTAGCACAAGTCTAATTACAGCAATTAAGAGGAAAGACTACAGTCCTTTTTTCTCTTAATGTGTAAACAAATAATTCAGGAACTTGGAAGCCGAAGAGAATTGGTACACTGCTTAATTTTATCTACTACTGTGGCTCTCCTAGCTTTAATTGGCTTCCAGAAAAATTTCAAGGGCCGAGGCCTTTGTGGTTATGGTTTTGGTTAAATACACACATTTACCTGGACCCGGGGCGGAGGGGGGAGGGGGGCTTTCATTGGCTACTACTGCCTACCAACCCGTGAGCCTCCAGGCTACCTGCTCAGAGTGCCTGGCGCCCCAGGGACAGGGGTCCCAGGGATGGGGATACCCTGTACTCAGGATGCCCTACAAGGCCCGGCATACTGTGTGCTCCCCCTGCAGCAGCCACGGTTTGATCTGACCTCTACTTCCTGCATCCCTCTCTGCATCTCCCTTCCTCCTACCCCACAGTGGCATGTGCTGGGGCGTCTAGCAGGCATCCTAATTCTCTTTTGTTCTCCATTGAAGCCCGCTGGCCAGAGAAGATATAAAGAGTCTGGAGCAGTGGGTTGGGCTGGGAAGTTGCTCATTTTCTGTGGTTTGGGGCCACCAGGAAGCCTCTGAACCAGCCTCCTCAACAGGGGGTGACATCCTACCATATGCAAGGGGGTGGCTTCCCTAATGACTGCTTAGGACTTTTTAATGCAGCTAAATAAATGAATCCCTGGCTGTTGACCATGGAACTCAGCTACACGGAATTGCTGCTGTGAAAAGCAGCTTGACTGCAAATCAAATCCTGACAATTCTCTGGAGGATGACTTCCTACCTCTCCCTAAAGAATGTGACCCATGTTTCATAGTCTAGCTGTAAGTCAGACCATCCTAAACATAGCCTCTGAACATAGTGACACTCCATCCAACTATTTTCTCATGACGTGATAACAGGCCAGCAGGCAGAAAGTTACTTTTATCAATAGAGATTTATTTCTTTGGTTTAAGAATTGCATTAACGTCGCTCTTTTGTAATACTAATGATTTTGCTCTGGTATTTAGGTATACGTGCAAAATGAGAGAATCTTTCCTCAAGTTAAGGCTGATGGGGGAAATGTTCCTGGCTAAGAATTGGGAGACCTCAGCCCTCCTGCCAGCTCTCGTGGCTGTTTGGCTAGAGAACTGAGAAGCCGCATGCCTGGGCTCTCTCACTATCTTGCACGCCTAGATCAGAGCTCTCTTGCTGCTCCGGGCTGCCTTCTATACTGAAACTCTATCGGAAGCTCTCACCACTCTTTCATAACCTCACAAAGCTCATCTGAATATTTTCTTGATGATCTGAAAGGGGCCAGAGCCAACCAGGAGAGCTGGTGGAGGCTGGGAGACAGCTTTCAGGATTGAGCTGAGGGCCAAGTCAGCACAGCCCACCCGAAGGTTCAGCATGGTGGTGTTTCTGGAGGCTTTTGTCTCCGCAGTGGGACCGTTTATCAACGCTCCTGAAAACCTGGGCTCAGGGTGGGGGCCAGCAGCTCAGAGGAAAGAGAAACCAGAGGCCCAGCAGGAACTAGGAGTCATCCATAACAAGGGAATTATAACCAGACAATTTGATTGTTTTTCCCTCCATACCATTCATTTGCGAATTCTCAGGTGTCACTGTGGCCGACCAGCTCATTATGCGCCACTTCACTGTCCTCCAGCAATGACCCAGTATGCCAGCGGATGGGGTGGGGGAAGGTGGAGGGTATGGCTTCCACATGCTCCCAACTGCCCCAACGGAACCCCGCCCCCCACTATTCCTTCTCTCTTTCCTGGCTGGCACTACCCTCCAATTCTTCTGTCATTGAAGCCTTCCTGGCTTCACATTCTTTGTCTCACTTGCTCTGCATCATTCAGCTGAGAAGTCTTAACATCTTTGGATGCTCAGTGTCCTTTCTCCATCAAGGCTGCCTAGCTCTATGACCTTGGTAATGTCCTTAACTTCCCCCTACTTTTGTAAATGGTTCTAATTTACATCATGAGGGTGCTAACAACCTTCTGCGGGGTTACTGAGAATTAAATTGAGGGTATTAGATGAAATAATGGATATAGAACCCAAGTAAATACAACTTTAACACAAATAAACACTCAATACATGGTAGCTATAGGATTAATGTTAATTCATACGCTACTATGCCTTTTTGTTTGTTTCCTCTGAAAACAACGCACTTGTGGGAAGATGACGATATTATAATTGTTCTAAAAAGAGACCCTCTTTTTCCTGAAAAGTTATTGAGCAGATCTGCCTTGATTTCTATCAGGCACTTCCTCCAGGAGTCCTTTAAGTTTCTCGCTGACTGATGACGTACACACCTTGCACCAAGTGTAACATAGTCACAGAGCCGGCAGAGGGAAGCCTATTTGTGAAAGTTCTCCACCAAGTGTTGGGAAGACAAAAAGAGGTGGAAATAATAGAAGAAAAGCAGCAGGAAATTGCAGATGAGGCTTAGAATATGTGTGGAGCCTTGAGTCGGAGCATATTCAGGGGTTGGGGATCTTAAAACCATCTGCACAACTGGACTGACTCTGAGGGTCCCTCCCCAAGGCACACTCCTTGCCCAGGAATGGAGAGCCCTGCAGAAGGACTCTGACTTCTAAACTCGCTCTGAGATCTGATGCAGAGCTGAGTACGGTGACCTCTGGAGCACATGATAAGCTTTTGGCTTTAAGTCGACTTGCACTTCATCAAGCAGAGGAATACTTAATACAAATTGAAGGGACAAAGCTATTTAGTGTCAGGCTTTTGCCAGATCTTTCCATTTTGAAGCACAGGTTTGAGCCAGGGCCAGAAAGAAAGAGCGGTTGTTGGGTGGGGATTGTGCGATGAGAGAGTGGGAGCTTGGGCTGTCATTCTCGGTCTCACCACCAAGTCGTGTGGGATAGTGAATCCCTCAGAGTCTCTATTTCTGATGGCAAAGCTAGAGAGAAAAATCTTTAGCACCCATTAAAAGCCTGACCATTCCAAATGGTTTATGATGATTTTTCTGGGAAAATAATGTACAATCGAAATAGCATGAGAGAAATCAATGGGAAAATGCATAAGTACACAACACTCTCCACACCCCCAATGCTGTGTAATGTCACATCACATCACCGAGAATAAAATAGAAAGAATAATGTGTCTCCAGAGGGTTTAACCACATCTCAAGCCTATTTGTCCCATGAATATAAATGTTTACATTATATCGCCAAAGTGCCATATTAGGAGATTGCTTCTCTGCAAGGTTTTTCTCAACTGGGTAATTGGCAAATGGGTCCAATATGATAAGGAAAAAAAATATTTCCATGGTTCTTTGAAGTTTCCTTCTGTCTCTCGGTTCCCATCTTCTCAATGTTCAGGCAGGACGGGGAGTCTGAACAAGGCTTGGCCCTTACGGGAAAACAGACATGAATAGCCATGGGACCCTAGCAACATCTGTGGCAGATCTGGGCATCACAGCTTCCACCCCCTCTGATGGAATGATCAAGCCACCCAGCTGGGGGACACACAGGGAAAAGAGACCTCTTGACACTGGCTTAAACAAGTCATCAAGTAGTACATTGGCTAATGTCCTGGGTCCTGCTCATGGAGAAGCTCTACATAGCATGCAAACTTCTTCAGTGGACATCTCGATGACCAGAAATGACAGAGATGGTTCAGAGTCCATTAAGGAAACCCCTCTGCTGGGTTTGAACCATCCCCACCATACATCAGCTGCATTATCTCTGGTAAGTTACTAAGCCTCAGTTTCCCTGGATGAAAAGTGGAGATACTGGTACCTACTTAATCATTATTAAATGAGCTAACAAATATAAAGCACTGGTTACAGGGACTCGCACTTGTAACACTGACTTGCCTATAATAAGCACTCCATAAATGTTAATCATTGTTACTATTATTATTTTTACTATTAAGATTAGAATCATTCTTACACGAGCTTGTCTTCTAAAATGTCTAAAAGTATATGTTTAAGAACCTTGAATTGAGTGCATCCAATGCAAAACTGTGAAATAGGCGAAGGGGTTTCTGTGTCACCTTCTGGCCAAGTTCTATTAATCATCAGAGACCCCGACCAGACTCTCAAATATCTTTAAGCCCCTAGTGGCCCGGTGTGCTCCCTTCACCCTAATTGCACACACCACCACCAAGTACTACCACACACAAACACACACCCACTTACTGACACAGCCCCCAAGGCCCCGGGTTTCTTTTGACCTGACTTGATCAACGTGGGATACAACGAATTAGGGAACTGGTCTTTACGGGACAGCCCACATTACCGTGACCGAAGGCTTCTGTGCATACAGACACCTCCCACCTTTCTGACCTCAAGAAGACAGAGGGGGTGGACTGGTCTCCAGTCTATCTCATGGCTCAGGCTACAGCTTCTTTCCCTGGGACATGCCATGTTCTCCTCTGCTAACGAGAATGCACCTGGAGGGTCAGGACCACACTCTTTAGCATCACAAGATCCCTGCTTAACCTTTCCAGTTCATTCCCCAGGAGTCCTTCCCACTGACACGTCTTGCTCCTCCACACTCACGAGACTTTGCACATGGTACTTCTCATATCCAGAATTGCCTTCCCAAGATCCTCTCAAAAGCAAACTACTCAGAAGCCACATGGCTTGGTGCACTTCCTAGACTTCCTCAGGTGGAGCCAGGCACTCGCTTTGCTCCCATAGCACCGATTATTCATCTGTGTGTCTGTCTTCCCAGCCATACCCAACAGACGTCTTGATGCTATTTTCAAAACCCCACGCACCTACCAAGAACACAGTAGGTGTTTGCCAGGGGTTAATCTCTGCTTTGCTTTCTTTTGTTTGAAAAGTTATTTGGAAATCAGAATTCAGACGCTCATTCACTGGCAGAATTATTATGGCTTCTACTAACCAATCTCCCAGCTTCTAGTCCATTCTTGCCACCCAGTTGTGTTACTTCGGTGCATAAAAACCATCACGGCCTCACACTGTGTACAGATAAAAGTGTGAACTCCATAGTTTGGTGTTCAGAGCTTCACTCTGTCTTTCTATCCTTCCCACCACCATTCCCCATGGGGCATCCTAAGTTCATGCCATCAGGAATTCTCAGCAGTTCTTTCCCCTCTATGAATTGGTTTGTTCCTAGCAAGGACAAATTATAAGGGAAAAAATTTCTTGTAGACTCCTGAAAATGGATCTGTGAGCCCTCAAGTCCCCATGGACCCCAGTTTGACAAAAATTGACTTAAGGAACTTTAAAAGTTTACTCCATGAAATTTTCTTCAGTTACAGATCATTATGAATCCAAAAGGACTTTTTTTTTCTTTTTCACCAGTGAGGTACATTTTAGATTATAATCGAAATGAAAACCACAAAATTAAAAGACAATTACTATAGAGCTCTCTGACCCTGGAGAATACGTCTGTGAACCCGGACCAGATGATCTTTAAGATGCTGTCCATTCCTCTGCACGAGTCTGTGGTTTTGTGGAGTGAGTCACCAAGCCAGCTCCTCTACTGACTCATAAACTCCCAGAGAGAAGGGCTGTGTCTCTGACCTCTTTGAAGCTTTCAAAGCATTGTGCTTATAGGATGTACTCAGTCATTTCTGACTGAATGGAAGTAAAGGGACAATGATAGAGAAAACAATAAACAGAATAGTAAATTCACACTTGAAAGCAATATTGACCGTCCCACTCCGCTCTTCCAGTGGGGGATGCCAGCAGCCTTGGCAGTGACAGACTGACTCCTAACTGGCTAATTCAGGATCTAATTATAGCTCAGTGCCTGAGCGGTCCTTACTTCCAGTCACACTGACAGTGGTAGAAAGTGGTTTAAACAAAACTAATTGGAAGATGACTTCAAAACACAAAATGGGACTTTTGGCCTTCAGGTCCTGCATGATCTGGGCTGTCCCTGTCTCTCGAGCCCCATCTGGGCAACTCTCCCTCACCCTTGCTACTCCCTCTGTCTGGAGCACTGTTTCCTGAGCTCTTTGCCCAGCTATCTCCTCTCCATCCTCCAGGTCTCTACTTCAGTGTCTCTTCCACGGCACTTCCTTGAGTCCCTCCATCTAAGTCAAGCTCTTTGTTATGTTCCCTTTCAACAGGGCATCTTTCATATACAGCTCTTATTCGTGCTAGTTTTTGAGTTTGTTCAACTTCAATCTTTCCCACTAAACTGTAGTCTTCACGAGGGCAGGACGCACATCTATTTGATCTCCCTGACACCTAGCACGGTACCCCTCATGAAGCAGGCCTCTAAGTGAGTATTTTGTGAATACATAAATGAAACAAGCAAGCAGGGATTATCATTTTTTTAAGCATTTCGTATGTGTTCAGCATTGTGTTAGCCACGAGCAGTGGGCAAGTCTCTTAGGCCACTGAAGGAAAAAAATCTTCCCTGAAAGTAGAATTTCTCTTTTAAAACCAGCAGCCGAGCCCTTCCTGCCTGTCAAACATGGCTGCAGCAGCCAGATCGACTAAAACCAGATGTGCTCCAGGGGCCTGTTTCACACCGTTTCCAATAGGATATGAATCAGACAAGATACCATCAACCAAGCATTCAGTCAGGAAACAGGGCCCTGGTAAACCTTTCAGGGTGACCCGCCTTCCACTGCCAGGATCCAGCCCCACTGACAGCATCTATTATAACGCTGAGGAATGGAGCACGCTAAACCCCACAAAATGTGCTTCGGGGCCAGGCGGCGGGCCGCCACGGGAAGTGCGCTAAGTGTGGAAATTCCCTTCCAGCTTTTCAAGCAGCTCGAAACCATGAGCTAAGGAGGGACTTCAAAACTCCAAAGAGAAATTCTACTTTCCTTTTCCTCAGCCCCGGTCTTTCCATTCCAAACACAGTCCCGCTGGTTTGAGCCACTTCATGAATGTGGGATTGTTAGGGTCGGTCCAGAGCCTCACCACTATTTTTCTTAGGTTAAACACACACACACACACACACACACACACACACACACACAATTTGGCATACACGTTCTCTTTCATTTGCCCTAAAGAAATCAATATCCCAGTCTGGGGTTACCAGCCGTGGTTCAGATATACCCTGAGGCATCGCTGCTTTATTTTATAGCTGCCAACATTTTTCTCTAGAGCCCCAGACCGTCTCTCTGGTCCAAGCTCGAAGATGATCTGCTGAAGTCTCTTCTTATTCGCAGTCACAAGGACTCACTCACCACAGGAACCAAACTCCCACCTCCACTCACTTTTTCCTGTGCACCTTGAAGCGATTTCTAAGTAAGCAGAATGCTATCTGTTTGTTTTACAAATTTAAGGAAATTGTGTCTTTGTTACTGGCTCCGTGACTAGCTATGGGCTCCAAGAGAAGTCACTTGCCCTCAAAGCCTCAATTTCTTTATCTGTGAAATGGACACAATCGCCGTGTGTACTTCATAGGGCTGTCATAGGATTAACAAAGAAACTGCAAATAAGGCACTAAGCACACTGGCTACATGCAGTGTGACAGAGTAAAGACGGTCACAGGTTTTTTGTTGTTGTTGTTGTTTTTTTTTTTTTTTGCTATTCCTTCCACCAGAAGTGGAATATAAGTCCTCTTTTGGGATATGGGCTGATTTTCTAAGACTTCCAAGATTAGGTCATAAGAAACTTTCCAGCTTCTGTCTCACCTCTTAGAAAACTCATTCTTGGGGAAGCCAGCTGCCATGTAAGAGATCCAACTACCCTGCGACCACCATGCTGTGAGGAAGCCGAAGCTAGCCACATGAAGAGGAGAGAGAGAAAGATGGCTGGGCAGTCCCAGCTCTTCAAGTCCAAGCACCTGTCATGTGAGTGAGAAACAAGTCCAGAAGATACAACTTGGAGAAGAACCGAGGAATCCAGGCAACTTCCAGGACAAATTCCCAGACACCCAGCCCGCAGCAAGCCAACCACTCTCCAGCCATTCAAGCCACCCAACTGAGGCCCTAGTCAACAAGGAGCACAAGCAAGAGCTGTGGGGTTGCCCCTTGCTTGCACAGTTGTGTTGTCTCACACCACTAAATTTTCAGGTGATTTATTATGCAGCAATAGAAAATCAAAACACATAGTAAACTTCCAACACATGATGATTATTCCTTAACTAAAACATTATTATCAGCATTTGGAAAAGAATGTCACACCTGCACCATTAAATTCTGAGTTTTGCAGGACACATGCTTGAGGTCATGTGGTGCTAGAAGGATTACAAAGCAACAGAAGAGAGAGTCCACCCCAGAGAGACAGAGACACTCCCAAGTGCCTGCAAATGCTTGGCTTTTCACAGGTGCTCAATCATTGTTTCCTTCATGAATGAATGAGAGACATCATATGTTGTTTTAGAATATCTACTTTACTCCAAGATTATTTTTTCTAACAGATTTTGTTATGGAACAGAATATAAAAGTCTTTAAAAAATTTTTAAGATAATACATTATCAAAATTAAGCCTCGGCTGACCACTCAGATTTTAAAGCCATTTCTATGGTTATGAATTCCCTCTCCTCTGCCATTGGAAATAACTAACTAATTCATTTATTTAACAAATATACAAGTGCATATTTTGTAGATGCTAGAGATAGAGTGGTGAGCAAGCAAAAATGACCTGTCTCTTGGAGCTGACATTCTAGTTAGGGGAGGCAGTGAACAAAAAAGTCATGTATGTGCTTCTGAGTGCTACAGAGAAAAATGGGACAAGGTGAGGAGGAAAAGAAGTACTACGAAGAGCTAAGAGCTGCTCTTGTTAAAAGGAAGGAGGGCAAAAAGCTCACAGACACAAGGTGACATTTGAGCAGAGACAAAAGGCAGCATGAAAATGAGTCAAACTTGAGGGGAGAGGGTACCAGGCAGAGGGAACAGCACAGATGAGGACTTGTTTAAGAAATGATCAGGTGAGCAATATGCCCAAAGCGCTGAGCATCCTGAGGAGATGACCAGGGGGTGAGATCAGAGAGGTGGCTGGGGACTGGGGTAGACCCTAAAGCACTGTATAGACCATTCTAAAGACTTGGGCTTTTATTCTGAGACATGGGGACCCACTAGAAGGTTCTGGGTAGAGAAACAATGTGATTTGAGTTTTCGTTTTAAAGGAATCCTTATGGCTTCTGGGTGGAGAACAAGCTAGTGAGAGGTGGACAAGAACAGAAGCAAGAAGTCCAGCTGGGAAGCAACTGATACGATCTAGGTGAGATCTGATGATGACTTGGTGGTGGGAAGGTTGGAAAGCAAATCTCTGGACAGTAAGAGCTTGCACTCCAACTCAGAAGTGGTGAAACCAAGGGGCGAATCTCTTTGTCTCTGAAGTGTTCACCTCCTTGGAGTCTTAAAGATGAAGAAGAAGCAACACTGCAGAGACCTCCCGTCCCTTTGCTTGGCCAGACAAAACTACAAAACACACTCATGCATCTCCCAGCTTTGAAGTAGATACTGGTGATGGATTTTTTTCTTTAACAGCCTCTTAAACACTGTTCACATGCCAGTGAGGACAGTCCCATTCAAAGTCACCCTAGGAGGCCACACAATTTCCAGTTATGTTACTGTCCCTCAAAGCATGTTGGACATGCGCACTATTTTGAAATCACTTTCAGGATGGTATATGAGACTCAAAAGAAGCCAGTCCCATTAGTGCATAAATGACACTTTTTTTTTAAACAGAATTCCATTGTTTCATCACTCATCTCCCGTTTAAGACTCAGCTCCTTTTTTTTTTCTGATGTTTTCATCTCTTGCAAAAGCTTTCTTCCTCTCCTCTTTCCCCCACTCCAGCACGCGCACGTGCGCGCGCGCACACACACACACATATATATACACATATATGTTTTGAAAAATTGAGCTGATTCTTTCCCTGATACCTAGTACATTACCCTGCATAAAATATGCATCTAAATGAATACTTGGTGAATGAATGAATGAAACAGCAAATGGATTTTTTTTTTAGCATTTCATGTGTGTGCGGCACCATGCTAGTTTCTAAAAATGAAGTTGAACCATCTGGATGAATTCTGGGGTAAGTGGCTGACTAGGTCAGGAGAGAAGATAGTAGGAAATGTGGTACAAATGAATGAAAAAGCAGAGGACTTGAATTTTCTGTCCTCTTGGGCCCCGGGTCAGAAGCACAGGAATTACCACCTAAATGGCCAAGGTTCTGGCAAAACATAGCCCCACCTCGTAGAGAAAAGAAATTCTTTTACTTCCTCCCACTGGTTGGGTTGTAGCTATAGAGCAAGAATAGAGAAAAAACAGGAAAACGGTCGTTTCTGGCCAGTAGTTGATATGGACAAGCTATTCCAGGGGTTCAGCTTCAATGCTTCATAGAGGTTACTTACCAAAGGGACGAAGTGTGGGTGGGCTGCTTGGAAGGATGCCAATGACAGCTGCACCAGGGAGTCAACACTACTGGCACAGGGCTGGCCTCATAGGGCATGGGATAGTCAGCGTCTCTACTGCTGCATAACAAACTATCCCCAAATGCACTGGCTGACCGCAGTGTATTATTTCTCATGGTTTTCTGAGCCTGCTAGTCTCATTGGGTTGATTCTCACTTGAAGTATCTGATACTGGAGTTATTTGAAGACTCAATGGACTGGACATCCAAGATGGCTCCCTCACAGGGTCACAGTCGATGCAGGCTGTTGGCTGGAAGTTCAGCTGGGGACTGTCAACTGGAGTGCCTACACCTGGCCTCCACATAGCTTACACTTTTCATAGCATGGTGGCTGGGCTCCTAGGAGGAACATTCCAAGAGCGAGTAATCCAAGATGCAGAAATTAGAGCTGCCGTCCTCTCAAAGGCTAGGCACAGAATTAGTACAATGTCACTTTTGCTATATTCTATTGGTCAAAGCAATCACAGTCAGCCCAGAGTTTAGAGATGGAGGACAGATTTGACTGCTTAATGGAGGAGTAGAAAGAACATAGAAGGAGAGAAGGGAGTGATGGCATCTATCTTTGAAGGTAAGCAACTACATAGAGCATCTCCAGAAAATACCTTCTAGATTCACTGGGGACCCACTGAATGGATTGGAACTGGTTGCCAGACAACCGAAGAGTTATGGAGAAAAAGATAAATAAATCAAAATAAGTGTATTTGTAAAAACTCATCTCCACTCTCCCCTCTCTCCACTCCAGTGTTGTTCTCCACTTCACACATGTGCATCTGGAGGCAGAATGCGGTGGTTGAGAATCCTAGCAAGCCAGCTGGTGGGGCTGAGCTGTAGAGTAATGGGCTTATGTCACTGTCTTATCATCATATATTCCCCTAGGCTGGTATGGCCTGGAAAATTACCTGTTACACGTAAGTAAAAATTCAGACTCAAAGGACTAGGGTTTACTCATCATCAGGGCAATTCAAAAGAATATGCTGTAGGTTTGAAGACGATTTCCAGAGAGACGTGCGTTCTCAGAATGTTTTCTGTAATGGCAGAAATCACTGGAATGAGCTGTTGACCTCCCCCTGGGGGACCGTGCTCATTAAGATGTGTGCGTCCAGGACTGTTAAAATTCCAACTCATTACCTAATAGTTGCACCTTATGCACTTGGATACCTCTGAAAATGCTTCCAGCCCTTCCATTTCAGTCATAATAACCAACTGACAGTCTCTTATACCTTTGAGAGGCTTTAAGAGAATGTTGCTGTAGCAAAGTTTAAAATGAAAAGGAGAAAACTCAACAAGGAAGTACTATTGATAATCCTCTCTGTTCATTTTCTTTGAATTAACTTAAGATGCATGAAGAATGAATTCTTCCCAGCTTTGAGGTCAGTGCTCAAGTCTTCAGTCATTCTTCTCTCTCGTTAATTTTGACATTGGCTGGGGAAAACAATAATTCAACCTCAAGAACAATTCCAGAGTCTAAGCCAACAGTGTCTCGGAGGCAACAGCAACCAATATACATCGATTGCTAACATTTGTCCTTCAGGATCAAATACTCAAGCATCCTTTGCACTGAAAGCTTCCTCTCATCCTTCTTTCCCCTGGTACAGTCAAATCATTCCCACCACCATGCTCCCTTTACTCCTCCATTAGAACCTTTGACTCTTTCTTCTCCCTGTATTTAATTCTCTTTCTCACTAAACTTTTAGCAGCTTGCTATCAGGGGTCATATGCATTCATCTTTGGATAGCCGGCACCTAGCGCAGTGCCTGACATCTGAGGGAGCACTCTGTCAATGTTTGCTGAATGAATAAATGTGATGGGTGGTTCTACAATCAATTTGCCAAGGCAATGCACTGAGATGCCAACAAGGTCAGTTTAATTACAACCAGAATAAAAGGCGCCTGACTTTAACAAGGTTGCATTAAAGAATGAGAAGAAAACTCATTCACATGCAAATAATTATCATACGAGGCAGGATGGAACATGGGTTAGGGAAAGCACACTGGCTTATGAGGTTTGTGTTCCAGGCCCAGCTCAGGGTCTAAGGAACAGTAGGACCTTCTGCACACCCATTCAACTGTTTATGGATCACCTTCTACAATTCATGTATACCCATTCCTTCCCTCACTTAAGAACTTTTATTTGTTCCTGAAAACACTTCCACTAAACGAAAAACTATTAAATGCCAAAACAGTTTCATCAGTATTAAAGAGAAAAATTATGACGTCCTTCACTTCTAAGATACTAAAAAATTTTTCACAGATATATAAAGACACAATTGAGCAATGAAAAGAAGTATTTATAAGTACTAAACTTTGAAAGGAAATAAATATAAAGTAATTTAAGGATGATATTGTAGTTGGTGATGTGAAGGAATCATTTATAGAATTGTGCATTCTTTCTGCACCATTTTAACACCAATTTTTCCAAGTTTGAGGGGGTTAATGATTTTCTTATAGGCTCAAACTATACTTACAAAGTTTTAGCACAGAAAAACATCTTTCGGGGGCACAATTTGAAAATGTCCTAACACAAGAACACTTCAAAGCACATGGAACAAAGGCATGCCCACAAGAAACTGAAGAGCTATAGATGGCGCTACAACCCTCTTGCCTGACTTAAGTATGGAAAATAAAATATCTGAGTTCATCTCAATTTAGCACATGATTCAGATTCGCCTATATAATGTTCCCTAGCTGGGAATTGTTGGGTTGAATAAGTTGGTGAGTTTTCTTTGCCCAAAACTACAATGTTGAAAAGCACTTCTTACGATGTATTGTTTTAAGCCCCACAAAAGGCATTATAACAACAAAAATTTAACAGCTGTAGTGTATTCTCTATTGCATCATAACGAATTACCTCAAAATGTAGTAGCTTAAAATTACATATTAGCAATCAAAGATAAATATTATCTTATATAGTTTCTGTGGGTTAGAAATTCAGAAGCATTTCAGCTGAAGACTTCCAGCTTGGGGTCCCTCAAGAGGCTGCAGTCAAGATGCTGGCTGGGGCTGCAGTCACCTGGAGGCTAGACCGGGGTTGGAGGATTGCTTCCAAGATGTTGCCCTCACACGGCTGCCAGGTGGATGCTGGCTGTTGGCAGGAGGCCTCAGTTCTGTGCCACATGGACTTCTTCGTAGGACTGCTTGGGCGTCCTCACGTTACGGAAGCTGGCTTTCCTCACAATGAAGTTATCCACAGAAACAAGGCAGAAGTCACTAGTCTAGTCTCAGAGTTTATGCTCCATCATTACTGAAATACCCTATCAGTTACATAGGTCACCCTATTCAGTGTAGAAACAGACTCTGCGAGAGTGTGAGGGCCAGCAGGAGAGTCACTGTGGGCCGTTTTGAAGACTGGCTACAACAGATGGTTTAATTTTTCAAGAGCCATTATGGTGAACGTTTGTTGGTTGAACAGACAAGATTCCTGTTTTTATGGATCTCATGTTCAAGATGAGAAAGAGACAAAAAAACAAGTAAACAAATACACTGGGAATTTTATCCAGTGCTGAAAGTTGTGATAAAAAAAGTAGAGTAAACTAAGATGAAGTGTGAACAAGGGTCTTGTTTTCTAACGGATAGTCAGGGAAGGTCTCTCTGAAAAGGTGGCACGCCACTTGAGATAGAAATGAAGAGAAGGGCCGAGCTGTGCAAAGATCTGGGAAAGACTGTCCCAGACGGGAAGATGAGGAACAAAGATCCAGAGGCAGCATGACATAGTCAAGGAATGGACGGAAGCAGCAGGTAAGGAAGGGGGAAAGTAGTCAGGGATGAGGTCCGAGGTGCAGCAGGGGCTAGGACACAGAGCCTTGAAGGCCAGAGTAAAGAATCTGAATTTTATTCCAAGTGTGATGAGAAGCCATTGAAGGGTGTTTAGCTGGTAAATGACCTGCCCGAATTTACATTTTCTGTAAACCATTTTATCAGGGAGATCTTTTAACTGTCTTAGGGCTTTTGCTACCTAAGGATATTCCTAACGGTAAGAGGAAAAGACGCAGTTAGGAGAAAGGAGAGAAGAAAAGGAATAGGGTTTCCCCAGACTGGTGCTGGCGGGCCGGGACAGCCACCCAGATCCACAGATCACGACGCGCACTTCAAGGAGCAACCCTGTGGCCCTCCGCTCCCTGGGCTCGTCCTCCTAGTGCCTACTGAGTGCTCAGAAGAGAAGGAATTCCCTGGAAAGGTGACTACCTCCCCTGCAGCTGCCCCTGGCACCCAGAGCCCTCTCTCCTCAGCTGGGGCTTCTGCTGTTGGCCCTCCTGTAGCCCCTCCTGTAGCCCCCAGGGCTGCCCTTTGCCCTCCTTTAAGGCTTCTCCCTTCTAACTCTGCTGCTCCTTAAAGCCAGGGGTGGATTCTCTCTGAGCTGCTCCCCTCAGCGTGGGTTGGGATGGGGGTACTTGTGGTGTGATGTAGACCCTAATTCTGTCCTGCCTTTCATTGCTAGCTCTGTGTTCCACCCCTCTGAGCACCGGGCACACGGGGGTGAGGTAGGGGGTGCTCTGTAGGTTATGCTGGACTAGAGAGAGGCCTGAAGTCATGGCAGGTGCGCCGAGCAGCTTGGTCTCCCCGCGGGGACAGGAAAAGAGGCACACACATTAAGTGTGTGTGTTTGGGCGGGGAGATTTACGCTTAGTAACCCCACACATTTCTGTTGTTTACATAAAAACGAAGAAGAAAATGCTCTAGCGGGGAACTTCCCCGCAGTATGTCAAAAAACACCAGGGTGAAAAAAGCAATTCCAGGAAATGTTTTACTTCAGGGAGATGGTCTGGGCAGTAAGATACTGCAGGCCCTGCCTTGGGCATTCATTAGCTCCCAGCAGACACGGTTTTGCTATAATGTAGTATCCGTCATGGTCTGACTTGATTTGCCCCCAGGAAAGTGACTGGGTCGTCACATCACACCCTGCAAGTTAAAATTACTCCTGTTCCTTGGTTCTGACCCGGAGCCAATGAAGTCTTCATTTCCAGCAACGTCAGGATGTGAGTTTGAGGTATCACTCAGCCTTTGCTCACAAATTCCCAGTTCGGGCTTCTCAGGGGGCAAAATGACGGCTTGATATGAGTTGCTGTTTTCAGTTGTAGTCCCTAAGTATGTTCCTCTTCTCGCCTCATTTTTCTTCCTTTTTGGACTGCAGTGCAACTGATCTACCCTGAGCCTTATCAGACGGCCTATCCCTGTTTCTAGTCCTGCAGAGTAACCTCCCTTGCTCTCCAACAGCGTCCGTGCATTAATGCCAAGGAGCAAAAGCGTATCTTTCCCAATTTTTGCCTCTGAGGCTCCTGAGACCTGTGTTCTGTGGACAGTCCTTCCTCATCTTGCCTGACCATCTTGCACTGTGGTGAGCCCAGCTTTCTGCTTTTCCTCAGGCCTCACCTCCCCTGCTCTCTCTCCGTGGCGGAGATTAATCCCCAGTTCTCTGGGAAAGAAAAACGCCCCCTTTCCCTGCTCAGCACTCTGCACTCAGGTTGGGAGCAGAATGGGGCTGGATCCTATCCCCTAGGAAGGAGAGAAAGAGGAGTCTTACATTATTCAGCCTGGGCTGCCATACAAAGTACCACAGCTTGAGGGTCTTAAACAACAGAAATTCATCGTCTCACAGTTCTGGGGGCCAGACGTCCAAGAACAAGGTGTTGGCAGAGCCGGTTCCTTCCGAGGGTCCTGAGGGAAGGATGGGTTACGGGCCTCTCTCCTTGCATGGACGGCCATCTTCTCCCTGTGACTCCACATCGTCTTTTTTCTCTCTGTGTCTCTATATCCAATTTCCTCTTCTTATAAAGACACCAGTCATGCTGGATCAGAACCCAACGACTTCCCTTCAACTTGATTACCTCTGAAAAGACCCTGACTCCAAATATAGTCCCATTCTGAGGTACTGGGGGTTAGAACTTCAGCAGGTGGAACCGGAGTGCAGAGGAACACGGTTCGGCCCATAACAGATCCTCACTTGATCATGGAGGCTGGATCTGGGCTCAGGCTGATCCCCGAGTGAGCACCAGCCCCACCTCCAGGGCGTGTGACTCATGTGCTGGGCTGCTGCCCCCGGTGGCCTCTCAGACTGGCTCACCTATCTGACAGTGGCCTTCCAATGTGGGCAAGTTCATGATGTTGGAGCCTCTTTCAACTTGGTGAGGCAGAATATGCCTCAGATCCATGGATAATTACTGCTACTTTACAGCTACGGCAAGATGGGTGAAGGAGGAGGGGGGAAAGCCTGTGGAAGCTGTGACGTCACACCTCTTAATGGGCTCTGTTCTTCCTTCTTATTTACTTCTCGGGTCACGCTGCAGGCAGGGGCGAGAGTGTGGAGTGCGTCTCTCGCGGGAATTCAAATATCCCTTATCGAAGCCTTCCTTGTCGATCCCCACCCACTCCCAGAACCCTGGCAAAATAAAGCTCTTCTTCCGGTGGATTCTTGCATTTCTCTGACTATTAACCATGTTACTGTGATTATTGTGCATGTGTCTATCAGCGCCCCCCAGCTTGTCAGCCCATCAGAGAGAGTCTTTTAGCCCACTCGAGCTACTCTAACAAAAATTCCATAGACTGGCTGGCTTATAAACCACAGAGATTTATTTTGCATAGTTCTGGAGGCTGCGAAGTCCAAGATCAAGGTGCCAGCAGATTTGGCGTTTGGTGAGGACCCACGTCCAGGTTCATAGACGGCCATGTTGTCACTGTGAACTCACAAGGCAGCAGAAGCAAGGGAGCTCTCCAGGGTCCCTTTTGTAAGGGCTCTAATTGCATTCATGAGGGCTCCACCTCTGCGTCCTAATCACCTCCCAAAGGCCCCACCTCCTAGTACCATCACATTGAGGGGGAGGTTTCAACATAAGAGTTTGTTGAGGGGATAGAAACATTTGGTCTACAGCACCCATGGCAAACTTACTCATGCTTTTGTCCGAGGTTAAGTGACTAAGTAAAAGAGTGACCAGATGTCAGAGCTGATAGTACTAGCAACTTCTGTCCTAGGACCAATGGTAGCTCTGTAATGACTGAGGGACTAATTACAGTGTGTTGGTTCAGGCTTCCCGAGAAGCAGACACCAAGCCAGGGATATGGACACATAACAGATGACTGTTGTTATTGGAGGAAGTGTCTGTGGGGGAAAAGATGCTCGGGGGTAAGCAGAAAAGGCAGGGGGAGCCTTCAGACCCAATGTGTGTGAGTGTGACCCCTGTGAGGGAGGATGGGGTGGGAGAGTCTCGTCGGCAGCCCAGTTCCCAGAACAACTGAGCCTGTCTGAACGCCGGGGGGAGTCCCCGAGCTCCCGCTGCTGTCAGAGGAGTCCCAGGTCTGTCAGGAGCGAGCCTGCTGCGGCGTCCCTGCCATGCTCCATCAGTGGCTCGGAGCACCCATGCGAAGTGTGGCCTGGGGACAAGCACGGTGCTAATAAGCCTTCAGAGCACAACAGCTGGGACCATCTATTGTGTTTGCCCTTTATTTTCTGTGCATGAGGATACTTTGACATCTTAAAACCCCTTTTCTGGCTAGAGAGAGACTGCTTCTCCAGGAGCTAGTCAACCCTAAGAGCTAGCATAGGGCTCGGCCAGATGTGCACCCTCGACGTGTGCACCAGCCAGTTCAGAGCCATGCCTCCTCCGTCTGGCCTGGACAGCCCAGGGGGCGCTAGCCCTCTGCCTTAATCATCCCAGGGCCAGTTACCGGCAACTAGAGACCATTCCAGAGCCCAGAGCTCACTGAAATTACTCAAACTAGGCAAGTCTTGGGCTCTTTCCTCTAGCCCACCCTGCCTTTCCCGCAGAAACCCCAGCAAAGGCCTGGCCTGGTCGTCCCCTTCTGTCTTGTCTTCTGTCACTTGACCAGAGTCTGGCTCTTCCCCAGGGATCCTGTGCAGCAAACAGCGACTCACTCTCCATTATACTATGAGTATAATGAACTTTGTTTTCTTGTGCCTCTCCTGTGTCCTGTCTGGTGGCCGTGCCTGACTGACCATCACATGAAAGGACATGGGACAGTCCACAGTCAATCACTCTTGCTGCTGCAGGAGGTTTGAGTGGCACCAGTTTGTGGCAGCCACAATACAGAAGAATAAAAATAAAAATAAATTTTAAAAATATATAATAATAATAATAATAATAATAATAATAATAATAATAAGCAGGTGTCGGCATTGTGTTCCGTTTTCCGTGCTGACCCTATTACTGAGCTGACATGCTATGAGGTGACCTCACCTCAGGTAACAGATGAGGAAATAAAGGCGTTAGAGTTTACGTCTTCCCTCTAGCACTTTCTCCAAGGAGCTGGTCAGAACCCAGTTGGTACCCATGAATCCTGGCTCAACTCGGATGCTGGGAACAAACGGGAGACCCTAAACACCTTGCAGCCAGTCTCAGCGTCCCCCCACGGCAGCAGCCCTGTGGCTCTGTCCGGCTCTCGACAGGCAGAGGCCTTCAGCCGCTCAGCCGAGGCCGGGGGGTAAGCGTAGGTGCCCGTTTGGGTCAGAGGCACGTTTGCGCTCGCCTTGGGAACGTGCCTTTGGAGGTGCACCGCTGCAGTGTGCGCTGCTGCCCGTGCTGACACGACTTAGCTTTATGGGACAGGAAGACTCACACCGGCCCTGAGCCATGTGCTGCTGGCAACCGAGTGTGGATGCTCTTTGTTAAGCTCCCAGGGTCTGGAAGGAAGCAGCTATGCTCTTGTTTAATTCCATATGAGCAGCTTTTTTATTTTTACAAATAGTCCTCTTGCTGTTAGGGAGTGAGTGAGCGACATAAATCATCATCATGTCTTTGGCAGCCAGGATTTCTTGGGCATGGTCCTCATTAAAGTCTTTAGTTGCAGGGTTTCTGGAGACCTTCCTTTGATACTTAAAAACATCAAACTGAAAAAGCCATGGCGAGGAGGAGGAGGAACTGGGGGTGGGGGGAGGATGGGGTGGAAGCTCACAAGGACCCCAGAATTGCTCTTGGGAAACGGCAAAGCCAAACTAGAATGATTCTTATTCATGGCTACAGGAAAAAAAAAAAAGAAAAGAAAAGAAAAGAAAGAAAGAAAGAAAAAGAAAGAAGAAAGAAAGAAAGAAAAGGACAGGAGAACGAGCAGCAGAAGCAATAAAACTTCCCTGCAAAACAGACTCCAACGTGCCCATACAAAGAGGAGAGACAGCCACGCAGGCGGGAAGGGTGGCTTCTCAGAGGTGATTCATGAAAAAAGGAAAGTTCCCTGAGCCTTCTCCTCCCCAGACCTCAGCCCAGCAGGCTGTGGCAATCAATGAACTAACCTTTTCCTAAGGCCTTGTCTCCCTGCTGGGCGGGAATCCAATCCCCGGGCAAAGGTCACTGGGAATACCACCGTGCTGCTGGCAGTGGCTGTTCATTCACAAAATGAGCTCCTTTGTGATAAAAGGAGGGAGCGCAGAGCCGGGTTTGTGTGCATTCCAAGCGGGCGGAGGAGAGCTGCCAACACGCTAGGTCAGTGGGAACCCAGCAGCACATGCATCTCAGTTTACACGATTGATGTGGCCCCGCAGAACCATGTACATGGAATTCCTATAAATCAAGTTGCATTTTAAATGCACTCGGGGAGCTGGTCTTTTAAAGGGACCCTGCAGTGAGTCTTTGGGAAAAGTGAAAAATCACTGCTGAATGGATCGATTTTGCCACAGAGTAGCAAATATTTACTGAGTGCTTATCATGTGCCAGGCCAAGCGCTAGATGTCATGAGTATTTCTTAAAATGGGGGGAAGGGGGTGGTTACTGGGCCTGAGAACAACCTTTGAGAGGGTGGTTGTTGGTTTTGGTTAAACCAGGGTGAGCTGAGTACAGAAGGAGGAGGAGGAGAGACTGCAGCTGGAGCCGCAAACTGTCACTGCCGAAGGACATCCACCAGGCGGTCTCCCTCTGAGTGACCAGGCGGTATTTCTCATTCACAAAGACAAGCAATGTTCGGTGTCGTTTTAAGGCCTGAAGCGGGAGGCTACGGTCAGGGGCTCAGGGGACAGACCCGGGCTCCCTGTCAGAGAATGTAACTGGAACCAGGGTTCCACATGAGTGTCTCCCCATAGCAGAAGCAACCATCTCTTTCTATGCTTCTTTCCAGGAAACTCAATGTCCGCCTTATTCATCCTAGGATCTTGTATATAGTTTTGCGTTACACAGATTTGCACACAACTTGAGTCGAATCATATCTCCAAGGCATACATGTAAAGTTCTAGAACTCTAACATTTGGGAAATGTATTGTACTTGCAAAGAGAATCTAAAATAATTGAGGCAGCGGAGGGGGAAAAAACAAACACATTTGCACGAATGCAGATCTAACCTGAAGGTTAAAAGAACACAGACTTAGGTGTTAGACAGCCTGCATTGAAATCCCAGTCCAATAAGTTGTTATAGGACCTTGGGAAAGTAATTTATCAGCTCCATGTTTAAGTCTGCTTATCTGTAAAATGAGAATAAACAATCGACTCTACCTCATAGGATATTCGTAAGGATGAAATCAAATGTGACTTTATGTGTAAAAGCTTAGAAGAACATCTAATAGTTAGTACTTGCTCAATAAAGTTAGTTACTGTGATGTTGGAGTTCACTTAAGAAGCGGAACTCTGGACATACATTGCATGGTTGAAGAGGATCAACTACCTGGTGGTAGCTGGCTGTCAACTGGATGGGGCATCGTAAAGAAGGGGCAGTACATGTGCTGAAGTCTTACCGCTAGTAAAAGCACATCATGTGCCCCCAAAGGGGAAGGAACTCTGAGAAAGCCAGCTAGACCTTTGCAGATATTATTCTGAAAAGCATCCTTGTCACTTAGAATGGAAAAAAGATCTCGTAAATGGATTATTGGGTCTAAGCCCTTAATTTCTAATGAGGACAAAGCAAAATACTCAGATGGAGCAAGAGGATATATCTTCTTGGTTCAAAAAAAAAAAAGACAAAAATTTGAGTCTCTGGCCTTCCGATCTCGGGTGCATGCTTCCCAATGCCAGTCTGAAACCTCTTTGAGAGCTTCCAGGTGTGGTCTAAGACCGAGCCCCACACTCACAGAGGGCAGGTAGAGGCCAAGGAAAGAGGGAAACCACTCCCGATTGGCATGTGGCGGTTTTAATAACAAAAGGGACTTACTTATGAGGCTTGTCTCAGGTGGCTGCAAAATGAGTAGATTTCTGCACCCAGCCACCAAAATCTTCAAAGTTTATATAGAAGAAGGTTTAACTGGGTTCAGTCACCTATACCAGCCAGATGGTCTCAACATCACGTGTCTATGGTATTTCTATATGGACCACATTTCCATACAGTCAAGGCTGTATCCTTGGGGCAGCCTCTAGGAACAGGGAAGGTAAGACAGATGTACATTCCAAGACAGAGGAGGGCGGGGAAGCCTCCAATTGCCCAGGCCCAGCTCATGGTTCACCAGTGGTCATGTCTTCTCAATGACTTCCACCAACACCCAGTGAGAGAGGAAAGACTCCATGACTAGAACGAGACACGATGCGCTCCAACAAACAAAGAAGATGGTTATCATCTTTCTTGCGGTAAGTAGCACGGGGCAGGTGGGAGGAGAATCGTCATACACCGTGTCCAGATGGAAAGAAAAGCAGACAGGCAACACACAGGTTTAGTGATAGAGTTCTTGTTTCTAAGGGGAAAAGTTCGTTCCAAAGTTCAAAGGAGACAGTTGGTGGTAACCATGCCCTCAACTGACAAAAGCTATAAAGGGTACAATGAGGAGTGGGGGGTGCTGCTGACAAGGTGTTGGCATTTCCCACGCCTGGAGGAAACGTGTCACTGGACAAACCTAGATAACACTCATGGCACTGCCACATGGGGTTGGTGATCAGCATGGATAAGAAATCCTCCGTGGGACACACCTGCAACAGCACACCAGTTTTCTGTGTGAACCATTACAGACGTGGGATTGTTACAACTCAACTTGAGCTTTTTACCGTGAGCAGGGAAGATTTAGTGGCAATAAATCCACATCGGCCCAACGATTGTGGATTTACCATAAGCAGAAAAAATTCCTTTTACCTATAGCAGCTCTGGGGGCTGCATGTGCTCCCCAGATGCTGTCTCCTTAAATGTTCTTTATGAAAATGGAATGTACTGAGATAATGTCCCTTGGAAACCTCTCGGGCAGAACCCAGATCCCAGGGAATTCCCAGAGACCACCCCTTCCATCTGGGCAGAATCCACACTACCTTGAGGAATCTCCCTTCCTCTCACATCTTCTAAAACGTGTCTTCCCCAGCTCTGAAGCAGAGACTTGGACTCATTCATAACCAATGACAAGGTCATCTCTGTCCCGGGGCTGCCCCAGCATTTCTTCAGGAGCATGGCCCCCTCTTAATGTCTTCCCCATCCAGTGACCTGGGAGAACCACTGGAAAAGTGCCCCAGCTACATTTAACCATGTTTGAAAGTTAAAGCCACAGCATTCAAGGTACTCACTGACTTGAACAATATGCCAAAAGCTGTTTCAGGTCAAAATAGAGAAAAATAAGGCTCAGACAACCTGGTTCCAGAGAAAGATGAAATCAAAGTCCAGATGACAACATCAAGAATTGGACAGAAAAGAGGACAGTGCAATTCAAAAATATAAGGGATAAAACATCAAAGGCAGCTGAAAATATCACAGAAGGTGAGCAAGAAAGCAGTGTGCGTCCCCTCAGGGGGCCCTTAGGCTTAGCCACCTGTGAGCTGGCTCCTCTCCACCCCTTCACTCCCATCCCACCCACTCCTATGAGGAGAGGCCCAGAAGATGAGCAGGCCTGGGTTTTCCCCTCACCAGTCCTGGAGCCACTTCAAGCCTTCATGTCTCCAGAACCCACTATTATTCCACAGAGATTCTAAGTGAAAAAGAGAAGTGAATGGGGTTGAGGAGGAAGGCTTCTTAAGCCTTGTCTGTTCTCCTGTTTTTGTTAGAAGTACAGATCCTCACTCTAATTCAAAAAGAAACATGCACCCCAACGTTCATAGCACTATTTACAATGGCCTAAATGTGCATTGACAGATGACTGGGTAAAGAAGCTGTGGTATATTTATACAATGGAATACTACTTGGCCATTAAAAAAGAATAAAATAATGCCATTTGCAGCAACATGGATGGACCTGGAGATCATCATTCTAAGTGAAGTAAGCCAGAAAGAAAAAGAAAAATACCATATGATATCACTTATATGTGGAGTCTAAAAAATTGACACAAATGAACTTATTTACAAAACAGAAACAGACTCAGACATAGAAAACAAACTCCTGGTTCCTAGAGAAGAAAGAGGGTGGGAAGGGAAGGGAAGTCGAGATTTGCAGACAGTAACTACTATATATAAAATATATAAACAACAAGTTTATACTGTATAGCACAGGGAACTATATTCAGCATCTTGTAGTAACCTATAATGAAAAAGAATATGAAAAGGAATACATGTATGTATACGTATGACTGAACTATTATGCTGTACACCAGAAATTAACACAACACTGTAAACTGACTATACTTCAATTAAAAAAACAAACACCTCATCAGTGAGCAGAGTTGGCCTCTTGAGGAGGAGAGAGTGAGAGAAAGGCTGACCCTGGCTTCCGTTGCTCTTCATGGCAGAGCGAGGTGAGTGGTCAGAGGTACCTGTCTGGAGTAGGGACAGGGCAAAGAGGAGCAGGAGGTTTATTCCTTGTGATCTTGAGGAGAAAGGAAAGCAGAGGACAAAGGTTGAACAGGGCATTTACTTTGCCAGAATTCTCCTCACCTCCCCTGACCCACCACCATCTTCACCCCACTGGGGTTCCACCGAAGCCCTTAGATGCACCACTCGTGGGCTCTGAGCTGACAGTCCCCAGTCTCACTGTCCAGCTAGAAGCATCAAGAAAGGATAGAGAGGAGGCTGCCCATCTCACTGCCTGGGCCAAGGGCAAAACATTATGTCCCTATTGACCAGGATGAGTTCAGGAACATATTTGCCAAGGAGATCTGGGAATCAATAATTAGGCTCAATGGCCAGGATCCCAAGAGCCTAGAAACCCAAGCATGCTTGAAACAGCATATACTCTTGAAAACAAAGAAAACCCCCAAATCTGTGAGAGATCATATTTTCTATCTGCTAATTATATTACAATCACAAGGAGAAGAAGACCAATCTACCAAATTTTGGGAAAACAAAGGCTGGAGAGAGGTATGCCTTTTATAAAAGAACCTGGCACAGTCACAATTATTCTTCTAGGAATCTGTCCAAAGTAAGTAATCAGAAATGCACAAAGGTTGAGATAAAAGAAGACTAACAGAGCATAATTTGTAGGGGAGGAAATTTGGACACAACCTAAAAATTTATCAGTAAGGGCACGATTGAGCGAGTCTTGCTGTATTCAAACAGCGGGATCTTATTCGGTCAGTACGTGGGAAAATGTTTAATAGCATGAAGAAACGCTCAGAATGTATTGATAAAGTAGACAAAGCTATATAATTAGTATGACCCCAATTATGTAAATATATACACATAAAGAAAAGACTGGAAAGAAATACTGAAAAATGTTAACAGAGATTATACCTAGGGTTTGAGATTGGGCTTTTTTTTTCCACCTTTATATTCTTTTGCATTTAAAAATATTCCTATGATTAGCACATTTATTTTTTTTCAATTATAAATGCATCTTAATCTTTAATTAAATAAATAATTAAACAATAGAGATTTTTCAAAAGAGATAGCCTTGTTGATGACCAAACAGGACTTGACTGCTTTCTTCTCTCAACCACCAACCTTCCAAGAAAATAGGGGCAAGTCCTTTAATCCTCGCTGTAAAAAGACACAGCATTGGCTGTACATTTTTTGTACCTTAATTATTTTTAAGGTCTGTATTTGAACTCTTCTGCCATGAAGAAGATCCATGATTTCCTCTTTAGAGGGAGGGTGAGCACCCAGGTGACTTCTAAACCCCCTTCATCCCACACATTCCCCGATGGAAAACCCCAGAGCCATGCCACTGAGCTGATCACTGTGGCAGGTGTCCTTCTCCGTGTGTTGCCCTTAGAGAAGATTGAAGATGGGCAGACCCCAACAGAAGAGATGCGGAGGGGGTCCCAGGAGATGTCTCCATGAGGTCTCCTGCGTTGCCTGATCTTGATGATTTGTCAAGGCCCAGTGTCTGCATTTCAGCCTTGTGTGGTTCAGAAACTCTGAAAATGGATCTGGATCCACGGAGGGCAGATTAAGATGGAAACAGGTAGAGGTGGGGCAGAGGGGGTGGAGAGGGTTGTGCTTGTTTTCAGATGACCTCTAATTATCCCTTCTCCCACCTTGACCTTCCTCCTCTCCCCTTCCCCCACCAAACAACCCCAGCAGCACCACCACACACACCCCAGCCAAAGTGGCCACAATTTTCATTGTTTTTTTTTTTTCCCAAATAATCTAAAAGTCTTTCTGCTGTGACTGAAAAATTCCAACTTTAGAAACATTCCTCTGCATGAGGGACCCTCAACAACAAAACTGTAACTGGACCACTGAGATAGGAATGTTAACTTGGGTAAAGTTCTTAGAACAGTGCCTGGCTCAGCGATGATTAATATGACTATTTTACACTATCCTGAAGATAGTGTAGTTCCCAGAAGGCAATATGGCAATGTGTATCAAGAACCAGAAAGCTGTTCTTGCCATTTGGTACAATGATTTCAATTTCTAGAAATCCACAACTAAGAAAATAATTGGAGACGCAGGCACACACACAGATACAATGACATGCATCGCGGTGTGATCTAATCATCGCCAGATACCAGAGCTGCCAAACCCCAGGCTCAACACCATGGAACTTGTTAAACAGACAGAAGTATATCAATTCGATAGACTGTTTGCATAGTTACTAAATCTAACGTTTTCAAAGAATACTTATTTAATGATACAGGAAATGATGATGATTAACTAGAAAAAGGAAAAAGCATAATAAAACATAGTCTTGTTTTATTACATAACCTACAATGGCAGACCCTGGTTAGAGCTGCCAGTCAAGGTCTTTTTAGAGAAGTTAAGACTGATGGTTAGTGGAGAATCCTTGAAAAATTACATATGCATATACAGCTTAACAGAGTAGCCAGGAGACGTGCTGATGACTACCATACTAACACGCTCGTGAGCCCTTAGCTAAGTCCACGCTCTTGGACAACAAGCAGAAGGTCTGTAGAGAGATGGTATGATGTGCTTAAAGTGACTGAGACTCTGGCCTGGCCATAGCATGGGAAAACATGCTACTATCGACTAGTTATGCCTGCCACAGACACAGGAGGGTGTGCCCGCAGCATATGCAATATATATATTTGCCATCCCTGACACTAGTGATAAGGTGGCCAAGGAATCAAGGTGATATCATCCAAGAAAAATGTCAAAAAAGTTTCCAGATTCTTGGTAAAATTGAACTAGAACCTTTAACTTGTAAATATATAACATGTCACACCAAAACATGGGCAACAACCAGCAAAGGACTGATTAGATAAGGAAGGAAAACTGGAGCGCCAAGTAGGTTAGCCTGGAGATCGAAAGTGGAGGACTAGACCACGTAATTCACTCCGTTTGTTGGGAGGTTGTGAAAAGCCAGGGTCTGCGGTGATCTTGGTTGGGACTAAGGAGGGTGCTGGTACCAGGAGTCAAAACAAAGATTATCAAGCCTTTCTCAAGCACTGGGAGTGTGTAATCCTCCCAGCTCCCTCATATGATAGGAACTGTAGTTCTTATTGTACCAATGAGGAAACTGAGGCTCAAAGATTTTAAGGTCACACAGCTAGAAATTCCAGAGCTCTCTTTAATCACAGGTCTGTCAGATACCAAGGACTGGAGGTTTATCCAAGCCCCCAGCCCAGCTCTCTCTGGCACTAAGGGGAAACCTGCTACCCTGCGGATTTTGGGAGGATTCTGCCATGAGAATAAAAACCAAGGAAGAAACCAGAAATCCGAAGCTTCCCACCCTGACTGATTCCCTAGTTTGCTCTCACACTGTATTTCTTTATCAATGTTTTCTAATTTGGCTGAATCAATTAATAATAATTTTCAAATAGGCATACACAGAGCTAAACACTTATCTTGTTTAATCTTCACAACCATTCTAAGTAGTAGGTATTATCATCGTGTCCATTTTTCAGATGAAAAAACTGAGGCATTCAATAGTCTTCTGCAAAATGTATAGGGGTGCAACGATGGTAAAAAAAAAAAATGTCCTGGAAGGGTTTGTCCTCCAGGGTGGGAAGTGAAGTGTGTACTGAGAATGTCAGAAAGAGAGAGAGAGAGGCCTGTGGGCTCGCAGGTGCTAAACAAGTCCAGGATAGACCTGAGACCTGGCCTGACTCCAGGCTCTTCTCACCACAGACTCAGCAGCAGGGTCGCCAAAGGCCAAATTCAATTCAGTAAACACAGACTTCTGGTAAGCAAGTGCTCTCACTTTTGCTCGGTGTCAGCCGGAGGCTGCAGATGCCTCGAGTACTAAAACGTTCTGCAGAGAGGCCAAGTCCAGAAATCTGTGCCTAAGATTTTCTACTTTTACAAGAAGAATGACCATGTGGGGCACTCAGCCAAGGTCAACCTAGAATTGGAAGGCTGAGCCCAGGCTGTGCGGAGCCAGAGCCAAGGTGGAAAGCTCCAGGCGCTGGGAGGGCAGGGACAGGGCGGCTAGAGTAAAGGGCCAAGTGTGGGAATGTTTATTGAAAAGAACGTGCTGGGGAGAACCTAGCCCTCGCACCTCGGGGATTTGGGAACTGGCCGTCTGCGACACAGAGCCCTGCCAGATGAGTTCAGCCATTTCCACTTCATAAAGTTCTTGGTACAAAAATGAATGGCAAACCCAGCCGCAAATGTGATTTCTGAAAGGAGATCATTGAAAAGATGGTTCTGCTTTTTCAGATTTCTCTTCTGGTGGTCAGGAGCAGGGAACAAGGGAGGAACGCTCCCCGAAACTTACAAACATCCTCGTGGCATTCCAGAAACCACAATGCCCTGAGGGCAGGGCGAGGGGGCGCCATATCTTCCACGGTGTCTCGGGAAGGGGAGAGGGCTAGAGTCTGGGCCAAAATGAACCCCAGAGTCTGGATCTGGCTGCCGGAAGACAGTGGAAAAATGGCAGGGGTGACCCTGAAATAACATGACCCCAGACTGCCCTCTGAGTGACAGAACTTCAAGGCGTACATTAGACAGCAGCTCGAGGAAGAGACACACTGATTACATATCTAATTCTGTCACTATCCTCATGACATCACATATGTCACTGTGGTTTTCCGGATTACTCTCGACTCTCAATATCCGAATCTGTTCTCCCTCATGAGTTGGTTTGAATTTTTTTCTTGGCACTGGCTTCATTTTCTTATTTCCTGTTGGCCTCGCTTCTTAGATCTCTGCTGGTGTTTTTGGTGTCTCCCAAACTCCCATGTGCACAGGAGCTTTTTCTAGACTACATAGTCTTCTGGCCTTTCTCTCTCCTGATCACTCAAATGATATCAAATTGTCTGGCACTGCCGCTTCTGGATAGATAGGGCCCAGCTTTCCCCCACCCCCGACTCTTGATCTTTTTCACTGTGTTCGGGGCTAGGGTGAAGTGACGTCATCACAATTGCTCTTTCAAGCTTAAGGAATTTGATAAATGAAGTTGTGTGGGGTCCTGGCAGGCAATATGCTTAAGCAAACTACAATGACCATCTGTGGACCAGTCCCCTTATCCCTTTATTATAGGCACACAGTCAAGTTCAAATTGCTTTGTTAAACCTTTTGTGTGTGTCTCTCTCTTTTTATATTTCAGCTTTATACATTTATTCCCAAATCTTCCAAACTGACGGTGAGGGAGAGTAATTTGAAAGGACTGTTGAACTTAAGTCTTTTGAAGATTTGCACCATAGCTGCATTTTTCTAATTTCCTGGCATCTACTCTATTCTCCTGGATGAAGAAATATAATAACTGATTCCATCAGTACTCTTAAGACTATCCTTTGGACTTTCTGTTTTTGAACATTTAGATTTAAAAAATTCATAGAGCATCTATTAATCTTTCCCCAAAAAAGACACACAGTGCATGCTCTCAAAGATCTTGTGATCTAATTAAGGACAAGGAACAGGTACAGATTCGTATGTTGTCCCTAAATATAGAGGCTAATGTCTGGAGAAAAGAAGAAAGTGAATTAATTAACTGTCCTTACGTTTATAATTACAGAATTGATTTTGTCCACTTTATCAGCTTGGGAAATCAAAGTCATACATTAAAAAAATTTTTTCAAATAAAATGTCCTATCTTGCTCTCTAGAGAGCACTTTTTTTTTTCCCCTCTCTGAGAGCCTTACCCTCTTGCAATAAATATAAGAACTGAGGGTCAGTTCTAATCCTAATTGCTCCAATAAATTTTGGTTTAATCATCAGAGATTTTGGCTTTTGAACTGCTGAAGGCATCTTACTGCCTCACGGCGTAACTGGTCACCAGCAGAGTTTGCTGCAGTGAGTGACTAAGATACGCATTGCCATCTCTGTGGAACTGGAGCTGAGCTCAGCGTGCTCCTTTGAAGTGGCAGGACTGCCACCACCCACAAAAGCTTTGGGGGCTCAAGTGATGCTTTTACAAGCCAAAACGTTTTCCCTCTGCCAGCGAAAGCCAGAACTTCTCCTTGTTTTGACTGAAACTTCAGTGAACTAACAATTTGGAGAGAACTGACATTTTTTTTCAATCTTAAATCTTCCCATTGAAGGACGTGATATGACTCTTGGTTAATTCAGGGTTTCTAGCATGTCCTTTTGCAAAAGTATGATAATTTTCATCACATCGATCTTGCCCATTTATTGTTAAATTTGCTCTTGTTGCTTTTGTGAATAGGTTCTTTCTTTCTTTTACATTCTCTGATTGAGCATCACTATACTATTGTGTTAGTTCTAATGGTTTTTCACTCGAGCTTCTTAGATATTCTAGATAGATAGTGTTCTCTTTATTTCTAATCTTTATAGAATTTTTTCTTAACTTATTGCAATAGCTAGGACCTTCACTGCTGTGTTGCATACTAGCAGTGACAGCCGGCATCCTTGTTCTGCATTTGGGCCTATGCTTTAATATTTCACCAGCAAGTATATTATCTGTTGTACTTTCGTGGTAGATACAGATTTTCTACCTCAGATTTGTTAAGATTTCTCATAGAGAAAGATGCTGAACTTTATTAAATGCAAAATCTCACGAAGCATAGAGTTTTCAAACCAAATGTTGATAATTCAGAATAAAGCTCATCAAACCACAGTTTTTATGCTTTTACAACCTTTCCAAATCTATCAGTATCCTATTAAATTATCTATAAATAAATATTCTTCTTGAGGAAAAGTGGGCATTTTTTTTTTAATCCTTGTGGGATCCCATTTTTAAAGTTGTTAGCAGGGCATAATGCATAGTGTAAATCATTGTTCTATATGAAGTCCATGATAACAGAATAATATTTTTTAAATAGTTTAAATTGTGAGAGCTAAAACCCAAATTGCAGGTGGCATTTCGTGCTCTGATGAAGAGAGAACAACCTCAGATCCTACCTTTACAAATCTGATCAGTTTCTTCATTCTGAGTCTTCAAATACTCCCACCTTTCACAATATATCTTGTCTCCCCGAAACTCCCAAAATAGGACCAGCTAAAGAAAAAACTGTAGTTCTCCCCCATACTCAGGAACCACACTTCAGTTAAAACAAACAATTGGTAAAAATCCAGACCCAACAGGGATGGAACACTCAACAGCTCTGCCTTTCACGTGGAGAGAGGGAAACAGGCTGTTACAGAATGGGGACCAATATTAGCCGATGTCTGGAAATGTCAAAACGATTAACACGAAACACTAAACTTACGTGAAATCGGTGCTCTCACGGTGTAACTGCTGCATGCGCTCTGTACCATACTGCACACCAGGATTAAGAAAACAGTCCTTGAGTGTTTCACAATGGTGCCCTCTTCACAGCTGACCCCGTGTGCTTTCCAAAGTCCTTAATTCTGCCACTTTCAGCGTCCCTGTCTCTGTGGATTTATGATGTGTTGCCAATATTATTACTTTCCCTGCTTCCACCCCTTCCACCCCAAATATTTTAGGCATTGTAAGTAACACATTTCCACATAAGGGCGCTGAAAAGTCAAGAAGCAGAACCGCTCAGCAAAAGGAGCTGTAGATAAAGGAGCGCCCCCTTCGCCTTCTAAGCCGGCATGCAGAAGGCTCTGTCCACTATTAAGAAAGATGGGACAGCAGGAACAAGGATATGTCGAGGGAAGACAAGGATGCTTAAGGGAGGAGACTAGCCTTCATTTCCCAACATGATGAACACCAGGCCAGCTCTGGGAGCCAGAGAGCTCCTCCAACTGTGCAGGGCACACTTGATTCCCTTAGCAAGAACTGAATGCCCATACCTCTGGACCTATGGTCTACTTGATAGCATGAATGTTTTATTCACATACACTATCACTGTGAGAACTTGTACACTGGAGAACCAACCAGTCCTTCTAGTGTCCCATCATTTTCATAAGAAGTTAAACATTGACATTATTACTTGGCTTTTCATGACAAATTTCCTCTAACTCTACTGGACTAGAATTGCTATTGTCGCTATTGTCACTGTTACTTCTTTCTGAATATATATACATACACACACTACATACGTATACCCGCATACGCTCTTTTGTACCCTCTGTGTATTAAATAAATGCTTGTTGACTGACTGACTTGTTGATTCCTTTGTTGATAATGCAAAGCAAAAGTAGATCAAATAATGACTGCTCTCACCTGTTAGATAATTTCAGGCAGAAACCATCCCAATCCCTGTATCAGATTACAGCCACCAGTAGTGGATACTATGGTGCCCAACCCAGACTACCAACCATCCCCTTTAGGACCAAACTTCTCAACTCCCCAGCTGCCAGGAGTGTTGGCTACTGAGAGCGCACAGCTGAGTCTCCCTCCAGGACTTGCATTCAGCTAAAGGGAGCTGTGTCACCCAAGGTTACAATGCCTCTCTGAGGCCAGCCCACATCCAATGCCTGGTCATTGGGGTAGGTACTAAGGTCTGGCTCCCTTGCCTCCATGGGGACAAGTCTGAGGGATCAGCCCAGCTCCAGGGCTTCCCATGGCATCCTCTGCAGGCTCTGCTGCAAGATGCATGACAATTCAGCTTTTCCCTTTGCCCAGTTCCGCTTCTCTCACTTCCTCACAAGTATTGGTCCTGCAAACACTCCCCAGGTTCACCTGCATATAAATCTCCATTTCAGAATCTGTGTCCCAAGGAAATAAACATAAGCTCCTTCCTTCCCCTGTTGTTTGGTTTCTGTTTTTCTATCTGCTTTTTGCATCTTTATAGAAAAGGATGTCTCTATCTATGATATGTGTATATATTGTGTGTCTGTATTGTAAGGGCATAAAGGTCCTTTTAACATTTAGTCCGTATCCAGTCAAATCTGGACCTGATTCCAATGATGACAATCTGATCTGAGATGGCTCAAGCATAAGGGGTTCTACTGGCTCACAGAATGGGGAAGTTCAAGAAGTCATCTGGCTTGAGCTTGATCAGGGTTTCAAACGATGTCACCAGGACCCATTCTGTTTCTCTCACTCTCTCTCTTAGCCCTCTCACTGCCATGTTGGCCTCGTTCTGAAAAAGGCTGTATCAGTCAGCTATTATCACAGTGCTGCTGCCAAACCAGCAACCGCGAAATATCAGAGGCATTCCACAATGAGCATCTCCTTCTTGCACATCTGCTGGTCAGCTGATGTTGACCAGGCTTATCCAGTCTCTTCGCGTGTCGGTTGAGTTAGATTTTGGTGGCTCTGCTTTACATGGGGTCCAGCTAAGCTTGGCTCCTCAATGCAGGGTGGGGGTTCACCTTGAGGCTGGGCTGAAAGGGCAGCAGCTACCCTGGGAGAGTGCCCCCACGGCCCCAGTAGAAGCACAAAGAGCCAGGGCACCTACACGAGCCCATTTTCAAGCCTCTTCTGGTATGACAAGTGCTATCTTCTCATTGGTGAAAGCAAGTCATGTGGCTGAGCCCAAATATAAGGGTTGCCCACCATAAAGCAAGTTGCACAGCCAAGGCTGACATCACTGTTCTGAAGGAGTATACTCCTCTGATGGAAGTGCGTGGGGGAGAGGGTACATGTCTGGATGAGAATCAACTTAAGACAGAGTTCTTCACCTATCACAGTCCCATCATAAATACAACCTCTTCAGCATTTACTTCTTCCTAACCTTAAGTCCGAAGGAGAAGGAAGCTTCCAGTCTCAGCAAAAGTCTCACTACAGAAAAGAGAAAAAAGTCTCACTGTTTCTCACTGGTCGCGGTGCATCCCTGCACCAGTTACTGCAACAAGCAGGATCACCCGTACTGACTGGAGCTGGGAGGTGGATCACCTTGTTCAAACTGCATGGGGTAAGTTCTACAAAAAGAAACTAGGACACAGTTACAAGAAAGAGTGTCAAAGGATCCTGGGCTGCAAGAAACCACGTGTGTCCACTGAGGGGACCCCACTCCTCCCACCTCCATCCCCCAACTCCCTTCTGCTCTTGCTGTTAATGCTGGGGCTATTTCATGGCCTTGTGTCCTTTACGCTCCCTGTCCTCTCCGGGGCTCTGCACACAAGAGTTTGCTCTGGCATCTGGAGTGCTGGGCTCAGTCTCCCAAGCTAGCCTCTCAGGCTGCCCTCTAAATGCGTTCAAAATTGCCCTTTCTCCTGGGCTTCCTCCCCCAGAGGAGCAGCCCCAGAAAACCTATTTCTCTATGGATGCCTGCTCTGGCTGCTGGCCCCTGGGATCAAAGACCTCACTGGCATCACCCTTCTCCTTCCTAAGTCATCTTGACACCCCCCCACCCTCTGGCCCTGGCCAGGGACTGCAACCTGCCAGGCCACACACTGGCCACCCTGACAGCCAAGTCACTGGACCTGATGGATCTCATGTGGCTGCCCTGGGGCCTCTCTCAGGTCTGTTCTACAGGAGAGAGATTTATTTCCCTGAAGTTGCAGGGCAGGAAAAGACTCACTTCCTGGAGGCATGCCAAGAAGGAGGCAATCCACCCAGGAAACAGACAAGACCCTTTTCTCTATAGTCTTTCCTGATCCCCATGTCAAAGCCTCCCTGCTCCCCCTGAGTGAAAGGAGAGCTGTCAGGATCAAAGCCCCGTATTTGTGATGAACTGCTGCTGGCTGGACCCGCACAGGAAGGGCTGTCAGCGCTTTAACTCCTTCTTACCCACTGTGTGCTGGCTGCATTCATAAGACTTCTGGAGTCACGTTTCAGTAAATGAAACATCTTTTTATGAGCAGAGAGCCATGCCAACTGGAAAGTTTGAAAGAATGATGAAGGACTCAAAAGGCAACAAAATCTGCCTTGGAGTATTTCTTGATCTCAATTGCTCCATAATAGATGATCTAATTTATTTGCCCCAGAAGAGTGTAAAGACTAAGAACATGGGTTCTGGAGGCAGGCTGGTTGTGTTAATTCTCTCTTCCACCTCTCCCTAGCTGGAAGATGCTGACAAAGCTCTTCGGCCTTTGTGTACCTCAGTTTCCTCATCTGTAAAATGGAGACAAGAATTACAGGGATCTGATGGTGTGTTTGGAAGGAAGATATAAAGTCAATGCATATGATACACTTAACCCAGTGTCCAGCCTATAGTACAAGCATCGTTAACCTTCATTGTGGTTATCATTATGACCTTTAATATTTATTATTACTATTATTATTCCAAAGGAAATGAGAGGGCAGTACCCAGGCTTGCTGAAAGTCAAATGTCTTAAGTTCCGAGACATGATCTGTGTAATTAAAAATCACACAGCCTGAGTCTCTGGGATTTCAGATTCTGTTAAATAAGCATGTGACAGAATCTTTGCCACACCTCCCCAGGCAACAAAATGTGATCATTTCCCAAAGGAAAATGAGTTACAGACTAAGATTAACTGAGCAATCCTATGGGCAGAACCGGAAGCCAGATTACATCATGAGCCAGCCCCAGACCCTTCATCCTCTAAATACCTTCTAAGGACCCTACCTTCACAATGCAAGAGTGGACAATAGGCGTCTGCAAACCAATGGGAGAAACAAAGATACACATTATCTGTACAGTAGTGCATAGGGTGTCTGTCGTAAGTGCTCAAAAATATTAACTCAAACGCTCTGGAGGATTTTGCAGCCTTGCACTTGCTTAATGCCACGCTTCCTTATAGACACTGTAAAGCCTTCATTATGGAACCCATCTCAGGTTGCTTCTAATTCGTGGCAGAGGTAAGTTGTTGAGACTCAGTGCTTCTGAGATTCTGGATTATGTCAATGAATCATAAACAAGAATGGGCCTGAAAAGTCTCAGGCAGGCGACCTGGAGACCTTGGCAGTTTGGTCCTGGCAATTTCTAAGACATTTCATGTCTTGTCAAATAATTTTTTATGATATTTAACTGGGGTTACAGCCATGAAAGCTTTCTGACACCCACCACCATCGCCCATCCTGGATCTGAAACTGTTGTAAACCCCATTACCCCAACTGAGGATGGCCACAATGCCGAAGGGAAACCACAATGAAAAAATGTGTCGCTTGTGGTTTATTTTCCTGGAACCATATTGAGGAGAAACAGGATGGTTTCAAGAAATAAACTGTTATAAATTTATTGAGTGAAAAAAAAATCTCAGTTTTATTATAGTCTGGGCTGCCTACCTTGGCAACCACCTCGCCCATCACGGTGTAACTTGTGGAAATGTGGAGTCAGTAAGAAGGCAACAAACGAGGGGTAGCTTGTCTTAGCACCATGTAGGAAACCCACTTCCTCTCCACTTGTTGAATGAGCCAAGTAGATAGAAAATTAATGAATGGTAAAATACTGAGATAAGATTCTTATCTAAAAATCCAGTAGAAATGGCAATCACAGTACTTTCAGACCTTTACTTACCCCTATGATATTCATATGAAGGGGAGCACTTCCATCATTACTGGACTGAAAATGCTGTCAACTAGAATCATAATTTTTGTGGATTGTAAGGAACTACCAGGCAACTATACTCTAAGACCTTCCAATTCTCTTTTGGGCAAACGTGTTTTAAAATGTTAGAGAATAAGAGGTTGATCTGTTTAAAGACTTCTGGCAGAAAGTTGGATTCAAAAAATTTTGTGACACTTTAGGTGTGAGCAAAATTAGCTTTGACAAAGAGAGAAGAGGGAATTGAGGAAAGCAAATGATGTGGTAATACAGTTACCAAGAGAAGTCTCTCCTCACTAAAACGAAGGAGGAGGTGGAGGAGGAGGTGGCCAAGGGGGAGGAGGGGGGAAATGAAGTACAAGAAACAGAAAAGGAGAAGGGGAGGCGCAGATGAGGACATGAGGAGGAAGAAGAAAACAGAGTGCTTCAAGTAGACCAATAATAAAGTCACCAAGCACCTTATTCTAATCCATTTTTTTCATGTCACTGATTTAAAAGAGGAAAGGATCGGGTGAAAGGCATGTGAAGTTTTCCCTGTTGCTGCTAAAGTGATCTCTTACTAATAAGAGACCTTATTATAATTTAGGGAGAGAGAGATGAGCAGTGACTTACAGTGAGAGAAAAACTGAACCAACGTTGATTTAATGCTGTCAGTCAGTTGGTGCTGCGGTGGCATGAGAGGGGACATCTGGTAAGACCCAAAGCTCTTGGTTGACTGCGTGGACCCTGAGTGAAAGAAAGCCGTGGTCAGGCTGACTCTAAATTTTGCAGGGCCTAAAGCAAGAGTCCAAGTAGAGGCAGCTATACCTTAAGCGTAAATACTTTAAAGTTTTAAGTCACGCTCACAGCCTCCTAAATAAAATATGTTTTCTATGCAACGAATTTATTTCTATTTGACAAATAGTCCTTCATAACAATAAATTTAAACTAGGGGTTTAATGTTTTTTATATATCTGAAAGTCAGTAAAATTGTTTTTTATATATGTTTTTTTATGTTTTATGTTTTTTATATATCTGAAAGTCAGTAAAATTGCCAACGACTAAATTTCATTATTATTGCTTGGGTTTGGGTATTCTACTGAAGGCCCATGATGTTTTAGATGGGTAATAAAATGAAAACATACACAATTCACAATTTGTCTTCATTTCATACAATAAATAGTCCATACCTCCATTTAAATAAAATTTATGTTCAATTGACAACAATAATATGAAGGATTAAAATATAAATAAAATTATATTCAATGTATATAAATTGTGCCTATGTCTCAAAATGTAAATTAAGATAAATCCAAAAATATTCAGGATTCATAGAAGTTACTTTCCACCTCTTAAAATTAAAAAGCAAAATAAAGTAATTAATAAATACGAGTTTTAAATCCTATTTATTTAAATAAAGCTGAATTTTTATTTAACTTTTTGAAAATCTTAATTAAAATTTTATTCAACATTTTTCTAAAAAATAAAACTATTTCCAGTTCTAGACAATCCAGTGTTCACTGATTATCAATGTAAAGAATTGGTATTTTGCTTCCTGCATTTCAAGCCTAGACACGTGTGTGTGTGTGTGTACATGTATTATATAACACAGACATTATTAAATATATATGTGGTAATGTAAATTCAACAGTCATATGAATTGCTTAATGTCACAAAATATTCCTCAGCCACCATGCACAGCTATTTTGTGAATACACAGTAATTCATGTGTCCTCTGGAACTACTGTTTAGAATACAAAATGCAGCAAGTAAATAGGCTCTCAGGACTATGAAAATCATGCAAAATCTATTGCCTTCATGCAGAGAAGAAGGACTTGACAAGTAATAAAAACGGTGTTTTCTCTTAGCCGAGTGCTTCTGCTGCCCCAGTCCTTCCCGCAATCCCAGCAGCAGAAGGAACCACAGACCTTCACAGTGTTTGGACTGTCATCCTTGTCCACAAACAAGGGCACAAACATGGAGAACGGGTTCCCTGGATCCTAAACACTGTAAGTCATGAGAATGAGAGATCAGGGAGGATGGGCTGCGCAAGCACTCAAAGTGCATTTGTGACACGCGGGGGATCTTCTAAAGCCCAAAGCAGGACCATCTCGCCTGGGTGTAAGAAAGGTTTCAGCTGTGGTTCATCCTCGAGGCAAGAAAGACGAAATTCGGGCCAGACTGTAAAATTGTGGTAAACAGTACCAAGGCATCAAGCTGTATCTGTTCTTCTACAGTTCTTTAAACTTTGTTCCTACTTGTATGTTTCTCCCTACATGTTTCCTACAGTGAACAGTTAATACATGAAATAATGGCTACTGCATGGGATCTTGGGCCAGTCGTTTTCCCCTCTGCTTCCTCATCCGTAAACAGAGGCAGATGGACTATGTAATTTCTCAAATTGCTGTCTTCTCACTTAAGGAGAAGGAGGCTTTAGCATAGCGGAAAGAGAAAGGGCTCTGGAGTCAATGAGACCTGATTAGTTTTGTGACTCGGGGCAAATTACTTAGTATCTCTGGACCTCAGTTTCTTCATCTGTAAAGTGGAGACAATTATGACTGCCTTATAGGATAGTGTTCAGGATTAAATGAATTAATGCATAGCACATCCCCAGCAGAGTGCCTTACCTACCAGAAATGTGTATTATGTAACGCTAAACTCACGCTTGGAAGAGGAAGCAAAAGGGAATGTGTGTCCATGCACTTGTCTGCCTACGTGTGTGCTTGCATGGGCACATTTACCAGAAGAACCTCCTCCAATGTACATAGCACAGGATCTGGGGTGGGAATGAGGAGGAGTGCGTTGGAACTCATGGAGCCAGGAAAGAAATGGCTGATTTCTGAATTGCACTTGGTGATTGGGAAAAATTAATTTCTCTACATGAAAAAAAAATGAGGGGGGAGCATCTACATTTGCAAGTAAACTTTTCCTTGAAGTGTAACATACGTAGAGAAAAGGTAACGATTCATAAGTGGCTGGTTCAAAGAATTTTCACAGAGTGGGCACAGCCATGCATCCAGCATGTAATCAAGAAATAGAACATTATTAGCACTAACGCAGGCTCCCTTGTGACCCCTCCCATCTCCTCACTAACTGTCACCAGACCCCCTGCCAAGGGGATCCCCTTGTGTGACTGCTAGCTTAAAGATTCCTCGGCCTGTTTTTTAACTTTATGTAAGTGGAATTGTGTAGTATGGACTCTTTTGTGCTTGACTCGTTTCTCTTGAGCACTGTATTTGTAAGGTTCACCCATGTTGCTGTGTGCAGTTGTGGTTTGTTCATTCTCCATGCTGTCTAATATTTCAATGAATCAATATGCCTCAGTTTCTCTACTCATTCCACTCTTGCTGCTAGGAACATTCTAGTCTGTGTCTCTGGGTGAACACTTTTGCTGGGGGTGTAGCTAAGAGTACCATGGCTGGACCACAGGGCATGCATGTGTCTAGATCTTGTAGATTTTGCCAGTTTCCCAGGATGGTTGTGCCAACCCACATTTCCACCCACAGCACAGGAAAGTTCCAGCATCTAATTTTAAGATACTGACTGACAAAGGACCCAATACCTGGCTTCTTGTGGTGTTGGGTTTTGGTGAGAAATTACAACTAATTCTCTTCCCAATCTCCACTTCGGCTTGCTACGCAATGTGACGACGCACAAAGACCTTCACTACAAGGTCCGCCTTCAGGGGTATTTGGTGAGTCCCTCTCCACGTCCCTAAAACTGAAAGCCCTTTTTGGTGACCAGTGAAGCTGATGGTCCACAAAGACAATCAGGATTCAAACACAATATACATACACAGTGGAAATGATTCTGCACAAAGGAAATAGTTAAGAAATGTTTGTGGAATAAAGGCATTTAAAGAACAATTTCACACCAAGTACAATGTACTTCACCAATGTGGAGTGTATTTTTGGCTCCAAGTACCCCCTTCCTCAGGCACAATTTCTCAGGCTTTACCATTACTGTAGTCCCCACTGGGCTCGGACATGACCCCAGATGCGCTCCCTGTTGCTGTGTGGGAAATGCTGAAACAACCATCCACCCCTCCCCCACCAGATTCCAGCTCCTGGAGAAACGGTGACGCCAACGCGCAAAGCTGACACTGTCTAATTGTCTCGGGGCAAGAAAGTCTGAATGGCCCCATTTGAATCTCTCACTTTCATGTGGCAATGGGAAAAGCAGGCCGTTTGCACATGACGGATAGAGTGCAAGCCTTGCTGTAAATGTTGTTTATATTGCCTGGGGCAGATCAAATGGCTTGAAGGATTAACGTATCAGAATAAAAAGACTCAGATGCATGAGGAAAAGCCAGAAAACCCCACTCTCCTCAACACTGAGTCATTTTTCGACAGATTCAACTTGGCAAAAAAATTACGTTGGGATATAGTCCCTGCTCTGTTATAGGAGACTTTGTTTGGAAGCAAAATGTAAAAAGGCAACTGCTGCATGAAACCATTAGGACCCAGATTCAATTCTCTTCCTCCATCCACTCTTTCAGGGATCTGCAAGCCAGAGGGACTTTGCAGATGAGCTGTGCCCAGAGGATGATCTTCTCCCTGCCCATTTCTTTTCTTCTTACGTTCTCAAGGAGGAAGACACCCAGAGATAGTACTAAGTCCTTCTAATAATCAGTAGTGGCTGCAGTGATGAGTTCACTCCTGAGCCACTTACACATTCCTGCCCTTTCCACATCCACAGGTAACTACTGCGAGAATGGAAAGATCACCTGGGCGGATCATTTTCAGAGAGCCAGCCTTCCTTTATATACCATGCTTGTCTGCCAGACCCCAGCAGTCAGTCCCAAGCCTACTGTTTATGTTCCCCTTCACATCCCTGTGACATATTACAAGTAGCACTAAATTCTTATTGCTACCTTTTGGAGTGAGGGTTATAGTATTTTTCCAGCACTGTTTATTTTAAAATTTCAAGTTATTATTGTTATTTCTTCTTGGTGGTTAAAAGTCCAGTTGGAAAGGTTTTCCAGAAGCCTGAGAATTCCTGAGAAACCCTGACAATATTCAGCATTCACGATTACCTAGACAGACATATTTTATGAAAATTGCATTGCCTTTGAATGCCTTTGCTATGAATGAGCTCGAATGTTGGGTTTCTGTTAGACTGGATTTCAGAACGTATTTAACATATTTCCATCTGGCAGCCTTGGGATGTCTCTCAATAACAGTGATTATGGAAGGATTGTTATTTGGTATAAAAACATTTGCTCAGGATGGACAAGGCTTCCTGAGAATGTTGTACATCTTTATGGCTGACATTTTTGTTGTTTTGAATTAAGTGGATTTTTTTTTCACCACCACTTTGAAATATTTCACTATAAAACTCTTCCTATCCTACCTCAAATAAAGCTGGTAATTTTCCTCCAGAATTATAAGAACTCAAATTAAGTCACATCACAAAAATACTTTTATTAGTGGGAAGCCCAAGTTTCCTATACTCATATAAATACAATGATGCTTGTATAGTTTCTCACTTCTTAGGCTGGTGATCCAAGGAGCTGAAAGCGGGAATACTCCTTAAAAATTAATTTTTCAATGATGGACTTCATGTTTAAAAGAAATTAAGATTTTTTTTCTTTCAAGTCTCCAAAGATTTCTTAAATAAATATGTAAGGGTTACAGCACTTAGGAATACGCAAATAAAATACACTAAGGATTCAATCTTTTGTGCACGGGGAGAAGCATTAACACGAAGCAAAGTCAAATTCAAGGACAAGACAAGGACAAATGGCACAAACTCCTGGACATGTAGGAACTTATAGAAGGCATCAATATTCATTCAGGGCAAACGTGAGTCTTTACCCACAGATCTCTTTCAGGATTAAAAAAAAGGTTGAAAACACAGTAATTGTAGACTATTTCCATGAAGGACGATGTTTGTTCTGGCATCCCTTCTGAAGGCTTTATCATCTCCATGGGCCATTTAAAGGTGTCTGGTGTTGACTGCCAATCCAAATGTCTAAAATCTCATCTATGAAACCCAAAGCATCTCCTCTTATCTGACCAGCTATCCACCTCTCACTGGAAAGAATCCCAAAGTTGAAGAGGCTACTCTTTGGATATATGATTATAATATATCTTTGGATATATTATATATAATAATTCTTCTACACTATATAAGCAATCAGTTTTGAGGGGCTTTTAAGTTATAGCAGAGTTTTGAAGATGGTAGAGTAATGCACTTTCCACATCTTCTTCCTCTTAAAAATTACCCTAAAAGGAAAAGAAGAAGAAACAGAAAAACAGAGACTCCAACTTTGATTAAACTAGAAGACACATGCAACCATAAACTGCAATTTATGAAGAATGAAAGTAGGTGGAGAAAATTTAAGTGACACAGTAGAGTGGCGGAAAGTCAAACATAAGGATCCTCAGAAGGAAATATTGATTAAAGTTGTCCTAAAAGAAAAGACAAAGGAATTGGAAGCTCCAGGTACTACAGATGAGGTTATTCTTACTCAGATTGGAGAATGAGGTGACAGAGAAATAGTAAAAGGCTAAATAGGAGGAGACATCTGCTTCTAGCAGTATGGCAGATTTGATACAATAAAGTTCCCTCTGCCAAAATGCAATTAGAGTCTGGATAAACTACAACAAAGACCACGTTAAGGCCCTCTGGGACTACTAACAAGTAAGACAAATCTCCAGTTTCCTTCCCTGTACTTCCTCTGAGGGGAAAATAAAAAAGCTAGCTGAAATCTGAGCACAGAACCACAATAGTAAGTAAATTCCAGTAAATAAGTTCCTGAGTTGTCTGCTGGGATCATAGGAGTAAAAGTGTCAACACTTGAGTTGGCGTTGGGAGACTCATCACGGCCCCATGTGAAGATGAGAGAGATGAACATAAAGCTCTCAACTGATCCAGGGCTGGAAGGTACACACATGGCTTCAACCCAGCACGTGTAAATTTCCTCTGGAGGAAAGCATCTTAGAACTCCCAAAGATTAATTTCTATAAAGAGTGAATGCACAATCCAAAATTAACCAAACAAAAATGGAAAGAGGCCACTTACAAGAGATGAATAAAGCAACAAACTCAGATTTAGGCCTTAAGAATCTCAAACTTTGGAATTATCAGATATAGAATATGAAATAACCAAGTATACAATATTTAAAAGACTGAATTTTTTAAAGGAGCCAACGACAAGAGACTACTAAATATTGCTAACCATATTGGAAGAGTGAGCAAAAGAACACTTAGAATTGGAATATATAATCATTGGCATTTTAAACTAAATGAATGAGTTTACCCACAGACTAGACTCAACTTAAGACAGAATTAGGGACGGAAAGATAAAGCTGAAGTAATTATCCATAATGCAGCATAAAGAGGCAAGGAATTAGAAAATATAAAAAGGTAATTAAGAAACATGGCGAGTAGATTCAGAAAGACTTCTGTTATATGTATTATATATATATATCAATTATAATTCATACATAATATAATATGTATAAATTACATATGTATAATTAGAATCGAAGGTTAAAAAGGCATAGAGAAATCACCTTTAACTTCCTTAATCAATGTTTCCTTATACAATGTCTCCATGTATAAGTCTTCCACCTCATTGGTCAGGTTTATTCCTAAGTATTTTACTATTTTTTGATGCAATTTTAAAAGGGATCATTTCTTTACTTTCCTTTTCTTATATTTCATTATTAATGTAAAGAAATGCAACAGATTTCTGTATGTTAATCTTGTATCCACTACCTTGTCGAATTTTTTTATCAGCTTTTGTGTGGAGCCTTTAGGGTTTTCTATATATAGTATCATGACATCTGGATATGGTGACAATTTTACCTCTACCTTTCCAATTTGGATCCCTTTTCTTTCTTTTCCTTGTCTGAGTGCTATGGCTAGGACTTCTAACACTATGTCAAATAGAAGTGGTGAGAGTGGGCATCCTTATTTTGTTCCAGATTTTAGCAGGAAGGCTTTCAACTTTTCACCATTGCACACTGTGTAGGCTGTGGGTTTGTCATAAGTAGCTTTTATTACGTTAAGATATGTCCCCTCCAAACCCACTTTGGTAAGAGTTTTTATCATAAATGAGTGTTGAATTTTATCAAATGCTTTTTCTACATCTATTGAGAACATCATGTGATTTTTGTCCTTCCTTTTGTTGATGCGGTGTATCACACTGATGGATTTGCATATGTTGAACCATCCTTGTATCCCTGGAATGAATCCAACTTTATCATAATGTATGATTGTTTTTAAGTGTTGCTGGATTCTGTTTGCTAATATTTTGTTGAAAGTTTCTGCATCTATATTCATCAAAGACATTGGTTTGTAATTTTCTATTTTGGTAGAGTCTTTGCCTGATTTTGGTAGCAGGGCAATGGTGGCTTCATAGAATGAGTTTGGGAGTGTTCCCTCCTCTTCAATCTTATGGAAGAGTTTGAGAAGGATTGATACAAGTTCTTCTTTGTATGTTTGGTAGAATTTCCCAATGAAGCCGTCTGGTCCTGGACTTTTGTTTGCAGGGAGGTTTTTTTATTGCTGATTCTATTTCAGTTATAGTCATCAGCCTGTTCAAATTATCTATTTCTTCTTGATTCAGTTTTGGTGGACTATACGTTTCTAGAAACTTGTCCATTTCTTCTAGGTTGTCCAATTTGTTGCCATATAGTTGTTTATAGTATCCTTTTATGGTTTTCTGTACTTCTGTGGTGTTGGTTATAATTTACACCATGCTCTTGGATTGGAAGAATTAATATTGTTAAAATGGCTATACTACCCAAAGTAATCTACAGATTTAATGTGCTCCTTCCCAAATTACCAGGGACATTTTTTACAGAGCTAGAACAAATAATCCTAAAATTTATATGGAATCACAAAAGACTCAGAATTTCCAAAGTAATACTGAAGAAGAAAAAAAAAATGAAGCTGGAGAAATAACCCTCCCAGACTTCAGACAATACTACAGAGCTATAGTAATCAAAGCAGCACGGTATTGGCACAAAAACAGACATATGCATCAACTGAACAGAATAGAGAGCCCAGAAATAAACTCACAAACCTACGGTCAATTAATCTTCCACAAAGAAGGCAAGAACATACAATGGAGAAAATGTCCTCAGCAAGTGGTGTTGGGAAATCTGGACAGCCACATGTAAGTCAATGAAGTTAGAACACTTCCTCACACCATGTATAAAAATAAACTCAAAATGACTTAAAGACTTAAACATAAGACAAGACACCATAAAATTCCTAGAAGAAAGCACAGGTAAATCATTCCCTGATATAAATCTTAGCAATGTTCTCCTAGGGCAGTCTACCCAGGCAATAAAAATAAAAGCAAGAATAAACAAATGGGACCTATTTAAACTTATAAACTTTTGCACAGCAAAGGAAACTATAAACAGAAAACCAAAAAAAGACAACCTACAGAATGGAGAAAATATTTGCAAATGATGTTACTGACAAGGGTTTAATTTCCAGAATATATAAACAGCTCATACAACTTAATGACAAAAAAACAAACAACCCAATCCAAAAATGGGCAGAAAACCTAAACAAGCATTTCTCTAAAGATGACATAGAATTGGCCAACAGGCACATGAAAAGATGCTCAACATCACCAATCATCAGAGAATGCAAATCAAAACCAAAATCAAAACCAAAATGAGGTATCACCTCACATCAGTTAGAACAGTCATCATTAAAAAGTCCACAAAAGATGAATTTTGGAGAGGGTGTAGAGAAAAGGGAGCCCTCCTACGCTGTTGGTGGAAATATAGTTTGGTGCAGCCATTATGGAAAACAGTATGAAGATCTCTTAAAGATTAAAAATAGACTTACCATATAATCCAGCAATCCCACTCCTGAGCACATATCTAGAGGAAACTGTAATTCAAAAAGATACACACACCTCAATGTTCATAGCAGTACTATTTACAATAGCCAAGACAAGGAAGCAACCTAAATGTCCATTGACATATGACTGGATAAAGAAATTGTGGTATGTATATCTGTGTGTGTGTGTTTGTATGTGTGTGTGTGTATATTTTACTCAGCCATAAAAAAGACTAAAATAATATCATTTGCAGCAACATGGATGGACCTGGAGATTGTAATATAAAGTAAAATAAGCTAGAAAGAGAAAGAAAAATACCATATGATATCACTTATATGTGGAATCTAAAAATTTGATGCAAATGAACTTATTTACAAAACAGAAACAGACTCACAGACATAGAAAACAAACTTATGGTTACCAGCGGGGGAAGGGGGTGGGAAAGGATAAATTGGGAGTTCGAGATTTGCAGTTACTAACTACCATATATAAAATAAACAACAAGTTTCTACTGTATAGCACAGGGAACTTTATTTAATATCTTATAGTAACCTACAATGAAAATGAATGTGAAAGGAATATACGTATGTGTATGTATGACTGAAACATTATTCTGCACACCAGAAATTGACATAAACCATACCAACTATGTTTCAATAATTAAAAAAAAGGAATAGAGAAAATGGAAGAGAGGCAACATTTGAAGAGATAAAGGCTGAGAATGTTCCAGAACTGATGGAAGAGAAAATCAACAAATATAAGAAGAACAGTACATAAGCAGGATTTTTAAAAATGCAGTGGAACTGAAGAATTTGAAGGAAAAAGAGACAATATTAAAAGCACCCATAGAGAAGGCCACCTACAAGAGATTAAGAATTAGGACAGCTAGAAAAGGATAAATAATGTGTTCAAAGTGCTGAGAGAAAATAACTGTCAAATTAAATATTGTACCAAGAAAAACAACTTTTGAGAATGACAGTAATGAAAGTTTTTATCAGATAAACAAAAAAAGATAACAGCATTTACCTTCAAAAGACATTGACTGTTTCTTCTGTATAGCACAGGGAGCTATGTTCAGCATCTTGTAATAACCTTTAATGAAAAAAATATGAAAATGAATATATGTATGTATATCCACGACTGGGACATTGTGCTGTACACCAGAAATTGACACATTGTAACTGAGTGTACTTCAGTTTTTTAAAATTAAGGAAAAAAAGACACTGACCAAAGAAACTTCTAAGGGATGAACTTTGGAAGCAAGAAAAATAGCCTCAGAAGAAAGGTTGGGGAAGCAAGAGAGAACAGTGAACAAAGAAATTAGTAAACACATCGGTAAACCATCATCATCTCTGTGTACAGTCAGTGTAAATAGTATTTACAATGTGACAGAACTAAAATTATGTATCAAGAATATCTAAGTTGGGAGGTGCCAATGTCAAATGACAGTTGCTCAGTGTCAAAGTAGACTCAAGTTGTTGAGTTATTCAGATACTGAAAAACTCAGATGCTGTTAAGTTAAATATGCATGGTAAATTTCCAGGGTAACATTTTAAAAAGAGAGGGAGGCTATGACTTTCAAACCAATAGAAAAAGGAAATGAAAAACAAACAAAAACCAATTTAAGGAGTAAAATAAGAGCACAGAATAAGCAGGCAGAATAGAAACCATAAAGTAAGATGGCATAAACAAATCCAAATATAGCAATAATTCTAATCTGTGTGTATATATATGTATAAAATCACCAGTTAAAACAGATTATAAGGTTGAAGTTTAAAGAAGAAAAATTCTACTATATATTGTTTCAAAATAGAACCACTAAAATATAAGGTAATGACAAGGTTGAATGTAAAAAACACATTCAAAAATATATGTACCAAACAATAAAAGCTAGAGATGCTATATTTTTTACCAACAAAACAGTTACTGATCAAAACCATTATTTGGGATAAAGAAGATCACTACCTATTGATAACATTAAATTCACCTGGCAGAATTAATTATTCTAAACTTGCATCACCAAAAATTACCAAAATATACAAAATTCCAAAAGCTAGAAGTACAGGGAACACCATCAAATCTGCAATTATATGAGGAGATTTCAAACTATTTTTGTCAATTACTGTAAGTCAAGAAGACAAAAAAAAAAATGAGTGAAGATATATAAGAATATTGCAATGAATAACTGTCACACAGCAGAACCAGCGGTCAGAGTGCAGATTATTCCTCTAGCACATGCAGAGCATTTATAAAATTTGGCCACATTCTAGGCTATAAAACACACCTCAGCAAATTTTAAAAAATAACTATTATTCAGGCTTTGTTGTCTGACCACAATGAAATTAAAATAAAAATCAGTAATAAAAAATATAAATGAGAAATGACACTCCTAAGTATTTCATAAATCAAAGAAGCAAGGATAATGGAATATTTAATAGAAATGAATGACAATGAATTTTACTATATATAAAAAACAAAATTTGTAGGATTCAAATAAAATGTCATCTTGAGGGAATGTTATTGTATCCAATTCTTATAGCAAAAAAGAAGAAAGAAAATTAGTATGTTAAGCATACAATTTAAGGAGGTGGGGAAAAGTACCCATATAAAGTAGAATGAAAAGAGGTAATACAAAATAAGAGCAGGAATGTGGGGAACAGAAAACAAAGATTCAACCCAGAGGGTCACCAAAACCAAAACTTGGTTGTTTCAAAAAATAAAATAAAATAGGCAAATCTTTGGTTATCTTAGTCAAGAGAAAAAGAAGGCAAAATTCAAATGTAGCAGGAATGGAAAGGATAAAAACCAGAGCCAAACACAGACACGGCAGACATTAAAAGGGTAAATACTGTGAACAACTTGATATCTATAAATTTCAAAACATGTTCACAATGAACAAATTCTTAGAAAAATTAAACCTAATAAAAATGAAATCAAAAAGTAGTAGAAAGCCTGAAGAGTGTTATAACCACTGAAGAAATAAAATCAGTAGTTAAAATAACTCCACAATGAAAACATTAAGCCCAAATGTTATTACAGGTGAATGCTACCAAACTATCAGAGAATGAATCAGTCCAATCTCATAAAAACTCTTCTGGAGAACTGAAAAGAAGGGAAAATAGCCTAACCAACGCTATAAGATCTGTATACTTATAATGCCCAAACCAGCTAAGGACAGAATGAAAAGGAAAAACTACAAGGTACTCTCACTCACGAACCCAGGAGCCGAAATCTCACCGAAAATACTGAGGAACCAATTCTACCGAACTGAGTTCATCTTAGAAACAAAAGAATGATTTAACACTGGAAACCCTATACATGTAAATTGCCAAAATAGTATATCTAAAACTAAAAATGATACCATAGTTTTAATATATGCAGAAAAAGCACTGATTAAAATTCAACATCAATTCATGATAAAAACTGGTACCAAAAAGAAGGGAATCTGCTTAATTTGATAAAAATAATCACTGAAACCTACATAAATATTCTTAGAAATGAAAAGAAAAGATCATTTTTCTTTAAATCAGGACCAAGACACAGATTTCTCTAACACTATGATGTTCAACTATGTACTGGGCTTTCTTACCAATACAGTAAAGTAAGAAAAAAAAGTGGTAACCATGCAAATGGGATAAGCTAGGATCTGGGACCTGGGACTCTTCACTGCAGTGCTTGCACCTGGACAAACGTCTCCCCCAAAACAAAATACAAAGAAACAATAATGGATTAAAAATAACTGTACACATGTGCAATTGGAGCAAATTATGAACAATATGATATAAAAAGGCCAAAATGCAACTGCCACTTCTGAGGTACCAGGAACAAAAGCAGGGGACTATGCAAGCTCTCTGCACACAGCACTACCTAAGCCGCCCCTCCACCTGACCCGCGGATCCGCCCCTGCCCTCACCCCACTAAAGCGACCAGCTCGCCCCTCTCACGGAGCGAGCAAGGGTACCCGTTAACTGTTTTCGCTCCCTTGTGCTGTAGCATGAGTCCCAATAAAGTCTTGCCTGAATTTGTCGTCTGGCCTCTTATCAATTTCTATTGACTAAAGAGTCCAAGTACCTGGGTCAGTAACAGAAGAAAAGATTGATAAGTATGACTACATTCAAATTTGGAATAATTTTTCACCAGAGACAAATGATAAAAAGTATCACAAAGAAAGTGCGATCAGCAACAAACTGGGAGAAAGGTTGCCACATATCTAAGAGAAAGAAGATTAATGTTCAAAATGCAGAAAAATAACTACGAGTAAATTTTTTTAAAAAGATAGCCAAGGGAAAAATGGCCAAACCTCATAGATAAGCATTTTTTCACAGCAGAAGGAACCCTTGGCCATCACATAGGAAACACTCTGTGTTATCGGTAATAAGGAAACTTCAGATTAAACCTGGGATGATTTACTCACACTAGATCAGCAAAAAGAAAGACGTCCAATCACACAAAGTATTAACAAGGACACAGGAATATCTATATATATTGTTAGTGGAAGTATAAACTGGTATAACCATTTTAGAGAACTATTTTGTCATTTTCTTGTAAAATTGAAAACGTACATACCCTATGACCCAGTAATTTCATTCCTAGAGATCTGCCCTAGAGAAATTCTTGCACATTGTGGTAGACAAAATAATGGTCCCTCCCCAAAGATGTCCACATCCTAATTCCCAGGACCTGCAAACACACTGCCTTACATGGCAAAAAGGACTTTGCAGATGTGATTAAGGTTAAAGACCTTGGGATGGAGAGATTATCCTGGATTATCTGAGTGAGCCCAGTGTAAACACACGAGTTCTTAGGAGCGGAGAACTTTTCCCAGGAGCTGCGGTCAGAGCAATGGCAGTGTAGGAAAGATGTGATGCCGGGTTGCTGGTTCTGAAAGAAGGATGTACAGGAACCAAAGAGAGGCTGCTTAGAACTGGAAAATTCTCCCCTAGAGCCTCCAGAAAGAAATGCAACCCTGCTTACACCTTGATCTTGGTCCAGTGAACCCCATGTTGGACTTCTGAACTACAGAACTATAAAATAATAAAGTGTTTTAAGCCACTAAATTTGTGGTCATTTCTTATGAAAGCAATGGAAAACTCATACACCAGGAAAAAATGTAAAAGAAAGTTTTATACAGCACTGTATGTCATAACAAAAAACTGGAAATAATCCAAATGTCCATTTACAGAAAAACTGATTAAAGATTTAATCAGGAATAGTACACAGCAGTAAAATGAATGAAATACAGTTAAAAACAAGGTGAATGAATCAAAAAAACATTGCATGAAAAATAAAAAGTCACAGAGGAAAATGTATAGCATGAAACCATTTTTTAAAAAGCAAAAATTAAAGCAAAGCTAGACAATATATTGCTCATGGTTACTCATATATGTAACCTTTTTTTAGTAAATAAGATGAAAACAAATATAAAATTCAGACCTGGAGAGGGAACGGAAAGAGACAGGCAGAGAGCAAATAGATTAAATTCAAAGGTATGAGTATTGCTCTCACTCTGAAATGGGCTGATGGGTTAATGAGTGTTCATCTAAAATTATATACTAAAATGTACAAATGTATTACATTGTTTGCTTGCATTAAATACTGCCTTGTAAATTATAATGTATAGGTGTATATGTAAGGAACGTTAGACTCCCCAATCTCCCTCCCCACTCGCTATAGCCAGGTGACCTCCCCTACCTCCAGCTCCACCGTTGTCGACCCGAAGAGATACATTCTACAACTGCACCAGACTCTAGACTCAGAGGCAGCAAGAGATTGGATGTCTTTTCTCCAGAAAAGCTACATTACCATAGACAACCAAATTTTCAAAAGTGGCTATGCCGATTTATGTATCTGTCAAAGTAAAAACAATCTGACATTTGGGGTGTCCCGTAGCAGAAAAAAAGGACAGCCTGATCCTACTATAAGCCCCCCAGGCAGCACGCTCCCCCCAGGCACAATCAGCGGCTCAGTGTCTCACTCTGGCCGGATCTGAACAGCCAAGGATGAGCAGGATCTTGTGGAAAGCCTCCGCACAGAAGCCAGGGGCCAAGACAAACAGAAAAGGAACTCAAAAAAAAAAAAACACATGCAGAGTGGAGAAGTAAAATATTTTTATTTTTATTTTATTTATTTATTTTTTAAGTAAAGAAATTGTTCATGTTTAAGCTATGTTTAGTGCTATTTGGTTTTTTTTTTTTTACATTTTTTTTATTGAGTAATAGTTATTTACAATGTTGTATCAAATTCTAGGGTACAGCACAATTTTTCAGTCATACATGAACATGTATATATTCATTGTCACATTTTTTTTTCGCTATGAGCTACCACAAGATCCTGTACATATTTCCCTGTGCTATACAGTATAATCTTGTTTATCTATTCTGCATTTTAAAATTCCAGTCTGTCCCTTCCCACCCCCCGACCCTTGGCAACCACAGTTTGTATTCTGTGTCTATGAGTCTGTCTCAGTTTTGTATTTATGTTTTTGTTTTTGTTTTTGTTTTTTTTTAGATTCCTCATATAAGCGATCTCATATGGTATTTTTCTTTCTCTTTCTGGCTTACTTCACTTAGAATGACATTCTCCAGGAGCATCCATGTTGCTGCAAATGGCGTTATGTTGTCGGTTTTTATGGCTGAGTAGTATTCCATTGTATAAATATACCACATCTCCTTTATTCAGTCATCTGTTGATGAATATCTAGGCTGCTTCCATGTCTTGGCTACTGTAAATAGTGCTGCTATGAACATTGGGGTGCAGGTGTCTTTTTGAAGTAGGGTTCCTACTGGATATATGCCCAGGAGCAGAATTCCTGGCTCATATGATAAGTCTATTCCTAGTCTTTTGAGGAATCTCCATACTGTTTTCCACAGCGGCTTTCCTTGCTTTCCTCTCCCACTCTTACTGATTTAGATGTCTTCTTTTACAATTTTGTGTTTATTCTTTTTGTAATTCATGGCAGTTATCTCCTTTCCAGTTAGAGTTTCTCATTTTTGTAGCATCCTGCTTCTTTTCTAATTAGAGTAGACCTGTGAATATTTCTTTTAACATGGGTTTAGTGTTCCTAAACTCTTTTAGTTTTTGCTTGTCTGTGAAAAATATTTTTAAATTATCATTAATTTTCTTAGAGGAATGAGAAGCTACTGACTTTTTTTTTTAAAGACAAAAGGATGCTGTAAAAACAGAGCAACCAGAGAATAAGAACTCTTGGAGATACACACACACACACACACACGTTTGTGAAAGTGAAGTGGTTGTAAAGAAATGTAAGATAATTTCCTAGAAATGAGAACAAAAGAATGAAGTAATAGAAAATTAATTAAATCAATCCACGAAGTGCAACATCTGATAACAGACAGTACCAAAAAAAAAAAAAAAAGGGGAAAGAACAAACAGAAGAAAAGTTACAAGCAAAGGAATGATGAAAAAATCTCTCAGAGTGGAAGGACACACGTCCCTAGACTGAAAAGACCCACCAGGTGCCCAGCAAAATGAATGAGAGAAGACCCTCCCTGGGGTATATAATCTTTTTCAAACTCTAGTGGCAAAGAAACAGCTCAACATTCAAAGGACTAGAACTCCCAGGGGCTATCTCAACAGCAACTCTGCAAAATAGAAGTCAATAGAGCAATACCTCCAAATCTGAAGGGAACGTGATTTTCACAAGGCAATTCTAGCCTCTGCCAAAATACTAACAAAGTATAAGAGCAGAAGAGAGTTATTTTCAACACATACCCAGTCTCAAAAGTTTAACCTTGAGTGCACCCTTTCAGAGGAAACCAAAGACCTGCTCTACTGAAATGAGGATGTAAACGAAGGGACCCAGTACCAAAGGAAGCGGCACAGAAGAAGTGTGACAGGAATCCTCAGGATGATGACAAAATGAGGACCCAGGGCATCGGCCGTGCAGATCTAGAGAGCAAGCCGTCCAAACAGGAGTGGGGAACTTCAGAGGCACGTGTGTGTGTGCACGGGTGATGGACTCCAGTATGGGTGTTTCTAGGAATAAAATGTAACATGTATTATCTGACATATTTGAGAAAGAGGAACATGGTTTTGAACGTTACTTTACAAAGCTGTTGGAAGATGTAGGAAGGCTTGACTAGAGACTTAATGAAAAAAAGTAAATAAATGAACAGGTGAAAACATGAGACGGTTAACTCCAAGGGAAATCAGAAGTCATACAGAGAAAGAAGTGTGATGATCCAGCGCTACCTGGCTCAACAGTAAACAGTTGTTTTCACTGTTACAGTAATGAAGACCCTAAATCAGGATACCACCAAAAAGCGTGATGTGACTGTGTTGCTTGGATGAGGGGAGGGAAAAGAGGGAGGAAAGAGAGTTAAAAGAGTAAGTCAATAGACGGTGTCTAGAATTAATTAACAGATGGCTACATGGAATATTATTTCAAAACATGGTTACAAGTGGGCAGGATTAAGAGTGACTATGCCTGGGAAATAGAATCAAACAAGAGGAAGAGCCAAGGGCTCTTGTTGCTATGTCTTTCAGCACAGTTTTGCTTTTTAATTCCTTTAAAATTAAAGATTTTAATTCAATTAATTTCTTTAATTTAAAACATATTAAAAATATATATATATCATAGGCTAAGTCACAATACAGTACAGATGTACCTCAGAGATATTGTGGGTTCAGTTCCAGAGCACCGCAATAAAGTAAATATCGCAATAAAGCGAATACATGGATTTTTTGGTTTGCCATTGCATATAAAAGTAATGTTTACACTATACTGTAGTCTATTAAGTATGCAATAGCATTATGTCTAAAAAAAATGTACACATCTTAATTAAAAATACTTTACTGCTAAAAAAATGCTAACCAGCATCTGAGCCTTCAGCGAGTCATAATATTTTTGCTGATGGAGGGTTTGAAATACTGTGAGAATTACCAAAATGTGACACAGAGATGCAAAGTGAGCAAATGCTGTGGGGAAAAAGAGGTGCCGACACACTTGCTCGAAGCAGGGGTGCCACAACCTTCAATTTATTAAAAACGCATGATCTGTGAAGCGTAATACAGCACCAAAATACACCAGTGGTTGGGATTTAAAAATGAGTGTCACCATCCATAAATGAGCCCACGGTGCAGTTTTCTGTTGGGATGTTGGGGATGCAGCTTTCAGATATATCAACCACCAAAGTAAGTATTAAAATAAACTGAACTTTGATCCAGACCTTCAAACATTGTTTCAAAAACTTATGTTAACCCCAGATTAAACAAAAACAAAAACAAAAACAAACAAACAAAAAAAAAAGTGATGTATTCAAATCACATTGCTTTCACTAAAAATTTTACCTGAAATCTTAATATTTTAGTAAAGGGAAAAATATTTTTGGCATCCTTAAAATAACACTTAAATTGCTTTAAAATTTGAGTTTAAAAAATTTTTAACTCATCTTTAAAATTTTTCCATCCTTCTGTATATTCTAGAATGTGCACACTATATTACTATAGTCATAGAGGTAAATAAAAGTAAAAAAAAGTAAATGTACATACTAGATGTGCAAACTCAGGAATTTTTTATTTGTGGAGCTGCAGGATCAAAAAGTCTCCATTTAAATAAGAGAAGGAACTTTGGAGTTAAATGGCCTTGTCTTTGTCCTGATGTTTCCTAGAATCATGTTACCTAGAGTCATGGTGAAGTTATTTAACCTCCACTCCTTCAGTTTCCACATTTGTAAAATAAAGATGAAAACATTACCTACCTCAAGGGTCATAAACCAAATAACCTACAGAGAAAGGTAGATTAAAACAAAAAGTCACATGGCCTCCATAATCTGTATTTTATTTTCCTATTTTGGAAGAGACAGGGATACAAAAAAAAATTTGTCTATTATGAGAAACAAAACGGCACCTGTAGGAAGATAAATGGGAGCCCACAGGAAGTGGTGAGGCTGGTGACAAACTGGAAATGCCACCCTCAAGTATTCAGCTGCTACTCAGCATATCTGAGGGCTACCCAGAATTGCCAGATTTCCTCTCTAGTCAAAAGAATGGTGACGTTTGTATTTTTATGTGAGATCTCCTGATTTTTAAGTACTGGTGAAAATATGTTTTTTAAAAGGTGTCGGCAAAGAAAACACACCTCAGCCTCCAGTCTGCCACTTCTGTCTTACCCGAGAAGATCAAATGGGATAGTGAATTTTAACACTGAGTCCATCTCTCAAAAATTTAGGGGTAGACAGTAATTGGTATCCATCAGATTAGCTCCTAGAAGGAGCATGACAAAAGAGGTTTGGGAGAATGGGCTTTGCCCAGAGGACAGATCAAGGCGGACTGTTAGCAGAAAAGATGAGAGAAGGCAAAGAAATAGAGAAGGCGTGGAAATGAACTTTACCATCTGTTTTGCTTAGGGTGATTCTAACTACCTTTTATTCCAGGCATTGGAACTACTAAGATGATTTATTCAAAGTGTCTGTCCTCAAGTGGAACTCCAAATCTGGTGAGGGAGATAATTATTCATTGTGATGAACTCGAGAATCAAGGCAGACAAATGATAATGGAAATCCATTTGTGCTAGGGGAGGAAAGGAAATTGGGAATGCACTTCATAAAAGAGATGCTATGCCTGGATGTGAAGGATTACTCAAGCTTACCACCCATAAAAGGCTGGAAGGATGTTTCAGGCAGAAAGTATGTGCCACGTAAACGTGGTAAGAAGTCTACAGTGGCTGCAGGTGGGGGTGAGGGAGGGGAGGGGAGGGGAGAGAGGAGGCTGGAAGGAGCAGGTTGTAGCCAGATTGTGAAGGGCCTTTGTAGGCCTTGCTACACTGTGTTTGTGCTACATCCTAGACTGCATGCAGCCAGATGACCAGATTTATATGTTCAAAAGATCACTGGCTACATTGTGGCCTCTGGAAAGAAGGGAGGAAGCCCGGAGACAGGAAGCCAGTTTGGCAACTGTTGCAGTGGTCCAGATGAGCTCATGATGGCCTGCCCCTGAGCAGAGGGAGCAAAACAGAGCCGGGAGCAGATATCAAAGACTTTGCAAGAAGCTGCTTTCCCGTCAGATGTGCTGGACATAGGGAAGGCAGAAATGACTACCGACACCTCTTTCAAAGTTCGTCCTCCACCTCTCCTCCTCTCCCTTTTATATATATATATACATAGGTGTACATATATAAATATATACATATACAATGAATATATCATATGTCATATATATCACACATGTGTCATGTATAATATACCATATATGAGTATTTGTATGTATGAATTTTTACTGAGGATAAATCTTTTTAAAATGAGAGGGGAGACAAATGAAAAAGCATCGTATCATAAGACGAACTTGGAAAACCACTACTTATTAAAGGGAACAGCAGCATACCCGTCAGAGCCTCCGTTAAGCCCTTACTAACTGCTTCATTCCCTCTTATTTCTCTGGATGACCTTGCTTTATTCTCAGATCTGTGAAATGCTCAAAACTCAGCTGACATTTCCTCTCTATTTGAAGCCTTCCTTGTCTGCCACCCTCTCTGCTACATCCCCTTCCCCGGCACAATTCATTCTTCTCCCAACTGAGTCCTCACAATGTTTTGTTCTCACTTCTGTGTAACCTTATGCAACATTCCAGTGTGATGTGTGATTAGCTGTGTGTCTGTTTTTCCAACTACCTGCAAGCATCAGGTCTTCCTCAGGTTTAGGTTCCCGTGTCTGGCACAGGGCTTGGCATCCAAGCAAGTGCACGTGTTGAGTAGATGAATTCTGTACGAGGGGGACAAGCAGGAAGCAGTAAAATGGAAAGGTTTTTGTGAGGCTATTATCCGGTAAGATAAAGTTGTGACAGTACCCAGCAGGGAAAAGACTCAGCATTTATAAAATTTTGACATGACCTACAGTACATATTGGAATTCTGGGACTTGGCACTGAGGAAAAATGTCACTGGGAGATTCGAGGAGATCTTTAAGTTTTTGCCTTAAAACCTCCTTGCCTTTTCCCTGAGGGTATAAATAGAAGCCTTGGGTGTAGAGAACCAGGAACCCCATTTGCCGTGTGTGGGGAAGAGGCCCCTCCCATGTAATTGGATGTAAAAAAGAACATTTCTTTCAGACAGGCACGGGATTTTGGCTGAAGTTCAGCTACATACCTATTCTAAGCTGAATTTGGGTATAGCCCTAATAATTACAGTTACTCTTTAGAAAAAGAGCCCAAGAGGTTTACCTGGAGATTCTTTCCAGATGTAAGCAGGTATGTGAGAAGTGCAGTAATGAAGATGCAAACCGGATGAGGCCATTCTGCGCCCCAGCGTCTTCGCGCCAGTCGCGAGAATGCTGGGAGATGTTCCCCAGCAGTCAGGAGCATGATGCAACTCAGCCATCTAACCAACACCAGATGCCTGGCTCACCGCACAAGCCGTGGTGTTGGGGGGGCGGAGCACCAAGTTTGAATGCCTTTGCAGTTATCAATCTGTCACAAGTTGTAATCAAACTGAAACAAACCTCTTGATTCCGTCAGTTCTTGGGATAGTTTCATCCTATGCCCTGCAGACCTGCTCTGGGTAGGGTGAGAGCCCTCGGGAATCTGTCCCCCTCCTTCAGCCTCCAATTGCAGAGTCTCACGGGCTCAGACACCGATAAGGACATCCCATCTACACCCCCAAAGCTCTACCTCTTTTTGGATGAAGAAAGATTAACTGGATCAGTGATGCCAGAAACAAAATATTTTGATCAGATACATCTTTGTCTTTTGAAGAGGTGATGTTCTGTCGGAGTTCAGCAGGCACTCTGGTTGGCTGGGTGGGTCCGTGGATGAGAATTTTGGTGTATTTGTGGGAGAGGGTGAGCTACGAGCATCCTTCTACTCTGCCATCTTGGCCTCTTCTCAAATACATCTTTAATATCACCTCTATTCTTTTTTTTCCATATAGATCCAGAATGTGGCTTATTTTTTTTTTTCCGTGGTAGTTAGAAATTATTTGGAGTATTAGGGGGAGAAAAAAAACTCTTTGTCACTGATGTGTGAAAAATCAAGGCGTGCAATGCTATTTACTCCTCTCTGCAATAAAGGCAGTCATGCAACAGAATATATTTTGGAAGGGCAAATTAAAATTAATTTGAAACAAATAAGAAAGGCTGTAACCTCATCCTCCCCTTGCCCCCCACCAGTGTGAACTGAACATCGTCCACGCGGCCAGTGTCTACGGTGGAGGCAGTTCAGTGCTGAGGAGGGAGTAGCCTGGGGGGCTCTGAGCAAACTTGGATTTCAATTTGAGGTTGGCTGTGTGCTGGCTATGTAACTAGCCTTAACTGCTTAGAGCACCAGCTCCACCAGCTGTAAAATGGGGAAGAGACTACTTACCACATATGAGAGATGATGGATCAAGTTCCTGGCTTAAAGAGGTTACTTAAAACACAGCATCATTAAGGTAAAAGGAAGGCCCATGGTGAGATCAAAGGTTTTGGGAATAAAGCTTGAACAATCTCATCTAACTCTTAGGGCTCTCTCCCGTGCTCTATAATACTCACACCTTTCTGCAGTGTAAACCCAGACAGTTGGCTTTTCTTTTTCTTTCTCTAATGCAAGTGCCTGACGTAAGCCTCAATTGCCAAGGCATCCACTGCACTTGAAGGAAGGCCATCTCAGATAAACATACTGCAGTCAAAGGACCCCCATCATGAAGCTTTTTTGTTTTAGAGATCTTGGCTAATTTAGATAACTGTTGTTTTTTCTTTCTTTTTCTCTTGTCCCACACTTTAAATTTCCACTCTCATGGTTTAAATTTGCCAATAAAGAGTGAGCGCATGAAACCCTAGGCTCCCAGCCTCAGCCCCAGTTAAAGCAGAACCCCAGGCCTGTGCTCTCTCCCTCTCTCTGCCTGAGACCCCACTGTGTGTCTGGGGCATGCCTTGTATGCTCCATGGCTTGTAAGTAACACACTTTTCTTCTTCCAATTTCCAGCTGGTTATTGCTGCGGGCATCCTGCAATTATAATAAGAACCACAAGCATCCAGCCAGTGGTAACACTGGTTTGGAAAAGGGAGAAGATGTCTGTGGGAAGCTCACTGGGGCCCAGATGAGTGGCCCCAGGCATTTCCAGCCAATAGCATTACTATCCTACTATTGATAGGCTGAGACCTGCACACAACAGTTGGCTCAGTCGGCAGGATTTTTTTGCAATTAATGGAGGAGAATGCCCTTTACCTGCAGCTTGCTTACTAACCATCTAACTCAGGTGGGTAACACCATCTGGGAAGGAGCACCACTTGCGGGGGGTCAGCCATGCTGCCACGTGCTTCCCCGTGTTGCCTCTGTCAAGGGTTGCCTGTGGTGTCCAATCCCAAAGATCACGGCTGCCACAGTAATCCAGCCATCTCCCCAGAGCACCACGGTCGAGGCCATATGGCCTGACAAGATGACTAGACCAGTAATTATAAAGGCCTTACTTGACTAACGATGTGCGTGAGCGCCCTCCACGCCTCAAGGCCGAGGAGAGCTGAGGAGGGTGGGCTGGATCACAAGGCTAGGGTCACTGCCCAAGGAGAAGCTCTGGGCTAAAGGCACGAGGAAGAGCTTTCTTTAGGTGAGGAGGACAGGAGACCTCTACCTGCAACCACTGAGTTAGCAGGTTGTTCCCAGGCTGCGTGCCCTAACCCAGAAGAGTGAAACTGTCTTGCAGCTGGAAACCCACTGCACCACCAGAGGGAAAACACAACAGGCCTCTGTGCCACTGCTTCATTCCCTGCTGTGATTCTCCATCCCTTGACCCAATGGGATATCATGGGTCCAATCTTTGGCACGGTGTTGCTAATAAATGAATGGACAAATGTAAGTGTTCTGAAAACATTTAGTACCAGTACCTTCTAAGAGCCCTGAGGAGGTACACCAGCTCCTTGATAAATGCAACCCCCCCCCCCCATGGAAGCCGCCCGAGCACTGCTCCGAGCTGGGGCATCCCAACTTGCCAAGGCTCCGGTATCGTACACCGGAAGCCGAGAAGCTTTTCCCGCAGACCCCGTGCATGCTGCACACCCCAGTCCTGGAGAGGTCAATTGGGACACCCTGGAGAAGAGCAGCCACCTACAAAGAGGGCTCACAGGAATGTCATCCACAGACACTTCCGGTAACAACATGTAAGATTAAGGTGACAGGAGAAAATCAAGAAGTGGAAGCTGAGATCAGAAACTCTACCTTAACGGAAATTCAAACCTTTCTTTACGTGGCCGGAAGGAGAGAGGGGAACTGACTGGCTCTTGTGAGATTTCTTGTTTATTTGGAATGGGCTCTGAATTGTTACCCATGGCTGCCAAAATTCATCAGCTGGCCAGTACTTCTAAAGACCCTAAAATCCATAACTTTCTTAAAGATCCATCCAGGCTATATGCTCATTTTCTCCAAGCTACCACATGCCCTGAGCCCCTTCAGCTTTCCCCTGAGTGAGGCAGAACTAGAAGCACGCCTCACAAGGTGTCCTTGCCACGAGCAGGAAAGCTGACAGCATTATCAAGGCCTTTGTCAGGAGGAAGAGGGAAAGGGAAGGCTAAGGCCCAGAGCCAGTGGCACTTGTACCAGGGCCTCTCCTCTCCTCACTTGGATATTTACCGCCTGGTGCTGGGCCCACCCTCCCAGCAGTGATCACTGCCCAGGCTTACAGCTAGTGGGAAACATTAAGCTGCTGTGCAAAATTGGCACGACCCAGTGGGTTTTTCATTTTCATGATCACAGTGACCCAAATGATCCCCTCTTCACTTCTAACCCTGAAGAGGCTCCACTTGACCTTGAGTTCAGAAGATTATTTTTACAGAGTTCTCTCCCTAATTACAGGGCAGAATTACTACATTTTATTGAGACTGCTATAACCATTCGAAAGGCACTAAAGCTCCCAGGATAAAATTTACATTCTTTCTTTGTCTCTTGAAGATACAAATCTTTCTACGTCTTTGAAATGTAAACACCCCAGAAGGTAACTAAAACTCTGCCCCAAATCACCTGAGACTGAGGCAAAGTGGACTAGACTGGGAGCAGGGAGAAAGCAGCTTTTTAAAATACAAAATGCTGTAAAAGTTCTCTTGCCCAAAATCGAGTCCACAGCCTCCTTAAGATGACTTGTCAAGGACAAATACAAATCTTGAAAGTCTTCTCCACAAATATTAGCAAAAAGCTTTAGCCACTGGAGCAGGTACCCTGAAATTCTGCCTGCCAATTTGGATTCCACAATTATTTATAAACTAGTGAGTTTTATATTGTTATACCCGATTCATGGCTAAAATCTTGGAACAGAAGTTTTAGCGTCTCTGTATCTGTCTGCATGTTTATACGTATCTATGGATGCATGTTATGTTTATGTGATTTTTTTCTCTCTACCTCCAGATGACATTGCTAAAATTAATTTGTCAAACAGCTCTACTTAATTGGCTTAAAAATAATCACTTTCTGAATTGAGTATTCTTAAAGCTCTGAAATACAGAAATGGAGCCAAATGTTTTTCAAGTTCACATGATCTGGAATAATCTTTGATAAATAAAAAACTTGCTTAAGTTTGGTTTAAATTAAATAGGTATATCTTCAGAGCTATCAATATTAAACATAATTCAGATAAACACCTTTTATTCTACCTGGGTTACTGGTCAAACAAATTCATGTAAATGCTTGTAAAATTGGTCAGTAAGAAAAGTAGCTACTGGCTACTGACTAATGAAGTTTTGTGGGTAGTCTGAACAGCATTGTCGGGAGCAAATGATTTAGACAGATGTAATCAGAGTACAGTTTAGGTGAACTTTTTAGCAATAATTATGAGTTATGGTAATACCTACTTAAAAATAGTTTCCCAAATATCTCTGGTAACTTGAAACTTCATAGTTTTGCTAAATTAAATTAAATGATGGGAATTCTTTGAATGTTTAGATCATTTCCAAATAAGAGAAAATACTGAAACATTAATTGATAAGCAAGTCTAAGTTTACCTACTTTTGACTTCTTATTAGAGGAACTAAAGATATTTGGGTCTCTTAATAAACTTATGTTCTGCCACATTGAGTAATCATGCTATGATGTAATGTATATTTCTAGAAATTATGACATACGTTCAGACATCTACCAATCTAAAGAATGCTGGTATAACAGACAATTCACAATGGTTTTCTTCTTAGTTTTAGCTAGAAATTAAAGTTTCTAAGGGTTAAGAATTCTAATTAACATATGTAATTAAAGTTGCTAAAAGCTACTAGGAAAAAGAGAACAACAACTCTGTTTGCAAGGAAAGTAGGATGTGTTTTTGGTTAAGAAACGGTATGAAGTAGAGAGAGATGCATTTTTTAAGGGGAAAGAAAGTAAATTTGTCCTAAAGCAAAACTGGTTATCTCAGAATGGGAAAGAGAAAAATAAAGGACAAAATAGCATAGAAAGCTGGGAAAAGAGAGGGAGAGAATTTTACCTTGTGTAGTCAAGATGTCTAAAGTAGAATTAATTCATTATAAGGGTTTTAAAAAGTAAGCTTTGATGTCAATAGCATACTTATGTAAAACTAAAACTTATTTTTTCATCTGATAAAAGGAGAAAGTTTTCTTGAACTATTGGTCTGCCCTTAATAAGCTACTGTGAAAGATTTTTCTTTACCTTTTAAGTAACCCGGCTAGAAAACAAACATCTTGTGTTTTATGAAAATAATTTCCTGTGCTTCATGTTGCCTTGATCAGGTCTTTGACTACTTAAGAAAACTGAGTCTTAGAGTAGATAAACAAGATTACACTGTATAGCACAGGGAAATACACACAAAATGTTATGATAAATCACAGAGAAAAAAATGTGACAATGAGCGTGTATATGTCCATGAATGACTGAAAAATTGTGCTGAACACTGGAATTTGACACAACACTGTAAAATGATTATGAATCAATAAAAAATGTAAAAGAAAAAAAAGAAAACTGAGTCTTCTCTATATTGAAAGAACTAAAAGTTTTGCTCACAACTACGTAACCCTCTGCATTTGTTTTCTTCCTACAAACTGGAATGGATAATGAATTATTCTTATTTCCTCCAATATCTGGCTACAGCTCTCCAAACTAATGTTTCCAGTTTTTCTCCACTCTGCTGACTTGGAATCATCGAGAATTAAAACTGTCCTTTTCCCAAAGGCATGCAAGCTAAAGTGGGACAACGTGATACAAACTTCAGAGAAGTTACCTCACTCATCTGTGGACAGTCTTCATGCCTGTTACTATGTGGGGCACTCAGAAAGATCACCAGACACATTCAAACTGCAGACTAGGAACACCTATCAGATGTTTTGGGCTCAGCATCTGGAAGTCTTCTAGACTAGCAGCCTTCAGAATTTAGTAACTGGGATTATAATCTGCTTCAATCATTAACCTTTGTTTTTTCCCTTTTGTTTCCATAAAGATGGCTTATATTAAATACCTGATGCAAATACTTGTACCACATGGGCCTAACTTGGGGAAACTGCCTGCATCACCACATCTTGAAATAAGACACAACCCTTTAACTGAGCTGACCTAGTCTCAGGACTAAGAGACTGGTTCAATGAGATAGCGAGTAATCTACCAACTCAGGACAGATTCAGACCTATTTACACCAGATGGCCCAAGATGTTAAAACATTCCACAATTTTACCAGTCTTTGAACAGATTCCCAGGGTCCCTAAGATCACTGACCTATTTTCATGGCTGGACCTTTCAAGGTTGGGACAATGGGTATGGACAGGATTTCAGACTACTGCGTGTATAATTATAGTTTTTACTACTTTAATCCTATTTACATGTGCAATTTCTGGGTTACAGCATGCCCTACACCTGACTTTTAGCATATCAGCTACCTAGGCCATCAAAGGCCTCACCATTGACTATGAAGCTTCCGCATCGCAGGATGGATTGTCATGTAAGCCCTGACAGTTGGCTTTTCTTTTTGCAATGCAAATGCCTGACTTCAGCTTTGATTGCCAAGGCATCACTTCAAAGAGGGTTATCTTGAATAAACACATTGCCAGCCACACGACCAAAGAGCCAGGACACCTGCACCCTCCCTCCCCACCCCACCAGGAGGCTCCGTTGCGTAGAGACGGTCGACTCAGGTAACTGGCCACTTGAGTCGCCCGTCTCTTCTTTTTCTTGTGCTTTAAATTCCTGTTCTCATGTTTTAAATTCGCCAATAAAGAGAGAGCCCATGAAACTCTAGGCTCCCACCCTCAATCCCGATTAAAGCAGAGCCCCAGGCCTGTGCTGACTGTCTCTCTCTCTCCCTGCGACCCCACTGTGTGCCCCAAGGGCGTGCCTTGTACGTGCCAGGGCTTGTAAATAATTCGCTTGTTTTTCTTCACAGTTTCCAGGTGGCTATTGCTGAGGCTGTCTTGCAATCATACTAAAAGCACACGGGTCAGGCCAGTGCTAACACTGGTTTGGAAAAGGGAGATGTCCGTGGGAAGCTCACCAGGGCCCAGGTGAGTAGCCCCAGGAATTTCCAGCCAACAGTATTACCATTGATAGGCTGAGACCTGAGCAAAACATTCTCTTACTTTGCTTTCTAGCTATTTCTACACCTTTCGACTCCCTTACCTTGTCAGTACAGTGCTGAAGTAAATACTTAAAAATGACTAGTTGACTTGCTCTGCTGTTTGTTTCTGAAAATCTGTCAGGTTCCTGCCCAGCCTGGATGATAATGTGGGTGTGTGTTTGCTGGAAATGATGGTGGCAGACACTGCAAGGAGGGGAACTGCAGACTTTGAAATTAGAATAAGGTTCTCTGGCATCCATAATCTGACAACAGTACGATTCCGTGACCAGCCTAAACATTGGGGGGAATCTCAGGTAGGCATGAGGCTCTGATCTGACTCCTAAAACTCCGGTCACTATGATGCGTCCATAAAAGCCCCTTACTTGCATGACAAGACTTACAGGTGTTTTAGGATCAGAGCCGCCTGGTTTAGAACCTATGATCATCTTTGGCCAATCCCTTTCCAGGTTGGTTCAGGACAAGGCTAGCGTCCGGGAGATACTGGATGGGAAGAGTTCTTTCCAGACTATTCTTTCATGGCATGTGGCATTTTTTCAGGTCCCACATCAAAGTGGTTAAATTTCTATCAGTTTCTATGTAGTGCACAACAAGACTGTAAGACTGACTGGTAAGAAGTCAGTACAGGATACTCGCAGGCCTGGTCCAAGGCTTTTTTATGCCAGCATCTTCTAGAAGTCATTTCACGGTTAAGATCTGGGTGACAGTGGCAATTTTCTGACAAAAGAGTCACAATTTGGGTACATGGTACCTTTGTAAAGATCTCCTAGTAGGTTAAAAAAAATGATGATGATGATGAAAGGTACAAGGAAAAAGAAGAGATGGGAAAGGTCATTATGTAAATTTATGCAGGGAGATCAGTTCTCCAGTTCTTGCAACTGCTTGAGAAGGACCGTGCCTGGACACCCTGCATTTCTAGAGAGGTAGTGACGAGCACCGCTGGGCAACTGGACGAGCTGGACGAGCCCGAGGTCAACTCAGACGTGCAAACAGGAGCTAAGGTGGTGCTGGTTGAGGAGAACAGGCTACTCCTCCAGAACAGAAGAATGGACAATGAAGGGCAAGAACAGTGGAAAGGCATGATGCTTCGGGAAAACTGTTTGGCTCATCTCTATAGAAAGACAACCAGAGAACGAACATAGGAATATATGTACGTACGTGCAGGACTGGGACATTGCGCTGTACACGAGAAATTAGCACATTGTAACTGACTGTACTTCAATAAAAAATAATTTAAAAAAAGAAAGACAACCGGTGATGACAAAACAAGTCATTTCTGAGGGTCAGATAGAAATTTATTTTTTAATACTAATTGACATTTTCACACTGAAAGTTCCAAGGCAGTGGTTCTCAAACTTGAACAAGCACCCGAATCACAAGGAGGGCTGCTGAAACATAAAGTGCCGAGGCCCTCCCCGAGACCTGCTGACGTAGTAAGTCTGGGAGAAGGCCCCAGAACTTGTGTTTGTAGCAAGTTCCCAGGTGATGCTCATGCTGCCATCTGGGGACCACATTTTGAGAAGCACCTTTCTAAGGCAAGAGTACATGAAATTGCTGGCCTGAGAAATTTTAGGATCCCAGGAATATGACTTAAAGAACTGGCTTAAAAACAAAAGTCCTGATCACCTCACCTCTCCTCCCCCAAATAAACAAATCAACAAAACGAACTGAAAAATTTCAACAACAAATGATACCATACAGAAACTCTTCCGTCAGAGATATTTAAAGGTAAATTCATTTGTGAGCAATGGGGGAACTCCTAATGTGTTTCCTAGAGACCAACCCTGGACAACAGTGTAAATCTGCTGTCAAATTCTTTACCAGAGGCCTAGGCATCAGCATGGCACCACTTCTGCATTTTTTTTCTATAGAGTGATCATGATGCAGCTCGCCAAAGCTCACGTTAGGCGCAAAAACATACACGAGCTGCTGAAGATGCTGCTGAAGATTCTGCCGAGGTGAGGTGAAGCCTCAGTAATTCTGTAAATGTTTCCCTTCCCTCCAATCTTTCACATCCCTGGAGGCCTCTCCCGGGGCCTGGGGTATGGAGAGTCTGACGAGACTCGACTATCAGATCCCTAGCTCATAAAGGCCACGTCGGATAAAAGGCCCGCTATACGAACCACAGACACGTCAGCTGGGTAAGCAGATAAACACAGCGGCCCACGACAAACTCTAGCAGACAGTCCATGCATCTGAGCTAAAAATAAGAAAGGGATTCAGGAATCAGAGAAGAAAACATTTTTAGAAAGAGATTTTATTGCATAATTTCTGTATACAATAAACATAGGAAAAGGGTTTTTGATGAAAATTTCATGTCATTTTTCAAAAGTCTTGAATTGCTTGGAGAAAAGTTATTACAAAGCTATCTAAGGCAAAAATAGTATTCGACCTTCAGAACAAATGATAGCCCCTTTCATCCTATTCCATATTTAAAGCAAGGCATTTTCAATTCAGTTAACATGGAAAGGCTTTCAACTCGCTATATTATTTGTATTAAGAAGTTAAATGCATCTACAAAAAGTTTAAACACACAGAACTGTTCTCTAACACAATATATACTATTGCGTTCTTCAGATCCAGTCTACGTGAGTGTATGGATGTACTTTTTACACACCACCAAAGAAACCTGCGTCTCCTAATGGTACAGCGAGGGCTGGAGTGCAGAGAGGGAAGTCCCATGCATTTCCTATGTTAAATGGCATAACTCCCACAGATCACATACACCTCGCCATATTGACTCAGTTCATTGCACTCCATATCCTGCAAAAATAAATCTAGTGCTCGACAGCTGACATTATTGCTCACTTACGTTTTAGTAATATATTTCTTTAACATAAGACAGAAGTATACTGAAATTTGATACCACTTAAACTCAAAAGCAATCTGAAATTAAACCACATGCATACACCTCACTTTCTTTCTTCAATGGATGTTGCATTTTTCTTAAAGTTGATGCTGGAAAAATGTGGTAGAAGAAAAACTGGCTTTCCTTGAAACATATATGAAGCATTAGAAGAGGAGCTTTTTGAGGGGCATGTTAAGCCCTACGATAAAACTGGAGGAACAATGAGAATCCAGAGTCTCTGGGGAGCAGGAGAAGGCCCTCGTTATCTTCCCTGTCTACCCAACACTGTGGCTAGCGTCCAGCGGGGCAGGCTGCCACACAGAGCTGGAGCCACGTGAGACGTGCTGTGTGAGCCTGTGAGGGACGGACTGCATGCTGTGACAGGACCATCCTGAGAGACCCACTTCTTTAGGGATCCTTGGGTCGCTGGGAAACGTTGGGATTCGCTCCGTGAGGTCGGGAAAGACTTCTAGGATAGTCTGAATGCTGAGGCTTCAATTCAATTCTTAAATTTTCCATCTCTTTTCTAGAGGGGCTGACACCTGCCCATTGCAGAGTGACCCCAGAGCCTGAGGTGAGACATCTGGGAGCCGAGGGAAGAAGAGCATAATGCATCTGGAATCCCTAAGCTGTGTGTAGCCCACGTGACAATGAAGCATCGCCAGGATGCCAGGACCTCACCAGGAGGTGTTTGTAGAGACATAGAAGGATATGGACATGACCACACTGACATTTTGATTGGTCACAACTTTTCATTTTAGTTTCTCATTATTTCTTTAAAATTGTTGAGTGTTCCTCTTTTTTTTTTTTTTTTTTTTTGTCTTGGTGCTTATAGGGAAAGATGTCTGTTTTTATAAGCTTTCAAAGATTTACAAAAATATTATTTAAAAAAACACTACATCTCAGGATGAGCATTCAAGGCTACAAACACAATATACATCAGTCACAAACTGTACCTTCACACCTGGCTGCAGTGTGTCAGCACTGCTCAGAGCTGTGAAAACCTTGCAGTGCACAATGACATCCATCCCACCAGACTAAATGTTTCATGGCAGTCGAGCTGAGCTTCCTAGAGTAAAACTAGCCATATTGCTACAAAGAAAAATTTCTGGCTCTTGGCCCAACTGTTTCCATACCAGTCAGCTAAGTCAGCCTCCTCTCTGCTTCTTTCCATTTCAAATGCCTGGGCTTTGCTCTGAGGCAATTAGAACCAGATAGGTTTAATTTTACAACACTGATCTTAACTGTATAGCAATATAGCAATTTTCCCCTGAGAGTGTCAATTATTTCACAAATATTGTAAGTCCAAGTGTATACATAACGAACAGGCATGAAGAGGCTAGACAGCTTGTCCCTGGTCACGCAGCAGATTAGTGTCAAGGGTGGGACTTGAGCTCCTGGCTGTTTCTGTTTTAACCACCAACATCCTTCCAGAGGTCACCTGACCCTGCGCACCAGGTCCTCCCGCCCCTTCCCTTTGTGCTCCGTTTGTTACTTGCAGTGTCTTGTCAGCTCTTCTGCAGAGTGCGGGACGTCTAAGGACCCGGGGCTTCCTCCTTGGCCTTCTCTGCTCTCTCATACTTCTGCCGCCTTGATGAAGTGGGTTGTACCCAATATTTTATTACACACAGGGAATTCACCAAACGCTCTTCCAGCTGCAGCTGGCGTTAGAGTGGAGGGACAGACTTACAAAAGGCATCGGCCGGTGTTCTTCTTCGTGAACTTTGGACAAAAAGGGGCTCGATACTTTACAGTCGCCTTACCTTCCACTGTTTTCCATGAAAAATAAAATAAAGGCCTACCCATGAGGTAATGTTTACTTCTCTGCCACAACGCTCAGTGCACCCTCTCAGGTCTGGCAACAATTTAACATAAGGAAAGACTTTAGACCTTCACACCCTTTTAGTGAGAATAAATGACCTTAGCTCAAACTTTCCACAAGGCAGAGAAGTCTCATAAGATATCACTCCATCCTTATCTTAGGTGGATCTGCACAAATGCCTCCAGGCCATGTGTCTTGCAGGTCTCAACACCCTGCATTCCGAGCCCTGGTCTCTGCATTGCAGAGGAGACCTGGATTTTCATGTTTGAAGACCTAGCACCTTCTGCCTCTTCAGCAAGGAGAAAGAAATATATACATATCAAAAGAAGCTATGTGGACGAAGAGAATAATGCCAAACGGTAATTAAGTGGCTTGTGAGGAAGTTTCACAAAGCTATCTCCGAGGTTCACTAAAGTTATAAACTGTTCCCGATCTAGTCAATACCAAAATGCATTGATGGCCAGGGCCTCTGTTTAAGCAAAAGAAGAAAAATATTAATAGCATAAAACTGCCCTTCTATTTTTGAAAAAATATATCTGAGATAGGCGACACTGAATTTGCTTTCATAAAGCTGGGCACTAAGCACGCGTGCTGCCATCACTTTCCGTCCCTCTACAGCTCCGTTTTGTCGGCCTGGGCCGGGCTGCCCACTGCGCTGCCTCCCGCGGCGCCGCTGCTATCTGCAGGCGTGAAAGACAAGGAAGCCGAATTTATGCAGTATCTTTTGCCGGTAGGACGAGGTCCGTCGTCAAAAATGTGCCCGAGGTGAGCCCCACACTGAAAGAGACGAGCAAAACATAAGCCAACAGTGTGCACAAAGCAGGCTTTGAGGGGATCCCGCATTCCGCAGCTTAAATGGATGGCCAGCCTATAGAGAAATGATGGAAACCATCGCGGATGATTTCTAATCCGCCTGTCAATAGCTGCAATGATGGCTTCTGGCAGGCTTTGCACCACATGCTGAGAATAAAAAACACCAGAATTGTGCATATCAGAAATCATTTAGGAGCCACTGTATTTTTTGATCTGTGAAGCCACTCAGCCAGCTGAAAAATGACTGCAGTAATTTTATGAATTGAGTTGACCCTTGATCTCCCTTTGTAAGAAACATGGCAGAATAAAATCTTTCCCCCTGGCACTGCTTTTGCCTTTGGATGGGTCGGTTTCAGATATGCAGAAGTCCACTGTAAAAGATACTGTTTAACTGGCCATGACGGAGGTGATGTTTGCTTTCATGGGCAGTAAAACTTAGCATCAGACAAGCATTGGATGTTCTTGGAACCCAGCAAAGCAATGCAAGGCTCAGTAGATTTATGTTATGGTCACCAGGACTGCGGTGTGGCAAATGAGAATGTCACTAGTCCATGCAATGTTTTTTTTTTTTGACTTCCAGTAGGCGGAGTGCCATGCGGGCTCCTTCACCCACACAGACTGGATCGTGTGGAGAAGGAATAAGCTGTCGAGCTCAATCCATGCTATTGACTGTCCAAAAAGCTGGGGAAGGAGGAGAGGCAGATAATCCAGACAGAAGCAGAAGAAGGGATGGTTAGTTATGCTGGCATTTGAGAGAAATCCAGCCCAGAGAAAGTGTCTCCAAGAAGGCTGGCTCGCTGAACAGAGCCCTGCACCGAGGAGTTTGCTGTAGGGGACAGCCCCAGGGGACAGCAGCACAGCTCACTAGCTATCTCCCACCCTTCCTCTGCAGGGACAGCAGTGAAGGATATGGGGACATTAGTGCACCACATTCAAACAGGCTGTGAAAACACATTGTTCATCGTGTAATGAAGAAACCAAAACTTGGGGCAAATGACCCCCATTCATTCATTTCGCAATATTTATGGAGCACCTGCTACATGCCAGGCACTGTCCCAGACTCTGGAGATCTAGGCAGTGGCCTCACGGAGCTTACATTCTAGTGGGGGAGGCACACATACAAAGGAAATAAGGAACTGCAAAGTATCATAGGTGGAAATAAATGCTAAGGAGCAAAAAAAAAAAATAAAAAATAAAAAGGAGGGATACACAGTGAGTGAGGGTTGGGGGCTGGCATTTTAGGTGAGGTGGTCGGCAGTGGTTTCCTGGGTGACTCTGGGATAAGAACCTGAAGGAAGCCAAGGGGCGGATATGTAGGGCAGAGCGTTCCGCGTCAAGACTTAGGGGAGAACATGAGGGAGGAAGCATATAAATTACTTATTAATTCTTCTCACTGTGCTTGTTTGGTGTATGAAACACTTACAAATTGTGGGGAAATAGAGTAGGATTTGAGAAGGGGGGTGTTCTGCCCCCTCCACACCAGATGGAGATGATGCGAGAGAAGTGAGGGATGGTGCTCATTACGACGGAGAGAACTAGAATCTTGGTTTCCCCACTGAAAGTGCTAAACTCAACTCTCACAGGTTCTCTAGTCGTTAATAAACAGCTCAAATAGTCGCTTTGACTACATGGCACTTCCATGTTAAAAGTGCATTCTTATTTTACTGCCAACACACTGTGTCAGGTTATTAAAGAACTAAAAATGAACCCTGAACTGATTTGATCTATTGCCTGGAAAATATGAAACAGGCCTAAAAAACAAATCTTGCATTATTTTACCACATTTTATGCAGGTTTAGGTAATATCAAGGCTGACAGCTCAGATTGCTTTTCCTTTCTATAAACAATTGAGGCCAAATTTTCAGGCATCAGCGGCTAAGATGCACCAGTAAAAATACATATGCTTACCCAATGGACACAGGAAAACACTTATGTGTGCCTGCCAAAACAGTCAGCGTGCAGGCCCGCAGGAACTGGTGCGCTCGGTGACCAGTGTGTGTGCACAATTACTGATCTCACGTGCAGCTCCGGCACTTTGATCACTTGGCATCTGAGAGGTAGAGTTTTCACATAAAAGCCTCAGACAGGCATTTGGTTTTTTTTTTTTTTTTAATGAGAGAATACAGCTATCTGGGCAAAAATAAATGATATTGCATTTATTAATCATCTCAAGCATATTTAGAAAACAGTTCTATTTATTTACCTTACTCCCAAAATAAAGCAGAGTAATGGTATGCTTGAAGCCACTTAGTGGTATTCGTTTCTCAACAATTTTTTTAAAAATCCAAATTAGAGTAACTTAATCTGTTGAACTGACTTGGTTCTCAGTCTGGAGTTTCATGTGCTAAATCTGAAACTAGACTTTTGGTTAAACAGAAAGAAAAACACAGATGCTGGATGTCCCTAATTCAGGCCAAAGAAAAAGGGAGGGGGGTGAAGAAGAGACATTATAGTGGAAAAAAGGCAACAAAATCCTTTGCAAACAACTATGTGGGTTGGTGATGGGATAGGGAAATCCTCAGTGTGGGTGCGGGTCCCCTAAAAACAATAGTGATAGCTCCATCACGCTTGCACAAGGTGTTCTGGGACAGTCACACCAGGCTCACATAAGTGAGGGAGGAGCAACATTTCAAGACACAGCAAGGTGGTCATTTACATCTGTGCCACCACATACATGCCCACTGTGCTGCCTGCAAAGTTGCAAGGCCGTTGGTCTGAGGGAAGCCTAACCTCAGGGCAGCATTTCTGCTCCCCCTCCAAGTACACCCAGTCTCCTGTAAAATACTGTTACCCGGTTCATTTTAAAAACGCACAAGCCCCGAAAGCTCCTCCCTGAGGGGAACGCACATGGAGCCCATTCTTTCCAGCTTCTAGCCCCTGCGGAAGGCTGGGATGATGAATGAAAGTTGTCAGTGATGCATTGTTTCTTTAGCTGCCTGCGAGCTCTGCCTCCCCGGCCCCAGCCAACTGACAATGTGTTGGGAACTCTCGGCACACCTTGTTGTAACTGAAACAAACTGGTTGCCCGATAAAGAAATCTCTGAAACCTGCTGTTAATGATTTATTTCAGGGTAGAATCTTGGGTGTGCATTTTAAAAGTTGTTTAAAAATGGTTATGTATTTCTTTTACAAGTAAAATACAAACTGTGATCAAATATTCTAGCTCTCATTCTGAAGAAGCATGAGGTAATTGTTCAAAAGAAAAAGTTTAAATTTCCACCAGAATCCTTTATCACCCAAGCCTCCCTCTCACAAAAGCTAGCAAACTAAAGAACCTGCAGAGAACCAAGGGAAAGGACTCCCCCACCCAAAAAAAGTGATTGAGCATCAAATTTAACCTAATTCCTTAAAATCTGACTGCGATTCTCAATTGTGTGCCTAAGAAACAAAACAGTGCATTCAACACGGTTACGTATCTCTGCACTGATGTATTTCCAACTGTCCTAGAGGGTTTTCTCCCAGCTATTCCTAGGATGTTTTAGGGTTTGTTATTGTCATTTTCTCTTAAGTGTTTGATCTACAAGATGAAGCAGTTTCAAAGCAGGGCTTTTACACTTGGGCATATGGGGCAGGATGGGAAGGAGAAAAGAGTTTTAAGGAGAAAAGCAATTTGCTTTGCCAGTAGGATCCTGTTTTCTCCCACTATTATTAAAGACACTTGTGCGTAAGTAGGGCTCTTTTCCTCTGCGCTGGTGATATTAATCTTTTGCCAAGGAAATGATTGTGAAGTCACCAGTTTAGCATTATGATTTTACTGAAAGATCAAGAAAAAGAGAGATGGGCTGCGAGTCTGAAACCCCCTTGTAACACATGGACATCTTTAATCATCAGCAATATATGACTTGTCATCTGCAAAAGATTAATAAGGTTTGGGGTTTTACCAAAAACTGCTCAACTCTTGAAAAATACTTTGCATTGGTGGATATTTACCTGTCCATTGATTTGGCTGACTTCAAACAAATCAATAATGATCTAAAACAAACTTAAGGGCCTCTACCACAGATTCAAACAGCAATAGCTGAGGTCATAAATAGATTCCAACTTGGGTAAACTCAGGGTTCTGATGGCTTCCTTAAAGATTATTACAAAAAGTTAAGTGATTTACTGGCCTCCCATTAGCTGCAGATATAAATTTTGATCTAAAGAAGGAAAAATTGCCCAAGGATTTCCAGGAGGGACTTTCCTTCGCGGAACTACAGCTTAAACCATGCACATCTTACCTCTTTGCACTGAATTTAAATTCCTGGCAAAGTGTTACTTAACAGGCTGGGGTTGGAGGATTAGGGAGAAACTGTCAAATAATTTATTCATAGTAGCCAGTGAAACTGGAATAGAAGCGATGTATTTTATCACTAACTAAAAAAATGTAAATTAAATAAAATTAAGGAAAAGTCTTTATAACTGAAAGTTGTTGGGAAATTGCTACAGTCAGAGGAAAGATACATATACCCACCAAAGTGGGCAAACTTAAGACAAAGATCCTCTTTGGAAGAGATAACTGGAATATAATTCCTCAACTCAGTAGGTAGAAGAGGAAAAGAAAGCAAACACAGTTGCAACAAAAATCAGAATGTAGCAGGGCAACATATTTCCTCCACAAGCAGGAACCCTGACGAAGGCAGTGAAGAACTGCCACCACTCCTGCTTGTCTTCTGTGCTGTTCACTTACACGTCGGGTGGTGAGCTAGGGTTATTACACAGCAATTCTTTTAGAAGGACCTGACTACAATATTCCTCTGAAAAGTGATTACAGAACTGAATAAATCTTAACTTTCTCAATAAAATTTTACTAAAATATTACTACCTAAAAAGTCACCGGGCACCTGGAAAAACGACAATGTAGTATAAAGAGGTGATGGGTATGGCTCCCAATGTGTTTACAACTTCTCCCCAAATATGAGGCCTAATTCACTGCATGGTGTGATGTACGTCACAATGAAGAAGAATGAGAGGAGAGGAGGAGAAAGAGGCATGGGGGAGAGGAGGAGGAGGAGGAGAAGGAAGGAGAATCCTAAGTACTAAAGCAAGAATTAGAGACGCATAGATCAAAAAATATCGCCATGTTGCCAGGCAGGCAAGGTGAGTCTATGGTTTCATCCACAGAAGCTTAACTGATTTGTGTAAGCTGGCAGTAAAAGGGTCTTCGTGTTCAGATGCTCCATCTTCACCACAAGGAAAGAAGCACTCCACATAACATGTCCGACGGAGAATGCCTCTGAGATCCTCACAGATTCTTCATAACACAAACCCCTTTGATGCAATTTAGTTTAGAGAATGGACAAGCCAGGTGAATTCACAATAAAATAAGAATTTTAGAATGAGGAAAACCAAATCAGAGAAGTTCCCCATACCATGTCACCGTCGAAAAGTTAAAAAAAAAAAAAAAAGATGGAAGAAGTTGCAAGTAGAAGTAAGAGAAGAGACTAAATAAACTGAAATAGAAGGTAAAAAAAAATAAACTGATGATGAAAAATAGTGTTAAGAATGAGAAACTAGGACGTCAAATACTTCCTAAAGAGTGGTTACTCTAAAGAGTATGGAAACCATTAAATCAGGTTTTTTTTTCCAAGTCAAGATAAAAAGGATGGATGAGAAAATGGAGAAGAGAAAACTAAAGAAAAATGTAAAACAAAAGGAAAATAAATGTCTGTGTCAAACACACAAATCAAAAGCCAAAGACATTGAAAGGGAAGATGCCCAGCACACTTCAGTTTAGTGAGCTGTTAGCCGCTGCACTGAGGGCCACACGTCTGCTCTGTCCACACGGGGACGAGTCCACCAAACATATTCTCGGGGGCTGGAACCCAATTATTTTCTGTGTGGTATTTACCTCTCGAAGAATGTATTTTCACACATATGCTAATGGAGCAAATTTCTCTCCCTCTTCTCTTTAAGACTTTTATTTAAGAAATGGTCAAATACTTCATAAATGTGAGAACTAAAGGTGGTGAAAAAAGAAGCCCAAAAGGAATGGGTCAGTCAGTGTCCGTCCTTCACCCAACAATTAGGAAAGGACCGCAGAATCCTAACAGTCATCTAGGCCTTTAACCAGAGGGCCAAGAGCTGTGCCCGGGTTAGCGCGGTAGTTTTCATGAACGTTGCCTGATCCGGGCACATTGTGTGGGTTTCATTTCTCTTTGGTCACCGTAGGACACCTTCCTAACGGCCTTTTCTTGACTCCTGCTGATGTTACGTCAGTGGCTGGCGCAGAGAAAGGGGGAAGCGTGTTCTCACTGTGAATGTGAAGAATCAGTCACAAAGATGTCAGAGAGAAGGGCCTTAAAGAAAGTTACTATCTTGGGCCCCATTTTTTCTGTGTCTTTTTTATTTGGTTTTCATAGAATTCAATGTTTGAAAGTGGGTTCTGAATGAAAAGGAAAGTCGCAGTCATGTAACAGCACTTAATGCAGCTTAAAAGAAAAAAGAAACCACCATTTAGCCTTAAGAGACGTTTACCAAGTACTATGTACCTAAGTTACAAATTACTATGTGCCATCCTCCCCAGTTGCTCTTTTCTCAAACATTTTAGATTCCTGGGTAGATACTCACAATTTGTTTTTGTGGCAGTTTTAAAAAAAAATCAATAAATATTCAATTGAATCCAAAACCGAACTGAATTAAACTAACTGTTGGAGGATCACAGGATTTGGGGGGTTTTGTTTTTTTCTTATTTCAGTATGACTCCTTATGGTGCATCTATCAATCTGTCTACCTACCTACCTACCTACCTACCTACCTATCTATCCATCTGAAAACTGTAAAGAACTCTGGAGCTAAATGCCCAAATTCAAGTCTCAGTTCTGCCACTTAAATCTATATAAATTCACCCAAGTGTAATTGCACTCCTTGTGCCTCAGTTTCCTCAACTGCAAAATGAGAGAGAATAACAGTGTCTGCTCACTAGGTTATTGTGGACGCTAACTAGGGGGGCTTTTAAGAATTCTGATGTTCAGTCTCTACCCAGACAAATTAAATTAGAATCTCTGGGGGTGAGACCCACAATCAAAAAGTACCACTATCTTGCTCAGACTCATATCTGAGGAACAAGAGTGAACTGAAAATGTGATGTAAAATATAAAGTCTGCTTTTCAAGGGCGAGAGTGGCCCTCATACTTAGAAAAAATTAATTTGCCAACCTTATTTTTTAAAGAAAGAAAGAAAGAAAGAAAGAAAGAAAGAAAGAAAGAAAGAAAGAAAGAAAGAAAGAAAGAAACAAAGAAAGAAAGAAAGAAAGAAAAGAAAAGAAAAAGCAGAAATTCATCAGATGGTTAGATTCAAACCAATCTCCCTCCCTACTTGGTAGTAAACATGCCACCTACTCCCTGAACTCTTGGGCCCGATGGAGGGGGTAAAGGGCAGGTAGAAGAATGCTGAGGGAGGCCCCCGGGCAATCCCTTGGCTATCACAGCTGCCCGACAGTGCCCCCCTTACCGCTGGTATGTGCAACAGACATCCCCCAACACAGCACTCTGTGGTGCCGGTGAGTTTCAGTGCCACAGCACCCAGACCTCACGTGTCACTTATTTAAAGCATGTTAGAACAAGACAACCTACTCTAAAATGGAATGGGCAGTTGCTCTAATTCGGTGCACAAGGTTCTGGCTGTATCTCTGGGTGTAGGTACAAAAGCCCACAGCTCGATCTCTTCATTGGGATGACAGATTAACTGTATTTTGGCTTCCTCCTCAACACGTATTCATTTTTTCCCCTTAGCTCCAGCACTAATTTGGTTAGAACAGAGTGGAAAGAACTAATTAGCACATCCCTGGAAGTGAGGATAGGGCTATTTCTAGGAGTAGAGAAGGAGGGCCCTTGTCACACAGTCCCTCTCTGCCTTCCCACAGCCTGCCACTGAACTTCCTCTTCCTTCTGCCTCTCTCCAAACTCCCTCCTCACATCCACCCAAGGAAAGCTGTTTCCGGGGTCTTTGTGATCGTGTTTGGATCATTACCAGCAGAGGTATTATGACCGAGCAACAGGTACACAGAACTGCAGGGAGAGGATTATCTAAACATCAGATTATGTAAGGCCACATAATGAAATCTTCACATGCCTTAAGAATAGCCCATTCCCCACTGTACTGAGTCAACTGAAGATGATTTTTCCTACTAACGATTTTGTTTAACAGTGTTGAAGCCAATGACTGACATTTAATTGGACTTGGCTAAACTCCTAATGATAGGGCTTGATTGATAGAGACTGCACTGTGCTTGTCTGTTCCTTTTGTGATGGGTCACTGGGCCTTAGTTGCTGTATTTAGCACAACCAGGAGTCTTGAAAGTGTTTGTAATGCGGAATGAGCAGCATTTTGTGTTTTCAGGTGGGGATAACTGACCTGAGAGCAGCTGGTTTCCACCCTGTGCATCCCGTAGGAAAAGTCGTCTGTGAATGTGACTGCGTCAGAACTGATCACGTCGTGGAATGAAGGCCAGCCTGGGGCAGAGCAGGCGCAAGAACCAAAAGAGAGGAGAGAGATACACAGCCGTGGGTTAGAATGCAATTTTAAAAACAATACTCAGCACAGGATGGAAATCCTTAGTATATACATCATGCTTAACTTTTTCAACCTGAAAAAAACAGTAATATATTTTGCAAGAGTGCAACTATTTTTTAAAAATAACCTTTTCCTCATATTCAGATTACAGTTGCATTGAGGTTTTATGTTTCATGAAACTCTCTTAGACCATCCGGTAGTTTTTTAGAGCATCCCTGAACTTAAAAAGGTCTCTCTCACCACTTTCTCTTCTCCCTCTTACCTTCAGACTCACCGGGTATGGTCCTAAAGCTTTACAAGTCTTACAGTGTGACATTTTCGAAAATACAATCCAATTGGTCTGGTTGTTAACTTCTCAACTATTCCAAGCCTCTTTAGGAACCGTGCTTTTTCAGTACTTAGTTTGGATGAATAAAACATTTTAAAGATATTGTGTTGTTTCCATCTTAACCTAATTTCTCAGGACAGAGGTAATCCAGAAAGCATTGATGGGCAAGAGCTCACTCACTTCATAAAGCGAGTCATAGAACAGTGTTCCTCAGGCATCTCCAGGTAGCACTTTCTCTCAAATAATTTCTTGTTCCAATTTTCACTTATTCTAGTGATTTTTAAAATATGCACACAGATTCCAAAAACTCAGTGGTAAGTGGACCATAAGACTGCAAATATGTTTACGGGTGTACAGCCAGGTTTTACGTTCAGTACTTATGGGTATGTTTTTACATGTTTCCAGAAAATATGTCTGGAGTTATTGAGATGAACCCAAATGATGAAAGAGGTGCACTGATGCTGAACTTCTTACGCAATTTTGTTTTTCTTTTTCAGAAGCCAAATTTATTCCTGTAGAAAGGAGGAAGCCCTTAAAAAAATATATGGTGCTTTGTGTTAGTACATCTATTGAAAGAAAACAGAATGCAAATTTCAACAATATAATTTCTGGTTTCAAATAAATTAGCTCAGGCCAAGGTTTTATACTAAATTCCCCCAAGCTCCCCATCCCCAACTATGCAACAGAATCGCTTTCACAGTGCTAGATTTAATACCCAGGGCTTAAATATTTTCCAGTTCCTTGATTTGAATTCAACATTGCTACAATCACCAGGAAAACCCTTACTTTGTAGATATATCATAATATTCCACAAAAATTACTTATGCTAAGAAACATCAGTATCCTTAAGAAAATCCGTTTCTCCCCATTATCTAAATCCCAAAGAGTATCTGAATATATTTTAGGCTACAGTGTTTGGTTGTTAGTCATTACTTGACACATGTAGATGTTTTTCTTTGTTCAATGACAGAAGTGTCAATTGTTAAAGAAAAGTTTAATGGTGATGTTTTAGGACACTGAAAAATAATTGACCTATGAAAAGAAAAAGAACACTCTTTTTCTTTTAAACCTCCATGTCATAACTCATTTAACTACAGTTTATAGCAACTAATACTATGAGGGGACATATATGATGCAATACTAAACAGGTAAACACTTAGGAGTTTTTAATTTTTAAAAAATTTACCGTAAAACACCTCCCTCCCTCTACCACACACACATTTTCCTATTTCTAAAATTTAAAACAGGTACAGAGGCATCCACCACAATGTTCATAGCAGCACTATATACAGTAGCCAAGACATGGAAGCAACCTAAATGTCTATGGACAGATGACCAGATAAAGAAGTTGTGGTATATTTGTACAATGGAATAGTACTCAGCCATAAAAAAGAATAAAATAATGCCATTTGCAGCAATATGGATGGATTTAGAGGTTGTCATTCTAAGTGAAGTGAGACAGAAAGAGAAAGAAAAATACCATATGATATCATCATATGTAGACTCTAAAAAGAAAAGGAAAAAAAAAGGACACTATGAATTCATCTACAAAACAGAAATAGACTCACAGACATAATAAACAATCTTATAGTTACTGGGGAAAGAGAGTATGAAGGGATAAATTTGGGAGTTTGAGATTTGGAAATGTTACCTGCTGTATATAAAAATAAATTTAAAAAACAAGTTTATTCTGTATAGCACAGAAAATATTCAATATTTTGTAATAACCTTTAATGAAAAAGAATATATATGTACATACATGACTGGGACATTGTGCTGTACACCAGAAATTGATACACTGTAACTGACTGTCCTTTAATTTAAAATATAATAAAATAAGTACTGATAAATACATAAATTTCCCATGCTACCCCTGCATCTTATGTATACTTATCTTGTTCTACTTACCATACTAGTTTCGTGATTTATTTATTTTCATGCTTTCTTCCCTGCTTAGGCAGTGAGCACTTTGAAGGCACTGACTTGCACATACTCACTGCCTACCATAGTGAATAGCATAAAGGCACAGCTCAGATGGTTATTAAACTGATTTTCAATCAGCCTTAAATAAGGAACCAAGACGAATAATTATAGTACACAACAGAGTCCCACAGGAGAAAGAATATAATCATACTCCTTCCTTACAAACCAGATTAAGAAATATCAATGCTCATTTCTCACTGGACTCTCCAATTTGGCTCAATCACTCTAATTAAGCCTCTCTATGCAGATGAAGTAGCCTTATTATTTATTTAGGATGGCAAAAATGCATGATGACCATCTAGGTCACTCACTTTAGCATGGTGTTTTGGAGAGTGAGGAGAGGGATGGGGGAGCAGAAGGATAAGTTACATGTCAACATTACTTAGGCAGAAGTGGCAGAGCCAAAACTAGACTCTGAGCATTCTGATTCAGTCTAGGGCTCTCCTCCTATGTTCCACTTTCTTCCTCACTGAAAGGTCGATCATTTGAACACTCTAGCAGGAAGGAAGTTGCAGGTTTTAAGAAATATGTTTACTGTCAGTCTGGATTAGTTGATAGTTACACTGTTGCTCTTAGGAGCCTCTAGGTGAAAGCAGATAAGAAATGTATCCTAAACAACACGGATCCTCTCACCTTCTAAAGACCACCTTTCAAAGGGAAAGTCCAAGAGTAGTGATGTAAATGATGTAATCTAGTTTGGGACATAGATAAATTTTTATTCATCTATATAAAAACAACCACAAAGACTTAGAAGCTCACCCCTAGGCAATAATAGTGAGAAAACTCTCAATTCTGTTTGGGGTATCTAAATTCTAATTTTTTCATAATAATTGTGATTCATTGCCTACTAAAAATTTGGGGGAAGAGAGGGAATTTCTTTCAAATGAGCTATTAAACCATACAGCTATATATTTTGCTTCCATGAATTAAACACAGAATTTTCCAGAAGACTACATTCAAGAGTTGAGCAGGGTAATGTAAAGTGACATGGAGTAGAGATTCTCAAAAGATTTCAATGTTTCTGGGAAAACTGTTGACACTGGAATAGTTTATGTGTTGTTTACCATGGTATTATTTAAACATTGGAAGAGAAACGAAACACCCCAAAATTCAGTGTCGCTTTGCACTGTAGAAGAAATGCAGTTTTCAAGATGGAGTATTGGCTATGTGACCCAAGTTTCAATTGCTGGAGATTGACAAGAAGAGCCATGCCGAAGTCTATAACTGCATGTGATGGAACACATTTAAAAAAAAAAAAAAAGTCAATTTCATCAATCAGGTTAACAAAAGAGAATGTTGAGCTCTTTTGCTAAGTCTCTCAGAAAAAGCAAAGCTCTACAGAAAGAGAATCCACTAGAAAGGTGAGCACTATTGACAATCAAACTAAGAAGGACTTTCACCCAAGAATAAACTGTCTTACGGCAGAGAAGCCACAGTGATGACAGCACTTTGAAAGTGGAATTCTCTCATCATGTGAAAGTATTTAAAGGAGGAACTCTTCACTGCTGTAAAAATCCTCAAAGGAAACCCTGCCCCCACTCCTAATAATAAGGAAAGTGCTTCAAAGGGTGATAGGCAAAGACTGAAACAATCTGGGTCTTGTTGAGAAAATTATCTTGAGCAAAAGTTGGGGGGGGGATGTGTCTTTGTCAGTTTTGACATTAAAGAAAGATCATCCATCCTCCTTTCTCTAGGATTTCCCTTTTGGTCTTCTCATCTAACAAAACATTATTTGTTTTGGATACATTCCATACACTTTTTAAAAGAAAAGTCTTATGAAAACCTGTGTAAACAGAGTTGACTTCCCCCAGCCCCAATACATCCCTTTGTTTCTATTTGATGAAGTTGGATATGGGCCAATTATCATTTTATTTCCAAGAACATAAACTGCATTTTTTAGGTATTAGCCTATTATTATCAAGAATATCTTATATTTAATAAATAGGCTCTCCTCTCAAAGAATTCTCATCTCTAGCTAGCAAATGACTGTAGGCACTACGACTATCGCCAGCCACCACTTGTAATACATGGCAGTTCTGCTTCAGTTTTATCCAACCATCAGTCTGTGTTAATCTGCAGACATAACTTAATACAGCTGGTAGAATGGGAAGCAAATCCAAGATATGTTCATTTACGTCTCAAATATAAGAGTAAGGAGTCCAGTTTATTAACAGTAGATTCTTGGTGCTGGCTACCATCTACACTGGAATGGATTTTTTTGGATTGCAGTAGAAAGAATTTTCCCTTCTCACTCATAATTAGCTTAATAAAGCTACTCTGAGTCAACTTGAACCCAGCGTTTTATAGTGACACAGCTCTCCAAAAGTAGTGTTCTGTTCACAAATGTAAAATATTTCTTTCACTCCAACTGCCTCCTGAGAAAAACTTTCTCAGCTCTCTATCCCAACCTTTTCCTCCTTCCTTTCAAAGGTCTTCAACACAGGGGGAGGGAATAGCTCAGTGGCAGCGTGCATGCTGAGCATGCAGGAGGTCCTGGGTTTGATTCCCAGTACCGCCAATAAAATCAATCAATCAACAAAAGTATTACCTCCCCCTGCCAAAAGTCTTCAACACAAACTGTTAAAACTAGCAATAGATTATAAACAACCTGACGCCAGTTCCATCTGTACCATGTTTAGAAAAAGTCACCCTCATTCCCTTTTAATTTAACAAGGACGGCTACGCAGCTTCCACTCCCGCCTCCTCCCCCAGCTCCCAGATAAAAATTAGAAGCCTCGGAAAATTAGCTCTATGACCCATCAGTAGAACATAACAGAAACTACCCGTGACCAAGAAGTCATTGAATTGAAATGTAATTACAAATATTTTGTTATCTTCAAATGCAAAATAAGTTTGAGCACATCAAAAGCCACTTGGAGTTGGCTGATGGTTTAATAATGATGATACATACTTGAGCATGGTTTCTGTGAAACAAGCTAGAGATCTGCTGCTCTATATTTTTGTGTGGATAGCAATTCTCATATCTCTATGATTCTAACACCATACTTCAAAATTTGTAGCTTTCAGTTTTTCTGAAGCCAGAATCTGTTACATCCCCTGACCACAATTCACCTTATTAGCTATCTCAAGCCAAATAACAAAACTCTCTATGGAGAATCCTGCTCACAAGAACTGTTTGAATCTTAGAGCTCTGATTCTTGTCCAATTATTCATTTCAGTTGACACTTCAAGTATAACTTTTATCTCATTTTTAAGAGGAAGATTCTCTATTCTCCCTCAAAGACCCAAAAGTTTAAGTAGTAATCAACCAAATACATGCATGCAGTAGAAAACCAAACAGTACATGACTCAGTGAAATGTTCCTTTTCAGTTCTTATCCCTGCAGAAAACCACGTTTAACAGGTTTTCCATTTAATTCCAAAAAATACACATATGCTGCTATCTCTTGATTCCTTCATCTTAAATCTGTGCTGTCCAATACAGTGCTACCAGCCACATGTCACAATTTAAATTTAAATTAATGAAATAAAATTAAAATTTCAGCTCCTTAGTCACACTAGCCACATTCTAAATTCTCAACAGTTACGTGCAGTTAACGGCTACTGTACTGGACAACACAGATACAGATATAGAATATTTCCACCATCATTTCCACAGATATAAAACATTTCCACCATTGGACGGTGCTGTTTTGACATTACAAATTGATTTTCTCTTGTGAATGATGAAGATTTAGCATTCGTACGTCCACTAATCTTTCCTCCTCCCCACTTCCAATTTTTGATAGTTGTATTACTTTTAATTCTCTTAAAACCTTGTTTGGTAACATCTGCCTCTTAACTAGTAAGACCAACAAGTTTGCTTTGTTCACCACTGTATTGCCAGTCACTAAAACACTGCCTTCGACATAAGAGATGTTGCAAAAAACTGTCTGATGATTGAATGCATGACTATCCTGCAGCGTTATACCATTTGGCTCTCCCTCTGTAAACCATCTCAGTGGCGCTGATCCTCCCTGGATCCATTCTTTCCTCCCATTCCAATGCCCAATCTTCTATGCTTTTTTATAGACTGATTCTAAGAGTTGAAAACTAGTAAAAAGCCTTTATATTATTATGTCTGCATACATATCGCTCACTCAGAGCTAAAGAGTGCTGGGGTTATTATTTCCTTCTCCAACAGTCCAATTACAATCCCAGGAAGCCTGCAATCAAACAGATTTTCCTTTTTTTTATACTGCATCACATTTTAAAAGGCATGTCTTGTTTTCTTTTGCTTTTTATTTAGACGATGACTTTATTATACAATTATACAAAATTTTTCTGTAATTCAACATTTTAATTTTTGAATTTTTAATTACAAATATTTCAAATATATGCAAAAGTATACAGCATATAATAGGCAACCACGATTTAACAGATATTAACTATCCAGATTTGACAGATAGTAACTTTTAAAAAACACTTGCTTCAGTTTTTCTCTTTTTCTAACAAAATAAAATGTGACAATAACAGCCAGATCTGTCTCCCCTACTCCAAAATCCGGGTGCCCCAAAGATAATTGTTTATGTACCACTCCCACACTTGTTTTGATTCATTTTCTACATGTATATGTCCACAAACAATATACAATGTTTTAAATATTTAATAATTTATATAACTGACGTCAAATCATAGGTATCTTTTGGCAACTTATTTTTTCACATTATTCCTGGCCTCAAGTTATTTTGTTTGTTTTTGTATTTTTAAACAGCACCATCTCCTTATTTTATAAATGAAATATTTCAAATATCTCTGAGAATATGAATTGGAGAGATGCTATATTTTAGTTTTTCTACTCTCTAAAGTATCTCTTCTTCCTCTGGGGCAACTGTTCGCTTTATCTTGGTTTTTGTCTTTTGTGCTCTTGGTTTTCTTTGTATGTCTACGGTGTTCTTTGTTGGACATTTCTATTAAAGAATGGAGGTCTGGGAGAGTTATTCTATGAGCTGATGTAGGCTTCCTCTGCTTTCAGGTACAGTACAGGTTTGTTTCCTCACTAGTCTTAACTCTGAACAGAAAAGCTGACTGGGAGCTCTGGGAACACAGTCATCATTTGCTGATGGGCAAGGGTTTGTCCTAGGGTTCCCTGAATACTCGACTGAGGAATGGTTTCACTCTGGAGTGCAACACCTCCATAGCAGCCCCAATTCTCCCAGACAGGCTGTTTAGTCTCTTAAGAGAGCAGTCTTCAGGGTTTGTTTGTTTGTTGTGTTTTATGTGACTAACTGATGGTCTGTCATTCTAAATATGAAAGTGAGGAAAATGTAAAACTGGTGTAGGTGCTCTTTAGACTCTCAGTTAAACACCTTATTGTCAGTCTCCCACTAGACTCTTGACAATTCTGCACTCTGAGTCTCTTTATAATTCTGCTGGGCATCTCCACAACAACTCTTGTACATTTTGGGGGTTGTATCTTTCTTTAATCAGTAGTACCCATTAACGCATTTCCACCCTTTTTTTCCTTGGAAAAATTGGTTAAAATGTCTTGTCTGCTCAAGACCCCCTCCCCTGGTCTAATTCTCTTTGCAGTGGATTTCTTCTCCTTCTTTTACTCCTCCTCCTCTTCCTTTTCTTTCTTATTCTCACTTTAAAGGAGTCTCTTGCGAGACAGGAAAACAAACATGTATGCTCAGTCTATCATCTTGAACAAGAAGCTGAGATTTCTTTTTAATGAACTGCAGATTTTGGAGTCTTGATCTAATATTCTATGGGAATAAGCAACAGGTTTCAGGCAGCATAATTTTTCTACTAACCACAATAATTATATTATTTTTTCCCTTACTGATAAAAATATCAAAATCAATAAGGTTTAGCAGCTATAACTGGCTCAGATCTGACTCTGGCTAAAACATGATCATGGGCTAACTGTATGAGATTAGCTGTCACGTCATGACATCAGCGATGCCGTCTGAGTTAGAACCAAGGCAGGTCAGGATCGTCTCCTCCATGACTGATTTGGCGGAAAGAAATTTGTTAGACAACTTTTCCACTTTATATTTGCTTGATATGGTTTGAGAATTTATTGTATTTCTGCTCTCCTGCCATTACAAATATAAGGACAAGTATCCCTCTGTATGCTGATGACATGATCCCATTACTGCAAACAAGCGATAGTCTTAAGAGGTGAACTCTGCCAATCAAGGAAATGGTTTAAAAGTAATTATGACAAAAATAAAATCATTGGTTTTGGCAAACATTCTCCCCATGCTTCACTCAGCTTTAAGAAGCAGTACCTCAAATAAAAATGATACTTAAAATACTTGCCTTGAAAGGCAAGGAGTTTAGAATATATAGAAAAAGTAGCATAGGTATATAGGCTCTAAACATTCATGAAGATAATTAATGCTAATAAAATTTAAGTGCCATGTACTATTCAAGCATTAATTTGTTTTGGTTACTAGTTACCTTGCTTTTCCACCTTGTTGTTGAGTAACCCAACAGTTCTAAAGGGCAGTGGCACCAGGGGCAGGGACATTTTGAATGGCATGATGATGGGGGCCACTTAAAAGCTTTTAAGCAGACTCGTAACATGATCATATTTGTGTTTTAGGAGGATGGCTCTGAAAGCAGGCTAGAGGGTGAGGGATAAGAGAGGATGAAAGTAGGTCTACCAGGTGAAGACCATGTACAGGAACAGAAGTGATGAAGCTCCAAATGAAGACAACTGGACAATTGCAGTGGGGCTGGGGATAAGGGGAGAGACTGTAGAGAGATTAAGGGAGCACAATTCACTGATTGTGGGGCCTGCTGGGGAGTGAAGGAAAAGGGTAGGGTCAGATCATGACTAGGTTTCCAGCCTGTATGACCAGCTGGATCATGCTCCTTGTATGTTTTCAGGGAAAACAATAAAACCAGTCTAGTGTGGAACTATCTAGGAGGCAGAGGGATATGTGGGCTCAGAAGTGAGACCCTGGCTAAAGATACAGATGTGAGAGTCAGCAGAGCATGGAAGACAGCAAGGTTATGGATGAGGATCTGTAGGAGGCGAATCTAATGGCAGTGGAAAACCAGACAGGGATTTAAAAGGTGAGCAGAAGAATGAGTTGGCTAAGGAAAACAGAAGAGGGCATTCCAAGAAATAGGAGGAGGACAAGGGAACCAAGACAGAGTCAGATAATAGAAAATTGTTTAAGGTTGGAGGGCGACAGCAGTGACCTAAATCCACAGAAAGGGCATCATGTAAAATCTGAGAGGAGACTGCCGAATTCAACAATTAGGAGGTCTAGGGGACTTTAGGAAGAGCTATTTCAATGAGATGATGACAGAGCTGAATTCTGTTGGGTTGAAAAGCGTATGTGGAGAGAGTGAATGCAGACTCCTCTTTACAAAGCCTGGCAGAGAAGAAAGGTAAACCAGGTTGATGGCTAGCAGAAAGCTTAATGATGTTTGTGCTAAAATATTTGGTTTCTGGCGGTCCCTCTTATGTATCCCACCTTTCTCTGTTTTCTGAAGTGTTTAAAATGTTACAATATTACTTTTTGAATGGAGTTTTTGCAATAAAAGGAGTGATATGAAAAATACTCAGACATGCTAAAAAATCTTAAGCATTATTCAAATGCTCCTTTAGGATACTGACAGAAACTACATCTGAAGAAAGACAAAAAGACTAAAATAAAATTCCATCCCTGGAATCTTTTTTATCTTTAGTTTATTATGAAGTTTGCTGTTGTTTTCTTGCTAATATCTTTTGGTCTACCAAACTGAGAGTCATGAATGTAAGTTTTAAACAACCACGGTAATCTGTTCAGCTTTTTGGCACAAGTAGGTGCTCACTAAATATGGATGAATTAAGAAATCCAGAGCTTTAATTCCAGGTCAGGTTCCACTGTCAAATACGTTCACAGCACCCAGTACTTTTTCTGCAAAGCATGTATGTATCACGGTTTGTGACTGCTTATTTATGTGGGTAGTTTTTTTTTTTTATTAACATCTCCTTTTTTCACTAAGCTCCCTGAGACCATGATTGCTTTCTTTACTATTATCCCTAAACATCTAGCTCATGGAAATGTTTGTCAAATGAATGAATTAATAAAGAAAATACCATAACATAATTCATTATTTAACAACAAAGTTGGACTGAATTAAAAGATTATCACTTAGTTCGGACATGCCTATCACTAGGCTGAACCAAAAAAAAAAAAATAGATGAAGAATTTCTACTATTTTGCTTTAGGCAATTTTTCACAGATATCAAATTTAATATAAGATTATTTTCCTGCCTATCAAAAATAGTGCATTTCTTCAAACTGATTATTAATAATTTCATATGTAGAAACCACATAGCCTTATCACCCATGAGGAGTTCAGACATTTGCATCTGTTAAAGGACAATGCGACAAAAACCTGTCAAGAACACTGAGGTGTACTTTGGGCAGTGTGAACATCTGGTATCTATTCTCTTTGGAGATTAATAATGTAGCTGTTCTGCAGCAGGCTTTACTAATTCCTTTGAGCCCTGCACAGCATTTTTAAATGGTTCCAAACACACAAGACGCCTAATTGGTGTGGATTTCATCTGCAGTTTTCTTACAGTCTCAAAATATCTCAGAAACTCCTAAGCAGGAATTGACAGGAAAAAGCTTCCCTACTTCCCTTTGTAGAGGCAGCTATTAATAATTTTTTTTCAGGTTCAATAAAATGACTAAATCAAACCATTTCAATAACAAGAAAAAATTCGGGAGAGGGACTTTATTTTCCCTGGCCTGAACACTGTCTCTTGCTACTTTAAATCACAGTTAATGTTTTAAAAAATACATCGTACACATAAGTCAGTTGTAGACATTCAGCATCAAAGGATCTGAGCAACATCACATGTAGTGGCCTGACCTTTAGCCATAATTTCTAAGTGCCATTAAAAATTGTCTCTCAAAAAGGTTTTAAATTTAGTGTTGACCTAATAACCTTGATCCAAAAACATTCAACTTTAGATAATTATTTTATTTTGCTTCCAAAAGCTCTTCAGTCCAGTGAAGCATCCATTAGGAAGCTTCACAAAGAGTTTAGAGTTTGCTTAGAATTTATTAGCTACATCGAACAGGAAAACGGTGATTTGGGTTACTTGCTGAGTGAAGATTATTTACTGTGCTTAACTGACCTTAAGAATTCCAGGAGGGATATAGAATGGGGAAATTCAAAGAAATACAGATCCTATTCTCAGCGACATGCAATCCAGATCAAAAGTGAAATAATGTTCCATTCAACTGCAGTCCTGAATTAGGTCTATTCACTACACAGCATCTTTTGGGACTGTCAAACTATCACTTACATTCTGTAGTTGGATACTTATCAAAAATTTCAGAATAGTTCCTCTCAAATATATGAGTTTGATAAAAATGTAAGATTACTTCTAAGAGGGGGTTAAGTCTTGAAATTCTTTTGCTTTTCTAAAATTTCCCCTGATATTTTTCTCTAACTAAACTCTCTAAACTTCTGAATAGGCTTTAGATCTTTATTCTATTATATACTTTTAGTTACCACAATCTGAAATAAAATATTTCCTTGTTTCCAAAAATCTATGATCCTTTACTGCTCTACATCACCTTTTTATGACACATCAAAACTTAGTTCACCTACTACAATTTAAATTTCTGACAACCCATCTTGAAAAAATATGTTGAAACAGAACAGATTGCTCAGAAAAGCTATTAAACACAAATAATACAGAACAAAATGATCTCTTAGCGTTGTTTACATGACGAAAGATGATTTTTCCTTTGTAGCAGACACATTTCAAAGTTGAAGCAATTTATCAAACACTGTACATTCCCTAATATATTAAAATTTTTAAATAAGTTACACCAAAAAACATGAAGTAAACTATATCAAATCAAGGCATACTCTGACAACTATTCACTTAAAAAAAAATCCATTAAAGAAATCTTGTGCCAATACTCAGTACCCATTACTCAGAGCTCTTCTTTTTCATGTATTTAATCACGTTCCAATATGGTACAACCTCCTGTTTGTAATGGGTGTTTCCGGACTGTTGGTTTCTTGGCTATATTCCCCCAACTAGAATGTAAGCTCTATGTAGGCAGAGATAATTGTTTTGTTCCCAGTGCATTCAGTGCTCCTAGAAGAATGCTTGGCATTTAATACATTTTGGTTGAATGAATTTTCTATATACATTCTTGTTATTCTGGAAATCTGGGATTTAAAAATAATCCTTGCTTTGGTTTTAAAACACACAGTCACAAAAGTCCTTGTTACAGAATTAATTATAGAGTCTCTAGATCACTTACTAATGTTTATTGAAGATTTTGGCAATTTTCTCTCCATTTGAAACTCCTACTCACGTTCTAAGGACCTCTATGAAAGTAACCCACTTATCACATCCCACATATCAACAGTACTATGAGTACCTCCGAGAGCTGAAACTAATCTACTCCATGGAGCCAAGGTCCTGTATCAAGCAAGAGCCATGGGCACAAGTGGCCTTTGCAACATGAAAGCCTCAATGGTTTTCATTCTAACCACTGACAGGTTTAACACATTAAAAATTAGATGTCATCACATAAAGAAAGTTGAACTTCAGATAAATGAATTTGGCTAAAGAGAATATATGTACACATATTTTAATTTGGCACTGGGCCATCATGACAAAAAAACAAACAAATAAAATTCCATAAAGGTCCAAACATATGGGCTATAGGTTGATATATCATTGTCAGCTGTGCAGTAATATTTAAGTCCTACTTCACTAAACCAGTTGTAAAAGATGCAAGGTGCAGATGCAAGACTTGGCTACTTAGTGCTGAGCAGGTATTAAATAAATATTTTTTGAATAAGCAAACCAAACCAAACCAAAGCTAAAGAAAGTTTTAACAGAAATTGAGAAAATGATATCACAATAAATCAATGCATATATTTCAGACATTTTTGACTAAGATCACCTCTCAAGCATTTATTGTGTCTTTTGTCACTATTCCACAGTATAGCATTCCACAAATTACTACCTCCTGGTAGTATGTCATGGGCACCTATGTAATTTCCTTGATCTTTTCCAGTTTGGGTAGCATAATATTTTCGAAGGTGTAGTCAGCATCCTTTGACATAAAGCACTCAACCATGTCCTATTAAAGTCTCAACCAAGCATTATTGAATAATGGCCAACATCATGGTCTTAGAGGCTAGGTAAAAATCAATTTTAACTACATTTCCCATATTAGAAAACTCCCTTAGGGGAAATTTTACTAAGGTCTGGTGCTATAGAGAAGATTTTTAAAAATCACCTTCTTTGACTTGAGGTATAAATCAAGGAACAGTATAATAGCTCTTTGATAATCACCAGTTTTTATTCTTGTTTATTTTTATTTATAATGGCTCTCCCACACAAATAATTTTTACTTCTCAATTAATTCCAACTTTTTGCTCAAGTTCCAGGTATTGCCCTGGGTTTCTGGCCTCCAAGATATCTTAATGTTATTATTGTTTTAATATTTTGTTGCTTATCTCCTATTAATTTTTTAAATATGTCATGTACACATTTATTAACCATATACAAATGAATAAATGTGAATATATCCTACGTATTTTAAGTGCAAACTTTTTTTCTCTATTTTCTTGGCCCCTTTCCTTATCCTGCAGGAAACCTATGTTAATAACCTAATAAGGGTTCTACCACATTTTTGTCCATGTTCTTATAGCCTTACAAAATCGTAAGTATCTACATACACGTAAACATACATGTCCTAGTAGCTACATAATATTCCATTTTGCAACCATCCCCCAAATGACACGAATGACACTGTTTCCAATGGTTTTTCCTCTATGAAATATACTGCAATGACAGCCTTGCACATACACTACTACATCTGGTAGAATTTTTCTTCTTATGGGATGGATTCTTAGGAATAGGATTGCTACGTCAAACGGTAAATGTATTTTCATGGATATTTCTAGATGGGCTTCTATAACAAATACAGTTGAATACATACCCTCCACCAACAGTAAGTGTTACAGCTTTAAAGTTTTTCCCGTTAATTATTGCCAGTAGCTCATTTAAGCAAAATTTGTATTTCACTGACTATCTGTAAGACAGAGAACTCTTAATGTTTGTTTGCTATTTGCTTTTCTGGGACTTGTATCTTCATATTTTGCCCTTTTATCTATAGGGTTATTGCTGCTGTTGCTTTTCTACACAGCTGGCAACAGTTTTTTGTTTATTGTAGATATTAATTATTGGCCTTTTCATTGTAATTATTCTTCTGTGTCTGTTGCTTCTGTATTGACTTTGTTTATGATTTGGTCAGTCAAATATGTCTAATCCTTTCTTTTGCACTTTCTGGGATCCTTGTCTTGGTTAAGAAGGGCTCCCTGCCTCTGGACTACACACATAGTATCCTATATTCCGTGCAGGACTTTTGTTTTGAACTTAGAGCTTAATCCATTTGTGATTTCTTTCAGTATACGGGATAATATTTCAATTTTACTTTTCTTTCAAAAGAAAGAGCGATTGGGCCATCAACAATTTTTTAATTGTTTATTCTTGACTGAGTTTAAATATCATGTTTAACTGATATCTATTTATAGATTCTCAAGTGTATTCCACTGATCTACTTGTCTATTTCTATGCAAATATAATTTTATTATGGTGGCTTTATAGTATATTCTTATATCAGGAAAGGCAAGTATCTACTTACTGGTTTTCTTTTTCACAAATATTATTGCGTGTGTTTTTTTTTTTCCTTAAGTGGGTTCATTATAAATTATGTTAATCTATTTTTTTCTCTGTCAAAGAATCAACTTTGAATGTTTATTCTTTCTACAATTGTTTAATGTTTTCCATTTCATTAATTTTAACTTTTATCTTTATTTTACCTTCCTAGATTTTGTATTGTGCTTTTTATAAAATTCCTCTATTTCTCATCTTTTTTTCCTTTAATAATGAAGGTATTCAAGGTTATAAATTTTCCTCTAAGTATAATGTTCACTGTATTCCATAGAGTTAGATATTTATTTCTAATTTCATTGGATTATTTTTTAAAATATGTCCTTTAAAAGTCCAAAATTTAGTAATATTTTCTTTATGGTCAAGTAAATGATCTATTTTTTAATGTTCCATGAAAATACAAAATTATATTTTTTATCTGAGGGATTTTTAAAATTTGAAAATATATATCTACTAAATAAAGTTTATCGATTATATTATTTGGTTATTTTATCTCCTTACTTAGTTTTGACTACTCACATGTCTCAATCTGAAAGAGACATAGTGAAGTTACCCCCTACAACTCTGTATATTTTTAAATTGTTTTCTTTCATTTCTAAGACTCCTGTTCATATATTTAGTTATGTTATTTCATACCCACAGGTTTATGATTGCTCCATATTCTTCATGAATATTGCTCTTTTATTACCCCATATTTGCCTCCTTATCTTTTTGTGCTTTTTAGTTTAAATTCTACTTCGTCTTATAGTAATATGGCTATTTCTACTTTCTTTTCGTCTTGTTTTGACCTACTATCTTTTTGACAACCTTTTCACTGTTGAGCTTTGTTTTTGTAAGTAGCCAGAGTTTAAATCAATCTGATAATCTCTGTTTTTTAATGGGGGGAATTCAGTCCACTCATACTTGATTTAACAACATAGGTAACTATCTTGTTTCATCTTTTTTCCTTCATATTTACTATTCATTATTTGTAGTGTTTTCCCTCTTGTTTCTGCTGTTTGGAACAAATTCCTATTTATTCCATCCCCCCCCCACCCCTTGTTAAGTTACTTTCTCTTTCTCTGTGCTTGCAGACAGAATTATCTACTATAAACAATACACTATATACAAGACACAGCTTCCTCCACAAGGACCCATTGTTTTCCATATCAGGATGCTACATCCTCCCTTTCCTGCTTTCCCTTCCTCCCATGCATGTGAGCTAAAGCCTTTCGGAAACTTTCCTCTCTGCCTTCCCTCCCCTTCTATATACATTACCCTGACATCTTCCCAGGCTCCAGGGTTGAGAAATCTAAGGCTAATCTGACACTTCTTTTGTAAATTTAGAAGCTTATAAAATTTTCTCTTTATCCTTGATGTGCCAAGCAAGGCTTTTGGTGCCTATGCTTTCTTATTAATCCTACGTGCAATCTGGTGAGCCTGTGCAATTTGCAGGTGATGGAGTACAGGATGTGCTACTCCAAAATATGGCACCTGGGCATACTGAATATTTTAAGCTGAAGGAATTTGAGAAATGGTATGACCTTCCCCTGAAGCAGGTCATAAAACTTTCACGTGAGGGATGGCCCCGCTAAATTTAGAAAAAAGTAGCATCCTTATCTCCAATACTCGGAAAGGAATGAAAGGAATTGGAATGAACAGGCCTTGTGGTTTCCCCCAGCTTACTACACTTGGCTCATATCCTTTTTTGTCCTATCACATTTTTTCAAGTGTCTCCACTCTTCATCAAACTTACCATGAAAACATGCAACTTTAACTGCTTCTCTGGGTCTTCATCTCCTTATGAAGGTTTTTGTGTCATGTAAAACATATTTTAAAAATTTGTTTTTCTCTTGTTAGTCTATTATAGGAGCCCCAGCTGAGAACTTACAATAGAGGGAAAAGATATTTTTTCTTTCCCTACACAAACTTGAATCTTTCTTTAGAGTAGGGGAAAAATTTTTTTTTTAATGTCTATTATTTATATGTTAAGCCTCCTGGAGCTGTCTTTCAAGTCTCTTAATTTTCTCGTCACGATATAGACCTCTTTATGTTTTTACTATGTGTTTTCAGATATTTCTTCCAATTTGGGTTTTCCTTTAATTCACTTTTTACTGAATTGTTGGGAAATCACAGTATTTTCAAATCTCCACTTTTTAGGGGGCTAGACATGAATTTCTTTAAATGTATCAGATAGGATATTTCAGCTGCAAGAAAGAAATGACACACATAAAAAAGTGACTTTTAAAATAAATATAAACGTAACAAAGAGTTTATATTTAGGTGGTTCCATGTTGGTCAAGTAAGTGGCACAACTACCTCATAAGGGCCGATGTGTTTTCCTTTCTGCTCTCCTCACAACGTCAGTGATGTCTCCCTTCATGGTCACACAACCACTGCAGCAATTCCAGACACCACAGGTAGAGAGGACAGCATCAGGGAAAATGGGAGCCCTTCAACTGGTGTGTCTCTTCTTATCTGTGAGGAAAACTTTGACCAGGAAACTCCACTCAGATTTCCCTTGAGATGCAACTGATCAAGAATGAGGCACCTGTCCAAGCTGAAATCAATCATTGACAATGGGAATACGTTTTTATGATTAGCTTGGGTCAATTATTATTCACCAGGGAAGTCTCCCTGCCTAAAATAAAAGAGAATGACTATAACTATATTAGCAACCAGTGTCATCACAGCTGTTTTTCACTGTTGTTGTTTTAGTTTAGTTGTTATCTGTCTTCTTCAGAAGCTCTGTTTCATCAGTTATGTGTCTGTTTGTTTTGATTGATCTTGTCTGGGTACTGGACTCCCTTACATGTGTTGTTATGTTTGTTTGCTCACATGGGCTCTGGACTTGTTATTAAATAATCCAACAGCTGACAGTCTGGCAGATGATGGAAGTACAGACGCAGATGAGTTCCCAGATCTTGCTGAGGGAATAGGAAGAATACGAGAAATCCTCCCTGTACTCAAGATTTCCATCACTTTTTAGCTCAGGAGATTCAGAGAGGCTGTAATGCAGAGAGTACACATGAGAGTGTAAGGGTAGCAAGCCATATGCAGGGCCACCTTCAATGAATGTTATTGTTATTATTTGTCAGATGCTGTGCTAAGTGATTTACATTTCTTGTCTTATAGATACCCAACAGCAACCCTATTTATTCCCATTTTACAGGTGGAAAGACTGAAGTTTAAAAATTATTATGTATCTTTCACAAGGTCACTTTACCACACAGTATTAAGTGGTGAAGTTGGCATGTGAATCTAAGTTTGTCTACAAGTCTTTGCTCTTAAATACTACACCAAACTGTCCCTGAGGCAGCCCAGAGGGTTGTCAAGTTGAGACAGTGATGAAAGAAATAAAATAGTAAGAAGCTGCAAACATTTCCTGAAAGTCTAAAAGTCTACATTCTACCAGATGATGAATGATTTTTGAAAATGCTCTTTTCAATAAGTAATATTATACGTATGAAATCCTGTGCTGCATGTCCCATGGTCAATGCACACACACACACAAAAAGCTTTGGAAACAATGAAATGATGCAAAGCAGCGGTTATTAAGCTTTTTTTGTTCCATGGACTTTTTGGAAGTCTGGTGAAGCCTATGGACCACTCAGGATAATGTTTTAAAATACATGAGGGGAAATATATGGGATTACAAAAAAGAAACAATCTTTAAACAGGGTTATCAAAATACTAAAAAAAAACAAAAAAACCACCCAATTTATAATATAGTTATAAATGTGCCTTTTAACACATTAAATAATAAGCTCTAATGGTGGCTCTGGTAAACGCCATAATTTTGAAGCAGTTATGAGTGTAAGTGTTATTCTGAGATATCTGTGACAACCGTAATATAATATGAAAATATCTATAAATTCTATGGGTGATAGTCACCAATACTATAGTCACAAATACTACTGTGGGTTGTGATCTACATATAATTGATAGAAATTGTGGTTTGTGGAACACGAATATGGATTTTTTCCCATCCAAATTCACTGACCTTCTAAATTTAATCCAAAGACCCCAAGCTAAGAACCCCTGATCTAAAGCCTTTGCCTAAGTATTCCATGGACACTGTTTTGAAACTTCTCAGCTCTCCCTGATTGACTATCATGACTTTTCTTAGAACAGAATTTTTTTTAATTTTTTAATTGAATAATAGTTATTTTACAATGTTGTGTCAAATTCCAGTGTAGAGCACAATTTTTCAGTCATACATGAACATGTATATATTCACTGTCACATTTTTTTTTCGCTATGAGCTACCACAAGATCTTGTATATTTTTCCCTGTGCTATACAGTATAATCTTGTTTATCTATTCTGCATTTTAAAATCCCAGTCTGCCCCTTCCCACCCCTAGAATTTTTTTTTAATTGAAGAATAGTTGATTTACAATATTGTGTTAGTTTCAGGTATACAGCAAATGATAGAATAGAATCATTTTGACTAAGAAGGATGTATTAAGTGGAAAAAGCATGGAATTTTAAGTTTAATTTACACACATACGCAAACACACACACCTAGGTTCAAATCCTACCTCTGCAACTTGCCATCTGTGAAATCTCTGACAAGTAACATAACCTCGCTGAGCCTCATATTCTTCTGTAATTTGAAATAAAAAATTTACTTCCTGAGATTATTGGGGATTATTGAAAAACGGATGAAATATCTGGACCCCCCTTCAGAAAACTATTAATCCAAAAGCATATACCCAAACTTCAGGAGTTCACAGACCCTGGGTTACTAGCCCGGCTTTATCTTTTACTGCCACCTTGATAAACTGCTTTCTTATCAGAGAACTTTACCTTTCAGAGGAGGAGGAATGTTGCCCGGAAGTCCATCAACGCTTTCCTAGAAACTTCCAAAGTGCTTTGTAGGAAACATGGCAACCTGAATTGACTCATCAGTGTAGTGTAACACTATAGTGCTGCGAATAAACAGGTGTATAAATTCTAAGAAACTTGAAGTACTGCTCTTTATTCAAAATCAACATTGCTCAGGCTGTAACTATACTGAAGTATTATGGCCAAATCTGGTTTTAACATCCAGAGAGATACATGGATAAATGAAAAAAGATTTAGAAGACAATCACAAATACAATGAAAGGTTTTTAATGGCCTATACAAATGGTTTAAGAAATAAGTAAGTAAACTCAACATCGTCTTGAAATATATGAAGACATTTTTTATTACAGATTTGGTCTTGACCAAAAGTTGAAGAAGAAACAGCAACAAAAATTTTAAACAGAAAAGTACAATGAGTCAGAAAGAGTTCTTGACCTTATCTTATAAAACAAAAGTAACTGGATCGAAATAACAAATCAGAGACTTGACTGACATGTATTTTTCTGCCTTTGATGATGAACTCACCGTTGTTTTATTTACCAATATTCAAAACTCATCTGTTGTACTCCCACCCTACTATGATGTGAATGAAAAATACTACAAACCGTATCAGTAAACAAAGAATGCTGAAGCTACCAAGTCATCAGCGGCTGCTGCCACCCCTCAGTGAAGACAAGCCTGCAGTCCAGCCTCTGCCGCAACTCACAGTGGTGCACCCTGAGGGGACTCAGAATAACAAAGGACAGGATACTGGCCCTGGATAGCGAGGTGCTCATCAAAGGAATGAATTCAATGAGCCCAAATGTTTGCTTCCTCCCATACATAGAAAAGCGCTAAATTCTTTAACTTGAGATACCTGGTTTTCTTTAGTTAACAAGTAATCCTTTAATGTTCCAACTACCTGGCCTTTGTTGTAAAGCTCCTATATATCCTGGATCCTTCCCTACCTCTTTGGAGCAGTCCCTCAGAGCCATCTGAGAGGCTGTCATCCTGGCTCGAGGCCTCCCGCCAAATGAAACAGAGCTCTCAGTTTTTTGGCTGCGCATTTATTTCAGTCAACAACGACTACCACTATCTCTAATTCCCATCCCTTCTCCATTCCTCAGCCACCATCAAAACCTGGAGTCCACTATCTTCTATCCAGATACCATTTAATTGGCTCCCAGACACAGTGCTCTCTCTGCCCAAATTACTTCCCAGCTTTACTGTTTGTTGCCCCATAGCCCCCTACTTGCTATCTCACTTAATAGAAAAGATGGAGTATGCTGAGGAGTATTTTTATGGTTGCATTAATATGCCCAAGCTCATTACCACATTTTTCCTTCATTCATGCTCTTTCACTTAACTGGAATTTTGCCATCTCCACATCCCAACCATTTGTTAATACCTTCTTCAAGTCCTCTACGTGTTCCTTGAAGTGTTTCATAACTATGCTCCACCGTTTCTGAATGTCTATGACACCTAACAACTCTATTGTACAACCTGAAACCTACTCAATGACACTTTAAATTACTGTCTGTTGTTAATATGTTAGGCTTATCTTTCCAACCAGATACTAAGCTATTTGCATAGTGGGCTAGATATTAAACTACAAAGTAGACAATAAGAATCCATTCATCCAAACTTCCAAAAAAGAAGACTGGACCCCACACACTGTAAATAAGCAGTCTTTAAACCAAAGATTTCACATAAGACTGCTGCAAGGGTAATTTGCTTACTTTGAAAAGAAAGCAGCTCAAAGAGCAAAGATTCCCCAAAGAGTATGCTAGTCATTGAACAGAATCTAGGGAAATGATCAAGTTCCTCCCTGCAGACAAGGTAACCCACAAAGCCTGAGATGCTGCATCAAGCAAGGTACTAGGGCAATACAAGCAGAGTATGTCTGGTACTGGGCTGCAGGGTATGGATCTGAGAGACTATCTGGCAGAGAAACAAAAGGAACGGCCAAAAAGCAGACTCTGGCAAAGGAAGCAGCATAGATGCAGGCAAAGATTTCCTTCAGCAGAAATAAAATGAAGTAAGCCTTTGCAAAAGCAAGGAATAATTTTTCAGTCAGGAAAACTACCAACATCAGACAATAACCTTTGAGAAGTGCTATCAGTAAAGCAGAGGTATTGTGAAGGAAAAGCCGGGCTGGTCTAACAAGGTAACGCACAAGTCTAAGTATTGGAATACTGATCTGAGTTCTGCTAGACTAACTTGTAAATCTAGGTTAATTAGTGTTGGTTTGCTGTTCATGTTTTTTTGCTAGCCAGCTGGGTTTTCAAAGATACATATCTGGCTTTGGAATGTTGGTTTGCTGCCTCCCCACCTCCACTTTTGTGATGATAATGCTGCTAAAGCTGTTCCATGCCTATTGGCCTAATACCCCAAGCTTGTACTTTACCCTTTGAAACCTCATGTGCATGTCTTGGAGGTGCTCAGAGCTTCAGAGCAGAAGCCCCTCTGAGCCCGCCGGCGTAATACATCTGAGTACTCCAACCCTCCGAGTGGTGCTTGTTTCTTGACTGGCCTGTCGTTTCCGTAACAGTATGATGACACTCAGAAATGCCTCAAACACCCCAGTGACAGTGCCCAGGTCTGCAAGCTCTGTGTGAAGGGGTGGAGTTTTTTATTTTGGTTCATTTCTCGGCTGCTTGAAATATTTCATTACATAATTTTTTTTCAAGAAAAGTATGTAAACAATACGCTTCCTAAATCATTGTACATCTGAGAATATCTTCCTATTTCTTTCATAAGAGAATGACACTCAGCTGGATACAGAATTTAAGAGTCACAATCTTCTTCCTCGCAACTTTAAAGCCAAATTGTTTCATTGTCTTCTGATGGATAAGGCCGAGATGTCTGAGACATGACTGATTTTCATTCCTTCAGAGATCTTTTTTTTCCTTTTAGATGCTTAAAATATAGTTTTGTGGGTTTTGTTTTTTGAAATTCAAAAATTTTACCAGAATGTGCCTAGATGCTGGTATTTTTCACAAATTCTATCAGGGACATAGTAAATGTGGTCTTTAAAAGTTGAAATTCCTATCTTTCTTAATATATCTCTTATTGTTGTTTTCCTTTACTGTGCCATTTTTTCTGTTTTCTTCCTTAGGAACATCAATTATGCACTTAGTTGGATGGTTGTTTCCTATCTTCTGTCTAGATCATATTCTTGATGACAATCTTGCAATCATTTTCTTCTTCTTTCCCCCTGCATTAGAGGAGAGTTTGTCAAGGGGCTCTCCTAATTACCAATGATACTTAGCAGATTCAATTTGTTTCCTTCTGCTTCTAATGAAGTATTCAGTTCAGCTATAGGATTGTTAGCTTCTTTGTAGGATTTTCTTAATTCCGTCAACTCTGTTATATCTTAGTCTGTGATCACATTTCATCCTTCACCTCTTTTCTAGAGTTTTAAAAAATTTTTTATTGACAGTACAAATGCTTTTTCAATAAAAATATTTTTTAATATGTATGCTTTCCCCCCAAAGCTTTGTTCTCTTCATTTGCTTACACTGCAGAATATTTTGTAGGTCCCATGCATGTTCATTTTCTGCTTCCCACAACAATCAGAAGAAAAGCCTGCTATTGGCCCCAAATTCATATGAGCATCTTTTCTTTTCATCCTTTCACTGTCCACCTATGTGCCATTAGAAGTCTCCTCCTACATGGAGAGCTGGAGATTTGACTAATTTACCTTTCTATCACCAGCCCAGTAATCCAGTATACTGAGGGGAACAGGAGGGAGCAGGTGTCCAAGGTGGTCACTGGGGACACGTGTCTCTGTATACCTTTCACTGTGTTTGGCAAATCTTTTATGCCAGGAAACATTTTTTTTCCCACATGTAATTTACTCTTTGGCCTGGCCTTCCCAAGTATGTGATGGGACTATGTCTGGTGTCCAGCTAGTTGCTAGCTACTGTCTGGCCCAGCAAGGACAGGTCCAATCCTTACCTATTTTGTGTGACGATAACCGCCTTTCGACCTCTCCACTCAGTTGCTTCTCAATACATTTGTTCCACAGCGGTGAAAGGATTTCCAAAATGGACAGTCCCCCCCCCCCCCCGTCCCTGGGACTAATCTGGCCTCTAAGCTCTCAACTCTCTAACTTCAGAAGTATTATTTGGGTTCTGACAGAATCACCCTAACTTACAACTATACCACTTTCTCATGAGGGAGAATGACGAATCTTCCCTTAATATCATTCATTAATTACATCCTAATCTTCCTTATTTGGCAGTTATTCTCAAAGTTAAAAAAATTCTTTTACATTGCTTTGGTTATTTTAATTGGAATTTGGAAGAGTATGGGAGGAACAGATGTCTTTTTATCTTGATATTGTACCTGAAAGTCTAACTTTCTCCTCTTTAATCTGCTAGTTTGAAGAAATTCTTGTATTGGAATTTTCAAAACAACTACTATTAAATAAAAGTGAAGGTAAATAACATTCAATAATATATACTTATCTATTGTGATTTATAATAAGAAATGCATATTTCGTCTTCATCCCTGTTTCCGACAAGGATCTCCCACGGACGCATGCAAAACTATGTGGCCTCTCCCTGGAACACATTTACATACACCATAATGATGGACTAGATAATTATTAATAGCACAATGGGATTCTAGTAATGTGTCAGTACCTTTTGAGTTTTATAACTGCTTTGCTGTAAGGGATCAATGTTCTAATACCACGGGGTAAACTGTGATATTGTGTTTTATAACAAGAAATACACATTTGCTCTTTGGCCCCTTCCTGGCAGACTCCAAAAGCCCCTGGAATTTCCCAAGAGATCAGAGCAACAAAGGTGTCCTTTGTTATTCATAACAAGCCCCATTCAACCAACCACACCTGAGTTTATGTTAATGCGGTGACTTTTTAAGGATGTGGGCTGGTTGCCAAGGGAATCAACCATGTGATTAGAGGATCAGAACTCCCCAACGTCCTGGCTGAAAAGAGGGGCTGGAGGCTGAGTTCCACAAAAACCCAAAACGATGAGTTCAGAGGGCTTCCAGCTGATTACCATGTGAAAGTGCTGGGAGAGTGGAGCTCCCAAAGGGCATGGAAACTGCACCAACTTCCCACATAACTGCCCTGTGGATCTCTTCCAACTGGCTGTACCTGAGTTACATCCTTTTATAACCTACTGGTAATTTCATAAGTGAACTGTTTTCCTAAGATCTGTGAGCTGCTCTAGCAAATTAATCAAACCTGAGAAGGGGGTCATGGAACCTTCAGTTTATAGCTACAGGTCGCTCAGAAGTACAAGTAACAAACTGGCCTTGCAACTGGTATCTGAAGCAGGGGTGGGGGCAGAGCCCTTAGCCAGCCTATGGTATCTGACACCGTCTCCAGGTAAACAGTGTTAGAACTGAATTAAATTGTACGACACCCAGCTCATGTTGCACAACTGCTTCATGTGTGGAAAAATCACACACCTGGAATCAGAATAGAAGTAGTACTATAACAGTCTTAAGAGTAAAGGAGACACACAACAGGAGTGTGTTTTTCCTCTACATTTATATACACACACACACACACACACACACACACACACAATTATTACAGTAAAGTATACATAAAGTAAAATCTACCACTTGAATAAATTTTAGGTGTACAGTTCAGTGCCATTAAGTACATTCACATTGTTGGGCAACCATCACCACCATCCATCCCCAGAACTTTTTCCTCTTTTCAAACTAAAACTCTGTATCCACTAAACAATAACTCCCCACTCCCTCCAGTCCCTGTTAAGGACCATTCTACTTTCTGTCTCTAGGACTACTCTATGCTTCATGAATTTGACTATTCTAGGCACTTCATGTAGGTGGAATCATACAACATTTGTCCTTTTGTGTCTGCTTATTTCACTGGTATAACGTTTTCAAGATTCGTCCGTCCTGTGGCATGTATCAGACTCTCATTCTTTCCTAAGGATGAGTAATAGCCCATTTTAGATATATACCACATTTTGTTTATCCATTCATTCTTTGATGGACATTTGAGTCATTTCTGTCTTTTGGCTATTGTGAATAATGCTGCCATGGACAACTACCTGTTCAAATCCCTGCTTTCAATTCCTTTGAGTATATACCCAGAAGAGGAACTACTATGTTCAGTTTTTTTGAGGAATTGCCAGACAGGTTTCTACACTGGCTGCACCATTTTACATTCTCACCAATAATGTACGAGGATTCTAACTTCTCCACAACCTCTCCAACACTTGCTATTTTCTATTTTGTTTTGTTTTTAATAATGGCCATCCTGATGGGCTCAGAAGGTATTTTTATTGAGTCATTCTCATATTCACAAATCACCTTACCCCAAATTTATGTAAGAAAGGGAGAGGGGAGTTACATATGCCTGGACAAAGGCCTTTTTCACTGTATGAAACTACTCACATTGGCAATGAAACATGCAGCCCTAGCATCCTTGGTAAGATGCTCGCAGCAATTAAGACAAGCAGCTCTAACTACTGCATCACTTGACTGACACAGACCTACCTTCTACCTCCGTTAGGAAAAACAACTATTAAAGAAAGACCACGTAAGGGACTGGGGAAGAAGGTGGGGAGAGGTTACACTGCCAGACATCTTTGTTCCTGTCTTTACCTGCTAAGAAAGTGAGTCAGTTCATTTACCTAAGTCAGGATCAGAAGAGCAGGAGGAGAATACAGATGAAGAAAGGAATTAACTGTTTTAAATGTCAGCTTGTGCTAACATATATCTCTAAACCTCCATTTCAGCTCTCTTATTTTATTGTGGAACCCTCAAGCTTTTAACAAGTTGTTTTTTTTTTTTTAAATTTTGGAATCCATTCATCTTTCCTTACCACAAAACTGTCCTGTGCCAGAATCTGGTTCTTTTCTCATGGGTCTAACATTTCAGCTTGTTATAAACAGCATATGGATTCAGATTATGCAATGATAATGTGTGCAACATTCCAAGGATTTATATTTTCTGTATATATGTGAACAGTAAGTAATTACTGCATTGATTTTTCTATACTCTAAAAATAAATAATGTATTAATAAACCAAGTAAAATACTAATCTGGTACATATAGTCTTCTATGATATGTAAATAGAATCCTTTCTTTTATTGATTTAAATTTTTTTTTAAGTCCTATGCTGAAAAATGAGAAAGTAGCCATAAAACAAAACATGTAAGTACCCAGCTTTTTGGATAAAATTCTAGATTTTAAATCCTTAAGGACACCAAACATACTGAAGTCTAGCAAAAGATTTCCTAGCAATCAACTTCGGAGTAACTTGTTAGTGTCAATGTTCTACCAGCCTTACATTTTCTGTTTGTCCCATGCTAGGTGAATCTTGCCAAACAGCATATCCAGACAGGCTTCAGTCTCCTCTGTGCCTGTTCAGCTGCCATTTATTAATAGAATACAGGCATTATCTTTTAAAACACACAAAGACATGCATATGCAGATGAAGCTCTTCACATAAGCGAAGTGTGTATTAAAGATAATCACTAAGAATATTTGAAACTCACATGTCAAAAAGTATCATCTTCACTTCCTTGGACCTTTGAAACGGGAACGCACAAGGGTTCTGGCTTTTCACTATAACCTGACTTTCACCTTGTTCAAAAAGAACCAAAAAAAAAAAATAAAAAAGGAGGAAAAAGGATATCCAAAGGCATTTCTCATCAATTGCTAAATGGTCCAATATATTTGTAACTCTATCTTCTTTTCCTTTACACCAAGTGAGTGATGAAAACCTGATGGGACAGGCTAGCAGCACACTAACATCCAGTCACTGGTGTCTATTCACAGAAATAGACAAAAACAGGCCTGCGTGGGCACAAGAGGTTCATGCTGGGAACTGCGCAAGCCGTGAGTGAAACACCTCCAGCATGAGAGGAAGAGGTTAAAAAGTTTAAAATTTCTGAATAAAATCACTAGGACTAACGCAGTGAAAGGGATTCATTTTTCAATTTTCTTGAAAAACAGGCCTCAATCTGTGACCCGGCCTCCCAGGTATTATATACAGACTTCAAGAACACAGTCATTCAGAAAGTAACTGCTTCAAGGAGTCCGGCTGAAACTACAAAGACCTGAAATTCCAGGCGGACACAGGGAATTCTTTGGGGAATAAAAGAATTTATGACTCAGAAGATTAAAATCTCCTGAATACTCACTGAAGTAATCTAATGAAGTATTGTCACCAGGAAAGGAGTTTGATGAATTTCTGTGTTGTGCAGGAAAATCCTAAGCAAAACAAAAAAAAACTGAGCAAACTTGAACCTATATTCATTTGTAATTTTTCCTTTCGGGGTAAAACTAACTTCAAGGACACCAGAATTTCCTATAGGATCTAACATTTTATAAAATGCCACATTTTTTAACTACTGGGATTTTAAGCAAAATTTCATATCCATATTTAAAAAAAAAAATCCGTATCTTACTCAAGTCACCCCAGGAGTAGGCCCAGGATTCAAACGTGGGTCATTTTGAGGGTTCTTAGTCTTCAAATTTAATATAATTTGAAAGAAGTAATAAGAGTTGAAGGTAAAGGCTTGGGCCAGATGCCAATGGAAAGAGAAAGGAAGAGGTCACGTTTTTCCTGGGGAGATCAACAACAGCAAAAACCAGACATGGCAGTGCTTTCCTGACTTCAGACAGTGTAAGCACAGGAGAAAATCAGCATCAGGGGGTCTAGCCTTATCTTAAAACACTTCCCATTTTTTCCTACTCAATTCTGATTCAAAATTTTGCCTGTTCTATATAAAACGCCCTTCTAATAACCAGTCGTAAAAAAGTAAAGCAAGCAATGAAAGCCTTCTGTTTAATCTTTCCCAGGGACAAACAGTGTAATGTACAATATGTAACTATGAGTTAGATTGCAAATTACTTTTATTTAATTTAGTCCAGTGTTTAGCTTCACCTCTGAAATGTCAGTCTGCATCCTTCTATTTTGGTTTGATGCTATAGTCCACTTTAAACAGTAAATGTTTACATTAAAGGGACAAGAGAATGTGTGATGTATTTTTAACTGTCAGGAGTGTTGTGAACAGCGGCAGCTGGAAGTATATGGAGTCTGCTTCACTGCTATCCTGAAGCCTTTTAGAGTCTTTGGATCAGAGGTTAACTTCTTTCATTGCTCATATTAAAAACAAAAACAATTCAACTGCCGTCTCTGAAAAATGTGGTAAGATTTCTAGAGTTCACTTGTGGTCTCTGCACGGGGTTCTACACTAACTTTCTGCTGGGGCAGGGAGTGAACTGATCACAGGACGTGGAGCTTTTCTTTCATTTTTGAGGTTGCTAGTTCAGATGAAGTCAAAAGGCAGGAGCAGAGAAGGGATTTCCATCCCGGGTATGACTTAGAAATCTCTCTGAACTGTGCTTGGTCCAGTTCCTCGGCCGTCTCTGTTCACATCATCCTAAATTCATTATGATGTGGCCCCTGTTAGAGGCCAGCTCACAAGACCAAACACTGAAACCAAGTTGATTCCCTTAACATTTCCAGATCTGGTGAAATTCCATGAATAAAATGGAAGAGAGCGTTTAGCACTCTTCCTCTTGCTGCAGTGATTTCAGGCACAGTGGAAATACCCCTGGGGAGAAATAAAGCCTAAGACCATGCTGGGCGATGGAGACAACCAGCACGTGCATAGTTAGACTTCAGATCTGACCCATCGAGTTCAAGAATCATCTGAAGGCGGACAAAAGCCTCCACGGTCCAACCCCTACCTCCCTCTCCAAATGCATCTCAAACCACGCTCCCTACTGTGCTCCAGCCACACTGGTCTCTCAGTTCCCCTAACACGTGAGTCACTGCTTATCAGGGTCTGTTGTATTTGCTTTCTCCTCTGCTTAGAGCACTCCCCCAAGCTCTTTGTTTGGATCCTCATACTTCAGACCTTAGCTCAAATATCTCCTTCCCCTGTAGGCTTTCCCTGAAATCCTATCTAGATGAGTGCCCCTCCCACCATCCCCTGTCATCTGATCCTTTCCATTTCTTCTATACTTGTTATCAGATGTCATCCTGTTTATTGGTTTCCTGGTTTAGTGCCAGACACATACACACACTAGAATGTAAACTCCTTAAGAGCAGGAGCCCTGCCTTGTCTGTTTAACACTCTTTCTACTGTTCCGAAAGCAATAAATATTTAGCGAGTGGATATGTTTACCACTCTACTAGAGGCTGAGGGTAAAACAACATGAAAAGATGTAGATCATCCTCAAAAACTTTATGAAGAGAATGGAGACTGGCAAGTAATCATAATACAGTAAGATAATTGTTTTACGGGGGGCACATAAGTCTCGTAGGAAGAGCCTCCATATGCGTATTTTAATGAGGAAAAAGTCTCTTCCGAGGGAGTAGATTGGGTGTGCAAAGGCACAGAAACAGCCACTAGCAACACACAATTCTATTCTGTGGGAATTATGTCAGGTTTTATCAAATATAAATTGCTAGGGATGAGGATGGGGAGAAGGGGAATTAAACTTGGACAGAGAGGGATCCAGGTCATGAAAGCCCTTCCCCGCTATGCACAGGGAGAGAGAGTTCATTTGATAGCCAGTAGGAAGACACTGAAAAACTCTGGGCAGTGGGGTGACATGATCAGATTTGCATTTTAGAAAAATAACTGATAACGAATTTAGGTGATTAAGAAAATCAAATTATGAACAGGTAGCAGAAGGCCATCCAACAGAGTTTCACGATGAAATGGGGATCACAGAGAGGAAGAGGGGTCCAATGGCAGGAAAAGCTCAGACAGATTTTGCTAATACTTCTCTTGTCTCTGGTATCTGTCCCTCGTTTCATTAGGCCATACGCTGTGGTGTTCACCCATGGAACAGCTCTAGCAGGAGGGTCTAGATCCCAGTGTCTATCTTAAGGAGGGTAATCTATGGGGACTGAGCTAGTCCCTGGATAGGAAACTTTTCTTTTACTTTTAGGTATTTAACGTTCCCAGACATCCTCTCTCCCGAATCCAAGCAGGATTTAGAGGCAGAATGCTGCCACTAACCAAGGAATTCTGTTTCACAGGTGTGTGGACATTTCTTATCCTTTGGACCCAAATCCCCTAGCTCAAGTGCCAGCAGGAATATTGTGACCCACACAGTGTATCCAGGTAAACTGCAGGGCATCATGTATGCAGGGCCAAAGTGTAGAGGCAAGAGGACTGGAAGTACTACTGAACCAAGCACAGGAAGACCAGTGAAGCACAGGGTATGGCAGTAGCTTCAAGCACTTGAGTTTGCAAAAACATAATGGGTTAAAAGCACTGGGCATCTGTCACTAAAGTTCTAAGATTGCCAAGCAGTCTGGAGGTGAAACGAGATGATGATCACCTCCAACTCGGAGGAGAGCCCTAAGGATGCATGACCTGGCGGTGGTGATCTGCCACACTCACAGCCTTTCTCAACCAGAGTTCCCAGAGAGAATGAAGCTTGAAAACCCTGATGCAGGGCCTAACCCAAGGCACCCACTGCACGTAATTAACTTCTCTCCTAAGCATCTACAGGAATCCTCATTATGTATCATACTTGGGAAAACTGAAAAAACAGTTACTCAAATCTTTTTCTGTAGCCTATGGTTCAGAAGAGGAATCCAGGGTGAGAAGGGCAAGGGAGGGCGTGGTTTGCTATGTCCTCTCTTGTCTCAAGACCTTCACTTAGTCTCATTCCATTGCTTGGGACTATTCTCACTCAAGCCACGCCCTCCCTTGCCGAGCTCTCTTCTGCTCATCCTCTAGGTTTCAGCTTAAAGCCAGAGACCTCCCTTGACCTCTTGTACTGAGTGAGTATGCCTTGAACTGAGACAGAGAGAGGTCCAGGTCATGAAAGCCCTTCCATGTCATGCTAAGGGGAAGTGATTCCACCCTGGAGCCAAGAGGGAAGCCACTGAAAACCTCTGAGCAAAAGGATAACATGACTGGATTTGCTAGTTCCAAAAACCTCATACCTCTTCCTTGTAATCTTATTTTAAAAACTCATTTTAATTAGGGCAGGACCTGAGTCTATGCTGCACCATTTATACTCAGTGCCCAGCCCATTCGAACATGTGCTATGTTGGTGTTTAAAAGAAAGAATGAATGAACAAACAAAGCATGATCTGATATTTGAACCAATGTGCCTTGACTGGAAGGTAGGAAAGAGGGATTTTAGCAATTTAAAGAGACATTATTAATATACGGGAAACTGTCAAGTGCTACTTACCAAAAACAGCACTAAATACCTCACAAAGAGGGGGTACTATGATCAATGCAATTAAGCAGAGTTGCCTGTACTTTTAATAATGTTGTTTATTGAAAAGCTGCCGAAACATCATTTTCAGTCCTATTACTCCTATCCAGTTAATGATGATGGTCTCGGGCTACTGAGAACCTTTGAACACGACATACAACTTCAAAGCCCACAATACGCAGAATGAAGGGCACAGGTGAAGGCAAAATAAAGTAACCACTTATTCAACTGAGGCTGCAAGATGGGAATATAGGTAACATATTGCAGGTAGTGGAGTGGCTGTTCTTAAATATTTTCAGTGAGAGCAGCCTCGCTAAACTTTTTTTAGTAGCTTTAGTGGTGTTTCATAAGCCTGTTGCCTAAATCGATGACTTTTGTTTAAAGGAAATCTGCCAAATTACTGGGTAGGAATAACTGAAAAGGGGTCATACATACACACAAAATAATAGTAATAGTAACTGTGATATTAAAAACAAGATTAAAATAGAAAGGGTCTGGAACTGAGTGAAAATGACTATCGTAATGGTATCAGGAACACAGCCCTGAATTCTTCACAAGGCTCTCCCACATGAGACCCTGGGTAATCCACGTGCTGCCTTTCTAAAGCTCGTATCATTTTAAATGCACGCATTGGATATATCATCTTTAATGTTCTTCTTTCAAATGCTAACATCCTGTTCCTATAAAATCAAATCATGACAAGTTATATCCTCTGTTTTTTATACACGTATATATACATGTATTATATATTTAGTATGTGCTAAATATAAATTTATAAATGTAAATACAAACTACATATTAAAAAAATCTAGTTTACAATGAGATAATCTATAGTTTATGGTGTAGCAATACAACAATGGTTCTTCTCTTTCATCAATAACTGTATATACATTTTTCTTGTCTAAAAGGCATGTATGATTGAATATTTGAAAACTAAAAACAGCTAAACATCTTATAAAGGGAATTTTGTGAGAATTTAAGCATTTGCCAGTCTAATGATCAAAAAGATATGGTTATCATTACAAATTTTTCAAAGGTAAAAAAAGTACAAAGTTCGCATTCATTTGTACACGTGGGGTTTTAAGAAGGAGATCCGAGCATAATGGGTAGCATATGTATAAGGGCTGCACTGGTGACCATAGAGAGGACGTATTTTATTCAACCACAGAATAGACAGATACATAAAACTTACACAAAAAGAAATAACACAAGTAAGACTTCCCCACGGAAAGCTCACATTCCCATTGCTCCAAGCGTTTGGGAGAGAAAAATGTCACTAATCAAAAAGGAATTAAAGTCTTCGTGGCATATTCAGAGCTAGGAACACCCTTCTGTTTACTTGATACATCTTTCACTTGTACAAATGCCATTATTATGTAAGTGGGAAAAACAGACCTAATGAAGTATATACTGTATCTGAAAACAGTACTCTATTTTGCTGAGCTTTATTTATTTGAAAGGTACACTTAATTGAAACCCCTACACAATGAGTACCCACCAAATTCCCAACTTGTTGAAATAAGATAAAAAACAAGATTGTATATCAAATATGCTACCCCATAAAAGAGAGGGGAGGTCCACCGCTAGTAGTTCCAATAAACAGGACCAAAATGCTACAGTGTAAAAAGGTCTCCAGCAAGTTTACCTGTGAGCAGAAACCAGATAGGGCAGCAATATACCTCATACACTCATTCATTCCACATCATTCTCTTTAACACTGTTTAACTCTTCTGTTAAAAAGAACACAAACAGTAACAGCCAGAAATGATCAATTGTTTGCTAAGTTATGACAGGTATTATGCTAAGCTCTTTAAGTCATTTAATCCTCTCAACAACCTCATGAAGCTGACACTATTGCTTTATATCAGTTTTAACAGGAGTTAAGAGAGATTAAGAATTTCCCAAGATTACACAATGAACAAGAAGCTAAACTGGGATTTGAAGCTCTTAACCCTCTCTAATGAAATCCCAACAACTTTTGATCCAGTGCCAACCAGAAAACAGCATAAATAAACTAAATAAAATATCAACTGTATAAATTACTTGTAACATATGTATATGATGATATCCTTAATATATAAAGATAATTTACAGGACAATAAAATTTATAAATACCTCAATAAAAAGTAGGCAAATGACATAAACCAGCAATGCATAAAAGAAAAAAGCTCAATAATTACATTTAAAAATCTAAACTCAACTAAAATGCAGATTAAAACACACACTATCAGGTATTACATAGGATGAAAATATTCAGCAATGAAGAAAGAGAGCATGGAGAAACAGAAACACCCAAAGAATCCACATGGAAATTAAATCAGCACAAATTTTCTGGAAAGCAATTTGGCAATAACTACCAAAATCCTTTAAAGTGCTCATAACAGGACAAGAAAACACTGAGAAAGTATACCACTCCTACTGTGGTTCTAAACAATCTTCTTTAAAAATTAGAAAATAAAGCTGAAGACGGGGGAAGACTTACTATGTAAGAAATAGCTGTGATAAACTTATAAAGGTTATTTTAAATGCTAAATCAATGTAACCATTGGTTTGAAGTATAATGTAACATACAAAAAGGATTTTATAAATGGATGAGGCATTTTGTAAGAAAAAAAATTACCAACAATCTGAAACCCAAATCCCCAATTATTTCAATGAATTTATAACAGTAGAAGAGAGGGAAAAGGAAAAATTATACACACATACACACACACACACACACTTGTAGCTATTAGCAGGCACTATCTAGTTTCCCCTAAATCCTCCTAGCAATAGGCAACCGCTAACCTATTTTCTGTCCCTACAGATTTGTCTATTTAGGACATTTCATATCAGTGTAATCATGTAATATGTCCTCTTTCATTACTGACTTTTTTCACATTAGATAATGTTTCTAAGGTTCATCATGTTATAGCATGCATCAGTACTTCTTTTGGGTTTTTTTGGGCTGAGTAATATTCCATCAAATGTATTTACCATATTTTAGTTATCATTCATTAGTTGATGGACATTTGAATTGTTTCCATCTTTTGGCTATTATGAACAATTCAGCTATGAATATTTGTGTACAAGTTTTTATGTGGACGTATGTTTTCGATTCTCTTGGTTATATCCTAGGAGTGGTATATGCCAGAAGGATAATATGCTAACTCTGTTTAACATTTGAAGAACTGCCAAAGTGTTTTCCAAAGAGGCTGTACCATTTATATTCCCTCCAGCAATGCATGAGGATTTCAATTTTTCTACATCCTTGCCAACATTTGTTATTGTCTGTCTTTTTTTATTATGACCATCCTGTTGGGTGAGAAGTGGTATCTCAGTGTGGTTTTCACTTGCATATTCCAAACAGCTAATGTTTTGCATTTTTTCAAAAGGGCATGTTGGCCATTTGTATATCTTCCTTGGAGAAATGTCCATTCAGATTCTTTGCCCTTATATTTTCTTCTGGTCAATGAATGAGATTTTATTTTTCTAAACTCATGAAAATCAAACTAAATTTGTACAGTTCTTGAGGTTCTGCTTAAATCTGAATTATTTCATGGGGAAGGGTTTAGCTCAGAGGTAGAGTGCATGCCTAGCATGCAGGAGGTCCTGGGTTCAACTTCTAGTACCTCCATTAAAAATAAACCCAACTACTCCACTCCCCCCCCAAAAAAACCCCCACAAAAATAATTAAATAATTTTTAAAGAAAGACTTCAAAAAAAGAAAATGAAAAGGTAACCAACAAAATTTTTTTTAATTTTTAATAAAAAAATCTACATTGTTTTGTAAAGCAGAATTATGTGCAAAGTGAAGAGCTAAAAGAAATTCTTTTTGAAATATGTATCTGTATTATTTTTCTTAAAAAATAATAATTTAAAAAGCTAGTAAGTTCAGTAATACCTTAAATGAGTACTAAAAAGCAATTCCTGATCTATCACTATTTACAGCAATAGAGACGAATCTCTTTTCTTGACAAATAAAATTGTATTTACTTAAAGTGTAGTCTAATGATTTGACACACACATGATCTGTGAAATGATCACCACAATCAGGTAATTAACACATCTGTCACCTCCCACAGTTAACCTTGTGTGTGTGTGTGTGTGTGTGTGTGTGTGTGTGTGTAGACTTAAGGTCTACTCTCCTATTAGCGCATTTCAAGTACAAACACAGTATTGCTAACTACAGTGCCATCACATCGTACATGAGATCCTCAGAGCTTATTCATCTTTTAACTGAAGGCTTATACCCTCTGACCAGCACCTACCCATCTCCCTCACCTCTTAGCCCCTGGTAACCCCCATTCTACTTTCTGTTTTTATGAGCTAGACTTTTTTTTTAATATATATATATTACACACATAAGTGAGATTATACAGTATTTGTTTTTCTCTGCCTACCTAATTTCATTTAGAATAATGTTCACCCATGTTATTGCAAATGGCATGATCTCCTTCTTTCTTACGGATGATAATATTCCACTGTGTATATTTATACCCCACATCTTTCCTTATCCATTCATCTATCAGGACTTAGGTTGTGTCCATATCCTGGCTGCTGTGAACACTGCTGCAGTGAACATGGGAGTGCAGATACCTCATCTTCTTTGGACACACACCAAAGGACTGCTGGATCACATGGTAGTTCTGCATCTAATTTTTTGAGAAACTTCCAAACTGTCTTCCATGGAGACTACACTAATTTGCATTTCCACCAACAGTCACCAGCATTTCCTTTTCTCCACATCCTCATCAACATGTTGTCTCTTGTATTTTTGACAAAAGCCATTCAGATATGAGTCAATATCTCTTTGTGGCTTTGACTTGCATTTCCTTGATGATTAGATGGTGATGAGCATCTTCTCATGTACCTGTTAGCCATCTGTATGTCTTCTTTGGAAAAATGTCTGTTCAAGTCCTTTGCCCATTTTTAATCAGATTGTTTGTTCTTTGGCTACTGAGTTGTTTGAGTTTCCTATATATTTTGGATATTAACCCCTTATGAGACATATGGTTAGCAAATATTTTCTCCCATTCTGTGAGTTGCCATTTAATTTCCCTGATTGTTTCTTTCGCTGTGAAGAAGCTTTTTAGTTTGTAGTCCCATTTGTTTATTTTTGCTTTTGTTGCTTGTGCTTTTGGAATCATTTCCAAAAAATTGTCGCCAAGAACCATGCCAAGCAGCTTTTCCCCTACATTTCCTTCCAGTAGCTTTATAGTTTCAGGTCTTACATTTAAGTCTTTAATTCATTTCAAGTTGATTTTTGTGAGTGGTATAAGATAAGGTCCAATTTCATTATTTTTCATGTGAATGTCCAGTTTCCCAACACCATTTATTGATGAGATTATCTTGTCCCCATTGTGTGTTCTTGGCACTCTTGTCAAATATTAGTTGACTATACATATGTGGGTTTATATCTGGCTCTCCACTTGGTTCCATTAATCTGTATGTCTGTTTTTATTCCAGTACCACTGTTTTGATTACTACAGCTTTATAATATAATTTTAGATCAAAAAGTGTAATGTCTCAGCTTTGTTCTTTCTTAGGATTGCTTTCACCATTTGGGGTCTTCTGTGGATCTATACACATTTTAGAATTGTTTTTTCTATGTCTGTGAAAAATGCCATTGGAATTTTGATAAAGATTCTAATGAATCAGTGGATCACTTTCAGCAGTATGAACATTTTAACAATGTTAATTCTTCCAATCCATGAACACAGGGTATCTTTCCATTCATTTGTGTCTTCCTCAATTTCTTTTACCAATGTCTTATAGTTTTCAGTGTACAGATTTTTCACCTCCTTGGTTAAATGTATTCTCCCATCTCCTCACCTGGCTGCCTGGTTTGCTGCAAACCTCAGTGTCTTGGTGTTTTGGCTTCACTGTGTGTTGGTCAAGATGAACCCGGTTCAGTAACAGTATCTGTTGAGAACTTTTGCCTCTACAAACATCAAGGATATTGGCCTCAGTTTTCTTTTCTTGTATGTCCTTTTATGGCTTTGGTATCAGGATAATGCTGGGCTTAAAAAAAAAATGAGTTTGGGAGGTTTGGGAGTATTCCCTCCTCCTCACGTTTTTATAAGAGTTTGAGAAGTATAAGTATTAATTCTTTCAATGTTTGGCAGAATTTGTCATTGAAACCATCTGGTTCTGGGCTTTTCTTTGTTGAGAGGTATTTGATTACTGTTTCAATCTCTACTTATACTAGTTTATTCAAATTTTCTATTTCATCATGATTCAGTATTGGTACATTGTAAATTTCTAGGAATTTGTCCATTTCTTCTAGGTTATCCAATTTGTTGGTGTATAATTGTTCATAGTAGTCTCTTATTACCCTTTGTATTTCTGTGGTGTCAACTGGAATGTCTCCTCTTTCATTTCTGATTTTATTTGAGTCTTCTCTCTTTTTCTCTTAGTCTAGCTCAACATTTGTCAATTTTGTTTATCTTTTCAAAACACCAGCTCTTAGTTTTGTTGATCATTTCTATTGTTTTCCTGAGAAGTCTACTTTAAATATAAAGTCATAAATAGATCAAAAGTAAAGGAATGGAGAAAGATATGCCATCCTAACACTAATCAAAAGAAAGGTGAAGGAGATACATTTATTTCTGACAAGGCAAACTTAAGAGCAAAAAAAAAAAAAAATTATCCAGGATAAAGAGGAGCATTACATAATGACAAAAGGGTCAATTCTCCCTTAATGTGAATGTTTCTAAGAACGGAGTATCAAAACAGAGACAAAAACTGATAGAACTGCAAGGAGAAATAGACAAAACCACTACGATAGCTGGGAACTTCAAAACCCTTCTATCAGTAACTGAAAAGTTCAGCAGGCAGATAATCAGTAAGGAAATGTTGAACTGAACAGCACCATCAATCAAGTGGATCTAGTTGAAATTTCTAGAATACTTCATCCAAAAAAAACAGCATACATATTCTTCTCAAGCTTACATAGAACATTCACCAAGATCTGGGCCATATAATACACTTTAACAAATTTAAAAGAAATCATACAAAGTATGCTTTCAGACCACAATGGAATTAAACTAGAAACCAATACCAGAAAGAGCTGGAAAACCCCAAAACACCAGGAGATTAAACAACATGCCATTAAGTAACACGTGGGTTAAGCAAGAAGTCTCAGGAGAAGTTTTAAAATATTTCTAACTAAATGAGAGTAAAAATACAACTTACCAAAGTTTGTGGGATACAGTAAAAGTAGTACCTGGAAGGAAATTTATAGCAAGGAAATATAGCATAGAATGCGTATATTAGAAAAGAAGAAAAAACTGAAAACAACAGGCTTCCATTTTAGGGAATTTAGAAGGAAGAGCAAATTAAATCCAATGTTAGCAGAAGAAGAGAAATAGTAAAAATTGGAGCAGAAACCAATGAATCTGAACACAGGAAATCAACAGGGAAAATCAAGAAGATCAAAAGCCAGTTCTCTGAGAAGATCAATGTAAGTTATAAAACTCTAGCCAGGTGAACCAAGAAAAACAGAGAGAATTCCAAATTACTAATATTGGAAATGAAAGAGAGGCCACCACTAACCAAACTGTGGACATTATCAGGATAATAAAAGAGTATTATGAACAATTCTATGCCCACAAATTTGATAACCTAGATGAAACAGACCAATTCCTTGAGAGACACAACCTACCAAAATTCACACAAGGACAACAAGATAATCTGAACAGGTTTCTGTATCTTTTAAAGAAATTGAATCAATAATCTTCCAAAGCAGAAAACATCAGGCCTAGATGAGTTCACTGGTGAATTCCACCAAACACTTGAGGAAAAAAATGATAACTAAGCTCTACCATCTCTTTCAGAAATACAGTTGATTTTGTACATTGATCTCATACCCTGCAGCCTTAATGAACTTACTAGTTCTAAAAAATTTTTACTGGATTCCATAGGATTTTCTATATACAAGATCATATCATTTGCAAATAGAGAACATTTTACTTGCTCCTTTTCAATCTGGATGCCTGTCCACCCTTCCTCTTTCCCTCCTTCCTTTCTTCCTATGCTGGATGCAGAGGCATAATGGTGAATAAAATATACACCCACTGTTTCTACCCTGTGTGATTTACTTGACTCTAACCAGTGGTTCACCAGCCTACATTCACATTAGAATCACCTGGGAAACTTTTACAACAATGCCAATGCCTGGGCCTCAGCTGCAGAGACTTTGAGTTAATTGGTCAAGGATGTGCCCAGACACATGTATATTTTAAAAGTTCTTCAGATAACTCACGTGTGGCTAGGATTGAGGAAAACTGCTCTAAATGAAATTGAACCTGGTAAGCTAAAGCTAGGGTTGGGCTTAAAGTGGGTGTAAATAACTCCAGGTGTAGGTAACTGGACTGCTTTGGCTGGAAAATCAGGCAGGCTCTTTAGACCTTTGTCACTCAAGAAATTCTACTTTTTTAAAAATTGAGGTTACTTTTGTTTTTAATTGAGGTAAAATTTTTATATGATGTTATGTTAGTTTCAGGTATTCAACATAACAATTCAATATTTGTATACACTACAAAGTAATCACCACAATAAGTTCAGTTACCATGCACCACCATACAACTGACCCCCTTCACCCACTTTGCCTATCCCCAACCACTCTCCTCTGGTAACCATTAATCTGTTCTCTGTATCTATGAGTTTTGTTTTATTTTGTTTGTTTTTCAAATTTCATACATAAGTGAAATCATACGGTATTTGTCTTTTTCTGACTTATTTCACTTAGCATAATATCCTCTAGATCCATTTATGTTGCTGCAAATGGCAAGATTTCCTACTTTTTTATAGCTGGGTAATATTCCTCTCTCTCTCCCTCTCTCTCTCTATATATACACCCCTACACCACGTATTTTTATCCACTCATCACAATATAGATTATTGGACACTTAGATTATTTCCATAAAATTGGCTAATGTAAATAATGCTGCAATAAACATGGCAGTGCATATATCTTTTTGAATTATTGGGGGGGTTTCTGTATTCTTCAGACAAATACCCAGAAGTGGAATAGCTAGATCATGTGGTAGTTCTATTTTTAATTTTTTGAGGAACATTCATGCTGTTTTCCACAGTGGCTGCACCAATTTACATTCCCACCAACACTCTAGAAGGGTTCTCTTTTCTCTACATCCTTTCCAGCACTTGTTATATCTTGTCTTTTTGATAAGAGCCATTCCAACAGGTGTGAGGTGATATCTCATTGCGGTTTTGACTTGCATTCCCTGATAATCAGTGACGTTAAGTATCTTTTCCTATGCTGGTTGGCCATCTATTTGTCTTCTTTGAAAATACATCTATTTAGATTTCCCTTTAGCACCTGGCTCAAATTTTCTCTCTCATCCAGCTTTCCATGATCCTATATAACTTCCACAATCATGTTGATAACTCTCCCAGCACTCTGGCTTCATACTTCCACAACCTCCACAACTCCAAAAGCATTCATTTTCACTCCTTTTTTCTTACTCACTAGCTTGGACAAACCTGGCACCTAATCATCTCATCATCTATAAAAACTGCTGTACAAGCTAGATGCTGAGGGAATCCTTTCCTTTTTTTTTTTTTTAAGAAAAAAAAATACAGTAAAATAGAGGAATTGAAAGTTGATTTTTGGTAACCCAACCTGAAACTTTGAATAAATTATTCACTGAAACTTTTGTATTCTCAAGTACATTATAGGTTAAACATGTTTGGTGAACTTGCCCTCGAATCTAATTTTTCTATTACGCTCTTTCTATAGCAAAATGCATTCTGCACTCAAAACAATCAACCTGCAAATGAACTTTTGACAAACAACCTATTCACCTCTTTGAGAATGTTCTGTATAAAATATTCTGGCCACTGTTTGATATGACAGTATCACTTACATGAACATAAATTATGAGCAAAGGACAGAGCCAAGGGACCCACACAGTAAGTTTTAGTCTACATATGTAAAGTCACAAGTCTGTAGCTAGAAGCTTCTCTCCTAGACATTTCTATTTAACCATTAGCTGCTTTTACCCCCTAAAGAGGAAGACACTACCATCACTAATAACTTTTTCTCGTTTTCTGGGGAAGAAGGCCAACCCATCCTTATCTTCAACTAAACTACGTTTTGGCTGTCAGTGTTAATATTCAGTAAAATTATTATAGGAAAGCCTACCCCAAATTGATGCACCTACCACCTACCTGCTTGAGATGGGTTGGTTCCTTTATTTCTAGTTGGCTCTCTCTCCTCCTTCAGTGATTCCACACATCCTTCACTGACGAGTTCCTTTCTTCCCTTCTCTAATATTCTGTACAGGTCAACACATTCCTATCATTGTTCAAATATCTGATGGAAAAATCACGTTCCCCTTCCTTTTCACAATGTACTCCAGTGGCTCAGGATTAACTGAAACACACTGAAAGCTTATGGACATATAAACACCTTTTTATGAAAACCTCTATTCTTGGACCAGAGGCAGAATATACATTAATATTAACCTTTCCTTTCCTCTGATTATAAATGCAATACATATTTTTGTAACTTATACTCAAATTTTACAATAAAGTATAAGGAAGATAATAGACTCATCTGTAATCTTCCCAATCTGAAGTATATACCATTAACATTTTGGTGTATTTACTTTTGGACTGCCTTCTATATAGAAAGAGTGTGGTAACCTGACTCTACTACTGAACATTTAAGGTGTTTTCTTTTTCTTTTTTGCTACTATAAAGAATGCTCCATGAACATTCTTTTACATTAGTCTCTCAATACTTTCTTTATAAAGTCTCCCAAAGTGGAATTATCATATTAACAAATTACCAGATTGCTTTTAGAAAAACTGCATCGAGTTATATTCCCCCTAGTAATATTTGAGAGTAAACATCTCCCCGTACTGTTGAAGCTGTAATTGTTTTGGTAAGTATTTTTGTAGCTGCTATAATTTGCATCTTAACGATTAATAGTAAGGTTGAACTTTTGCAAATGCTTATTGGTCTTTAATAATTCTTCTATTCTCCTTTGTCCTTTTTTATTAGTGTGTTCCTCTGAATAGGTAAAATTAGAAACAGTGTACTGCATGGTAAACCTTGATTGCACTGAAAAGAACAGACACAGAGTGTTAGGAGAGAACAACTGTGGGGGGGATGCGTATAGCTCAGTGGTGGAGTGCATGCTTAGTGTGCATGAAGTCCTGGGTTCAATCTCCAGTACCTCTGTAAGAAAGAAAGAAAGGAAGAAAGGAAGGGAAGGAAAGGACGGAAGGGGAGGAAGGGGAGGGGGAGAGAGAGAGAGAAAGAGAGAAAGAGAGAAAGAGAGAAAAAAAATAAAGAAAGAAAGAGAAAGAAAGAAAGGAAAGAAAAGAAAGAAAAGAAAGGGAGGAAGAAAGAAAGGGAGGAAGGGAGGAAGGGAGGAAGAAAGAAAGGAAAAGAAAGAAAGAAAAAGAAAAGAAAACAACAGAACAGAACAACTGTGTGGCTGAACCACACTGACTCTGTTTGGTCAGCTCCATCTTAGGCCCACAGTCCTACTCCTCCCCTTTCTGCATGATTGAATTTTAGGCTACTCATGAAGAATGCCCCAAGCCAGATAACCTCCCTATCAACTTTCACTCTTGCCTTCATCTGAAATGAAAACTGGAAGAGTGCCTTTTGCTGAAGCAGATATCATGAGAAACCCCCATCTCCAGGAGAGGAAAAATACCCCGGTTCCCATTGGTTCAGTTGTGCTTCTCCCTAGCAGTTAGATTCTACCGTTAGCTTCGGTCCCTTTAAATCCTCCTATCCGCCTTTCAGTGGCGTGGAGTGCAACTGCAAATGCCTGCAAATGCCTGCAAATGTATACAAGTTACCCACAATAAACTTCATAATTGCACCTCATGGACTTGTCTGCTTCATATTTTGGTTTCAAAGTTCCTTCTCAGCTCAGATTCAATATCTCCACCTCCCAACAACAATGCTGAAGGAGTCTTTTTTTTTTTTAAGGTGGGATGATTTGAGCTCATCTTCAGGCTGTGAAGAAATAAGCAGAATCAAAGAGCTTCAGAACTCAGGAATAAGTGATGGAATAGTATTCTATAGAAGCAGAGTTAATGGGATTACTAGAAAAAAGAATATCTCTTTCTTCAATTATATAGGAAAGGAGGTAAGTATGGGTAGATATGTTTGTAACTACAGGAGGAATATCTGAAAGAACTAAAGTTTTGTAGCCTCAAATTTCCCTATGAAATAGGAGGCAAGATTACTCCTGAGATTAAAAAAGGGTAGTAGAAAAAAGGATTTGAGAAAAGTGATAAAAATGTAGAAGGGCTGCAGAATAGTGCCAAGAGGTGATCAGAAATTAAAGACCATAAATCTCTAATAGCAACTATACAATAATTATACTCTTTCCTTTAGCAGGGCCATGCATCCTGGGTACATTCAACGTAAGAGAAAAAATCCAGAACCCAGAGGGTACTGGCAAAAGTGACAAAACAGTCACCACAGAGTGGATGGATGGAGAAGAAAGAAAAATAATGCGGGACATAACAGGCTGGGGAGAAAAGGAAGGGGCCAGAACAGTGAGGGTGAAGAAACCCAGTTGGTTAGACTGTCCAGATGGTCACTGAAATGGCCCATGAGAATGGTAAGAATTAGAGTGCAAGACTAAAATCCTCAACAAATGAAGGCTATTACCAAGGAGCTGACAGATCTCAGCAATGATGAAAGGCAACAAGTGGTTGAATAGGATGACAAATCTTAAGAGTTTTTTTTTTTAATGGGAGTAGAAAGGAGTTTATTAGGGGTAATCTGTCATAGACAACAGCGGGCCACACAGATGAGGGGTGCCTGTGTGAGCCTTAAAAGAGTTCTTAACATGGGAAAGGAAAACTGAGGCTCTGAAGGAGGTAATGTGTTATTATTGAAACTGCATCTAGGTGTGGGGAGAAAAATGCAATTTCAGGAAGGACCTTGGGACAGAGGCAAATCTCAAAGCAAGAAAATGAAGAAAACATTTTGTGAAGAAATTTGAGGATGCGAAAGAGTGTATTTGCAGTGGAATGAGAGCTTCAAGGAACAAAGTAAAAATGGCTGCAAGGCTACCTACCAAGAAAGAATCATGAATAACAGGCTATAGAAGAATACAAAGGTGAGAGAGAGGGGCGCCGTGGGATGATGAAGCACCACTACAGGGTGAGACTTCTGCAAAGCACATTTTGCTGGAGACACAACATAATACCTATCAATTTTCCCATAACAAGAAAAACATTCAAAAAGACATGGCCTCAGATGGGTCATTAACATCACTATTTACTAGGAGGAAGAAATCAACCCTTAAGAGCACATGAATTAATACCCAGGGTGGAAGAACAGAAGCCTGTATGACTTGTGCCTGTGCCCCCTTATTTTTTGCCCACAACATTCAACAAAAGGGCTTCTCTTTTCTTTTTTTATAAAAGAACCTATATAAAAGCATTGCTCAATTTAATTGGATCATGCAGGTGGATCTAGATAAATTCATCATTAATTTCTCAAAATCAATCTGACTTCAAGAACCATTTTATGGTAACACTGAAACATAGGCCCATGTCGTAACACGGTGCAATCTGGGCAGAACAAAAGGGACCTGGTGGAGGAGTCACGTGGAAGCTAAACTCCAGCTCATGCTCCCCTCACTCCCAAGCCTCTGTCCTCACCTAGACCCAGAGAAGTCATTCAGGGACGGTGCCTGGGAGAAGGGAGAAAGGGCTTTCTCTAATTCATTGGCTAAGGACACACAGGTATTATATAAAGTAGCTTAGATCCTTTCTAAATATACAATTAACCCAAAGGAATGTATTGTCAAAGTTGTAAAAAAACAAAAATAATAACTTGTTAAATATGTGAACCATTTTCTGAATTTTTTCTCTGAGTAAAAGCTAATGTTTTCCCAAATAAATAAAAAGTCGTATCAGTCTACTTAGTCTGAATCACTAAAATTATGATTCCATTTACAACTCAAGTCACATTTGAAAATACTTCCATCATATTTTTATAATATTGGGTGTGAAGATAATTTCCTTTACATAGTCCCAAAGTAAATATTATAAAAGAAAAGACTGACATATGCTACTAATAAAAATTTTTAAATTTTTGTAGAGAAAAAAATCTTAAAGTTATAATATCAAGCAATCAATTCAGAAAAATATTTACTGCATTATCATTTTTTATCAGCAGCAGCATCACTAATGTGTACCAAATACTTGATAAGTGCTTTAATTGTATATTATTTTATTTAGTCCTTACAACATTGAGGCAGGTGTTATGATTCTGAGTATTCCTGTTTTATAAAAGAAGAAACTAGGCTCACAGAGATTACATTACTTGCCCCCAAATACACAGTGCTTAAAAGACAGAGCCAGGATCCAAATGATGGTCTGTCTGACTGAAGCCCTGCTCTTACTTCCCACCACACACACACAGACACACACAAACCCAAAGTGAACAAACAATTCAAAAAAGAATTATAAATGATAAATAATACACAAGAAGAAAAATGTTCATTCTCCTTAGTTATTAAAAATGCAAATTAAAACAATGAGATCCTACTTTTCACTTATTAGATTGGTAAAGAAGATGGGAAGATAGTAATATTCAGAGTTGGTCAGTGTATTCAGAAAGAAAAAAAATACTATATACAACTGGTGAGAGCATAAACTGGCACATTTTTTGGAAGGCTATTTCACAGTAAACCTTAGAAGTCTTTAAAATGTACAGACTATTTACCCTTTATTTTCATTTATTACATTTTTATTTATTCATATTGCCCAATTTCCCCCTTATTTCCCTTTGTTCATTGTCCTTCACTTTCAAACTGTATTCTTTTTTTTTTAAATTGAAATATATTCAGTTTCAAACTATATTCTTTATTGTGTCAGACTATCTCCCCGAATGTTTTTATTTGTTTATTTATCTTTTTATTTATTTATTGATGGAGGTACTGGGGATTAAACTTACCAGGACCTTGTGCATACTAGGCATGCTCTCTACCACTGAGCTATACCCTTCCCCCACCAAATGCTTTTAAAATGATATACTGATATTCTACCAAAACTGTCATCCGTTAGCTCTACAATAGTCTTACATAAATAAACCCATAAGCTGAAATAATGAGATAAGATTGGAAAATATCAGAAAATAGAGTATATATGAAAGGCACCTATATCTGCGTAACAGATAATTCTATTCTTTCACTTACAACAAAACTGACATGAAAGGTCTTTGCCACATTAATCTTTGTGAACTAAAAACAGCAAAGTGAAATCCTCTCAACCTTGAATTACTCTAACATGTTGTTAATTTAGCTAAGTATCCAAAAATGGATAATGACATTTAAAAAGTGGGGCAACTTGTATTCCAATTTGATCAAAGATGATAATAATATATCTTAAAAATTTACTTTTCATGTATTTAATTTTAAAATAGTCTTAAAGCAAAATCCAAGAATTATAAAGGCCAAATTTATAACATGAGAGGTGTACCTTTTTAATACATTTAAACCAGAATTGTATTTAATATGCTCCTCTTCAATCCTGGGTATTTGTTGCATAGAAAGGATGCATATTAAGTATCTGGTGAAGTGCATATTTTAACTGTATGATATCTAACAAATTCCTTTTTTTTCCTCCAAGAGGAAATTGTTAGCAAATGAGTTATAAACTAAATTCAAATCACACCTCTGAAAATGTTTACCATATGAAAGAAAAAATTAAAAGTCCACTCTTAATGGAAGCACATGCAAAGATCTCAGAACCATGTAAGTTCTCTTTGCTAACTTCCACACTTGAAAAAATGTGCAATTCACCCTCTGCCTTGAATCCTTTTTGATATTAGGAGTGCAAACAAATAACCTATGTATAAAGTAACTCATATAGTTTGCTATCTATAACCATTTCTGAAAGAATACCTAAAGAAGTAATATAGCAAAATGAAAAATAGATGTTAAGAAAGATAATGACACAAGAAACAGTGATGAGTAAATAAACAGGTAATATTAAATAGTTAATTCTAAATAGCAGTTAACAACGTGGTTGAAAGCTTAATAGGATTCTTAAGAAATGGTTTTTATGAAAGTCGAGGCATTACTAATGATAAGCACTATAAAAATTCCAGATTGGAGGTGGCCTAAGGGCACAGGGGTCAGAGACAAATTAAAAGTACTAAAGTTCTTACATTTGGAGAAGCAGAAGGACGTTATAGATTTTAGTTAATTCCCAACATTAACAAAAAATATAAGGTCAAACATGTTTCTCAGAATTAACCGGTAGACAAATAAATAGGAATGGTATGATTAGCTTATAACTAGAAGTTTTTTTTTTTTAAAGAGCAAAAATTCAATCAATTCAATCAAAAGAAAAAAAGGAAAGAAAAAGACAACAAGGACAATAAATCTAATTTTAAAAAAAGATATCAGTAACAATACTAAATACATTAGTTTTCATAATAAATGTAATTAAGTGAATATAAGCAATTTAAAGAATAATTCATCTGGCATTAGTTTAGTAGACATGTATTTAGTCATCACTTGTGACCTAACCATGCTTAGTGCTGGGGATAAATATAATAGAGGAATTAAACTGGGCCTCCGACACTAAAGAGTTCACAGCATAGGAAATTAAATAAAGTTATTTTATTCCATTTTGTGGGGCTTCAAAATTAGAAATAATTAAAATAAAGTAACATAGTCCTTTTCCTATATAGAATTATAAATTCACATACAGTTTTGCAGACAACTGTGCTGTAAGATATTTGATTAGAGACAAGCTTCAGATGTCTCTCAGAAATCAATGCGTGTTTTCATAAAAATGATATGCCCATGGTGACAAAGATTAAGAAGCACAGAAACAGTGTGGGGCTGAGGGTAGTATGATTCCCTTAAGTAGACACAGTCAGAAAAGAAAAAGTATCTGATTTTTAAAGGGATTTAGTACCAGTTCATGTAATTTGCAAAGTATTTTTGCTTTGGTCTTATCCATCCTCCTCCTTCTCCCACCAAACAAAACTCATTATCACTACGCTTTCAATGACAGGCTGATGTGTTTAAGATGAGTGGTATCTTTAGACAAAACAGACTTTCTTCCATTTGCCATTTTATGTAGTATTTATACATAACCTCAGTGAAGGAGAAAAATGAGGGATTAAAAAGATTTCCTCTGCTTAAATATGACAGATGCTGAATACACATCATTATCTCCGGATAAAAGAGACAGAACAACCAGAATCAATAGGCAAAACTCCAAAACTAATAGTTAAACTTGCCACCTATTTATACACATAGAAAACCTTTATTGTTAAACTTCCTAAAATGACTAGTTACCAAATGATGAGGGCCGGTCTAGATGCAAAGTTTAAAAAATTACATACCTGGGGGAGGGTACAGCTCAAGTGGCAGAGTGCATGCCCAGCATGCACAAGGTCCTGGGTTCAGTCCCCAGCACCTCCTCTAAAAACAAACAAATAAATGAACCTGATTTCCTCCCCCCTAAAAAATTTGAAACAGGAAAACATTAAATAAGTAAATAAATAATTACATACTGACTGGAGTACTACCCTGCTTAACTGAAAACAACCTTAGTTCTTTTATGTTGAACCTAACCTAACAAATATTAACATGTTAATGAATGTGTTTAAGAATAGCACAAAAGCTATATTTTAGTTAAAATTTGCTTTTAATTTATTCTGTTTTGGCCAAAGAGCAGGCACAATTTGATAAGGTAAAACACAACTTCCAGTGGATTATGAATGATATGTTTTTCCTGTAATATTTCACTAGTTATAAATTTTAGAGAAGAAACTTAAGATAACGGTCATTAAAAACAGAATGTGAAAATATTTTAATCTTCTTCAGTCATTAATCATGTCATTTTTACCAGACTGCCCTGCTAAGTTACTTGTAACAGAGTAAAATATTTTCTTCCCTGTTTCTGATCATCTCATATACAGCAATCCTATGGACTTTTAGTGAGAAATGCAGGTAACAGATACAAAGAAAAGCTTTCATTTTTTGTTAGGTAGACCCAGGACTTGTGATGACACATCATATATATCAAAATTCATACGAACTGGAAAAAGATCTTCTTAAAAAATCATGCCAAAAGAGAAAGATTATTAAATCTAGCAATAATAAGAATAAAGTAGAAAAGTAAGTTCCTACCAATAGCCTCACAAAAGTAACACAACAGTGTCTTTTAGTTTCTCATGGACAAATCTGAAGTATTTTGAAAGAATATAAAACATTACTTTTTTTTACAAACTGGTTACAAGATAAAGATGAAAATTAACCTAATTACTCCTCAAACTGGGAAATTTCTGTAAGGCAACTAAAAAAAAATTGTTAAAACATGATATACTTTGGACTTCTACAAAATGAAGTATTTTGAAAAACCATAAAGAAGTATTTTCTCTAAAAAAGTATTTTCTTAAAAATAGGTTACAGAATAGAGATTAGAATTAACCACATGTAAGAATATAATTAAGCTGCCTTGAAACATTCCCCCAAATCCACAGAGTCATATCTATTAAGTAATAAAGTTAGTTGTTATTCAGCTGCATATCTTTAAACTTAAAATAATCCTACTAACAAAGCATTTTTGTTCATTTATATAATTTCCTACTTTAGGGAAAAAATATTTCTTTATCATTATTTTATTGTCACCCATACCACCCAGATGTTCACAGGTACTAAAATATTGTGAACAGTAACTAGCTTGAATTAACAGTTAAATCAACTACATAATTAAACTGACACTGGGCTCTGTGATTATTTTTTCCTTAGGTATGTGTAGACACATAAGCACAAAATAATCAAAAGCCTCCCTCCCTTGGCCTTGTTAACTACAAAAAAAAGAAGATGGGTAGCACAAAGAGGTGACTGTCCTACATGCTTACCACAGTCATGTAAGAACACCCTAACACCAAAAGTTATTTCTGTTAGACACTAAATTATTCTGAAATAATTTACAAAAAGCTTGCTCAAGGCAACGTGCAGAGCTTTACTTGAGTGTGGAATCAACAGACAATTGTGGAATTGGACATGGTTACACTTAATTCCAAATTGATGACATGATATTCATTCAACATTAAAATTTCCCTTTTTATTCATTTCATTCATTCATAAAAATTTATATCAGTTTAACAAAACATCATAATGTGCAGTTCTGTGAAGCAATTCTTCCATATCTGACATGATTGTATTTGCCAGTTTATAACATCCTCAGGTTACATGAAATGCATACTAGTTTTACACAGAAAACTTTTGGGGGGAAAAAGTGTGTTTCATCGTGAATGAATTTAACATGATTTTAAAACTACATTTTGGGGGAAGATTTTTGTTCTTGAATATATTGACATATATACTTGAAACTAAAGGCAACTTTAAGTTGTAGATATTCAGTATTCTTCTACAATCCTAAAAAATATATAAAATCATATAGCTTGAAAAATAAATACATTAGTACATTGCCTAGAATTTAAAAATCAACAAATGTCCAGATAAATAAATCAGCAAAAGTCACACATCTAGACAACATTGTAAGGAATACTGCTAACAATAAAAAATAGGTCACGATAAAAAAAAAATTCGTTGAATAAATTTTCATACTGTATAATTTAAAAGGCTAATATATAGATAAAATTAATATAAAGCAAGCCACAAAATGCAATAAATTTGAATATCGTACAATAACTCTAATGTATCACATCTGAATGAGTTTCAATGTCACTTTCATTCAAATGGTAAAAGTATATTTTACTTTAATATAAAACAACATAGGAAAGACTGAATTAATTTTAATAGGATATTATAGCATAGGAACAAATTTAAATCTAAAATGTTAGAATAATACTCCAAACTGTTTTCGATTGGCTGGAGAGCCTGACACTTATTATTTTTGATAGTTATAAAACTTAAATCTTTGCTTTGTTGTTTTGTGTTGCTATGTTCTGGCATTAAATATATTCATTGTTATTGAACTTTTTTGTCATTTACATCTTCCACTTTCTATATAATGGCCTTCCATCTATAGTGTGAATGATTTGGATACAAGGTAATTTATACATTTTTAAGAAGATGTGATTTTTATGGGTGGGAAATATTCTGTATTATTTTGGAAATGGTGAAATACTTTTCTTTGTGAAACTCAACATCATTCCACTGATCATTTATTCATTCATCACTTATTCAACAAACATCACCACCTGCTATTATGTGAAAATACAATGACTAAGTATGTCTGTAATATATATCAATTAAATGTCTTTAATTTCAACAAAAACAAAAAAGAAGTACAACTAAAATAGAAGATTACTAATTAGCAACACTTGAATACAGCATAGGCCATCTGACCACTTAAGTCTCTAATTAAGGAACAGTATTTGAATCTCTAAAACACATATATTGAAAATTCACTAAAGGACTAGTGGTCATTAAGCAAAAATTTACTTTCAATTTGTTCATCTTTGATTCCTATCCAGGAAAATTAATTAAAAAATCAAAAGAACCTCTTATAAAATGTTCTTTCCTATAGCATAATTCTATAATACAAAAGACAAGAACAAAACATTCCTGAGACATAGAAAGAACTAAAAATCATGGTCACTTTAAATTATTTTAATGTCAATTTTTATCTAATATGCAAATAACTGATAGCTTGCTTATTACTACGTCTGTACTTATTCCTTAAATAAAATATTTCATACCACAGCAAAATGTTAAAAACCTTAACCCTGTAACCAAGTAATGTGTTTACACCAAAATTTTCTACACTTTGTAGTTGAATGTATCTTATTTCTGCCCAGGAATAAGCAAGATATGTCAATCAACATGAACGGACAAATAATCAATTATTACCTCAAGGAAGGTGAAGATGACACCAATTCATTACACTTGATGGATATCTACCGATATAACATAAGCACTTTCACTTCCCATTGAAACTATGGTAAGCAGAAGGAGTTAAATTATATTAATTTTGAACAATATTAAAAATAACAGACTGGTCCAAAACAAAACAATTAGCAATTCTCCAGAGCCAGTTAATTCTTCATCTATCATGTTTTTACAAGAACTCCTATATAAAGTTCTTTTTCGGCAGATGATTTAATGCTGGGGGGATAATCTGCATTTAGAAACAAAAATTATACATCACTTGCAAAATCCATCTCTCAACAGACTACTGAATCTACTTTCTGGGGGAGAAAATTTCTACAAACATGTGGCTATACGGACACGTATGTCATGTATACGAGTAAAAACTGTCATGTTTATGAGTAAAAGGGGTGTATGAGTAAAAAGTCACAATTTTTTCATCATATCAACTCATATTCTAGGTTTTTTCAAATTGCATAATGGTTCAGACTATGGGCTCCAGAATCAGGCTACTTCAGATCAAATTCCAGTTCTGCCATTTGACTACATGACTCCCAGCAAAATAGCCAACCTATCTGTGCCTTTGTCTGCTCATTTATAAAATGGAAATAATTATGTATAGTTCTTATTGATTAAATAAATTAGTAAATATAAAACACTTAGTACAATGCTTGTCATATAGTAACATAAAATCAATGTTAATAATTGTTACTGTCATTATTAACCACAGAGTTAGGTCCAAATTCTTTAACCTAATAGACTCCCAGCCATGCAATTAGTGCCCAGCAAAAATCTTCCAGTTCTGGCAAGTTGTTTTACTTATTGTCCTTCAAATATATTTTGCACCTTTGCCTCTGTCCCTGACTTTAATTGGTTCTCTGTTTAAAATGAGCTCCCTCTTTACATCTATCCAAATTCTACCCTTGAAGATCCACATTCTACCTCCATCAAGGAATCTCCCTAATCAATCACCATAGCCCACAGTAATCCCCCTTCTTTGAAATTCCACCAGGACTGCATTACTGGAACCACTTATATTGTCCTGCACTCACAGATGTCTTAATGTGTGTGTATATATATCACATCTCTCCAATTAGATTACAGACTCCATGGGGGCAGGAACTGTGTCATACTTGTGTACCCTCCACCATATCTTAAGTCGAGTAAGTGCTCTACATGCACATGCAGTTTGACTGATCATGCAGAATCCAAGTGAAAATATCTACATACTGGCTCAGTGTATTAACAACAGCATGCTGGGTCTGAGAATGGTAGAAACAGAGACTACTCAGTATAACACAACTGCATGAATGGGAGCCAGAACTGGACCAAAATATGCACCCCAACTTAGACTACCGAGCAATAAGTCCAGGTACTTACAAATAACACTAATAAATCCCAGAAACATTACAGAGAACAAAAAAAAAAAATCACACAGAGTACATACGGTAAGATTCTTATACGAAGTTTGAGAACAAAGTAATCTAATCAATAGTGACTGAGGTCAGAATAGCGGTTGCCTCTGGGAAGGACTGACTGAAGGAAAATATGCAGGAACATTTTAAGGTAATGGAAATGTTCGTTGTCTTGATCTATACATTGACCTTGTTCTATATCTTAATTTTGGTATGCTGAAGTGATATGTTAAATCTTTAAAATTTTAATATATGATTCAATAGCTAAGAAACATTTAAATTGTAAATTTTAAGTTCTAAAGTTGCTACACATGGTCTCCTGATCCAAGAACTTGGAAAGAAAATCTTAAGTATTAGACTTGTAGTATGTTTTCCAGGTCTAATGGCAAAACTATCTTTTATAAAGATGGATAAGGGACTGGATGGATGAAGTTGAAGCCAATGAATGTTAAGTTATGTAAGGGCTCAATGGCCAGGACCATCCCTATTTTGAGACAGACAATTCAAGTTAACTTAAACTCAAAAGGTTAAACATTTGATTTGTTTGTTTTCCTTTGCTCTTATCCTGTGCTCAACAGAGCAACTTTCTGGATATGCTCTGACTCCCCATGTAGGTCTGCCTTCAGGGTGATAATACAGTAGAGAAGGGTAACACAGGATGATACAACAGTAAGGAAATTTCAGTCCCAACATGAATGATCTATTTTGGCAAATTGATAAAATGAGTTCTTATGCTGATTTTGTGAGTCATATAGCTTAACTACTTACAGAAAATGGAGACACTAATTGTAGTAGAGAATAACCTCTGTTTTGTTGGAGGTTTACAGGGACACCATGACCTAGCCCACGGGGACGGCTGCAAGAACAAAGAATGCCTGCAGCAAGAGGATTACAACAACCAACCACACCCCTCCTTATTTTCCTTCACCTTCCCTTATTTTTTATATAAAAGGAGCCTGTATTCTGACTAGAGCAGGATGGTTCTCCAAGACATTAGTCTGCCATCCTCTCCGTCTGCTGGCTTTCCTAATAAAGTCGTTATTCCTTGTCCCAACACCTCGTCTCCCGATTCACTGGCCTGTCATGCGGCGAGCAGAACATGTTTGGACTCAGCAACATAATCATGCAGATGTAAGTATTCTGAGCCATATGAAAATTATATTTCTCACTGTAAACAAATACACTGGCATTCTAGCTTCATCCATCAGTCTTCTGGGTTTGTCAACATGAGTCCATCCCTGAGAAATGCTGAAACATTTCGGTTCCTGAGCCTGAAAGTTTAAAACCAGATACTAGAACACAGAAAAATCACCAAGGCAATTGATACTATCTTTTTAGGCCTCTTGGAAACTGCCAGCAACCTTGTCCACGGCCTACTAATGGCCACATTGTAATCATTTATAAATCTGTACTATACTTGATATTTTTAAGGTATATTTATAATCATATTACTATGTTTAATTTGAGAAAAGATTAAACTTTATAATGTATAGTATATAACAGTTACTAACCATAGCAGTTATACAAAAATAAAAAGCTAATAATAGAAACATTAAAATAAAAATTGCTCATTAAAATAACTATCTCATGATATAATAAAAAAGACACATTCTTTGTGACTTGGAGATCTGAAGTCCAGTCCTAGATTGGCCATTTACTAGTCTTACGGCGTTAAGCAAGTCACTTAACCTTTCTGTATCTGAATTCCTTCACTGGTAAGAATATCCCTGTGTATCTTCTGAAGATTTTTGTGAGTCTCAAACCTGATAAGATTAATTAAAACACTTTCAAATGGTAAAGTATAATACAAATATTTTCATCATCATATATCCATTAGTATCACATCTGAAGTTAGGTTACCAAATAATGTGGTTATCTCTATCTCTACAAATAATTGATCTAAGATACATAATGTTCTAATGTCATAGATTCAGTTATTGGCTCCTATTCCTCTCACCTTTGCAATGTGGCTTGGCAGCTCTGCCCACTAGAGGGAAGAGAGGGTACTTACATCTACAAGACAAGTGGGACGCACAGAGTTTTTTCTAACTCTTTCACTTTGGGCTTGGACATGTAACTGGCTTGGGCAATGGGCTGCTAGAAGATCTGATGCAAACAGAGGTTTGAAATGTATTTGTGTAGTTGGGCTTGCCCTCTTCTCTTTTATCATCAATGACAAGAACTGAACCCAATCCATGACTAGCTTATGTCAACCAACACCGACCCAACCCATGGACATGTGAGCACAAAAAAATTACTATCATTCTAAGTCACTGCTTTTTAAGGTGTCCTTTTACATTTTGTTATTGTGACAATCACTGACAGGTCCAGTGATCATATAGAACATAGTATACCCTACTTGTAGTTTAAAGGACCATCTTTAGGTTAGATAACATAATCCTTAGCCATTAATTTTACAATTTATCCAACAATAATCAAAAAGTACCCACTATCTGCAAGGGAACATGCTAGATGCTGGGCTAGTCAGAGTGTGTGACATTAGCTGCCATAATAAACAATGCAAGGTCTTGGTGGCTTATTATGATAAAAGTTTATTTCCCTCTGCCTAAAGGCCAATGAAGATGTTCTTGGATGAAAAGCTCTCCAGAGTGGATCTCTTCCAAGTATGACTCAGGAACCCAGGCTCCTTCCATACTGTGATGCCATTATGTTCAACATTTACCTTGATGTAATCTCAGAAGGGAAAGTGAGATGTGCGAAAGTGTATTGGATACCTAATCCTCTCAGCCCAGAAATGACATGTACTCCACTGGGTGAATTAGTCATATGTCCCCACACAGATGCAAAGGGGCTGGAAATTGTCATCTCTGGCTGAGTAGCCACTTCCCAGCAACAGTCCTACGCTATGAAAGGGAAGTATAAATCTTTGGTTGTTAGTTAAGCACTTCAAACACAATCGGAGAACAGAACAAAGACTCCCAACTTCAGTGAATTTTTGTTTATGGACTATTTCATACCAGATACCAAAGTTACAAAGGTGAATAAGACACAATTCTTGCCTTCAAGAAACCCAGACTTGGAGAGAAAGAAGAGATCCACACAAATAATTACAGCAGATAATAAATGCTATAGTAAATGTAAGTACAAGATCTAACGTTTGCACAGACGAAGGGGTATCTAACTCCTGGGAAAGTGTTAAGGAAAACTATATTTAACTAAGGGGGCAATGCTTGAGCTGAGCTTTAGAAGATAAATGGAACCTTGCCAGACAGATGGAGGAGAAGGAGAGGATGCTAAGCAGAGAAAACAAAGGTTTGCATCATATAATGGATCAGAGCCTCTTTCCTTGTAAAACTCTGGGGTGGTGATGAGGGCAAGAGAGAAGGGGAAAGCACTGGTATTTACAAGTGGTAAAACAACCTCTTGCTTCACATATAAATTTGGAATAACATAATCAGATTTAATAAATTAATTTCCTAATTAGAGTAGCCTTCACTTCCATGAACGCTACTTTGGAATACTGTCCTCCACAGGAAGACAAGTGCAATTCATGACCTGAGCAAGACGACTAGCACCAGGATACCTAAGTTACGCGGAGCTGACAGCACAGGGGTGGCGGTGTCTGAAGAGGAAGAGTTCAGGGGGAAAAAAATGCTGAATGGCAAACTGTCTCTCAAAGCCCTTGTCAGATAAAATAAAAACCAAACAAATGATAAAAATAATGAATCAGGTTGATCTAGTAAGTACGCATCAAACCCTTTACATTGCAGAGTACCCACAGTTTTCAAATTACCCACAGAAGAGTTACAAAAATTCAGTACAAACTGGGCCTCAAAATAAAACTTTACCAAGTACTAAACAACTGAGTTGCTAAAAAGTAGTAAGGTGACATTCCCTGACCACCAAATTACTAACAAAATTTCTAACAAAAGTAGCAAGTAGAAAATTTGGAAATTTAAAAACACTTCCCTAAATAATCAATGTGTCCAAAAGAAAATCAAAATCGCAACCATTACAATATAATTGCAATATTATAACATAAAAAATTTCTGGGATTCACTAAGGCTTTAATGAAGGAAATTTATAGTTTTAAATACTTTAATTCTAAATAAGAAGGAAAGAAAAGACAAAATTCAAGTATATAACATAATGATACACATGAAATCCAAGAAAACCAATTGAAAATTATTAGGAGGAAAGAGAAACTTCATTCAGATCTGTCTGATCCAGCACCTCAGCACTTAGCCACTATGCCTTGCTGCTTCCTGGTCTTTAGTTTATAAAAGGAGATGAAGGGCTATGTCCCCTCTACTTGCTTCTACACAACCCCATAAGATTGTTATAGAGAAGGCTGCCTGATTTTCCAGACAAACCTTCAAGAGGATCTGGTGAAAGAATGAATTTAAAAAAGTAAATAAAAGTGAAGAAGAGGACAGTATCCACAAACACTTGTCACTGTTCTCTTCTAAGTTTATCTCTCTTAATGACAATCAAATGTGAAATGTCAATCCTCACCAAAAGCTATAGCAAAACTACACACCAGCCATTAGCATTATTAGGCTGTTCTCTTAAAAGTCTCTTAAAAGTGGAAAACAGAGTGATATTGTTTGAATAAAGTAAAGAACGGTGAATTTGTCAAAACTTAAAATGTATTAACTTATATTTAAATATTAAGAGTTCTTTAACTCACCATCTGGATCTAAATCTGTCCTTGTTGGCCCTTCTCTGCTAAATATGCGAAGAAATCCATGTGAATTTGTATAATAGACCAACCAGCTGTAAGAGTACATGAGAGAAGGAATTGTACCCACTGTTCACAGTTGCAGCCTCAGCATGTGGTACACAGAATGCCTAATAAACATGTCTGACGAATAAACAGATGAATAGTCAATATTTTTCTTATTAATAAATGATGCCCAAAGATAGATGTCAATATTCTTACAGAGATTTGTATTTTATTTCCTGGACCTGTATTGTTATGAGACCTTCAAAAACAAGAAATTTAAAATAACAAAATTGATTTTTAGCAATTAAAGGTATTGTCAACATATTCTCACAAGATCTACAAATGTTTTCCTTATTAATATTTCTTGAGAAAGGCTTACTAGGTTAGGCAGATTGTCTCATTTGCTAATAAGCTTTCAAAACTCTACTTCTACTGTATTCAGATTCCTCATTTTCCTGCAACTTAGTGACCACTATTAACAGCCCACTCTATTTTTCACTGCCCATATTTTTTTGCCTCAAGCTTTAACTGATTATATTCTTTGATTTCCTTACCCTGGTGTAGATTCCTTTTTAACTACAGATCTTAAAAGCGACACTAGCTGCTTTTTGTTCCTTGGAGTTTTTGAGGGTTGTTTTTTTTTCCTTCGGGATAATTATATTCTGTTGTGCCTTTTATCATCGTGTCTTTTAGGATCTCCTAACCTTGTACACTCTTGCGCTTTATTTAATAGTGAGCTTTCTCCTCCACTCTCCACACTAAACCATGCTCATTAGGTTTCTTAATCCTCCATAATTTGCTTTCATGAAATTTTATACCTTTGAGTTGCTGTGTTCTCTAAGCCCATTTCCTTAGCATTGCTAATCCAAGCAGCCCAGAATCAACACGCAGTAAACATAAGCTTATTCACTTTCTCAGCCAACATAACTCTACAGGAAAAAGAAAAAAATCTTTGTTTTGAATGTTTATGGGCCATGAAACTATACCATTTAACTTGATATTTCATTTTCTCACCTGAACATCGCCTGCGAAGTTTAGGACCACAGAATACACTGTAGGCAGATCTTAACATACAGTTTTTAACTTAGGCTTCATGTTTTTCTCGGTCAGAAAACTATCCTATTTTAATAGAACAAAAATAACAATATCCTGATGTTATGTAGTGTCTAGTAAATTCCAACTATATCTTTTCCTCATATCCAGAATTCAGGAGATGAGAAAAACATCGTTTTTCAGTTATTCTGCAAGAGCTCTGCTTTTCCAAGTGGGTTGTTTTAAAAGACATGTGCACGTCCTTGAAATCTGATTGCACAGCCAACGCTTGTCTGCTCAGCAGCTCATTCTCTGCTTTGTCTTCCTTTCTACTCATCACTAGCACCTTTGCTGATGGGTGTGTACAGAAAGCAAAGAGAGTATAAATTTTAGGTTTTGTTTTAAACTTCCTAAGGACTTTGGTTAAACTAAAAACAACAACACATACAAAACAAAACTAGCCAACCTCGGTAGTGAATTGAAAGAGTTAATGAAGTTTCGAAAGGTGCCTAACTTATTCAAGCAAAGTTTACACTTCAGCCCTGAGCATGTTAACTTGTGATCCTCCCCATCCAGATGATAGAAAGCAAAGCCAGTAAGTTCTTTATTTAATTGGTTTGCATCCACACACTGACCTCCAAGGCTCTGTTTACATAGCCTATCATGCAATATGCTCCACAGTTCTCTGCCTCTTTCAAAAGCATGTTTCTCCTGAGATTTGATATATGGCTTTCATGTTTAATCACTACATTAAGCTCAATGCTCTGCTTCCTCCAGCATCAACTAACTTCCCTTCTTGGGAGGTGAGGAGAAGAGCACAGCTTCTTGCTACTTCTGAATATAAAAGGAAGTCTGTTTTACTCTATTAGTAAAATCACCAACTACACAGGATCATAGGCAAGCAACATTAGTACATCAACTAGGAAACAGTATTAAAATGGAACCCTTAAAACTCCTTAGAAAGAAGGTAGGCTGACTGTTCTCAATGAGGAAAGAGAAAACTTTAGTGACTGAGTTATAAATCAATAGAACCGGAGCTTAATCAGTACACAACTCGGTACACAGAGGACACAGCTAGATGGCAGCTAAAGCTTTCATCAAATCAGTCTTGAGAATAGCACATTTCTGGAGTTCTCAGATCAGAATTAATTCAGCAACTCTGTCTTCTAGTTAAAGGTTTTCTTAACCTTCACCACACAAACAGAACTTTCAACGTCTCTAACTGAATGTGGACAGGGTAAGTGTCAAGATCCTTTCTGTAAGAATTTGTACATGACCCAAATTTCTGAGATAAACGAAAACCTCAAAAAAATTAATTAACTTCTTTCAAGACAATCTACAATTTTCAGGTTTTTAAAAATCACATGAAACGTATTTCACTTTAAGATAATTCAAGAAAAAAGGAAAAGTGAAACAAATGGCAAATTATTGACAACAGCAAAATCTAGATGATGGATGTGTGCCTGCTCATTATTCATTACCCTCTACTTTTAAATATAATTGAAACTTTTCATCATAAAAATTTTTTTTAACCTTAAAAAAATGCCAGGAAGTTGTGGATTTGCTTTTGTAGAAAAAAAATTTATACAACTGATAAGAAAAAAATTAAATTACTTTCTAGGTTGATCATTTTGGTCTATATTCAATAGCTGACATTTTGTACCGTGTGCTGACAATGAAAATTTTCCTTCCTTCCTCCTGAATCCCACTCCACAGCCTGAAATTCATTTACACAAACTGCAAATGTGCAATAAACTCTGCATAAGTTGGGTTCTTTACTTGAAAATATATATATATAAATATATACATATATATACACACAAATTTACTTTGAAAATCTTTCCTTTATGGCTAGTCATCAACCATAGTATTTATTTTTTAAGGCTTTTTTTTTTTTTTCTTAGTAAGTTCAGCCTCTTCATCTAAATATCTTACTTTGTCAGGAACACTGTTACAGCTGTATACAACATTAAACAGAGCTCATTTACTTTCTGTATTTGATGAACAATGCAGAATCTGAACCTATTAAAGTCATACATTTAATTGTTCCAATATGCTACCTTACTTCTAACCCAAATTTGCATGATGCAGAATGCTAAAGAATACATTTCTAACTTCCTTTATCATGAGTCCCTCATTTGATATTAAGCTTAAAGAATTTGTAAGAAAAAAGAATTACCTGATGCTTAATTTGAAACCATCTGAATTCTTTCCACAACATATTTAGAATCAAAATTAAAAGAATAAATAAACTTTTAATCAGTATTCCCCATAAGATTTTTCAGAGCACAAAACATTGTAGTTTTCAAAGACACGCAGATGTTGTCCATGGAAGACATTTTTTAAAATTAGGGCTTGGAAAAAATAAGAATCATGAGCAAAATCTTTGGTCACAAGAGTGAAAGATGTGTGCCTGTACAGATGTTATAACTATTTTCATGACAAATACTAACCTTCACTGCAAGAATTTAGCAGCACACTCTAATTTGGATTTGCGAATTTAACATAAATTTTCTAACTTTGACAATAGCAGCCTAATATTTCAGTCTTATACACTATTTCCAGGTTTTACCTTCAAAATGAACCTAGCGGACTTTTTCATTCTTAAAAGCTATATTCCAGATCGTAGCCTAAAATCAGTTTTTGACTTGATGTTTAAGGAATTAGATCATAACAAAGTGGATTTTTAGTAAGTATTTGGTGATTGACTGGTATATAAAAAAGATAAGCAACTTTGTACAAATTCATTCTCTATCAATTTTACTCATTTATCTTTTATTATATTAAAGATTTTTACTATTAATGACAGACTTTTTACCCTATTTTGAGTCACCCCCAATGAGTCAATAAAAAAGACAAACAGTTGATACAATGCCATCATGCCTTTAGTCTTCATATAGTCAGTATTATAAACCAGAAAAGTTTACCTTATGCTATCATTGTCACATGTGATTCAGAAGCCCAAGAACACACAGGATGGAAAGATTTCTGGGATCACAGTTCTCAAATTAGGTGAAATTGTTAACTCAAATGTACAGATTTCATATTTAAAGGGTCTCACCAAGTTGGGGAAATTCATAAAACTATACACTAAAAGAAAGATAAAGTTTTTGAAGAAGAAAAGCATGTTAGTTCCTGAACACCACTATCAAAAAGAATATATAGTCCTTAGTTCCTTTGTAAACATAATAAACAAAAACTTTTTAAAAAGTCAAAACAGTGAAATTCAAACCAGAGTAAGAATGTTACTTTTAAATTCAGTAATTTATATATTTTACTGCAAATTATTTTCTCCTGGAATTGAAAATTAATGTTTATTTATCGATCAACAGTTCACTAAAGGGCATAATTCCTTTGTGTTGAACACAAGGCAATTTTTGTGCTTTAATTGTAAACACCATCAGTAACTCGGAAGCACAGCAATCTTAGCAAGTGACGTAAAGACACAGTCAAATGTAAGGATTATATGGCCACATTCATGCTTAATGAGAAGAGAACATCTAATGAGGCTGATAGGCCACTGTTTGTGAGAATGTAAATTTTGTCCTGATAGATACGACATAATGGCTCAAGGTGACCTTCAATTTCCACTACCCTCCTTCCCAACAAAACAAATTTTTAAAAACTAATAAGTCATAGACAAATTTCTATTTCTATTGGCTAAAACTGTTGGTGACAAGTCACTTGCAAAGAATGTTCATATTATTCAGGATACTTTTTGTCTACTAGGAGAACAATATTCTATTTTTAGCATGAGTATGTACAACCCCCACCTCTGCTTTTAGAATGAAACTCTGCAGATATACGGCATTTAATACTTATTTCAGAACTATTGAGAATCCCAAAGTGAACATCTCAAGTTATGATTCCAAACAGCCAATAGCCCTGCTTTGAGGTGGGGTTCATGTTTTGAAAAGAAACTGCCTAGTCTGTTTAAAATCAAAATGGTTCTTGATCTGATGAATTACTCCTCAGAGAATAATGTAAATAAAATATACTCAGAATAACATTATTAATGTAAACATACCTGAACCAGAGTCAAATTTGGTTTCTGACCTGCAAAGGGAAAGAAATTTTTTACAATATAAAAACTGCTTGTTATGTAATACTGTTATTTTATGAGGGAGAAAAGAAGCAATGGTTAGTAGATTTCAGTACATTGGACAACAAGTAAAATAGCTTTTTAAAATGTAAATGCATATTTATTTTAACCATTTTAAATGTATGCATAACCCTAGGTCCTCTAAACATGTACATATCCATAGAGATAGCACAGTATGGAAAAGATATTAACTTTTTTTTTATTGTTTTTGAGAGAGAGGATAAATTACGTTTTTTTTAAAAAGCACCCAGTCTTTACAGATTAACTTGTTTCAGTAATATAATCAAGCAATAAAAAACTCAAATTTAAAATTATCCTCTTTACTTATTATTAAAGATTTTCAATTATTCAACACCAACTAATTTTTCACTAAGTTCTTCACAGAGTAAATGAACCTAGTAACCCCATACATTTAATAAGAAGGAGAAAAAAAAGATCTGAGCCCTTGTGGGAACATTATGTTTCAGATATAGGTTAATGCTGATTGTAAATTCAGAAGCCTTTGAAGCTCTCAGTCTGGCTGTGGGAAAACTTTTGCGGGGTAATTACTCTCGAGATGCTGCTGATGTGCTGTCAGGCAGAATTAACCCTCTGACTAGGCCTATCTACACAAGCTACTATAAGACAGCATTGTCTATACCTAGCTCTCAAACCAATTAGTGGGCATGCTCCAGTCGGATTTATATCACACATTAACAATCAATAGTATATATGTTCACAGCTGCCACAGCAAGATATAAGAACCGACCAGCAGGAGTCCTGTTAAAGGATGTTACATTGACAGAGAAGATTTTTTTTTTTTCCTGGGGAAATGTAGTTAACTAAGTGGGAAAGGAGATTTCTTTGAAATTATCCCAGGGTACCAAAGCACTTTTGGAAGCGGTGGCTTTCTATACCTAAATTAGCTTCAAGAGAAGTCATCAAAGGAGGGAAGGGGGGAAGGACAAACAAGAAACAGCTTCCTTTGTCATAAAAATTCATTTTCTCAAATATTCCCAACTAAAGTTTCACCTGATGCTTAAACTAAGTCAATAATCATAAAAAAAAAATACTATTACAATGTGGTTGTCAATATCTGCCACAGTGTTCCCGGTTCACATCTATCTCAAGCCCTGGCCCCACCGTAGTCCTCATCTCAATCTTTCACTTAGGTGTCCCTGACTCCTATTTCAGGTGCAAACTCATTTTCACGTTTTGCCCTCCCCTGTTTGGGAAAGCCTGGTCTCATTCCCTCTTCGTCTCCAGCATCCCTGAGCATAACTCGAAATGACACCTAACCACACGTCATCCTGCTGGTTTCCTTGCCCATCTTCCCCACCAGACTATGCCTTATTAACCTCTGTAGCCACAGCACCTACATAGTGCTTGGTGCTTGTATGCAACAAACGTCTATAAAGGGAAACTTCTGCCTGAACACACATCTTATTTCCCTCTTACCTGTATAGGAGGTGTTTCTTCCTTCTGTCTAAGGTTCCCTCCACTTATGTCCTAAAATACATTCTCTCATCTCCCCTGAAACCAGGCTGGGATCAATTACTCCTCCTCCCTGTTGTATTTTCAATATCTGGGTCTCCCCAGGTTCCTCCTTCCTTCTGCACAGAAATGCCCCGGAATTAAATAAAAGCCCTCCCTCAAATGTGTGCCTTGCTCTTGTAATCCCTCTGTCTTCCTGGCTTTACCATCAAGTTTACGGAAAGGATAGACTATATCCTGTATTGCATGTCTTCCTTTCCTGACCTCCCAACATATTCACTCTTTGAACCACTAAGACCTGTCCTTGCACAGTCTGTATCAGTGACGTCCTAATGCTAAATCCAAAAGCCCTGTTACAGTGCCTACTTTCTACACCTCTCTCCAACTAAAAAACTACCTGAATGTCACACTGTGATCTCAAATGTCACATGTACTAAACTGAATTCATTTTCTCGTCCCTCAAGTATAATTCTACTGCTATATTCTCCATTGTGTAGGGAATTATGACGGTATTTGAGTTTTCTTCTAACCCCTAATATCTAATTAGTCACCCAGACCTACTGATTCTACCCCCTTTCCCTTCTCTCTGTCCTCACCCTTACCATCTTTACGCCTATCTTTGGCTCAATAATCTCATAATCAGTATCCCCCCTCCCTTCCAGACCATCATCTAATCAGTTGCCAGATGTTTCCAAAACACTAATCTGATCACATTATCCTCACCTCAATAACTAGAGCAGAGTTTTCCAAATTTAGGTCACAAGCTGATCCACTGGTGGATTATAAAATTAATTTACTGGATTATAACTAATATTTTTTTAAAAACTGAAATAGAATGGAAAAGAAGAGAGAATGCATCCCATATAGAGAGTATATGCAGTTTTGTTTAACTTTTAGATGTATGTACATGCATTTGTGAGTGTGTGTATGTTCACACATGTGCGTACTGTCCTTACAAGTAAGCAAAACGCCTCTGCTCTGGCCATCATCCGGCTGTAGCCTCCTCTCCACCAGGCAAGGAGTCCTCCCTTCCCGTTGAAACTCCAAGTACCAAGGTCCTCAGCATTTTCTACCCAAATGGCCCTGAGCTGGCTTCCTCAGCCTGTGTGGACCTTTCTTCCGGTCAGGTTGTGCTCCTAGTATGTGTACCTCCAGCCCAAGGGGTGATCAAAGGCTGTTACTTGAAGGAGGGAGCTTGGACCCGAGGGCAGAAGGCAAGGGAAACAAAGTGGGTAGAACAAGATGTTTTCCTGCGCTTCCACATTCCTGCTCAGAGAATTCTTAATTTTTCTTTCTTTATTTGTTTTAATTTGGGGGTGGGGTGTAATTTGGCTTATTTATTTGTTTATTTTTGGAGGAGGTACTGGGGATTGAACCCAGGACTTCACGCAGGCTAAGCCTGCACTCTACCACTTGAGCTATACTCTCCCCGCTCCTGCTCAGAGAATTCTTAATTCAAATCCTCCTGTGAGAGTGGGTAGCTGGGAGCACCTAGAAGCCAGAAGTTGCCCCTTGGGCCAGAGTGGCATTGTCTAGATGGTCTTAGAAACCGGGTGCCTGGCTGGTGGGGAAAGGAAAGTGGTGATGGGTAGGAGTGCAGGGCCTCTGGCAGAAATGAAAGAGCCTTTTCCCCAGTAAAGAAGAAAAGAAAGACGGCGTTTCTCTTATGGATTCCAGAGCCATTGGAAGAAAGGGCCGAGGGAACCTCCTCCCCTCTCCCCCCACTTGGCCTAGCTGTCACTGGTGACGGTGAATACAGCACAGAATGTAACTGTCTCCCAGTGTCCATTCTCCCTTTTTTTTTTTCTTTTTGGAAATAGAATCTTTGAGTTTCAGGTGGACCCATGGCTACCCAGGTAAGACAGTTTTTCCACAATATTTCCCACCTCTTGTAGCTAGTTTTGACCATGTGACTAAGTCTTTGCCAGAAGGACATAATCAGAAATGTTATGAGTTACGCCCTCAAAGGGAATGACTGCACCCCCTCCCGTTCCTCCCACTGGCTGGAATGTAGGTGTGATTCCAGGAGCCGAAACAGCCGTTCTGAGATCATGAGAGAAAAGCTGACAGTAGAGCACCAGCCTTTGGCCACTGCCCGGGCTGACGGTGCACACTCTAGAAGCACCATATCAATCCCAAACTGCCACCGCGTTTAAGCCACTATTATTCTGGAGCCTTCTCACGGCAAGTTGTGCTACTAGTGCCACATTAAAAAAGGCTTGAACTAAAATTTCCAAATTTCTAAACCTGAAAAGATTTTATGAATTTTAAAACCATAGAGGGTAAATGCTAGGAAAGCTTAAGTACCATTATTACTTTTTAAATAATTAAAATATATAGCACATGCATTCTTTTGATAATAAAGTTGCAAGTTTTCAAAAGAGGGCAGCTTTAGTCATTGGTTAGAGTTCTATGGTCCTGAACAAATTTATAAAACTACTGCTTTCTATTTACAGGAAACAACCCAGTGTCCATGAAAGTTCTAAGTGTATTGAAATTTTAAAATTTATTTTATTACTTTTAAAATTTTATTGTCTCTTATGAGGAAACCACGAAACCTCAGAGATCATTGCTTTTTACTTAATGTCAACTGTATTGGAAATTTTAAAATGGGAACCATGTAAGTATGAACTACAGGTTAATGAAGTCAATGTCCAAAAGATTTCAGACAACATGTAGAAGAGTGAGGGTGCTGTTCTTATTATTCTTAATTTATGTCAACTAAAGATTGTGACTGCAAAAACTCACTAGAGGGAAGGAGCAGGAGTGGCAGACTGATTTTAGCCTACTAGTGCATCGGGTATGGCAACTCCGTGCCAAGGACTTCTAGGACTGTCCAAGTCAGATTACCTGTCCTGCTGTCCCCCAGACAGCATGCAAAATTTTCAGAAATCCCAATGTGTCAGGATCCTACTTATGAGTCTAAGAATTTTTTCTTACCCCTAAAAGTAATTCAAAGGCTTTCATCAGACCAGACGCTAGTAATAATAGCAGTGAAAATGTATGTGCCTTCTTTCAGTCACATAAACATAATATGCCTCCTTTCCTTGGAATGCTCTCTCCTCCTCCCCCTCACCCACATCAGTATCCCTTTACCCCTTTGCTTACGTCACTTCTAAAACTTTCTCCATGTATTAGCTTAATTATCAATTCTTTGAAGAAGGGTGGCCAGACTAGATTATATCCCTTTAGTGTATCCTTTTATAGCACCAGTCACTCCTTTGTACTCATCAGAGTTGCAGTTCTTTCTACAGTTGTTCATGTGGTCATCGGATCACACTACAAGAGTTCAATAATTGTGGCAGACACTATCTGTTGTGCACATAATGGCCACTCTCCCTTCTCCCTGATAAAAGAATTGCCATTTTTGGAGGGTGCTAAAAATGTTTCCGTCCCAGGAATGAATCATTGTTAGACTAAGTCAACTGTGGCAATCCTGTTCTCCTCTGTCAAGACTAGGCATGGAACCCAGTTCTGAGCAGCAAGAGGTACAGGGAAGTCCACTGGGAATACTTCTTGGAAAGGTTTATCTTCATGAAAAGGACAGGGGGGATTTAGGGAGAAGGCCCTTTTCCTACACTCTCTCTGTTTCCTGCCTTTGAAGTTACCATGGAGGGGTATGACGTTTAGAACTGCTGAAGCCATCTTGTAAACATAAAAAGGCCAAGAGAACCACAGAAATGCCAACCCAGAACCCTGACATCATTCTAATTCCAGAACAGCCTTTCTCTAGAGTTCTCGCTGAGTCAGAGAGTCGAGTCTGACTTTGGTGGGCCACTTTTACCCGGGCATTTCTGTTACTTATAACCCAACACATTCTAACTGATACTGTTACCATAGCAGTACTAGATTACAAACTATCTATTAACTGTGTTTAAAACTTGGGTCTCTATTTTATATTTTGATGATAATGATGTTATAAATACAAAAGACAGAAAAATATGCAGAAAGAAAACAAAATGAATTTAAATATTTAAAGTCATGTTAGCTACAACTAAAACTGAAAAAAAAAGACAAGTAAAACGTGCCCATTAATGGCATGCTTAATTTTTTTAACTTAAAAATATAAATTTAAAAAGCAGAAAGTTAGAAATCAAGATAATTACGAGCAGAAGAGCAGCAAAGCCCTTCATACGTTGCTTGAAGATATCTGACGTGAGCCTGTTAACAAGAACTGCAGATCCAGTCGCCACGACACAGCTACAATTCTTCGTCTTCAGTCACTGACGCTCTTTCACCGAGCACTGCAATGCACTGCAGACGGCACGCCTGTGGGAACTCCTGCTCCACGGCACAATTCTGCTTCCGCTGGCGCTGTTTTCGTCTTTCCTTTTAACCAGGCCCTGGCACTTTCACTGGGATCACTGTCACCCTGATAAGCTGGCGACTTTATACGGTAGTGATGTGGTCTATGAAGCACTTAATACTGAGGTAACAGTCATGGAAAAGGCAGCCAGCGGAGACAGACAGATCAGAGCCCAGTCCCAGGTCTTCCACTTTCTACCACATTGACTTGAGAAGTTCACTACACTCCATGTCTTAGTTTCATTACCTCCTGAATAGAAGTGATATATTTACCTTTTAAAATTTGGTGTAGGTTAAATGAGATGATACTACAAAGTGCCTAGGTCAGGTCTTGGCACATATTAGAAACTTACTAAAAGGTAGGTTTTATCTAAGTAATGATGTCAAATAAAGTTTATAGCTACAAGTACAACCAGCAATGTTTTAGCAAGTTAAAAAATACTGTATTATAAAAAGAAAACATGTATTACTCTGGCTGATATCTTACTTGGGGTGTAATTTTAATACGAGTGTCAAAACAACGTAGAGGAGTAGGAGAGCAGCAATAAAAATAACCGAAGAAACTGGAAATATTGGAGAGGGAAGACCAACGGGAAATGATATAAATTATCTGACTACACGATGTAGAAAAGGAATCCCATTTGACCTTAAAACACAAATAAAACGTTCTCTAACCAAGAAGTTGCATAGTGCACTTGAGAGCGTATCAGAATAAGAATCAGGAAACCCGGATTCTAGTTCATAACCTGGACAAGTCATTTAACTTGTTAGTCCCATTTTCCTCAGTAAAATGAGGCATTTGAAATAAATCTGTTGTTCCACGTAAACTACCCCATGGAGATGCAAGCTATCTAAATTTGTCTGCAGTTTCCAAGAATGAGAGAAGGAGAAGGGGAGAGGAGAGAGCAGAGGAAAAGTAAGTGTGAGGTGATAAAAATTTGCGTCCATAGAACTTGAACGTACAAATGATTAAGACTGAAATAACAGATAATTGTTAGGCCAGCTTTGGCTCCCCGGGTTCTACAGCTTTCTCTAGGCCATACCGATAACTGCCTTCTTCGAATTCCAGTATCACTCCTAACTACATGATTTATAGTACTTAATCACATGTTTCCTTTAAAATAATGTTTCTTGTGTATCTTTATATCTCCAGAGAGAACGAAGCTTTTAAAGTTAAGATCCTTTATATTGAGAACAAAATTCAAAATGCTAAAGAAAACATGGTTAAGGAAAATAGAGTATACCTCCATGTTAGGAGCTGAACTGTGTTCTCCCAAACTTCGTATGTTGAAGTTTTAACCCTTAGTAATCAGAATGTGACTGTATTTGGATACAGGGCTTTTAAAGAGAAAATTAAGTTAAAATGACGTCATTCAAGTGGGCCCTAATCCAATATGACTGGTGTTCTTATGAGAAAAGGAAACCAGGACACAGACACACAGAGAGGGAAGACTACGCAAAGACACGAGAAGACAGCCATCCACAAGCCAAGGAGAGGGGCCTCAGAAGAAACCAGCCCTTCGAACACCTTGATCTCAGACTTCCAGCCTCCAGAACTGTGAGACAATAAATTTCTGTTAAGCCATCGTCTGTACCGCTTTGTTACGGCAGCCCTAGCAAACTACTACACTTCTTCTTTGGTCAGATATTTAGCGACCTCAGACTACCAGTAAAAAATAAAAGCCAAAAACCTAGAAATTTGCCGGAAATAAAAATGTCTACAGCTTTTATACACTTTAACCCATTTTAGGTACAAGACATATTTGATTTCTCTATTCTTCCTCAGTATTTTTAACCATATTCTGCTAAAGTGCTTTACCTGCATTTTGACCATTGGGCAGCTGGGCAGCTGCCTCTGCGAATCAGCAGAGACCACCAGCAGGCATTCCATAAGATTCTGATCAATGGGCTCTTTGTCTCTTCATATCACTGCAGGAGAATGTTTCCAATGGTTTTGTCCTTTAACATTGATGTTGTAGACATACTTGTCATGCGCTCTCTGGGTGGGGAGGCGGGGGTGAGGCAGACTTGGAAAGTAGCAAAATTTACTGCCCTACATCAGTTTTACACATAGTATCTGTTTTCTTATTTTCCCTGGAAATTTCTTTATAATCAGAAAAAGAACAATAGAAGTTGTGGCTAGCAGGTTAATGCTAGACAATAATGGGCAGAGTGGAACAACAGCCAAAGCAGAGAACCCACCTAGCACCCAGATCTTGATTTTTAATACCATTCTCTAATAAAAGGAACCAGGGCCCCCTGAGAAATGGCTGATTCTATGACTGGGGCAGGAAGTATACAGGATAATTCCGGAGCATAAAGTAGTGCAAGAAAGTAAGAAGGGGCTCAAAAACAAACAAGCAAACAAACAAAAAACCATACACTGATGGAGATATGTCAAAGGGACATAAGAGCTAACTGAAAGGCTCCCAATAGCCAAAGCTGGAACAGTATGAGCAACAATATAAATAAAGTAGAACTGGATTATAACCCGAAGTATAAAATAAATATCCATGAGTCCATATTGATACAAATAAATGACTAATTAAATAAATGAGAAAGAGACACATATCTCCCTTGCAGAGGAATTCCAAATCATTTCTGTAGATACTCTGCCCTCAAGATCGGGAGCGGAGAAGAGGCAAGATGGCGGAGTAGAAGGATGCTTGTAAGTCACCCTCTCCCACAAATACACCAAGACCCACATCTACAGACCCACTCAGCCAACCAGAGCACCTGCGGAACTCCGACAGATCATCGCCCTCTTCAAAAAATAAAGACGCCAAAAATCTGGTAGGAGAAAAGGAAAAAAGAAAGAACAAAAGGCAAAGCAGCGCGGGACGGGTCCCGCGGGGAGGGAGCGGCAAAGGAGGACTGGCGCTCGCTTGCTGGGTCTCCCCTCTCCAACTGAGAGGCCAGCGGGACGGAGGGGGAGCCTCCGAGGCTCGGATCTGTACAGAGCAGCCCTTGTCTGACAGAACTAAGTTAAACGGGCACAGAGCGTCCCCCCGACACCCAGCCTGAGACGCGGGCCGGCAGCGGCGGGCAGAGCCAGGCTGCACAAACCGGGCGGAGGACGGGGGCGGCTGCACGGAGGCAGCCCCGGGGGACTGCAAGGGGCTGGGCGCCGTGGCTGTGGGTGTACAGGACAGAACAACCTGGGCCCTCCATAAAACAGCAAGGTTGATGTGCTCTCGGGGGAAGGGTGCATACCCCCATCTCTGAAAACCCGTGGAAACTTTTCAAGGGAAGACAGGCGGGACCCAGGCACAGCCGCCATATTCTCCGGCGCTTAGCACCCAGGCAGGGGCAGAGGCGAAACCTGCATCCGCACCGAAGGGCTTAGCAGCCTCAAGGGCCAGACTGAGACGGGCCTACAGCCCGGGGCAGATAGGATCCTTCCATCCTGGTCCCTCAGAGAACTTGCTCCACAAGGACAAACAAGGAGCTGGGTCTTGGCTCGCAGCAGGGACGAGGCTGCCCCTCGGTCTTCCCCGAGCCCACCCGCGGAGCGCGCAGCCGCACAGAGCAGCAGAGCTACCGGTGGCGCAGGCAGAGGGAGAGCGGCCCCACGCCTGTCGGGCAGGAACACAGCCCCTGACCAAGGTGCTGGGAGGGGGCACGACCCGCCCTCCTGCCTGGCCAGTCTGCAACATCTGACTGCGGCATCCGGAGGGGCAGTGACCCGCCCGCCCGCAGCAGAGGAGAGCTGCATCTGACCCCGTGTTAGGAAGAGGCGCGATCTGCTTGCCGACAGGTGCTGGGAGCAGCACAGAAGAGGGCGCCAACGGAGGGCCTATGAAAACAAGCTGAGCTTCCAAAACAGGACGAAGACAGAAGGACTTCACATTAAAAGCACACAGACTCCAGGAGAACACCGACAACCCCTTTTTTTTTTTGTTTTGGTTTTGGTTTTTGTTTTTGTTTTGTTTTGTTTTTAAATCTGTTTTTACCTGTTCTATTTTCAATTACTCTCTTAATTTTTACTTCTTAATTCATTTCTATTTCTCTTGGGTTTTGATGTCCTCTTATTGATGAGACACAGGCTTCAAACACATATATTCATCTCCCCACCCCCTTTTTTTTTTCTTTCTTTCTTTTTTTTTAAAGGTTTTAAAAGGACGTCTCCACCCGATTAATACTCTGCTTCAACCCGCTCTTCTATTATTCATTATACACTGTTTTCAAACCCTCTTTCTCCCTTCTTTTAAAAATCTTCCTTCTCTCTCTTATTTTTTTCTTTTTTTCTTTTTCTTTCTTTCTTTTTTTTCTAAGTTCTATTCCTAAATAGGCATTAGATAGATAAAATCCTTAAGATCCAAAATAGACAACTGATATTCCATAAACCACAGTGCCAGAGAGATATGAGCAAGATGAAGAAGCAGAGAAACCTTTCCCAATTAAAAGAACAAGAGGAATCCCCTGAAAGAAAGATCAATGAAATAGACATCAATAGCCTACTAGATCAAGATTTCAAAAAAGGAGTGATCAAATTGCTGAAGGAATTAAAAGAGATAGTGCTTAGAGAAATAAAATATGTCAAAAATGAAATTGAAGCTATAAAGAAGAGCCAAGCAGAATGGGTAAACTCATTGACAGAGATGAGGAATGATCTAATAGCTGTGCAAAGCCGACTAGTTAATGCAGAGGAACGAATTAGTGATCTAGAAGACAGGGCAACAGAAAGCACCCATTCAGAAGAACTACAAGATAAGCAAATAAAAAAAATGATAATAGCATAAGGGACCTATGGGATAATATAAAGCATCCCAATCTTCGCATAATAGTGGCCCCAGAAGGGGAAGAAGGAGCAAAGGGGATTGAAAAGGTTTTTGAAGAAATCGTGACTGAAAACTTCCCAAACTCAAAGAAGGAATCAGATATCCAAGTACAGGAAGCTCAGAGGGTCCCAAATAGGAAGAATCCAAATAGACCCACACCAAGACATATCATAATCAAGATGGCCAGAGTCAAGGATAAAGAAATGATTCTAAAAGCAGCAAGAGAAAAGCAAAGAGTGAATTACAAGGGAACCCCCATAAGGCTCTCAGCTGATTTCTCTACACAAACACTACAGGCCAGAAGGGAGTGGCAAGATATATTCAAAGCCCTGAATGAAAAAAAGATGCAGCCTAGGATACTTTATCCAGCAAGGCTATCCTTTAGGATAGAAGGAGAAATAAAGAGTTTCACAGACAAAAAAAAAAGCTGCAGGAGTTTAGCAACACTAAACCCATGCTAAAAGAAATACTGAAAGGGCTATTCTAAATAGAAAAGCAGCAGGATGCTACAGAAATGAGAAACTCACAACTGGAAAGGTGATAACTCATGAATTACAAATAAAGAAAACACGAAATTATAAAAGAAGACATACAAATCACTGAGAGTGGGAGAGGGAGGCAGGGAAATATAGAATTTTTTTTTCTTTCTTTTTAAAATTTTTTTAACAGTAGGATGGGTTTGAGATCATGTTATTATCAGTTTAATAAAAACGGGTATAGGTTAATAGATTTACAAAAAAGGGTAACCACAAGTCAAAAATTTACAAGGGAGTCACAAAAATTAAATAAAATCCATGATAATACAAAGGAAAATTACCAAACCACAAAAGGAAGAAGAAAGGAACAAAGAGGATATACCAATTCAACTGCAAAGATAAGTTCAAAATGGCAACAAACACACATCTATCATTAATTACTGTAAATGTTAATGGACTAAATGCTCCAGTCAAAAGACATAGAGTGGCAGAGTGGATAATAAAGCAAGAACCTTCAATATGCTGCATACAAGAGACCCACTTTAGGGAGAAGGACACATATAGATTGAGAGTGAAAGGATGGAAAAGGATATTCCATGCAAATGGAAAAGCCAAAAAAGCAGGTGTTGTAGTACTGATTTCAGACAAAATAGACTTTAAAACAAAGGCCATAAAGAAAGATAAAGAGGGACATTTTATAATGATTAAAGGAGTGATACAAGATGAAGATATTACACTCGTTAATATATATGCACCCAATATAGGAGCACCTAAGTACATACAAGAATTACTAACAGAGATAAAGGGGGATATTGATGGGAATACAATCATAGTTGGAGATTTTAACACTGCATTAACATCACTAGACAGATCTTCCAGACAGAAAATAAACAAGGCAACAGAGAAATTAAATACTACAATAGAAAAACTAGATTTGGTGGATATTTTCAGAGCATTACACCCCCCAAAAATAGAATATACATTCTTTTCAAGTGCACATGGAACATTTTCCAGGATCGATCATGTACTTGGACACAAAAGAAACCTCAACAATTTTAAGAAGATAGAAATTATCTCAAGCATCTTTACTGACCACAATGCCATGAAACTGGAAATCAACAACAGAGAAACAAAGGAGAAAAAAAGAAAAGCATGGAGATTAAACAATATGTTATTGAAAAAACAATGGATCAATGAGGAAATCAAAGCTGAAATTAAAAAATACCTTGAGACAAATGATAAGGAAAGCACAACCACTCAAAACCTATGGGACACAGCAAAGGCAATGCTAAGAGGGAAGTTTATAGTGATACAGGCCTTCCTCAAAAAAGAAGAACAATCTCAAATAAACAAGTTAACCCACCACCTGAATCAATTAGAAAAAGAAGAACAAAAATCCCCAAAAAGCAGCAGATGGAAGGAAATAATAAAGATCAGAGAGGAATTAAATACAATAGAGATTAACAAGACCATACAAAAAATCAACCAAACCAAAAGCTGGTTTTTTGAAAAAGTAAATAAAATCGACAAACCTCTGGCCAAACTCACAAAGAAGAAAAAAGAGAGAGCACAAATTAGCAAAATAAGAAAGGAAAATGGAGAAATTACAACAAACAAAATAGAAATACAGAATATCATATGAGAATATTATGAAAAACTATATGGAACCAAACTGGATAACCTAGAGGAGATGGACAAGTTTCTGGAAACATACTGTCCACCAAAACTGAATCAAGAAGAAACTGAACACTTGAACAATCCGATCATTAGAAAGGAAATAGAAATAGCAATTAAAAACCTCCCTACAAATAAAAGTCCAGGACCGGATGGCTTCACTGGGGAATTCTACCAAACATACAAAGAAGAACTCATACCAGTCCTTCTCAAACTCTTCCAGACGATTGAAAAGGAGGGCATACTCCCAAACTCATTCTATGAAGCCACCATCACCCTGATACCAAAACCAGGCAAAGACACTACAAAAAAAAAGAGAATTATAGGCCAATATCACTGATGAACATAGACGCCAAAATCCTCACCAAAATTTTAGCAAATAGAATCCAACAACACATAAAAAAGATTATACATCATGACCAAGTGGGGTTCATCCCAGGGACACAAGGCTGGTTCAACATACGCAAATCAATCAATGTAATACATCACATCAACAAGAGAAAGGACAAAAACCACATGATCATCTCAATCGATGCAGAAAAAGCATTTGATAAAATTCAACACCCATTTATGATAAAAACTCCTTCCAAAGTGGGTATAGAGGGAACATATCTCAACATAATAAAAGCTATATATGACAAACCTACAGCCAGCATAGTTCTCAACGGTGAAAAACTCAAAAGCTTCCCACTAAAATCTGGGACAAGACAAGGATGCCCACTATCACCACTCCTATTCAACATAGTCCTGGAAGTCCTAGCCACAGCAATCAGGCAAGAGAAAGAAATAAAAGGGATCCAAATTGGAAAAGAAGAGGTAAAAGTGTCATTATATGCTGACGACATGTTACTATATATAGAAAACCCTAAAAGGTCCACACAAAAGCTACTAGAGCTGATTGAAGAATTCAGCAAGGTAGCAGGTTACAAAATTAATGTTCAAAAATCAGTTGCATTTCTTTACACTAACGATAAATCAACAGAAAAAGAAAGTAAAGAAACAATCCCCTTTAAAATAGCACCCAAAGTAATAAAATATCTGGGAATAAATCTAACCAAGGAGGTGAAAGAATTATACACAGAAAACTATAAACCATTGATGAAGGAAATTAAAGAAGACTTTAAAAAATGGAAAGATATTCCATGCTCTTGGATTGGAAGAATCAATATTGTTAAAATGGTCACACTGCCCAAGGCAATCTACAGATTTAATGCAATCCCTATCCAATTACCCAGGACATATTTCACAGAACTAGAAGAAATCATAATAAAATTTATATGGGACCATCAAAGACCTAGAATTGCTAAAGCATTACTGAAGAGAAAGAAAGAGGCTGGAGGAATAACTCTCCCAGACTTCAGACAATACTATAGAGCTACAGTCATCAAGACAGCATGGTATTGGTACCAAAACAGACATATAGACCAATGGAACAGAATAGAGAGCCCAGAAATGAAACCACAAACTTTTGGTCAACTAATCTTCGACAAAGGAGGCAAGAATATACAATGGAATAAAGACAGTCTCTTCAGCAAATGGTGTTGGGAAAACTGGACAGCAGCATGTAAAACAATGAAGCTAGAACACAACCTTACACCATATACAAAAATCAACTCAAAATGGATTAAAGACTTAAACATAAGACAAGATACAATAAACCTCCTAGAGGAAAACATAGGCAAAACATTATCTGACATACATTTCAAAAATTTTCTCCTAGAAGAAATAAAAGCAAGAATAAACAAATGGGACCTAATGAAACTAACAAGCTTCTGCAGAGCAAAGGAAACCAGAAATAAAACAAGAAGAAAACCTACGGAATGGGAGAAAATTTTTGCAAGTGAAACCGACAAAGGCTTGATCTCCAAAACATATAAGCAGCTCATACGACTCAATAAGGAAAAAATAAACAACCCAATCCAAAAATGGGCAGAAGACCTAAACAAGCAATTCTCCAAGGAAGACATACAAATGATCAAAAAGCACATGAAAAAATGCTCAATATCACTAATTATCAGAGAAATGCAAATCAAAACTACAATGAGGTATCACCTCACACCAGTCAGAATGGCCATCATTCAAAAATCCAAAAATGACAAATGCTGGAGAGGCTGTGGAGAAAGGGGAACCCTCCTACACTGCTGGTGGGAATGCAGTTTGGTGCAGCCACTATGGAAAACAGTGTGGAGATTCCTCAAAAGACTAGGAATAGACTTACCATATGACTCAGGAATCCCACTCCTGGGCTTGTATCCAGAAGGAAATCTACTTCAGGATGACACCTGCACTCCAATGTTCATAGCAGCACTATTTACAATAGCCAAAACATGGAAACAGCCTAAATGTCCATCAACAGGTGACTGGATAAAGAAGAGGTGGTATATTTATACAATGGAATACTACTCAGCCATAAAAACCGACAACATAATACCATTTGTAGCAACATGGATGCTCCTGGAGAATGTCATTCTAAGTGAAGTAAGCCAGAAAGAGAAAGAAAAATACCATATGAGATCGCTCATATGTGGAATCTAAAAAACAAAAACAAACAAACAAACAAAAACAAAGCATAAATACAGGACAGAAATAGACTCATGGACAGAGAATACAGACTTGTGGTTACCGGGGGGTAGAGGGTGGGAAGGGATAGACTGGGATTTCAAAATTGTAGAATAGATAAACAAGATTACGCTGTATAGCACAGGGAAATATACACAAAATGTTATGATAAATCACAGAGAAAAAAATGTGACAATGAGTGTGTATATGTCCATGAATGACTGAAAAATTGTGCTGAACACTGGAATTTGACACAACATTTTAAAATGATTATAAATCAATAAAAAATGTTAAAAAAAAAAAAGATCGGGAGCATAACTCCTCACTCTGTAAGTGTAGGCTATGCATAATGTCTTTCTTCCAAATAGTACAGTATGAAAAGGGGAAAAAAAGAGTAACTTCACAGGGGGGAACCCAAAAAACACTGCCTCGGCCCTGGTCAATATCAAAAGTGATGTCACACTGACAGTATGTACTCTTGAAATGATGTAAGGAAACCATCTATCTCTCTGATCTTCCTCCCGAAAGCCCATAACCTTAGTCTAATGATGAGAAAAAAATCAGACAAATCCTAACAGATGGGCAGCCTACAAAATACCTGACTAATACTCATCAAAATCGTAAAGGTCATCAAAAATAAGGAAAGTCTGAGGAGCTGTCACAGTTGAGAGAAACCTAAGGAAACATGATGACTAAATGTAACGTGGTACCTTGATAGCATCCTGACACAGACAAAGGACATTAGGGAAAAACTAAGGACATGAAGTATGGACTTTGGTTAATAAAAAATGTATCAGTGTTAGTTCATAAATTATAACAAATATACTACACAAATGTAAGATATTAATAGGGGAAATTGAGTAAGGGAGTATATGGAACTCTGTACAATCTTCTCCATTTTGCTGCAAATTTAAAACTGTTCAAAAATAAAGTCTATTAAGAAAAAGGGAAACCATAGCATTAGGTCAGGTGAAAGATGCTAAAGATGATGATGAAGCAGTAGGTATAGTGAGGAGTCAGATTCAGAACATATTTTGAAAGTGCCCAGCAGAAAACATGTTGGCAGATTAAATATGGAGGGTGAGGGAAAGAGAATAGCCAGGTTTTTGCTCAAGTAACTGGATAACAAATAGTGCCTTTACTTAGTATATGGAGGGGAAATGAGAGAAGAGTAGATTTTGCTGCTTCTGAGTCATTTTACTGTCTGTAATTTTTTTTTGTTGTTGTTGTTAATTCCTGATTTATTCTTGTGAACTGGTAGAATCAAGAAGGAAATTTCAAGCTGTATGGTCCCACAAAGGATCTCAGATTAATACAACTTTATTGTATTTTTTTAATCTTAAAGATACTAAAAGCATACTTTATAATAGAAAAGTATATAACTGCCTTTGAAAGAGATGATACAAACCCTTTTGTGACCTAATTTGGGGACAAAAAATCATATTAATTCACTGGTTCCCTAGGCCCAAATCAATGAGTCTGGAAGCGGTACGATTATATCATGCTTTTAAAAAGCACAGAGTAGTTTGGAAATCTGTACTCTAAATTCTCCAGCTGACCCTGAGAACCACTGACCTAGATGGCAAAATTCCTCCAATTTAAAATAACAAAGCATCCCACCTTTCTATTTAAATTTCTTTATATGAGTAATTTCCAAAATAAGTTTTTACCCAGTAAGGAAGTAAAACAATTCCTGCCACACTGTGTAAACTTCCAAATTCACGACTGTTATGCATCACCATTATACAGTTATCTTTGTGGGGAGGCACTGAACTAAGCACCAAACAAGTGAAAAATCTGTCAGAAGAGACCTAGTGCCAGAGCAAAAAAAAAAGATACATTTGCTACCTTCTTGGCAAACTTACCAAAAACATTTGATTTCACAGTTATTGAAATTTCTGGCCACATGACTCAAATGATAAAACCTTAGATTTCATAGTTTACTCAGAGTAGGCCAGCAAATCACCTAAAAAGATTCACCACTAAAAAGGTATGTCTTGCGTGATCAGTAAACTTATACTCCATTAAACTGTCAAGCAAAAAATAATACAAAAGACAAAGATTCATTATCAAGAGCCCTTCCCTCAGAACTGGAAACCATGATCAGAAGTTCACCGGAAGATCTCAACGTTCACTAAATCATAGCCAAGAGCATTTATGGAGTGCTCACTATGTGCAAAGCACTCTATTTCAAGGAAGAGGTCTTGTTTAAAGTAGCCATAATTCAGCCCATAAAGCCCTTTATAGTTAAAGATCAACAGTTTGAACCTCAATCAGGAGCAAATGGGTAGCTGGTTCATACTGAAGGATGCAGGTGTAATTTGGTCGGTGCTGCTCAGTTTAAGTTGAATGGGCCTTTGCAGTTTGTGTAAATTCCACCTTCTGGGTGGTCTTCCAGAGCAATCTCAAAGAGGGCACACCACAGAGGTACTGGAGTTAATTTATGCTTATGTAGACTATGAGTCATGCGACGGCCATTAACACTATATCCTTAAGTGAGTACATAGATGTAAAATGTGCAAATCTCCAGCAGCATAAAGCCAACTTTTCTTAAAGCAGAAAAATGGCAACCAGAATGACCACTGAAAAACAAATCAAGATGCAAGTGCACCAAAGTACAGCTTGTTCCAAGTCAAATGCAAGATAATAAAGACAAAATATAAGCAGCAGAAGGAATCATGGGCTACAGACAGCTAACCCGTGGTCTTGAAGTATAGGAATGATAAACCAAATACAGCTATCTGTTTTGACCTTGACTCTCCTCTCCTCTGCGTACTCACTGGTGGTGGCACAATGCAGTAAGTGTTCGGAGTGGAAACCACAGCAGCTCTAGTGAGAGCTGCTACGTGTGGAACGCCTACTCCACGGCAAGCAAACGTAACACTTCCACACAAGCAAAGAGGCTGGCTACCCCCCCACACACAAATGTTAAAAACTCATCTTGCAGATGAACAATTACTAATCTAAAAAATTTTATTTTACCTTCTTGCCTAGAAGAAGGAAAGTTAATCTTCTTTTCTAAAGTTTACTCTACTTGTTCTTTAAATCTCTTTACTTCATTTCTAATACCTTAAATATATCCCACTTTACAACTTCCTTCAATTTATTAAAAAATAAATAAATAAATAAAAAATTTCCCTTGAGTTTGCATTCCCTCCAGTCATAAGAGGTCAGCATCAACACACCCTCTTTTACTACAATGAGGTAACCATGAGGACTGTGTTTTCTGGGGTTATTCCAATTTCAAATACTTCACCACATTATCTCCACTTCAACTTGGGGTTTGAAAACATGAGATTGTATCCTAAAATCTTCACAATCTTGATTTCACTGCTACTACTAAAGTTGTTCTCTAATGTTGCCGAACCATTGACTGCTTCTCATTCTGCGTCTCATAGCCTAGTTCATCCCTTCTGTGATATCTATACCCTCGACCTTGGCCTTCATACTAAACTTAAATGTCTTCCTTATCTACCCTGGCATTTCCCAGTATGTGTTATCAGTAACATTTTAGCCTCACAGTGTGTTCCTCGATTAAGAAGATTCTGTGGTCAAAAATTTTCAAAAATGGTACATATAACATGCTACTCCTGGAGCTCTACAGTGAATATTAGTGAATTGTGCACTGCTTGATTTTTATGATAAAGCAACCATTTGACTTATTTTTACTCAGTGTTTCCCAATAAGCAAACCTGTGTCACTGATCCCTAGAATTCTTTTTTTTTTTCATGGAACATATATTAACATGTTATGAAATTACTATAATGCAGGATGCTCCTCAGTATTCTGATGAGACAAATACTCATTAGAACACACTCTGGGGAATACTGATGTACCTAATTCTAAGCTAAAACCTGAAATCAATCAGGCCTCCGAAACTAAACTCATCAGCTTTGCTCCCAAGCCAGGTGTTAAACATCAGATTAAATTTTAGTAACGGTTCTTTCACCAATCACATATTCAGGCAGTTGATGAATCTTTTCAGCTCTTAACTGTTGTCTGTAGTGGTTTTTCCCTCCCTTACATCATTCTGTTGACATCACCCTAAGGCAAATCTTCCTTAAACCTCATCTAGACTCATGGTAACTAAGCACAAGAATTAGAGGAGAGCTTAAAGAAAGAAAGATTCTGGGCTCCACCGTAATCTTTCTAAATGAGAACTGCGGGGCAGGGTGGGGCAGCATCTGTGCTTCTAATGGACAGCTAGATTCGCAAATTGCTGAGGTAGACTGTGAAGGTTCCATGACTCTTCTCTTCAACCTAAACTAGGCATTTTCAGTTCTCTTCCTTCATCTCTTCAAATGACATGATTTTGAGTCTCCTAACCATCAGTTACTCTTCTCTGAATGTGGTCCATTTTGCCTATAAACCTTTTAAAGTGAGGGTTTTATACTGCACCACAGAGCACTCTGGATATAGGCTGGCCAACTTGTGAGACTAAGACTATCAATTATCTATTGTTTCTCCTGGGTTTCTCTGTAGATCTGCCTTTATGCTGGACAAGCAAAATCATCTCCTCCCTTTTCATGTCCTGCAGCAAATTACTACTCGTTATGATCAACACTAATCTGCAATAACCACTGGAATGCGAGTCACCCAGCAAACAGACATAACTCCCCAGAATTTTAAAGCATTACTTACCTAAAAGACCTTCTGGTCTCTGTTCTAAGTAAGTGGCACCCCTCCCTTTCTCTAATGAATGTTAGCTCTGAAAGTTGCAATTTATGCCAATCCTTACAGTGTTTTAGAATCAATGCTCCACAGTTACAAAGTGTATTTTTCACTTACAAAACATCTCAACATTATTTACTTAGTCCTCTCAAAAGTTCCTGTGAGGGTATTATCCTCATCTTACAAATGAGGAAATTAAGGCTCATAGAGGTTAAGTAGCTTATTCAAAATCATACACACTAAGTGGGGAAAGTTGTGACTTTAACCTCATGTCCTGCACCTTAATCATGGCTTTCTCCACTTTAAAATCCACGTGTAGTCACTTGGCCATCATCAGAAAATTAGCACCAATTAACACCACGGTGTGATAGCTACCAGATGGTGAATTACTAAGCAAAAGGAACAATCAGTCAGAATCCAGGGAGGCATTAGAACATAATACAGAAGCTAAGGAGTGGTGCCTTTGGGGTCAGACAGCCCTGAATTTGGGTCCTAGCTCCATCTCTCACTGCCAGTGTTACCTTGAGTAAATTATATGCACTCTGTGAGCTTTGATTTTCTATTTAAGTTACAAAGAATAAAGGAGATGATAATTTTCTTTAAAGTTCTTAGCATAATGCTTGGTACATGGTTAAGTCTTCATTCAAAGGTGGTTTTTTTTTTTTTTAAATTCCTAATTCAAACATGATAAACAGTTTATAAAAATAAGTCTGTTTGGAAGGAAATACAATCTTCTGATTTTGGTGTCTAGTCCTTCATCAATTATTTCCAGATGTCTGGGAAAAGGACTATGTGAAGGCCATAGGAAGACAGAAGATAGTAATGAGGAGGGAGAAAATTTGAAATGATGCTTGAAGGGGAGGCCAAGAAAAGGTAGGTGAATCTACTAGATTAGAGCTAAGTCTAAGCTCCCAGTAGGTGCCTTCCCTGGGTCATCGTCACCGTCACCAGTCACCGTCACTGTTACCAGTCACTTAGGGGGAAAAGAGAGAGAGGGGAAAAAGGGAGCAACAACTTAGAAGAGAAGGCAGTAGGTAAAGTGTCTACTTGAGATGTGACTAGATTATTAAATGAATAGAGTTACATAAAGTGAGATTCCATTCCATTTCATTCTTTCAAATTATCACTGGGAAAAGATAAATTTGGGGGTATAAAGATGATGTTTTTAAAGTTTTAAAAATAAACTGTTCACTGTTTGTAACACTGAGTAAAGATAATATTAAAATACTAATAGTTTTCTTATTATCCCCCCAAATACATGTTCTTCTCTTTAAAAAAATTAAAAGGATAGATAAGCAAAAAAAAAAAAATTACTTACAGTCCAACCACTCAGAGATAACTACTGTTAACACTTGGTACATAACCTTCTAAACTGTTTTCTATTCATATATTTATAAATACATGCATTTCACAAATGCGGGGTCATATGTAATTACTGTTTTGTAAACTTTTAAATTTATTTAAAATTTCTTTCCAGATCACTAAAATTCTTTTAGAGCATTATTTGAAATGCCATATATATTTTTACTATATAGTTCATTTAGCTAGCCCCTTATTTGGGATATTTAATTTTTTTTTTGCTATTATAAAAAGATTAAAACATTCTTGTAGCTTTATGCATAAAACATGACATCTTAGCACAAATTCCTAGAAGTGTATTTGCTAGATTAATGGCATGGAGAATTCTAAGATTTTTGGCATAACTTGTTAAATTGTCCAGAATGTTACTGCCAGTTCACACTACCCAGTATTACTTTAAACTGCTGATTTCCCAGACCTTGACCAACACTGAATTTGATGATATTGGAAGTGTTCATTAAATTGGTAGGTAAAAAACTATTCCTCCTTTTACTGCATTTTTTATTACAAAGGGGTGGATAATTTTCCCCTGTATTTATTATCTATATTTCTTATTTTGAAAAGTATCTGTTTATATCTTTTGCCCTTTTTTTTAGTGTCTGTCTTTCTCAATTGTGTTTTGAATATTAATTTCCTGTCTGTCACATGGATTGGGTGTATATTTTCCCAGTTGGTTTGTTTGCTAGTTTTTAAAATAGTGTTCTGATCTATAGAAATGTAAAATATTTAGGTAGTCCAACCTATATATTTTTTCTTTTTGATTTCTGCTTTGAGAATATTATTTAGAAAGGCTTACTTCACCCCAATACTACATAAATTATCCATTTATATTTTCCCTTACTATAAATATTTTAAAATTTTATCTAACCTAGGCTTTATTGGAGTATAAGATACTGGGCTGTAAAATATTGAGGGTGGGATCTAAATTTATTTTTTAAATACTTAGCTGGTTGCCTGCCCCAACACTATTTATAGTATGTACTTCATTAATTATAGTGGGCACTTTTTATCTCAAACATGCTAACATCTCTGAAAACTAGATGTGTCTATGATAAACAAACGTTTCACTATTACTTGGCAGGTTTTTTTCTTTTCTTAGTGTTACTTGAAGTAACAATAAATCAGTTAATGGCTTCTTAAATTTGATGAAACACGGTATTTACTTCTATTCCTATTTCACTCAGAGTTTTCTTTTTTTAATTAAAGAATGCAATTTGAATTATTATAAAATCTCTTCTGGGCACATTAAAATGATCATATTTTTTCCCTAAGAAGTCCCAGTATTGAACTGTTCGTACATTCCTGAAATAAACCCCACCTTGCCATGGCATGTTACTCATTCAACACATTGTTATATTCCTTTTACTAATATTTTATTTAAGATCCTTACTTCTACTTTCATAAAACAGATTGGTCTATAGTTTTTCTATGTCTATAAAGTCTTTGTCATATCTTGGTTTTAGAGGTATGTTAAATTTGTCAAAGAAGTTGATAAAGTTTTATCTATTTTCTGTGACAGTTTGTAATAATAGCACAGGAATAATAACAGAAATGGTCTACTTTATTGGTCTTTTCGAAGAGCAATCTTTTGGATTTAACAGTTCTAATTCTTTATTGTTCAAGTTAATTTATCTGAGTGATTTTAATATTTTCTCTTTGCCTTTGATTGTCATCAGATTTCCTGTAGCGTGTCTAGATGTGGTTTTCTTTGTATTCATCCTGCCTCAGATTTGTAGCACTTTTTGAATTTGTGACTTGTGTTTTTCCCTCAGTTTGGGAAAATTCTTGACTATTATCTCTTCAAATACTGCTTCTTTCCCATTATCTTTCTCGTCCCCTTCTGTGGCTCTAATATGTTAAACCTGAAACTGTGTATCTTGCATCTTTTCAATAATTTTTCATTTTTTTAGCTCTCTTAGCTTCAGTCTGAAAATATTCTACTGACCTCTTTTCTGTTCACTAATCCTGCCTTCTTTTATGCCCAATATGCTATTAACTTCATCTCAAGTGTTTATATTTCAGTTATTGCATTTTCAGCCCTAGAACTATTTTATTCTTTACAACAGATTGCTATTCACTAGTGAAACTCTCCATCTTGTCATCTATTTTCTTGAATATACTACACAGTTATTTTAAAGTCTTTGCCTGATGACTTAAATATCTGGATATCTGGGCCATTTACAGACCTGTTTCTTTTGTCAATTTACTTCCCTTGGTCCTTTACTCCAGTATGCCTGGTAATTTTTGATAAATGCCAGACATTGTGTATGAAAAACTGGACTCTAAATGATGATGATGTAATCTTCTACAGAGGGTTTATCCTGTCCTCTGATAGGCAGCTGCAGTGAGGAGGGGAAGGGGAAAAAATAAAAAGATTACCTTAATCCAATCAAGGACTGAGCTCACTTGGGGTTGGGTTGCAATTATTGATAAATTTGGTCTACTTTTGATTTGTCCCCATTATATTAGTATGCTAAAGCCAAATAGAGCCTACCATTAAAATTTGGGAACTCTGGGAGCCAGTGACTAAACACAGGCATTATTTAAAATAAATTATATGAACTTACAATTAAATAAATTATATTAAAAACAAAGATAATAAGTACCCAAAATTCACCACTTAATAAATTTTTAAACTAAATTTAACTGTTTTCTATGTTATTTACATCTGTTGTATCTGTATTACAGAAATACTATATAATGGTGTTAATACACATCTCTTCCCAATTCAACATTCAGTAATGTCACATTTGTAGCTTGAAACAGCCTATGGTGGAAATATTTGCACCACAGTAATCAGCAGACACTAGAAATCAGAGTTTGATTTATTGTTTTGCTGACTGTCTAGATCAGTTACTCTCTAGTGGAGGTGATTTTGTTCCCCATCCTGGGGTATTTGATAATATCTGGCAAAATTTTTGTTTGTCACAACAATAAGGGGTCAGGGAATGGGGAGGAGGGACAGGTACTGCAGGCATCTAGCGCGTACAGGTTAAGGATGCTACTATACATCATGCAATGCATAGGGCAGCCCCCTACGACAAAGTATTATCTATGAACTTTCCTTTTGATAGAGCTTTGGGTGGCTGATGCTGGTTTTTGTCACTTTTTGTTCTTTTCAATGTTCCCTTGTAAAAAATCCTAGCCACAGATATTTCCATCTTTCCCTTAGTTGGGACAGGTGCATCTCTGCAGTTGTAAGAAATGCTATTGTTGAAATAATCATCCACTAAAAGTAAGTTCCATATATGTGGTCTACAGAAAATATTTTGGAAAGTGTGGTAGAGGATAATAATTTAGAGAATCCATAACCAAGTATTTGTTTATACTTCCACTGTTCAAGTATCAACTTGAATCATTTAATTCTGCAGTTATTCTTGATTTACTGGAATTCAACCATCTGTTTAACAAATTACTAAGGAGCAAGGATATGCAAAGTCCTATAGCCCTGCACTGGGTGGGGATGTGTGTTACAAAAATCCTAAAGCATGACCTATTCTCTCAGGAAGTTTCTAGACTTGTTAGGGAGACACTTGCAAATAACTAATGTATTTTAAGACTCTCAGTTACTCATCTAAGTCAGATTATTTGGGGAATTTAGAAATCAGACTAAATTTTTAAGAAATTATTTGACAGAAACTGACTTGATTTTAGATTTGCATGCTGCTTATCGTTCACCGCGTAAATTTATTTAGAGCTGCACAGCTTTTACACACCTTACTTTATACTTACACTTTTCTATATTTTACAGCATACTTATGTGATTATTTCATTTGGTACAGTAGTGCTATGGGTTAGAACAGGTTAATGTTATTCTCACCATTTGACAGATGAGGAAAATGAGATGGAATGTCTGAGTAACTTGCTTATGGTTATGCAGCAAGTCTGTGCTGGAACTTTACAAAACTGTGCTTCCACTTGGTACTCTGGATGGATTCTGCACTTTTCTTTGATAATGTTATACGGTGGGTCACTTATCCATGCGTAAGACACACTGAACACGTGTATCTGAAAATTTATGCTATTCTCATTGAATTAGTGACCATGCTTTGAAAAAAGAATTATTCATATACAAGAAGAGCAGCTCTGTGGATTGCCTCAGAAGTACTGGCTAAGACTTGCACATTATTTTTTAATTAACTATCTTTAAGTAATTTCAAGTCTGTGAACTGGAATAATAAATGTTCATTAATTTTCTGAGTCATGTTTACACAAACAAGATAAATTGACATGAATTACAGTTAAAATTTTTGTCTATTAGATTTCCCAGTTTGTTCGAATGACCCATTCTAATTCACTAAGAATAATCTAAGCTATTTCTGTCTACATTTGGAAAACTAACTAAAGAGCTAGGATTGTGGTTTAGGTAAAACAAGGCAAGACTGATCTTCCTCCACTTTTCTTCTCCCAAAACACATGTACATACACGTACACTCATACACCCACTTTCAACTATCCAGTTGTTGCTTCAATTTTTTTACATGTATTATGTAGTTTTAAAACAGAGAAATGTAGTTATAATTATCTTTGCATGTTGTTCTTTCCCTTCCTTTCTTTTGTGCTACACTTTTAAACCATTTATGCTTTTCTCTTTTTTCCTGATGGTTTAAAGAGTCAGGCATTAACAATGTTTTTCTCTCCCTGTCTTTGCCAGTAGCTCCAGGAAGTACTTTTCTTTCAGTCTACCTGTGGTCTTGTCTTGAGCTTTCACATGAAATGAAGATACAAAAGTAACTCCCTACCTTACAGGTTCTCTTCCTGTAAATCACCGTATGTGGGGACGAGACAGGAAGGGTCAATGGAATTAGAGAAGATAATTTTGTATTCTCTTCAATACGAGTTATTTAGATACAACAAAAGTTTAAGTAAGCCACTACTCAGAAATCTAGTTCATTTCATAGTGGTTTCATCATAATGGAAAGCTTACTTTGTTAAAGGATTTAGAATGAGGTGAAGGGCATTTTAGATCTTTTAAATTCAAGTTAAATGCACTTTGTTAAAGGTTAAGAAACATTTGCTAGAATTATGAGCAATTTCCAGCTAGCGTTCCATAAAAAGAGAGCCTGCAGTTAAGTTCATGTTACCCTCCCTAGTAGAATTCCACAGTGACTGGAATGGTTTATGAGTAAATATCATATGGATAGCTTTTTAAAGGGTTGGGAAAATGAGATCTGAAGAAAGAGTAAGAATGGAAAACTCTATCTCTCCCTTCTCTCTTTCTCCTCCCCCTCCATGCTTTCACATCTCCCTGCCCCCAACACACACACACCACTGTATCAGAAGAGGAAAAATTTATGTTTAAAGTCTCCTTTAGTGGTAAATGGAACAGCATAGTTGAGTAAATTGTGTGTGGCATTGAACTGGAATTTCTTCAGTGAAAGGGCTTATGTTCTTAAAGAGCTGAAAAGGGCTTAAATTTTCTAGTAGCCTGGAATAAAATTGCACAGGAGGCGCATGTGAAATGCAGCATGTGTGAATAGTTTTGCAGCAGAGTCCCATTTGAAATGTAGCAACACAGCTGGAGCAGTGACTCATCACACTAACATCTACTGTTAACAGACAGACTCTCTCTAATAAAGCCTGCACTTTCTCACGTTATAAGGCATCTCTTAGGCTGTTGTGATAGTATATGTTCCCTAAACTTGGTCAGGCCACTTGAATTTAACATTTGTTGAATACCTGCCATATACTAGGCATTTTTCTGCATTTAGTTCTTACACCTGTTTGGTTTTATTTTCCCCATTTCATAGGTGATGAATTTGAGGCCACACATCTGGGGTAATATTCAACTGGTTCTACCAGTTGCTTTTAGCCTGTGCTTGTTCTGTATGTTTGATAAAAATGAAGATACAAAGAAATTTCAGGACAGAAGGAAAGACATTTCAGATAGCTCATGTCAGTTGCCCTCAATCGTCTCAAAAATGTAGGGAGAGAATTCAAAAACAAGGGTGAAAATTTGGGACACAGCTACTTGAGAAAATGTAATGGGATTAGCAGTGAAAATAAAATGATTTTCCAGTTTTAATATCTAGAATCCAGCCCACGAATCCAGCTGCTGCCCTACTTCGCAGATGTGAAATGGCCTGATGGCTTCCTGAACACTGGCTACATCTTCCTGTCAGGATTCCAAGAGACTTCCCCAAGGACAGCAACCAGCCCACAGCTCAGTTCTTCTTAACGACCTGCCATGATGGATCTATTTACTTTTGGTTCAGCCCTCCCTAGATTGGAATGGTCTTCAATTTTCAACTTAAATACTATGACAAGGACAGATTTTTCAGGGAATTGAGATGTGTGTCTGTGTGTTGCATTTGTTCCAATTATGCTGAGCAAAATAACCAGACTAGAGTGACCAAAACAAAATATTTTCCTATAATTATTTTACTTTCTTCTTTTCTAAAAGTTTGAGCATCACTATGTCAAATCCATTTGTACCCTGTCTGTATGACCTTCACAAAATACTTGCCCTCTCTCAGTTTCTTCACCTGTAAAATGTGTTGTTGTGAAGATTAAAGGAATATATATAAAACACTAAGAACCATGCCTGGCATACGGTAATTGCTATCTAAGTGTTAGCTCTTATTTTTTATTATTATCACCATCATCATCATCATCATCATCATCATCATCATCAGTGAACCTGTGGAAAATGAGCTATCAATTTGGTGTGAGGCCTGATTAGTAAATGTATAGAAAATAAAAACTATCCTATGTGGTTCTTCAAAGTTTTAAAATTATCATGGATAACACTGAGGTTTATCAGCCAACAAGGAAAAAAAGTTCCCATGGAAGCTGTTAAACCCCTACTTCTTTCTCTTATCAGCTCCAGAAATCTATCTTATGCACCATTATGGCTTAATCCACATTTTCATCATGCTGTTATCTTATTCAAAGTTTCTCCACAATCTATCTCAAAAAGGTCCAACATGCATCTGCTCAACAAACAAATATTTAGTGATTATTACATGCCAGGGGCTAGAGATATAAATATGACTAAGGCATGGCTTTGTAATTGTGGAGTTCACTTACTGGTGGGTAGACAGACACATAAACAGATAATTACAGAATGGAGTAGAAGGAGCAACGATGCAAGCGCATACAAGGTGCTATGGGAGCAGAGATGAAGGATACTGGAGTCCACCCCAGAAGGCTCAGACAGGGCTTCCTGGAGGAAAGGATGCCAGGGCTTTAAGGGTTTCAAGCAGCAACTTAAATGTCTTCTCTGGTATCCCAAGGCTTCCTTAATCGGTCCTTTTTAACCCTCCAGCCATTTCTCCATTACCTCCAACATGACTCACCTCCCCACTTCTACTGGACAAGTCTCATAACTATTTCCTTGAAAAATCCACTTTTGATCCCATCTCCAATTGCTCTCCTCATATGGCATCTCTATCAGGTGTTCTCTGCCTGGTACACTGTGTTCTCTTCTCCTCCATGGAAATGGGCCCCACCTTGATGCCGTCATACACCTTCCTATTATTACTCATGAAAGCATATCAATCAGGCACATTCAGACGGACATTAGTGCTGTTTTCCCACACTCTGTAATTGTTTATTGTGTTTTTCTCATCACTTCAACCAAACTATAAGTACCTTAAGGAAAAAATAGTTCATAAGTTTACTTTGTTTCACAACACCTGGCAAGGTGTCAGCCAAAGCAAAATACAAGATGTCAAAAATACTTTCCGAATTAAATTATTTCACCAATGCCTTCTCTGGTCTATCTGATGTGCAATAAATTCATTTTATGAAAGTTTAGAAGTTCAAATAACCAGAGAAGAGAACATTCTTACTTCTGTCAGTTAATTTACTAACTGAAAGTCAGTAGTACTCTATGAGAAATAAACTAGCTTGGTAGAATTTGTGAATGTGAAGAAAACGTGAACCATGGAATAAATTACACATTTGGTTTATAAGTAGCCTCTGAATAAGGTTCTTGTACTTGGTAAGCAGTGAAAAAGTGGTATATTGTTGAGAGGGAATATATTTAGGTTGAGTGCAAGTTTGAATGGCCTTTTTTGTAAGGAAGTATTTTATATATATATATATATATATATATATATATATATATCAGTTAAATAAATGAAGAGGATTATACACGTATGTGAATGCATGCGTGCGCACGTGCACACACACACTGTAAGTATGAATGAGATAGCAGAAATGGCTGTTGGGAAAACAACCTTTTCATACTGCTAATGATAAGGCACTTTTAAACTTGGCACTTCTCTCTTATTTCTTTTTATTTCTCATCTGTTTCCCTCCCACTGTTATTTCTCATATTGTTCCTCTATTTTATCTTTCCTGCCTGATTTTCTTCCCTCACTCCCTCCCTCTCTAACAAACAAAAACTCTACACACTTTTTCTCATCCACACTCAGAGACACACACCTCAATTGTTTCCTGCACTTTGGGTTCCAAGTATGAAACCAACTATCTCAAGAGGGTGTCTGATAGTGATGCCATTAACTCACTAGACGAGTGAGTGGTTTTCAAACTTTTGCTCATAAACCTCTCAAAGAATTCTGAGAAAAGCAGAGACTCTGTGCCGGTTATCAATTCACCACCTCTAAATCCATCTTCCTTGCCTGCTCTGCTAAAGCTGATCTGGGACCTTTCAGTATTCTTTTCTTGGTCAGCTAACATGGTACTGAACTTTGTCAGTAGAGGGCACGGGAGAAGGGCTGCAGGGAAGAGCGCTCCTCCTTCCTGGGTTCAGGGAGCCGGCTCAACAGGCTCCTGCAGAGCTCGCAGCTTCCCCAGCGTCTGGCTCTGGCAGTGCAGGTAGATTCCCTACTTGCAGGCCCCACCGCCAGCTTCCCCAGCACCCAGCTCCCTAGTGTGTGCATAGTCTCCGGCCCCCAGCCCTTGGGGCGACACTGCTTCTCTGGAGACAGGCTCCTGAGGCACAAGCAGCTTCTTCGGAGCGAGGTGCTGCCTTCAGGGCACAGGAGTGAGCAGCAGCTGGTGGCCAGCAGCCTCCCCAGGTGCTTCCCTCAGGTAGTTCTGCAGTGGAGCTCCTCCAGTGAGACACCTCCCTGCAAACAGCTTTCCCTGGGGTCCCAGAGGGAAGATTTCCAGCAAATCCCTGAAGGCAGATTTCAGGAAAGTTGCACCATCATGGCTCCACAGTGACTCCTGTGCCATCAGCCCTGGGGAGGGTGGGGGGTGGGTTGCAGGGGAAGCTCTTCCTTGGGCTCTATCTCAGCCCTAGGGATCATGACAGCTTCCCAAATTTCTATCTCCGTGTTATTTAGAATTCCTATTTACTTCTTCCTAGCCAATCCCTCATTACCACAATTCTCTATTACATGCAGTAAGTCTCTAAATTAAACTTTCCTGTTCAAATGACTGCGTGGCTTCTGTATCCAGATTGGGTGCTGACTAATGCGCACTTCCTCATATATTTTAAAGTGACAGCTAAAATTTCTCATCAAAAATTTAAATAATTGAAAAAGATAAATTATCTGGTGTTCTGTATATAGATCACATGCTTAAAATATATTTTTGTCAAACCCTTAGAGTGACATATCTAGATCTGTTAATAGATGGAGAAGTCCAGCATATAACCAATAATTTGCATAGGCAGTCCTTCCTCATTTGCTTCTCTATCAAGGAAATCAGACTTACTTTCTGTACACATCACATGCGCACACACACACACTTTCATTTAAAAAATGTGAATAAATATGTTGATACATGTTCTCGTGACACACATCTCACTTAAACAGACCTGCAGAAAACAGATAAACAGACAATAGATGGAGAGAGAGAGGTAAGGAGACAGTCGGTGGGCAGACTGAGCCTTGCCAGTTTCAATACTTTTTTACCAGTTCAATATTTCTTCATATTTTTTTGGCCTTTCATGGGTCTTTCCTTCAGAAGTGATACATTCCTGAACTGTCCTTTTGCTTGGTGCCTTAGAGATTTCACCCTGTGACAATAAATCATAGGAAGATTTGGGGTGGGTGGAAGGCATGCCATCTTTTATGAAGTGGGAGGAAGGCGACTATGACAGAGGAGACAGGAAGGAAGCGGTAGCTGACTACAGACTCTCTCAGACACAGAGAGCAGTTTCAGAAAAGCATACATACAGAGGTTGAGGACCAGAAAATTGCTTCCCTCAAAACTATCCATGCCCTGGGGCCTCATACCCTGTGGACACCTAGGGTACAAGTTCTCCAGTATGAAGACAGCAACACTAGACCAAAGAACTACTGCATTCTACAATGAAGGCCAAAGTAGCGACATTGTTTCCCCTAAAACTGACAGTAAATCACGTATGGAGAAGCACGCGATTGTTTTTGTTTTTTAATGTAGAATAATAAAAATATTAACCTTAAAATATTCCTTAAAAACTGGGGAAAAAAAAGCTTTCCTTACAAGAATGCCAAAGTTTCCTTTAGAGTCAATATCGCATCAAATATGAAACTCCCTGAACCCCACCAGTACCTACGTTTGAATAAGGGCCTTGCTTTCACTGTTTGTGACTCAAGATGTCACATGGGTCAAATCCTTCATTTACAGTGGTTCTGTTTCTTATTTAAAACAGTAAGTTTTCCTTGGATCCACTATTTTACTGAATTACATAATAGGGAGAGAAATGAAGAATCTTAAACAAAAAGCAAAGGAGAAGTGGCCAATTTTTACCATTTGGGATATTAACAAGTTTAACATGGCTCAGCAACTATCTTAAGTGTTATATCAACTATTATGACACAAGCTAAAGGTGTTGAAATATAAAGATGTGTGTTTTCTGAGAGAAAATGGGTGACAATTTGAAGGGCTGGTTCTTTAAAAGGAAGAATACATACATAAGAATTCAGAACAGATTCTCAACCAACACTAATGTACAATGAGGTTTACGCAAGTTAAGAAAGGTTTTAAATGTTTTAAAAAATTTTTTTAAGGAAACTACTGTTTCCTGTTATTTTTGGAAAATCTGTAAATGCTAGTGTTTTCAAAAGGAAACATTTGTGGAGAGATAGTAAGTATGTTTCACATGCTACACATCTCAGATTCTTGTTTGTTCATTTCCCCTAAGAAGTTGGTAATTCTGTTTTAAATAAATGATATTTACTCTTAGTTAAGGTTTCTGTCTTTTTATTCCCCCAAACCAGCATCCACATGGGAAGTACAGGGCTTCTAGTATTTTCTCCACCTAAATAATTTTTTAGTAAAGACTTTTCTTTCTTGAATAAGATCCAAATTCCCAGAATATACTGTTTAAATTATTTTGTTTAAAAAGTCTATTTACTGCCTGTTTTATAATAAACTACTAGGATCTTTAAAATAAAGATTCTGGATTAATGCAAAAATTATTAAAAGTCATAGTATGTCATTTGCTTACAAATGTATAAGGATCTGTTATAATTCCCATTTTACTTTCAATATAGGTATTGCCCCTTACTGCAGTAGTATGAATAATCAACTTGGTGGATATTACTCCACCAAGGATGTGAAGGATGCCCATAAAGAACTTCCATTATGGTCCAGTAAATAAATTTAGGGCCATCACTTGAAGTTAGAAAAATCAATAAATACATAGACATTTCTATGTTCACCAAAAATTTCTTTCATACCTGCTAAGCACCATGGCTACTGTGATGAACAAGTTAATGTTGGGATTTTTTAAGATGCAAATAATGGAAAATCAGCCAGTCTACCAAACTGGTAATTTATCATGAAAGTCAATAACTATTTTCATTTTGTGGGGGAAAAAATAGAAATAAGAAAATTTAGTAATGGAAAAATTCTGATGTGGACAAGCGATACCAAGTTTGTTGCCATCTGTGATTTGTCCTATCCATGGTTTTTTTTTTTAACATACTTACTTGAACAATGGAGTTCCACAGACAACACACTTATATATTCCAGGATCTTTGTGATGTGTATATTCTCCTTCGAAGGCACTGATACACAATAAACAGAGCATAAAAAAATTAAACAAAGTTAGCATTATTTCTTACAGAATGTATTTGCTTAAAATATATTTCTCTAATAAATCTTTCAAGGGCCTTTTGTTCTCAAATGAGAACAGACCAAACATATGGAAATCTAAACATTACTAATATATTTCAAATCCGTATAATAAAACGTGCATATAACTACTCCAAACTAGTACAGGTTAAATAAAGGGAAAGAAAAAAGCAAGCCATTTAGTTATGTAATGCTTAGAAAATGTTTTTTCCTATTTAAAAAAAAAAAGCCTGTAGTTCAGATTCACAGAAAAAACATTATTACATAATATTTCTGCTACTCTACAGTGTCCAAGAGTGTATATGAGAAAATGTAGAAGGGTCCAAAACTTCAAGTGGAAGGAGTCTTATTTTTTGGTTTGAAAAGGAATATTGCAGCTTTAAGGGAATATTTTTCTAAGTTAACAATCTAAAAGGCTAGGAGGTCATTCAGCTAATACAAATCAGCTGTGCTAGCCCAACAAAAAGTCTATGTGCTCTGCAGCTTGTTTTTATTATCCTTTCACCCTCTTTATGAGGTCCAATTTTTTTATAAACAGAATTTTTAAGAATGACCTAATCTCTAGTTGTTTGTGTGCATTAAATCATTTTGCTAGTCATGTACACAACAGGACGAGTAGACGTCTTGGGCTAAGACTGAAGTCCATTGCTAGCTCATTGTGCAGTAAGGGTGGACTTTGTCAGAGATTCAACATTTGGTAAATTCAGTAAACAGTATATACTGTGACAGGAAGAGAGAGCTGCCTATTAACAAGGACCCCATGTGTGGTAAAGAGCTCTTTCAGCTCATGAATGAAAACAAGAAGTTACATCATTAATAAATTTGGATCAGAGGTAAGTTACGGCCTTATGCCAAGCTCCATGGTATAAATTAGACAACAAAATGGTTGGACTTTGGCAAGTTACCTTTGAGCTGGAATCAGCTGAGAGAGACTTTATTCACTAAAAACAGTCTTGGAAGTGAACAAACTCTTTTTTCAGGACTTAGGGCGAACTTCCAAGGACCAAAGCCATGTGAGGGCAGTTACTGAAAATTTTTGACATTCCAACCACAAATGAGCCAATAAATACTTTCTCCACATGTGCTTCAAAAAGAAATTGGAGTGGGGTAGAAAGGAACTAAATTATGCTACCTTCTTTTTGCAGCCAAAACGTCTATACTTACAATGGCCACCTTCAAATTTTCAGCATCCTGGCAAAGTGCCATGTCCCTCATGGTTTTGCTTACTGTGATGTCTTCCCCAAAAATGTACCTAAATCGCTATTACTGCCACACATTTTGTAGTAAATAAAAACAGGCCCTTAACAAAAGCCTTGTGACTTTACGAGAGATAGAGTGTTCATTAGATGGGGGAAAGAATACATAAAACTTAGTCTTAACCTAAACAATACCATTTTCAGCCTTTTCAAGGATACTAATTTGTAGACTTTAGCAAATAAGTGTGGAATCCTTTAAGTTAAATGGCAAGGAAGAGGATTCAAAGGTTGTGGTGGGGTGGTGAGGGATGAAGAAAACTAGCTCTTGCTTAATGACTTCTTCGTAAGCTCGCCTTACCTTTCGGTCCCTTTCTCCTGAGTGACATGGTACTGCAGGGGTGTTAGCCGCTTCCTCAGTTCCTGCTGGGAAAAGACCACCTTACAGCTCTTTTTATCCCTACATGACCCTGGAAAGAGAGAGGATATGGGAGAAAGAGGCTTTTTAGCTTGAATCCTAAATAATTGCTTTGGCTGGCCGCCACAACACAGCCTCTGCAGTCACTTCTCAGTGACCAGACTGGCCCCTAACACACGAGACAATCTTACCTGAACTGCAGCCGATGATTTCTCTCAGTTTACAGAGAAGGTTACTCAAGATTCAGGAGAGCCCTCTGGAGTGCTGACAATGCACTCCAGCCAAAGCTGCTAGCCCGAGACAGTAAAAACTCACTGAACACTCACAAGATGGGAGCATATCTATTATGTTTCCCAACACTCTCAATTTCTTTTTTTTTCAAACAAATTCAAAAAGCGTAATCCTGTAAGCATTTGCGCTGTATATATAAGATGATGGGCATATTATGTTAAACAATATCTCCATTCAATAATTTTGCAGCTTAGTAGAATAGCCCGCAACCTTCATCATTCAATTTCCATCCTGGGTGATTTAAATACCATCGTATTTATTTTATTTTATTTTTTATTTATTGAACCCTAAAGAGTTATTTTTCCATGACTAGGAATTGCTATTCTCTGTGATTTTGTCAGACTTCCCTAGGTTCTGCAGAGTCCTTAAATACAAACATCTCTTGAAAGACTGCATCTTACCATGTCAAACGGGCAGCAAGAAACTTTTAATAAACTCCAGTAGAAGGCATGTATAGTAATGCAGATTGAAGTTCCAAAGAAAACGTGAAATAAATAGGGAGGGGGAAAGACAAAGAGAAAATGAAGAGTGAATGTGACTTTAGAGAACTACATTTTTCTTTTTGCAAAGTATACCTAGGAAGACTTTGCTGATTAAGTGTATTTGAATGGTAAAATAATTTTAACATGGTTCTAATAACAATGTTTGCTTTTATTTCAACCTATATAGACTGCAGTAAAATGTTCAGACAACACCTGCTTCTATGTAGTACCTGAACAAATGATTGAAAAGAAATACAGTTGGGTTCTGCATCTGCAGATTCAACCAAACATTACGGAAAATATCCCCCCCCAACCAAAAAACAATTCCAGAAAGTTCCAAAAAGCAAAACTTGAATTTGCTATCCTAAGGCAACTATTTACATACCATTTACATTATATTTACAACTATTTGCATATCATCTACACTGTATTAGGTATTATAACTAATCTAGAGATGCCTTAAAGTATAAGGCAGGATATGCATAGATGACATGTAATATTACAGCAACTTACATGAGGGGACCTGAGCATCCTCAGATTCTGGTATCTGCACGGGGTCAGGAACCAATCCCTTGTGGATACTGAGGGGTGACCTGTAACTCCGGGACATGGCAACCCGTATTGCTACAGTGCAATTGCTTTTCTTTGCTTTTCCATCACAGTGTGAAAGAAAGAGGCCTGCAGATGGCCCTACATGCAAAAATTTCTTACTGTGTTTTGACATCACTAGAAGAAAGCTCGCTTAGGTTCCTGAATTGAAACCCAACTTCTTTTGAAATATTAAATAAATATGATTTAGGAGTAGAAATGTTTTCTACTTCCTTTACTTTTAAGGCACCTAATGTCATAGTATGTGAGATCACTGAAATTAGAATAGGAGAAACTTAACTAGCCAGTGACCCTGACTGTGGGACTAAAGAAGGATGTTAGCTTCCAGAGTCAGGGCCAGGGCCACCAAGATAGAGGGGTTGATTTTCTATGAGAAAATATGGAGGCAGGAAAAGAGCAAACCAGAGCCAAACAGAAAAGCACACCATTGAGTAGACCTGTGGGTTGTCAAATAGCGCCTCTCCTGACCTTCCACAAAACATGCTGGCCCTGCTCTGGCCTGGAAAGAGCCACAGGAATGGCTGGCATATCACTAATGGCACGTTGGTCTCTCATCTCACTGGAACCCATAAAGCCACACTAGGCTTTCTCCAAATACCTACTACTTACACTTTTAATATTTTCTAAGGCATAGATAGAAACGTTTCCCTGAGAAATGTCTGCACTGTCAGAACAAGCCTCTCCACAGGCTGAACACAGAACTGGCTGTAATTGGTGAATCTCTGCTCAAGTCACTACAGATGTATTAAAAAGTTATCTTTTTGTTTTTATTTTTTTGTCTGCTAGAAGGGTTGTATCTTTGTTGATTTCATCAGAAATGCATTAACTGTAAATCTAACATGACAAAATATCTTGGTTAAAATTATTCTTTCCAATGGCATAAATAATTAAAATCTATACAATCAGAACTAAACAATTCTGTCCAAAATATTTTTGTTAATATACATTCATTCATACAAAAAGGCCAATTGTGTTCTCAAAGCTGAGAGAACTAAGCTACCCATCTGTATGTCATTTAGTACAAGAGAAGCAACTGCAGGTTTAAATTACATGGTATTGGATTGCAATTTCCTAACATTGGATGCTTTTCTGCTTTTTTACCTTGAGTCATTTACTAAGGAGTGTTCATAAAAAGTAGCTTAAAGCACAGATGCTTGCAAATCGTTTAGGCAAAGATGTTTCTCTCTTTTTCATTCTCCCTCTCTCAAAAAAAAAATCTCTCTTTTCTGAAGAAAAAGAATAAAACTGTTGGTCAGTATTGACGAACCATGTCAAGTATTTGTATAAGGAGAAAAGGTAAAATTGAAAACATCTGATTGAAGTAAATAATACAAACATAAAAGCTTTACTGGTGAATGAAGGCTATTGAAAAGACTTTATTTCATAGATTAGAAATTACTTTTGATCTAAACATTCTTAAAAACAGATTGTTTTCCACTATGAACCATCTCATTAGCTGTGCTACAGAGGCCTCGTGTTAGTGGCAAGCTTTGAAAGCGTGCTGCTGTACTCTTTTGTTAGTCTCCATCTTATTTGGGAGGGGGATAAAGATTTCATTCCAGCTTTCTTTGTTTGTCTTTCAAGAACCACTAAAGCAGTATTCACACAAATTTTGTAGGAATGTGCCCTATGTCATAGCCTACAAATTATTTGGTTTTGGTGTACTTAAAGGTCATCTCCCAAATTAGCAAAATTTTCCTACATCCTGGCTTTTCAACCTTAAATATAAATATTGTTTCCTAACTGTAAGTGAGGTTTGTTCTTTAAGAAATGCTAGTGTTTATTTAAAGTTGTCAAACTTGGTACATTTTTATTCTTTGGTCATACTGTGTTCTCAAAATAATTAGACTTTTAAAGTGTACCTAACAGTAAAAGGAAGTATATGTGGACTAGAAACAACTATTGTGATTTAATATTAAAGAACTCAACGAGAAGTTAGTCAGATTTTACTAAATTTCTTGCCACATAGTTTAATAATAATAATGTACTTCCTGAACAATTGAAAGCTATACTATTACCTTAGCTTCCCCAGCATCATAACCAAAACCTGGCAAATATAAACATAGAAAGGCTTCACTTTTGTCTCTGATTTCCCTTCTCCCTATCAGACTCCCTTTTCTAAAAGTCATGTGGTGCCACTGTTAATTTTGAAGAAGTCATTTCATTTTGAAATTCTAGAATAATTCATTGGATGATTTCCTTTTACTATCTTCACTTAGGTACTGTAATTTTCTTATTATACAGGGTAATTTAACATTAGTATTATATGACATCTGTTCAATGACCTCTAAAGTGGCTTAGAAGGATGTTAGGGAAAGATTTTTTTTCCCTTTATTTAAATGTTTAATAGAGTACTCTGAGGCTACGAGTGAGCATGTGTGTATACATGTGCAACACAAAGCATATTTGAGGGGTAATATTGCCACTTTGGTATCTAATCATAACATCATTCCCTGCAGAGTAATTTTGGTATTGATCAGATAGATCCACTCTGAACCCGATCCAAGGGCATTTATTTACTAAAGTATGCCCGAAGTCTCTTTTCATATCAAGGTTTGTTCCATATTGTTCACAAAACCAGTATTGTCTTGAATTAGATTTCACTTTCTGCCTTTGCCTGCTTCCTAGTCATGTGACCTTGGACAAGTCCATCTCTCTGACTATGTACTATCACCCTCAGAGGTCTGCTGTAAGGATCACAGCAATTCGCACTTAACAAACACTGTCTAAATAAATGCAGTATTACATCAGCATTTTGATTACAGTGAATTCTGAAGTTAAAACTATGAAGGATAACCAGATCAGGTATTTCAGTATGCTACAATATTTTATTGGCAACTATTTTTCTATAATAATTCCCTTAGAACAGTATTTTCCTCACAAGTTATCTTTAAAAATGATTAAAACAAGAATTGAAAGAAGAAAATGAAAATTTAAGTGCCTATTATGTGCCAGCTAGACACTGTCATATAACTATATTTAATCCTCTCAGTAACTCTAGGAAGTAGATGTCATGCCCATTTCACAGATGTAGAAACTGAGGCTCAGAGAATATAACAAGTTACTAAGAACAGACAGCAAATAGATACAATGACTCAAACCCCAGGGTGCCTGACTGCAAAGTCGATGGTCATATTTTCTGTGAGGAAAAATTATGCTACAAATTTCTTCTTTCTTCTTAAATTAGGCAGTAGCTTTCACCTTGAAAATTATCACTAACAACTTAAGCTAATAAGAAAGAAGAGTAATAATCACTACAGTACATCCGGAAAAGTAAATACATTTCTCTATTAGCCAATGTCTGCTTTCCCCGTGTTCATTCCTTCAGCATAGGGTCAGTGACAAGGTTCAAACAGGATTCTCACAAAGTCTATAAAAACGTTGAAAGGCTTTTTAAATTCCTGTTAAGAAGTAAATCAAATGTGTTACCTAAATCTTAGAGCACTTTTAAGTCATAAATCTTATATTTCAGTGTGAAAAATCAAAACAAAACAAAATCTAAAGATCCCATAACTTTAATTTTGGTTCTAGGATCAGAAAAAAATGAAACTATTAAATATCTTCCCAAGATAATAAACGAATAAGAGATGATAAGACTATCTTGTTTTGCTTTGAGTTTAGTAGGTTAAAACAGTAAAGTTCATGTTGAAATATCTTGCTATTTTATTTTAAAATGGTATACTTTAATTTTCACTATAAATTATAATTTTAGTTGGTTATAGAGTTGGTCATATTGGAAAGTTAAATAAACTTTTATTCCACCTTGGAAGTGTTAGGAATTTCTATGTAAGTGGGCATTTATAAAAACCCAACCCAGTTCATTTTTACAATAGAATATAAAACTATTATACCAAGAACCATTTTTTCTTGTGTTTTGTTTTGCATTCTAGTAATTTAATAAAGACTTTAAGAAAAAAAATGCAAAGCATAAGGAAGAAAAGCTCCATGCTTGTAAAAACATACCTAATTCTGATTTTTTCTCTCAACATAGACCTGTACAGGAAAAACATTCCTAAGATTAACATACTGTCTAAGACGTCATGACACTGGCTTCAGTCTTCTGGTTTCCATGAAATTAGGCTGCAGGGCTTACTTTGAGGACCACTGATCTGACAATTTTCTTACTGTGTTTTTAAGTCATCAAAAATGTTGAGTGTTTACAGAGTACCAGGCACTGTGCTATGTAAAATACTCATTCGTTCATTCAGTAATTCCTTACTGAGCACCTACTATATGCTGGCATTAAAAGTACATAGGATGTATCTGTGAACAAAATAAAGATCCTACTTTCTTGGAGCTCCAATTCTAGCAGGGGTAGGGGAAGACATAAAATAGAATGAAGATAAGTAAGAAAATAGAAGGTGATAAGTATACAGGGTAGAAAAAAAAAGCAAAACTGAGCAGGGCACAGAAGATTGGGAGTGCTAGAAGTAAGATCTGTAACCTTAAATCAAGTGAGCAAGCTCAGCCTCACTGAAGTGACAATTAAGCAAAGCCCTGAAGGAAGAGAGGAAGCTGGTTGTGCCGATATCTGAAAGGAAGAGCTTTCTAAACACCCAGTAGAAATGGCCAATGCAAGAGACGAATACACTACAAACTTCATACTCCAGTGGGAGAGACAGAGACAAGTAACTGCAAAGCGAGTAATAAAACCTGAATATGAATGGAGTAGATAACCAACAAAAAAAGGACATGCTTTTATATCTGGAAATCCACAATCACACTTCTTAGGACAGACATTGTCTGACGTGATCTTTCTTTCTTCCAAGTGATCTCATTTTAGCACAGTGCTGTACTCAAAATAGCTCTCCGAGAGTGTTTGTCTGGCTGAAGCTTCAACACAGAATTAGAGTGCAGTCTCTGCTAATTTGCTCTGTGTATTTGATACTATCCCTTTCAGACTATAGATCATCATTCTCAACCTGGAATCACGTGTAAGAGGATACTCAATAGATGCTCTGTGGTGATGAATTCTTGATAGGCCTAGACAGCAAAATCCTTTGGCCAAACAATGTTTTTACCTTTTGGAAACAGTTCAACACCTCTCCCATTCAGAGTAATCTTGTAGGTGGTGGCAGGAAATTATAAAATTAGTACCTCAACCTACTTTTCATTTTTAAAAAACATTCTGTTTTTACCTTTAGGCTCAGTTTAATTTCATCTGTCCTCCAAGTCCTAAATACAATACAATGGGAAAAAAACAAAAACAAACAAAAAAACCTCTAGGCCTTAAGAATCAGAAAGCAGATAATTGTTTCTTTTTAAGGTAAAGTTTTTTTTTTTAATGTGAGAAAAGTCATATCTTTGTTACAGTAATAACCACATTTCATGCCTTCTTGCTGTTTTTCTATTACTTCACGTAAGGCAGTTCTACAGATCGGTTTCAGTGATACCCTGTTGATGCGTGCACAGAATTCTAATTAACATCAATGGACATTATAAGCATGGCAAGGCAACACACCATTTTAAACGTCTTGAATGAAACAAGATCATATGTTTTAGTAGTGCATAGTTGAATGATAAAATTGGTCTGGTTTCCACACTGAAGGTTTGAATAGATAAATTAAGAAAACATTTTCAAGGAAGTTTTCAAGTCTACATATCCTGGTAAATTCACCCCTCCTCTGAACTTTCATCTGAATACCCTTAGCACTAGTGTATTTACTCTGCAAGGTACTATTTACATGAGCTAATGTAATATTTTTCAATTATTCTCAAATGTCTTCAGTTGTTTCTGCTTTATTTTCCCAGATCACAAATTCTTTGAAGACATAAACAGCTGAGCCTAATATTAATTCACATTTTCTATAACTATTTATTAAAAATCTATAGTGAATTAAGAACGGTGATGAGCGCTGGAAAGTTAAAAATGAGTAAGTCAAGGTTGCTGCCTTAGGGGAGCACATATTGCAGCAGGAAAGATAAGAAAAACAATCAATATAATGTGCAGTCTTAAAGTAAAAATATATGCAGAGAGAGTTAACAAAGAAGACATTATCACTCTTAAACTCTGCCCACCTACAATGACTAGGTCCAGTTATAACTGGGATATGGAAAACTCACGTAATTTGCAGAAACAGCATCTACAAGGTCAGAGGGCCAGAGAATTTTCAAACAGGGAAGAGAACTCCATCTAGACAAGCTGACAGATGCAGTGTGATCACATGCACACAATGTCAAGGTGGTAATCAAAGAGTCTTTCATGTGGGTGGAATTAGCTAGTTTAACAACGCAAAAATAGCCCAGATAAAATGTAGATCCTGATTTGGAAGAGAAAAAAACTGGGCAGCTGAGAAATAAAGCAGTTTTAAAATTAAGGGTGAAATATGCCAACGTTTTCTCACTGTAAGCCAATGGGAATAAATGTACTTCCCACGACATCTAAAGCCTATTAATATGATTTTAAATTCTAGCCTATAATAGTAAGTAATCTGTTAAGGCTGCATGATTTTTTTGAGAGGAGACCATGGAGAGCTTTACCACTACATTCATCCTGATGACACATTCACCTCAATGACTCTGTAAGATAGAAACCATATTTTACATTTCTCTTTCACCCCTGGGTTACAAATTTTTCTTTGTTGCATTCATGTATGGTAGACATCTTATGAGCAGTCTCTAAGTGCATCACAAAGAACTAGAGAGTGCTTCATCAATATTTTGAAATGTAATGTGAATACCAAGAGCAATCATTTTTGTATTCATGTGGTTCCTAACGACTAGAGTTTAGGGAAATATTTAAAACACGTCTTGACCTAAAAAAGCATTTTCTTACTTGCAAAGCATATGAATAAAAAGAGAATTTTTAAAAGCACTACCATCATCAAGTGACAACAGTGGAAGAGAAAGTTAACTTGACTTTGAATCTGTCTGATTGCATATGAAACGTCTGACAGAGTTGGAGTCCCCTGTTTTTAATTTTTTTTCCAGTATGCGTCTTCACTAGAACATCATAGCCCATATAGAAAAAAAAATTAAAAACAGACAGGCTCATTTCCATTCTACATTTCACATGCAATCAAAAGGACTTGCAAAAAAATAGTTCTCTCTCCCATCCTCCCTTACTGCCTTGGAAGCATAGGCTGTAAGGGAGAGTTGAGAGGGGCCACTGACAAGCAGTAAGGGAAGGAGCCCTCTCTCAGAGCGCCATGTGGACTTTTATTTCCACACAACATGAAGTATACTTTGTCAGAAAGAAAACAAAATTTATATTGTCTAAGAGCTCAGCTTTGTAAATTTCTAAAACTGCATTATGGCCTAAATCAAATTTAAAGTCTAAATTAATTAAGCTCAATGGGCAGAAAACAAGTCTGCAATTGCCACTCAATGGACAGCTAAATCTGAATCTGTACATTCCAGAAAAATCAGGTATTCTAGAGGGGAAAAAAGTAAAAACTTTTACAGTTTTCTTTATCACCCAGATAACTAAAGAAGAGGCATAAGTCTTCTTCTGAATTTTCAGTATCTCTTCGTGGGACAGTGCACATATTAATTTCAGTTGTCTCTGTGTCCCCAGCACCTAGCAGTGTGCCCAGGCAAGAGTAAGCACTAAATATATGTTGTATTTAAATATTTATTCAACTCTCCATTTTAATTACTGCTATTTAAATTTTCTTCCTAAAAGATGTTTTCTAAAAAAAAATGTCTCTGGCTATGTTTCTTAGAACTTAGTTTTAAAAACTACAACAATAATATTTGCTTAATAAACCAGTGAAATTTAAAAAAATAAATGATGAATTTTTTTCCTTTATTACTACTCTGAATCCTTTATGACCTCTCTAGAGTTCCACTTTCAAATCTTTTATTATGACTAATATTCCATTAATCCTCTGGATTTAAGACTATGAGATTACCTATTCCGGCATTCTCCACAACGTATCCTGTGGAACACTGGCTCTGAAAAAAATGCTTACGGGTTGTTCCTCTTGCAGAGGGCGGGGGGGGGGGGGGGGGGGGTTAGGGCGGGGAGGGAGCTGGTGAGGAGAAGTATCCATAGTCAAACCAGATCAGGAAAATCTAGGTTACACGGGTTTCTTAGTGAAGACTTCTCACAGACGTTCTTATGCTGATATGCATTATCAAATATGTGGTATTCTGACACATCATTATTTTATGCCCCACTAGAAAAATAAAAAAGAGTTGTCAATCAAACTATGACACAATATGTCCTTATCACAATGATTTTTAACCTGCATCCTGATTACCAAAATGATAAAATGTAGGAACAGTGCATCTTAGAATTTATAAAATATAGTAGTACGCAAAGCTTCTCAATTTGATGATGGAATCAGTTTTACAGGGTTTTACTAGAACTGGTGTTCATAATTTGGGAAATAATGAACTTCTAGCCCAAAGCTCTCATGAGGAAACGAAGGCCCAAAGAAGTTACTTGACATCGTCACACACCTGGTTAATGAGAGCCAGCTTCTCTTGTCTGTGGCTTTCTTCATGTTAATTTATTCATTCATTATATTCCTCTCTTGAACCAACCCTTTGTTGTACTTCAACATGCCCATCTTTCACTAATCCATGTGCCCACAGTCTGTTCCCACCTCCATGCCGTCATCCTCCCCACCTCCTATCTCCTGCTAATTATAATTACATCTACACATTCCTTCAATATCCTCCAGAACTTAATCCTGTTCCAAGAAGCTAGTCAGCCATTCTGAGCAGAAAGAAGCACAATGTTTCCCACTTCTTCTGCTCCTTCCTTCAATAGTAAAGCAAAGAAGGAAATATTTATATAGAATCATAAAAACACGAAGTATATAACTTCCTTCATTCTATAGACAACAAAACTTGGACCCAAAGTGGCCATTTTTCTCAGCATGCACATTCCTTAGAAACAGAAATCACATTATTTATTACATGGCATTATTCTGACACATGAGATGATGCTACTTATTCATAACCGTTCATTCAGTCAGCCAGTATTTACTGAACACCTATTATGTGACAGACACTATTCTAGTTGCTAAGATGTAGTAGTGAACTAAACAAAAAAACCTCTGTCTTTCTGGAGCTTACTTTACAGAACCAAGGGTTTTCCTATAATAGAAATAGATTTGATGATCAAATCTATCACCTTTCCCAGATTTATTTGTTGTCCCACCCCCTCCTTTCTAAAATTTTTCCAGTTTATTCTCCCTTACAGCCAGGGACTAAAGTTGTTCTGGGAAATGTCAGATAATGTTAACATCTGAGAGTAATATCTAATTGTGAGTGATTTAACAAGAATGTATTTCATTCTAAGTTTACAGATGAAGAATAGGAATAAAAGGTACAAAAGAGATTCTGGGGCCCAAAAGCAAGATGGTGGTAAAAACAAACTAGTAAATACAGATGATGCTTCCAATCTGTTTCCTCATCAATGCCAGTAACAGAACGGCAAGCTCTGAAACTTGCTGTGATGTTATCTAAAACTTGCACAAGAAATATTAAACTATTAACCAAAATAGAAATATAATATGAACAGCTGTACCATTCTGTGAGCTAACATGCATTTCTGTAACAACAAAAAAAAAAAACTTTGAAACTGTAGCTATAGAATTTTAGTTTTTCTTTGCTTGCTTAAAATTCAAATAATCTAATGAGTTAGATTAGGAGTCCATCCTTCATTTGCTATTATGTGGTTGAATATAATAAATATACCTAGTATGGAAGGAAATGCTTATCATAGCAGTTACTGAGTATATTTAAATTCTATAAATGTATGGCTCTTAAAAATCACCTAAATAACTGACATCTTTGTCATTTCATGGTGTATCTTTATAACACGCATTTTCAAGTGACTAATATAAGTACCAATATACTATATGTAAAAAAGAGGAAAAAACTAGGGACTTGAAATAAATAAAATGAGGATTTTAAATTTTCAAATAAATGGTTGATTTCAAATGCAAAGGCACAAAAATAATTAGAAATAATTTGCCACTGTATCTCAATATAATCTATTTAAAGCATTTAAAATTAAAACGTATCTAGCAAAAGCAGCCTTGAGAAATTCAACCTCTAAATAAAATGTTTGGGATGAAGCTATAAACTAAAAAGACTGACAATAAAAATTCATCAAGTATCTGGCCTCAATATAAGGGACTCTTTGTGACCTGTCATCCATGCCCCATTCCTTCATTAAATACATGTTTGTTGAGAGCAAAAGATGGCTAATTTTAATAAATCCTTCTATGATCTGTTAGGTAAATTACTGTGAACATGTTTACATAAATAAACATCTAATAATTCTACCTATATGAGTCCCCAAAAGTCTATATTGTCAAGGTAAACTGTAGAATTATCATTTGTTTTTAGAACTGATGTTTTATATTCTTTAGTCATTGTTAAAGAACTTCTCAAACAAAATTAAAATTTATTTTTTGTTTCTGCCCATTTTATCTGTTGCTTCTAGATTTTGCTATGTATTTTATAATTATTAATGTATAATAATAAGAATTTATTCCATATTTAACCAAAAATTAACAAAATCCACATTTAACAAACCATATGCCCAACACCTTATTCATACAGATGTATTCTTCTACAGCAATTTAGCCTTGTGCACAAACGATTTTAAAACTCATCTAATAATTAGATGCTATATAGCAACCTTTCAACATTAACTAAAACTATATTACAATATGGAGCTACTAAAACATTTTGTTTTAGAAAAGAATATAGCTGCACCAGAGTACTCATTGATCAACATTTTAAATATAATTTTTCTTAGCTTCCAAAAGTATTTTCATTCATGCAAAAAAAGGACTCATGCTTAACAGTCAACATGTTAAACTAATAACATTTTCAAGATTCTATAAAAATTCAAAACATAGCCAAACAAAATGTGAAATTTTCTTTAATTCTTGGGTGGTCTGCTGAAGAAAATTTAGCTATATATAAAACTATAAATTACTGTTAAATCAGCTATTTGGATACAAGATAAGTTAATTTATAAAAACGTGTTTTAGTTTATAGAAAGTCTACACATGAAAGACAATTTAAATGAGATGTCCAAGCATAAGGGAGTTGGAATCTTATTGAAAATGGAAAAAGGTTTTGCACTCTACAAATATTGTTTAAACATAATATAAGCAGAAAAATTTGTGGTTTGTAAATCCATGTGTTCTGAACTGGATATTTTTCACACACTTTTGTTTAAGTTTTCACAATGCACCTATGTGCTAATGCTATCATGCTGTAAAAGAATGTAAATCTAGTGCCATCTACTGGGAAAAGTGGATACCATTCAATCAATTAATTGCAAATTATTTTGTGAATTAGGGGAGTTGAAACCTGTTATGTCTATTTTTTTAAAAACTGTGTTTCTTTAAAAAAAAAACAACTCCTTCAAAACATTTTCAATATAATCAAAGAAGTTAGGTAAGATAAACATCTAAGAATGGTGAGGTTGGAGAATAGAGGGCATTAAACCGAACACACAGGAGAGAATTCCACTGGGTGATATCAATACAGAAATTGGAAATTTCTGATTTGTTCAGATTAGAGTTCTAATACTGGTGTGTGTATCTTTTAGAAGAATGGTTCTGAAGCTGTGGTCAAAGAGCCTTCTCTTATGAGTACCTAACCAAAAAACTTGAAATGGTATGAAAAATTGTAGAGGTGCACATGTATTTTCTGGAGGTGGAAAGTCATAACTTTTATCAAAGAATCACAGAGATGATTCATGTTTTCATGACCCAGGAAGGTTAAAAAGTAAAACTAATATAGAAAGCCAATCTATTTAGTAGGTGAATAGTACATCAATGACTTCAGTTATTTTTTAAGGTAAATATGACATCAGATGCTACTAATGAAACACTGATAGCTCAAACTTGAATAGTAGTACTTATTTATGGGTGTTGCTTTTGTGCATGTCTGTAGCATTTCCTTTTTACAAATGCAGAACTTACAGCACAAAAACAGTATCAATTTGTTCCAGAGAAAACCAATCAAAAGAACCAGCGTTCTTAATTTTCATAGTAAGTACACACTTACTCCCTTCCTCAAATAATTTACCACCAAAACTCAAATTGTTTGTTAGAAAAAGGAAAAGCAACTTTGGATAATATACACTGAATCTGTGATATCATTTTTTGTTACTTGTTTAGCTACAATGTGATTTATACCTAAGAAATCTACCATATTGTATTAATGCAATAAAGTGAGAAGAGAGAAATTGTTTTTCACAATATATTCAGAAGGCAACCAAACTATAAACTTTAATTTAACCTTCCCATTAGATTTATTTGAGACTTAAAAGAGTTTCAAATAAATTTGTACTCTCTGTTATAGCTATCACTTCACCTACATGTAAACTTTCAAAATGTTTATTCATTCATTTAACAAATATTTATTAAGTGCCAGGCACTGTGCTAAGCTCTGGAGCCTCAAGTTCAATTCTCAGAGAGCTCTGCTTATACAGATGATAGCCCATGACTTGCAACACCATTTGCAAAATATCTGTCTTTAAGACTTATCATTTCTATATTAGAATATTATGACATAATATCTTTACAAACTGTATAAACAGCCATATGGCTCTTCAATTCATGGAGACTGTTAAACACGCCATTAAAGTCAAGTAAGAATAACAACCACATATTATGTGTATGATGTTAGAGAAAAGAACAATTGATCACTGTAATTAGTACTATTTAGACAAACATTCTCATTTGGCTGAAAGCTACCATGATATCTAGTCTAAACTACAATTAGACTTAATTTTTATCAAATATTGCAACTATGTATAAAATTGTGCTTTCTAATCCCTCCTCAGATAATGCTTCAGTCTTGATTTAGAGGCAAGGAATTCTAATGTTCAAACATGGAAAACAGTTCTGTCCTCCCACCACAACAGAGCAAATTTTTCTGTAAATTCCCAGCTATTAATTGGTACTGAGTTTTAAGATTTGATTAACCCAAAGCCAAAGTAAAAACAATGACAGTTTAAAAAAATCACGGAATTTCAGAACTGAGTAGATTATCTAATTTGAATTCCTCGTTTTAAAAGTAAAGAGACAAATCTGGAGAGGTTTACTGATATATTCAAGGTCACACAAGTTAATGACAGAGCTGAGGCTGGTTTTCTGACTCCTATTCCAGTGCTCTTTTTAATACATAAAAGAAACTGTTATAGGAAATTAAGAAGAGCTCTGAGAGAAAAAAAATTACCTTTAATTACAAACATGAGCGAACCATAACTCAGATGCACTTAATAATCTCTAAATTGAAATTATGCCTTATTTAAAAATAAGAAGAAAAGGAAGTCAAAGCTGAAAAATGATAGATCAGCCTTCTGGGATATGGCCTGCATACAGGTCAATCCAGTTATAATCAACTTGAAGAGCCTGTTCCAATTACTTTTCAGTTCTGGAATTATTTCATATAGAATAATGCCTGAAATTAGTAGGGTACTGGCTAGGGAGCAGAAATCTTTTAGATTTACAGAGATTTTTGTTGTAATGGGTTTTGACCAGGGAACAGTAAATTAAAGCAAGACGTCAAACTTTTACCTTAATTTCCTATATCTCCAATTTTGGCCTCTTCCCTTTCTACCTGTATAAAGTCATAAAGACTAGAATTCCCATTTCACTTTCATTTTTATTTTTCAAGATTTAAATAGTTTGTTTAACAATACTGTTGAACTTAACCATTTCTTAAACTATATTTCTAAGAGTAAAATTCTGTTAGAGAAATAGATGGTTACCAAGATTTTCCTAATATTTAAGTAATAAAATATGTGGACACTGGAAGACTGAGTTTCATGACACTTTAAAAAGTAAGTGGTGCTTGAATGGCTAAGGAATTATGAAATACCATTCCAGCCAAATCATTTATCAAATAAAAATGGGTTTACAAGCACTAAGTAAGAAAGAGTTTCTCTGAGCTTCCACCACTACTGGATAATAAGAATAAAAGAAATGCATTGTATGTTTATAAGACTTGAATTCTGGTTCAATAGAATGTATAAGTAAAATAAAAAGATCAAAACGACAGATTGAGATGGTTATTTCTCAAACATAAAGTGCATTTGTGGCTCCTATTAAAGTAAAAATAGTTAAATGAAAGGTGGGACATATTCAAGTGTTTTTAAAAGTCACTGTACTAGAAAAATAGAAAAATTATATATCTATATTGATACAGATTGTCTATAGTGAACTTAGTGAACATTTATATATAGTGCTTACTATATGCCAGCCACTGTTCTAAGCAGTTTTCACATACTAATCTATTTCATTCTCACAGCAACGCTTTCAGGTGAGTACTTATTATTCCCACTTTACAAACAAGGAAGTCAAGGCACACAGTCAGTTAAGTGGCAAGGCCAGAATTCAGATCCAGTCGAATTCCCAAGTTCGTATGCTTAAGTGTTGTTCTATAATGATTCTTAAAAATTATCAGCTTTGTTGAATTTATCTTTGAATCATTTTGATATCAAAATTTAAAGACACATATTTTGATTAAGCAAGTTCATTATGAAGCTCTTTAAATCCACAACTGTCATACCCAAGGAATACCATGTTAATTAATTAGTTGTTTCTGTAAATACTTAGCCTCCTTGGTGTATGATAAAACATGTTATAAGAACTATGCTAGTGCTCTCATACCTTGGGGGCTTTTTCAGTGGAAAACATGGTTATGTATCAATTAAATAACTTTCATACTCCAATTGTTACATGTAGTACATAGTTATGAAAAAGTCCTACATGGCACAGGAGCTACATCGGTTGATATTCTCCCTCAAGCTTACACACAATTCAACAAATAAACCTTGTCAGTTCTACAACCTGAATTTCTGTCTTATCCATTCCTCTTCTTTCCAAACCTACTGTAATGATCATTGTTAAGGTTCTAAGCCCTTCATCAGTCCCTCCAGCCTCAAACTCCTCCAACATACTCAATGGTGGCAGTGCAGGGGCATGGCGGGGTAGGGGAAGCAAAGGCAATTGGGAAAAGTGATTGGAGACCCCATACATTAAGCTTCACTGGCCTCTCACGTCACCACAAATAGACGTAAAATCTTTTTTTTTTTAAATAGCATATTTACCAGTCAAGTACAGCTTCAAGACAAATGCCTTATCTACTCTTCTAATCAAGTTGCCATCCCAACCTTCTCATAGAAATATCTGGAACCAGCACTGACCTTCCATCATACTAAATCAAAAGTCCTTATAAAATGTAAATCAAGTCATGCTATTCCTCCTTCATCCCTTCTCCGAGATTTAAATGTTTTAAAACATTGTATAAGTTCACTTTATGGTTTGGCTACCTTCCATCATCACCTCTTCTACCTGGCCTCACCCACTCAAGCTAGCCATATTAAATAACGTGCGTCTCTCTGAACATGCTTGCTTTTTCAGGCCTTCATGTTTTGCCCACACTACTTCATATACTAGAAATCTCCTTCCCCTTCCTTGAACATTTGGCTAACTCTTACTCATAGTTTGAAATTCAGCTCAAGCAATATATCCGCTATGAAGCCCTCCTTAAACTTCGGAGTCCTGCCCTCCCTTCCAAAATCTCTTCCCCTAAGCAAAGAACTAGAACCATCCTATGGATTCTCCTAACATCTCAGGCTTAAATGCTTTTAGTCTAGCCTTATCACCATATGGTTTAATGGTCTCACACAGCTCCATCTCCACCTTGTGCGTGTTAAAGAATTGGCTTGATCTTGTTTCTCATTGTATCTTCATTTCCTCACACAATGCCTGGCACTCATAGTTAATATTCAATGAATATTTAATGAGCTGGATTTAATTTGTCTATATAATATGGTAATAGAGATATGTACACTAAAAGAAAATATGAATAATATTGACAATAATATTCACAGAAGATATCTGGACATTATGATTTTCATAATAAAATTAAAATATTAAACATGATATAGGCACATAATGAAATTTTGGACTTTTATGTCTCACTTGTTTAAATGCTTAAAATCACCTTTTTAAAAAAGGGGGATGGTCCTAATTTATGAACTAGTTAACAGATGCTATATTAGTTCTCTTTATTTGGCCACTGTTAAATGGAACATCTTTTCTTTGAAAGTACAATAACTAATTTTATTATACTAAAGTTGTTCATTTTAATTTTTTCTTTCCTAAAGGAATGACCACATGTGGAATGAAAAGCATTTTCATTATCTTCCAACAAGATGAATGTCCTCTTTTGTGTGATTTGAGGCAGTTTCTTATCAAAACTGCCAGCTTCCTTATGAACATTATGATTTTCAGATGTGTGGTGTACATTAAAGAACAAGAAGATATCATAAAATATTAGTGACAATTATATACTGAGCAAGGAAACTGGACAATGTTTCCAGGGGTGGTAAGGATTGTGGAAATGAATGTTACTCAAAGTAGAGTGGTGATTTATAACCAATTTCTGTCTTCAAATTAGGGCCCAAGTAAAAGAAAACGAAATTTAGCAAAGCATTATGGTGTATCATTTCCTGCAGCAGAAACACCCCCCACCCTGGACCAGTGCCCTCACTAAGTACAGTATAAGAAGCAGCAACCTGAGGGAAGCCCACAGGCTCGCAGGGCTACTGGCTGGCTCTTTGTCACCAAATGCAGCAGGTTGAATGCAGACATCACTGTGATATCTTCACCAACAAAACGAGAGGCAAAGAACAGGGGCAAGAGCTGAGTAGGAGAAAAAAAGAAAACAAAAACAAATTAAAACATCACAAATGTTAAACACATTCATCGCACAATTGATGGTTACGGTTTTGTCTGGAACTGAACACACACACAGCGCTAATAAATTTCAAATGCCTGCTTTTCAGACGGTGAGCTTACTTTCAACCCAAACTTATTCATAGCTTATGAATAAAATGCACACTATACAATAGCAGTGTAATCTGTGAACACATTTTGCAGGACGTTGAAAAAGGGACGAGGTTTAAACCAGTTGAAAGGAATTAGCATTTACTGAGTTCGAACCAAGGGACAGGCACTGTCTGGGGTCTAATACATATATATTGTGTCATTTAATTCTTACAATAAACCTAGGAAGGAAGTTTTAACACCAATACGTATGTGAGGAAGCCAAGGCTCAGAGGTTCAAGGGCACAAAGCAAACAGCCAGTGGGAAAAGGATTAGAAAACCCTGTTCTGACTACAAAGCCATGCTCCCTCCTTCCAGCAATTATTTGCAGATCTTCCTCCCTGGAGAAGACTGCAAAAATACTGTAAGATCAAGAGATTTCTTTTTAGAGTTCCATTAAAAAAAAAAATAGACAAATAACCTAAGGACAACTAGGAGGCTTCATTTTAGAAACAGCGTTAAGCTTGATGAACGTGTATCACCTATGAATTTTCATTTGATTTTATGATTTATAATTTCTAGATCAATTATGTAAATAATGCTCACAACCTAGCCTCACAAAGGGTAAAAATATTTTTTAAAGTTTCTGGAAATGAATCACGTGGAAGAATCTCAAAATAGTGTGAACGTTAAAACTTTTTTTAAAAGTTCAGTTAGGATTTTCTTTAAAGTTTTGTACAATCTTTCAGTTGGTAAAGATTAACTTCATATGGTGGTAGAAAATACTAGATTAATACTAACTTGTAATATTTTATTTTAAATTAGCATTACAAGTGAACTTCACACTAAATGTCCAAAAATGGATATAAAATTAATGTCTCGTTCATTTCCTGACCCTCATTCCCACCCACCTCCCCCAAAATAAAAGTCTGTTCCTGGTCTCTTCTGACCTCCTTGAAGAACAAACACATAATAAACAGTAATATATTTTACCAAATCACTCTGGAGTATATCTGACAGAAATCTGCTTGTATTAACATGCTTGAACTCTGACTTCTCCAAACTAAACTCACTACAAAACTAAAACATTTTTGTGTTACTAACTGGAGACAAAAGGGAGGAAGAGGGAAGGTAAGGATCACAATGCACAGCCTGAAAGAACCATTAAACATAAATAAACATGTCATTTTCACGAGTGACTGCAGAGCAGGGGAAAGAGAGCATTCCTTTGGAGCAGACTACTGACTAATAAAAGATCAAAGGTCTATACCTCACAACGCTATAAATAAAAATGTATTTTTTCCTTTGTGACCTTCTCTGTGAGGAATAAGTGTGCACGGTAAATGTAATTACTTAGCAAAGCTGCAGCCTCCTTGTGCTCCCGCAGCTGACCATAAAACGTCTTCCTATTCTGCTTCATCAACTGCTGTACCAGGCGGCCTGTGCGCCTACCGATGGCCACAGCCATCTGGCTTGTGTCAAAGCCAGCACACAGGAAGAAAGGGAGTGATGTCACTCTGCAGGTCAGGCAAAGAACAAAGATGTATTCTACAATTAAAAGCTGAGGGCCTCAAATACCAGGGCCCTCCTGCATGATATGATATGACGGCATGATTTAATGTTCCAGCTGTGTTGCATTTATTCCACCCAAACAGCCAGGGCTCCATCTAGTGGCAAATCAGTTTTGCCCAGTTTTCTTTGAAAGTGAACCCAGCTATGCTAGCACCAAGTAGAGCAACAGAGTGATTCTTTTTAGAGCAGACTAGCCTTCTTACACCGAAGAATGCAAAAAGTACAGTTTGTCACAGTGTTCTCTGTTGTCAACTCCCAGAAAGCACGCATTTCATAGGTTAGGTTTTTATATAACCCTAATTATTTTAATGCTTATAAGGATAGCAGAAAAAAGCATATAATTTTGCAAAAAGGCACATAAAGTGACATTACTTACATACTACCCTGAAAGTATGTAGTTGAGATGGAAAATGAAAAACAGTTCTAAAGGATGGATACAGGTATCTGGATGCCGTGGTGAAGTCAAGCTCATAATCTTAATCTCATACTCCACAAAACAAAAGAATCATAGTTAATATGGCTCTAACATTTGATGCAAGGAGCTACTCTTCTCTAGAACAGAAAAAGGAGTATTTTTATGCTGAATGATTTAATTTTTAACTTATGTTTTCTACTTAGTTTATGTTTTCGGTCAATGAAATAAAACACTTTGACAAACCAATCTAAAATGCAGAACACATTTGGATGAAAGATAGGATATCACAAAGGACGTATGTGAGCTATGAGATCAGACTGCCTGAGTCTGAATCCTGGCCCTGCCCCTAAGGATTTGTGTTACCTTGGCAAAGTTCCTTACCCTCTCAGTGCCTCAGTTTCCTCAACTCTCAAGTAATGAATAAGTTAATTGGTAAAAAATGCTTGGAACAACTCCTAGTACATAGTATATGCTCACAAACGTTAGCTCTTATTATTATTTAAATGTACAAATATTTGCTTTATTTTTAAATTATATGAATTAAAAACTTCTAACAGTTCATTTATACCCAATCTTACTTAGAGTTAGCAGGCCATTCTCCAAACACAGAATCCTATTCAGGCCAGAAAACTTACTACTCAAGAATTGATTGCCACAATAGGATAAAGATATCCTACTGACAACAGTTGAAAGCCTTATCTTGTGGCAGGCACTGTTCTAAGCACTTCACATTTATTAGCTCTTTTAATCCTCAGGACCTCATGAGGTACATATTATCATTTTCCCATTTTCAGATGGAGAGATTGCGGCATAGGAAGGTTAAGTAATTTGCCTAAGATATTATAGCTGGTAAGAAGTAGAAATTCTAATTCAAAGAGATACACACACCCCAGCGTTCACAGCAGCACTATTTACAATAGCCAAGACATGGAAACAACCTGAATGTCCACTGACAGATAACTGGATAAAGAACATACAGATATAGATATGGATATAGATATAGATACAGGTTATATATACAATGAAATACTACTCAGCCATAAAAAATAAAATAATGTCATTTGCAGCAACATGGATGTAACTGAAGATCATCATTCTAAGTGAAGTAAGCCAGAAAGAGAAAGAGAAATACCATATGATATCAATTATATTTGGAGTAAAAAAAAGAAGCACAAATCAACTTATTTACAAAACAGAAACAGACTCACAGAGATAGAAAACAAACTTACGGTTACCAGCGGTGAGAGGAAGTAGGAAGGGATAAATTGGGAGTTCAAGATTTGCAGATACTAACTACTATATATAAAATATATAAACAACAAGTTTCTACTGTATAGTAATATTTTGTAGTAACTTATAATGAAAAAGAATATGAAAAGGAACATTTGTATGTATAAGTGAAACACTATGCTATACACTAGAAATTGACACAACATTGTAAAATGACTATACTTCAATTAAAAAAAATAAATTGCAGTGCAATTCCTCCTAAAAAAAAAGGAAGTGGAACCCTTAAGTAATCGGACTGAATGATTTAGCAGATTTGAACCCAAGCCCTCTAGTTCCAGGGTCAGTGCTGTTGACCACTACATGATTGGCAACGAGAAAGCCTGAGGTTGCTGCCAATCCACTCTAGATACTCTGATTCTGTGCTCTCCTAATTGACAAGGTGGCTGATACTAAATACTTAATAAGGATTCATTTAATTCAAGAAGATTTGAAGATTCTCTCTCGACATTGAAAAAGTAGAGAATTAAGGACTTCCAGATTGAATCTTTCTGTTCTACCACGTGCAACTTATCTTTCTCTTTCACCTTCGAAAATTTTCTCTAAAACTCCTTAGATACACCTTTAGGACATATAACCTAAAGATGCCTAGAACTGAGTCCACCTGAATCTACCAAAACCTCAATATGTGGATGATATAGTACTTTTGAGGGTTAAACAAATCAACAACTACTCCCCACACTCCCCACCCCCTGAAAAAATTCGAGTTTCAATTAGGCAGCTTTCTTCCCTTTGCACTCCCTGAGCTGCAGGGATGAAGACCCTAGCCAGAAACAATCCAAATCCAAAAAGAAGCAAAAGAAGCACATGCTTTTGAGTGGTGACAATCTTTGGAAAAAGAATTAGCATTAAGCACCTTATAGAAATCAGCACTAAGCAAAGGCCACCGAGTTTAGTTCCCCAAGTTTACCCTCAACTTCCTCGCTTTTGCATTGCTTTTGACTCAGTTGGACAGAATAACATTTATAGATAACTAACATGCTTTTTTTAAGTGCCAGACACATTTTGCACATCTTTCTGATCTCCTAGAATATCTAGCACATCACTTTGAAATTATTTGGTGTTAAAAAAAATCGGTTGAACAATATCTAATGAGCAATATCACATGATGTGTTGATAATAGAATTAGATTATGTAATTGTCTATAATTCTCTGCTTAAAACATTTGCTAATGAATCCTCATTGCATATTGCAAGGTTTCCCAAACCATGCACATTCTGAGAAACAGATGATACCCCTTCAAACAAATTTAGTAGTGTAAATTTTACTCAATACAAAGGGTCTGAGAGGCTTTACAATAAATGCACCTGCTTAACTAACTTTGTCTCAGCTGGTGCCTCTCAAGCAGTTTTGACCTTACAAAACCCCTTTCTTTCCTATCACCATCCCACAGAACACATTCTGGTAAATCCTTTGGATTCCTAATTAGAGTCCAAATTCCTAAACAAAGCATCTAAAGTTCTACATCTAGCTGTTGCCTCACTCTTCAGCTTTTTCTCTTGCCACACCTCCACATCTCACCCCACCCCATGCTCCTGCCATACCAATAGACTCATAATTTTCCCCTGCTGCTTTCTACCTCCATCTCCTCATCTTTCTTCATTGCATATCCTTAATCTCCTTTCACCTCTCTCAAATCCCACCACTCCTAACTTCTGTTCGGGTCCCCAGTGAGCGCTAAGCATGCTATAACAATTTTCAGGGCACTAATTTGCTTACATCTCTGTCTACCTCTTCTAGATTATAAACACAGGGACAGTGTTTATAAGCACAGGGACTTAAGCACAGGGACAGTGTCTTTTTCATCTCTGTATCCCAGCACCTGGCACCTAACAGCCATTCATTTATTGAGTGAAAAAATGACTATATAAATGACTGATTCTATGGAAGTAATGACTCAGGATCGTCATTTCCCACCCAATCTCTGCCATCTCAACTGTTAACGGTATGTAAAGGTAAGATTCTGAATTATAACTATTTGGTTCCTTCACCGTAATTAGCAGTTTCTGTGAAGAGGTGAGAAGTTGAAAATGCAGTCTGACTTGAGACCCAAAGATAATTCAAACGCCCTATTTTGGTCAAAAATTTTTACTTCTTCTCCACTTTTTTTTACCCCTAAAATTCTGACATCCCAAAATTTGACTAAAGTTAGTTTGTTACTTTTTTGGTTTGGGTTTATTTTTATTTCCTTTTATTTTTTCCTTGCAGTTGAACAATAAACTGCAAGAGAGAGATGATATAAGCAGGGAAGCAGGGAACTCACAAAGTTGATAATTAGCTCCAGAATAAATGAACTGATTGTGCTAGTGGATTTAAAGCGTCAAACCCAAAGGTCAAATCCCTTTCCAATAAATGCCAAAAGAATGTCTACATCAGTGGTTTTCCACAAGCTAGTAAAATGTCCCCCCCAAACTACAGAGGCCAACAGAGAATTAACAAATTTGAATTTTGTCAAGCAAGGACAAAATAAACCCAAAACCTAACTTCACCATAATATCAGAAAAGAAAGATTATGCTAATACTAAGAACTAGGAAAACAATCTCATGATGAAGAGTGTTCTTTTGAATAAATATATTTAAGTTTTGTGGAAAAAAAGTTCCTTGTTGCTATTTTTCTCATTTCATTATGAAAAGAAGCTAGACCTGCATTTAGAAACCACTAATCTAAATGTCTACAATAAAGGTCTCTAAAAATATTGTTCTTATAGCACATTGCCTGGCACTCAGTTTGTGCTCAACTAATGTTTGCTGAATGAACTGATCAACCAATTATTTACTTCTTAAAATCAATAGGCCATTAGCTAGAATCAGGCATCCCTTTTGTTAAGCAGAGATCTTTCTGTATTAGTGATAAGAAACAACAGAACCCTGGCTATTCAGAATCCTCAATCTTCCAAAACATTTAGAGGTAACACTTTTAAGATATGAAATTTTACTCAGTTCACCTGTATAAAAATTCCTACTACAAGGAAAACAATGTATTAGGAGCTTATGAATATGCAAAGATTAAGATACAGTCTGTGCCGTCAAAAAACACATTAGCCTAGATGGAAATCTAAGATATGTACTCAGTACCTTCACAAAGACAGCGATAAAGTGCATGGAATTTCAGGGGAGGGAGAACTGCTTCCCACTTTGTGGACTGAGTGGCAGGAATATAGAGCTTGGGAATGAAAGAAAAGCTGCAGAAATAATTTTTTTTTAATATCTCCAGAGTTAGCCATTTTTAAACCTTTTGATATTAGGATCCTTTACAATTCTAAAAAAAATATCAAGGACCCCATATGCCTTTTGTTTATACGACTATGCCTATCAATATTTCCTATATTAGAATTACAACTGAGTAATTTTTTAAATATTTGCTTATTCCAGTAAGAATAACAAAAATAAAAAATAATAACAATACATATTACAAAATGACACTTTCAGTTAAAAATAACTATTATTCAAAACAAACACATATATATACATATTTAATGGAAAGAGTTTTATATTTGTTTCGTAAATCAAATCCCTTTAATGTCTGGGTTAACAGAAAACAGCTGGATTCTCATCTCTGCTTCTGCATTCAATATGTTGCGATATGCTCTTTTGGTTGAAGTGCGTATATGAATGAAATCTTGCCTCACTCAAATAAGTAGTTGGAAAAGGGAGTATTTTAATACCTTTTTCGGATAATTGTAGATAATCTTCTTTGGTATTACACCAAAACTCAACAAATGGTAGTCTGAAACTACATATTATCAAGAAACTTTTCATACTATTACATTAAAATTCATTGGTCTAACCTGCATTTTGAATGGACTTTGTATGATTTTGTTATTTCACGCACTGCTCACTTAGAAAACATTGGTTCACTGGGTTATGCAGATCTTTCGTATGTTGAGACATTTCATCATCAATATCAAAAATCAGAGAATACGGGGAGGAGCCAAGATGGCAGAATAGAGAGACTCACAGCTCTCCCTCTCCCACAAATTCACCAAGAATTACATCTACAAACCCACTGAATCTCACAGAACATCTGCTGAACTCTGGCAGAGTGTCTCTCACTTCGAAATACAGGAAGATTCTCACAAAATCCGGTAAGAGAAAAAAAGAAGAAAGAAAGAAAGAAAGAATACAGAAAAAATCGGTGCAGGATCGGTCCTGAAGGGAGGGAGCAGCGAAGGAAGAAAAGCACCCTGTCGCTGTGATGCCCCCTCTCCAGCTGGGGGTCAGCGGGGACAGAAGTGGAGCTTCCGAGCCTCACAGGAGAGAGTGGCAGCCACTTGACAGAGAGAACTGGCTTGGAGGGTCCATGAGATCCCAAGCCCTGGACGAGAGCTGACAGGGACGAGCCTGGAGACAGCCACTTTGGTATGCGGAAGCATTTTATGAAAGTGTGTTTCTTTTTTCTTCACTCAGAATATTAAAAAGATACACACTCGAGGTCTAGATTTAATAAAATTAATATAAGTGTTACTACTTCATCAAGGACATTCTTAAGTGAAAATGGCCTTTTTCCCCGTTCCCGTAGAATAGAATGATTACTAATAAGGTTTGCGGCCACTGCCTTGCTTCATACTGACACCAGCAGTTTCACCTGCTTTTGCTTTTGCAACATCAACACAATTGTCAACACAGGGAAAAAGGAAAATAATGTCTTAGCATTGGTGTGAAAATAGTTTTGACTTTGTGAATCCCCTAAAAGGGTCTCAGAGACTCCACGGGTCCTCAGTCCACACTTTGAGAACTGCTGGCCTGGCACCCTGGTTGGCACATAATAAGCACCATAACGTCTCATAAGCATTTGTTGAATAAGTGAACAATGAACACAGGACTACATTTGTACTTATCCCATGTTGTCTAGCAAACAACAAATGGTTAGAAAATAGTATCAGCAGTCTTTACACTTCTTACGACTTCTAAAGGTAATCAGTACATTTCCTACTTTGTCTGGTCTGTGGACAAATGCAAAATTTTCAACTATTTTATCCAAGTGAAGAGGATAGTTATGGCAGATTTCTAAAAGTAACAGTCAGAATGTTACAACCCAATTTTCTGAGTACTAAACTACTCTTGGAAATTCACAAAAGCATTAGTGCTATCTCCAGAAAAGGACAATGAATTTGTTGATAAATTCCCACAACATTTATTGAACCGTATCATGCACATGGTACTACTAATTCACGTACTGCTAGTAGAATAACCAAGGAATCAGAACTTTGGAGCATGCTTGAGAGTAACAGAATTGTATCATTAAGTAAGTTTAGAACTAGAATAAACCTTGAAGAACACCTAATACATAGGCTTTTGAACATGAAGTGACCATGCAACAAAGGTAAAATATCAATCGAGAGGTGTTTCACAAGTGATTTGTTTAAAATTGTCTTCAGATGCTGAAATTTAAGCATAAGGTTTTTAAGAAGACAACAAGGATATATTTAGAGTTATCTCCTTAATAATGTCACCTTCTTTCACTTGTTTTCTGAAATGTTTTCTCAAGTGGGAGAGGCAAAAAAAGGCAGGACTAGCACCAGGGATGTGCAGCTTAGACCATGTGTTCCTCAGTCTATAATCATCATCTGTGTATGACTACGGCAGGATGTTCCTCATGAAGTATCAGCCATCGTGTTTATCTCAGTGGGAAAAAAGTGGGAAAAATAATTAACTCATCCAAAACTCTTATTTTGTAAACAGCACAACAGAGATAAAGAGACCTATCAAAGATCAGATAGCCATTTGGAGAAAACATTAGGCTAAAACTTCCTTTGTCTGCATGTTGCAGCATCTACATGTTCTTTCTTATTCAGTTCACATAAAAAATAAGAAAAGGACTTAAAGAATTGTACCTAATGTTGACAACACAAAGGTTATACTGTGCCCACTAAGAAGGTACACCAATGGCATAATTAAAATAGAATTATGAACGTAAGTCTGTCTTCTTCTGATGTTAATTATAACTCTATTAAATGCTATCTTTTTTTTTCAGGATTCCTGTTTTGTAAAGCATCTAGTCAAATACAGGGATTTATTCATTCTCACATTAACATTCTAAAAATTTCATCACTAATTTAGAACATAACTCTTTTTCTTCTAAAATACATATTGATTTCACAGTCCATAGTGTCTACATTACATGTGTGTTTTATCTAGAAAAGTTCTTAATATTTAAAACGTGCCCACAAGAAAGCAAAATCCACATAAATGATTTTTGATCACTACAAAAAATGCCTTCAGAATTTTTCAGTCTTTTTGTCTGTTTAATTTTGTTGTGTTTACACAATACAGTTTTACTTTTCTAATACCTGAATTCAAATTTAAACCTTCTCATGGACTAATTAGGTTTCATTTGACAAGTTTTACTCTGAGCTTTGAAAGTCTCATGTGTAAGTCTGAATTTTATAATAGCTTCCTTGCAAGACTGCAACAGGCAGAGCCCCTGGCACATACACACCTCTAAGTCACTGCTACGATTTCTTCCTTCAGTAACATTCCATTTACTTGTTCCCCATGGAACTCACAGAATTGAAGCTCAGTGACTTGTAGTGACATTTTATATGATCGATTTTTCTTCCTGAGAACATTCTTCACTTGACTTTTCTATGATATTACACAGTAGCATTTTCTTCCTCCCTTTCCCGAGTTACTTTTCTATCTCTTGGTATATCTTCTTCTGATTTCCAAACAGTAATTATGGTCCAGAGCTACCCCTTCACAACTCTCGGTATTTCTCACCATTTAATCTCTTTCTTACAGATCTCACCTCCTCTAACTTCAACCATCATTTCTTGATAGATAACTATAAAGATCTACCTCCAACACTGAACTAAGCTCTAACGTTCTATCTTCTAATATCCGTTGGATAATAATAATATCAACCTGAGTTTGCACGGTATGTTCTAATTTACAAGGCACTTCCATACACACTGTGATGTGGTCTTATATAGCTTATTAGAATCTTTAGTCCCACTTTATGTTGCTATTCAAATATTTTGTACGTGTGCATCTTACTATGATGACATTATTGCTACTAATAATTTTTGAGCACCTGCACCAGGTGATGGGGTACATGTGTATCTAGTATCATTTAATCTTCACATCAGCGTGAGTAGGCATTCCTGTATGTGGTAGTCGTTGGTGCTGTCTGCTAAGATCTCTGGCTCTCTGTTTTCCAGGCACATGGTAGAAGTGTACTCCCTGGCCCCCTGTGGTTGAGTGAGACCCTGTCACTAGCTCTGGACAAAAAGTTGTGAACAGAAATGATAGCGTGTGTCACATCTGACAGAGCACTTAACTGCTGGTGTGAGACTCTCCAGAACTTTCCTTCTGTCTCTAGCAGTGATCAGCAATGTTCCATCACTAGATCATGGCTGCTCCATTAACCATGATCCTGGAGTAGGAAACATGGAGTAGGATTTCCATCTGACAGACAATGAACATGCAATACAAGCAAGAAATAAACCTTCAGTGCATTAAGCCATTGGGATTTGGGGATTACGTATTCCAGCAGAAACAGAAGTTCAGAGAATAACGTGCTTGAGGTCATATTGCCAGTACTCGAGCCAGAATCTGAACTGAAGTCTATTTCACTCTCTGCTACTACATTAAAAATTCCTCAGGTGCAGGGACTCTTATGCCCCAGATTGCTGTCCTTGTTTGGGAAAACAACAGGGTCTGGAAGGATAAGAATTCCAATGCCAAAGACAACCAGACCACCTTGAAAAGCCCAAAGTCTTTCTCTCATTAGTCACCCTTCTATTCCTAACTATCCCAAAGAGATCAAAGAAATTCTTACTGTGGTCAGAGGACATGGCTCTCCTCTTATATTCAGACATTAAAGGCTAGGAGAGAGCTACTTCAACTTGGATCATCTTGGGCTAACACATTAGTCCCAATCCTTCAAGAACAAAAGGTTTCACTCAGCTGCAAAACTGACTGAGTAGCTCCTGTCAAAATAAAATGACTGAATATGAAAATTCTATTTTCTAAAGTGACTGAAAGCTCTCTGGGCACTAACCAGGTCTGCTGTAGCTTCTCTTATTGATCTAACAAGTCAGTGCCCATATGCAGACTTTAGAAATCTAGTGCCCTGATTTTAATCAATCTATAAATGTAAGAAAATAAGTTCGTTTGCAATGATGCAGTTTGTCCTTTCCAGTGGCCAAGGGATCATGACCTTGGACCTAAGGAGAAGGAACTGTAATAGCTCACTTTTTTGACCTGGAGATAAACGCTATGTCTAACAATACAAGCTTTTAGAGACAACCTATAGACAAAGATTTAGCTGTGGTTTCAGAACAGAATGTAAAACTGGCAATTTCACATTTTAAAACAAAAAGAAAACGTGTGTAGCTAACAAAATGTAAAGAATGCCCAGAGAGACACAACATTGTAAACTGACTATAGTTCAATTAAAAAAAAATTAAACCATACACACACACACACACACACACACACACACACACACACACACAAAGAATGTCCAGAGAGAAAGGCAGAATAAAGGGTACCAGGACTTTGATCTTATAAAATAGAGAATTAGAAGATACTAACTAGACTGCAAAATGCCAACTGGACCCTTAGAATCCATTCTTCTTTCTTCCTGTTGGTAACAGAACCCTCTGAAATTTTGGCTGAACGTAGAGCTACATTTTGCTGTCTCCTTTGTAGCTAGTTGTGAATATGATACTAAGTTCTAGCCAATGAAATGATGTGCAATCTTTCAGGTCATCTCCTTTAAAGACAAAGTCACTTGCTTTAGACTTCCTCTCTCCTCCTGGGACATGGCAAAAACTGCAGCAGCACACTTGGAGCCTGGGCTGGAAGCTACTTAATGAGAAAGGCAGACTTGACAGTCGTGAAGCAAAGCTGCTTACCAACCCAACTTTGGGATATTACTGACCTTAGGCTATTGTGGGGGAGAAAAATAAATTTCTCCTTCATGTTAGTCACTCTGCTCGGAATCTCTTTGTTGCAACAGCGTGGCACATAGCCTGTCAAAAGTTGATAAACAAATACACTATTTAATGTTACAAAGGTGAACCACTAAGAGAATTCTAAAAATCAACAAAACAGTAAACTGTGGAAGAAGGCTGGAGAGGAAAGAGCAGATAAATCCTTATTTTTCATAACAGGGTATTATCTGAAATTGATGAATGAAGAACCAGTGCTATAACCGTACTGACTAAAATTAGGGAATTATCAGAAGAATGACTTTAAAACATTTCTTCAGAAGAGTGAGACAGAGACAGGAAGGAGTAGAGTTGGAGGCTGTTGTTTTTCACCTTTAAGTTTCCTTGTATTGAGAACCATGTGCAAAAAAAAAAAAAAAAAACCCTGAAAAAACAAAAAAACTTAGACATGCAAAAAAGATGCAGTGCCTCAGTGGAGCACTTCTAAACACAACCTTGCTAATGCAGGTTGACCAAATCCTATGCCTGGGACTATAAACTACAGTTATCTGTATCTATCACTAAAAAGACTTTTTAAATGAGTTGCATATGTACCCATAAATCACGTTTCAAATTTTTTAAGTTAGAACTTTGCCACCATTCCAGAATAGAAAGTTTTAGCACTGGAAACTACAAATAAATATTTGCTCTTGTATCAGAATTTTAGCATTCTCTCCCCTCCAAGTTTACTTTCTGTTGCAGAAAGTAAGAAAATTATGAAATAAATTTCTCATGATGGTATGCATTGTGGCTTGTATCTGATAAACCAGATAAAGGAGAAATTTTATGAAAATGGAATCCTTCTATTCCACTGAAAGGTGAATCTTAATGGCCTCTATCAATTATCTTTTGACACCACATTGAACTTAGAGAAAGGAAAAGCCCTGAATGAGATCATAAAGTGAAAGAAAGAAAATACTTTGGAAAATGTTGTTTCTACTTTGTCCTCAATAGTTTTCTTCATTAATTTAGGTGATTAAATCATGTTTTAAAAAGAATTTAGGTATTCCATGTGCATCTCAAACTATTTATCATATCCAAAACTCAATTTCTTTCTTTCTTCATCACTTTATTATTCTTTATGTGTTCCTGATCCTCCCATCCACACAACCACTAAACCTCAAACCTGGGAGCCACCCTCAATCATTTTCTACTTTAACCTTTCATACTGAATCAACACCAAGTGCTATCAATTTTATTTCCAAGATACTGCTCAAATACATCCTTTCCTCTTCTTCTTCCATCTAGAATATAGCAATGGCCTCTTACTGGTCTTCCTCACTCTACCCTAACAGCCCTCACAGTCACCTTCCATACTGTTGCAGACGTGCTGTTTACTAGCTCTGACCGTATGTGCGTCTGTGGCTCATTAACACCTACAGGGGAACATTCAACCAATCTATCCTGGCATTCAAGGCCTATCAAATTTGCTTCTTTTCCTGTTTTAACTTCAGTCCCCAACACTCCCTGATATACTATACAACCTGTTAACTCTCTTGCCCTTTACTTTATCTCTAGTACTTCACCAATGCCTCATCTTACTAAGCCTTCAATAAGTATCTGTCAAATAAATACGTAAATATTTTCTCCAAATGATAATCAACTATTTACTGTTTCCAACACACATTTTCTACCCTCATCATAGCATCCATATGTTCCATAGTGTATAAAGAATGAAGTCTTCATTTTTAACGTTCGAGACCCAGTTTGGATATCAGCTCCTCTGGGAAACTTTTTTCTCACAGCCGTTCTTCTCACCCTTCTCTCCAACCCTTCCATTAGAAAATGAATTAATTCTTCCTCTACACTACTTCCTACTTCAGTACCTCTATTATTATATCTATTATTGCATGTTAGAATTTTAGGCTTATATATATGCTTCTCCTATAAACTCTTTGAGAGTAGTTAGTGGTATTCATCTCTGTAAAATAAAGGCTCAATAAATGTTTTCATAGAACTGAACTCAAATGTCACTTCCTCTGTTTTCCCCCATCTCTGTGCATAATGTCCTATTTTCCCCAGGAACAGAGTTCTATACTATACCTAGGCAGTGCAGTATACAGGAAAGAGTCAGAACAGGGTTCAACTTCTGACTCCGTCATTTAACCAGCTGACAAATCTTGAGCAAATTAGTTAGTTTTCTCTGATTCCTCACCTGCATAATGTAGATCATAACACTTCTTTCACTAAGCTTTGCAAGTATTAAGTGAGATAATGTTTTTGAAAGTAACTAGGACTGTTCAGTGAATTTTACTTTCCTTAAGGAGAAGGAAAAGCAAGAGGAGGTCTGAGATATCATGCAGAGACAGAGACAGAGAATGCGAGAGTGCGTATGCATATGTGCACTTGTACACGAGACTGCATGTGTTCGTGTGTGTGTGTGTGTGTGTGTGTGTTGGAGGGTTTAATTAGTTCAGTTTTGGACAGGGTAAGAATGAGGTGCTTATCTAACAGATAACTCAGGTAAGAATAATTTAAGATTAAATTTTCTATTTCAGCAATTATGTTTTAGTGATTGTCAAAAAACCATCTGACAAAAAAATTTTCAAGTTTTGTAATCAACTGTTTCAGTCAATTACATAGAGTGATATAACTTTATGCATACATGAGGCAAATGTACTTGTAAGACAGGAATTTGACAAAGTAAACGTTGGTCAACTCGAATTTAAACATATCAATAGCAGTTATAAAATACTGTTGCAATTCAATTAAAACTGCCAACATCACTCACTCTTATTCAAAGATAAAACCATTTCTAGCACTTATAGCTAATTTTGCATCATGACCCTGAGAATTATCGACAACATTAGAGGTACTGAATTCCTGGCAGTAATCTTGGGACTGCTACAGATTTGTCATCTGATGCCAGTAAATCCCATTGTTTCAAGGTTCTTCTTCCATGAGGAATGCTAGCAACTTTTTATATTCCCTCATTACAGTACTATTTGCATTCAGATGATTCTATAAGCATTTTCCAGCCGCTTAATTATGCTTTTTTTGGATTCCTCTTATCAATTAAATGTTTTGCAAGGGAGGATTAACATAAAACAGTCTGTAATTCCCTCAGATAACAGGAGAGCTCAGGAAACGTGCAAGCATGTATTTTTTTCCTACCAAAAAAGAAAAAAGGAAAAAAAAAAAGACATCAACTCATGAATAGACTCTAGCCAAACGATACATGAATCAAAATATTCTTAAGAACTGTGAAATTAAGGTACGATCATGATCACTGAATACAGTAGATGTTGTTATATAATTAAATGCCAAAGCTAAAAATAATCCTCAAAAGAGTAAATATAGAATACAAAAATAACAATTCAGCAGTAATCATGTAGATCTATAGGTCCCACTTTAGTTAACAAAGGCAGAGAGGCAAAAAAAAAAATATAAGAATCCAAAATTCTTCCTGCAGAGAAGAACCAAATGCTATTACATCTTTTTAAAATTCAATGATTAGATTAGTTCAGGATTGATGATGTTTTTAAACACTTGTTCAAGGTAATAGAACCTAAAATATGATGCTACTCTTTCAAATCCCTATGAAATATAAAAGCAAATAGAACATAGAAACCACATGACCAAAGATTGAAAACCAAGGGGAAAGATCATAAGTGGATAAAACAACAGGTTAAGGAGTGTCATCAAATATGTCCATGATAACATAAAATATAAATGAGTTAAATGCACCTACTAAAAAGTGACTCTCATACAGAGTTATAAAACAAAGCAATGGCATAGTGGGATCAAAAGAAAAGAAGCAGAAAGAAAAAGACTGCACACAGGCACAAAGACAAAGGTGGCAACACAAATAAGTATCTTTTAAAAGGGAATGCATGCATGTTCTCCCTTAATCAGATTCCCACCAGTTCCCACTGAAATGGTAAACAGAACATAAAAATAGAGGAAAATCTACATCGGCACTGGAAACTAAAATAGAATAAACCCACTTTGAAAATCTTGGCAAGATAAAGCACAGAGAAGATGTGCTAAAGAAAAGGCCAACTCCCAACTCATTTCACGTGCAAACATTGTCCCTGCAAATGAGTGAAAGAGAATCCAAGATTCTAAATAGGAGGAGCCAAGGCCAGAGAAGAGGTAGGTGAAAGGTATGGAGATCTTGGAAATTGGCACGTGGCATATCGAGCTCCAAAAGGTAACTGTGGCAAGCACTTCTGACACTGAAAGCCACACTAAGCAGGGGTTCTGTGGTGATGCTCAAACCTAGCATACCGAGGATCTGTCAAGCACTGCCAAGGCTGGCTTTTGAAAAAGACAATCAAACCTGGGAAATACTCGGGGCACTGCCTGTAAATTCTGATGTCACTCCAATCAGAGAAAAGAAACCTAAAGGCCACCTCCAGTTCGATGCCCCTGGAGTCCGAAATTAAACTACAGTAAACCTAAACTTTTCTCTTCTCTCCCTTTTATCACCTTAAAAGATTAAGGGAAACACACCAAATTCCGCTAGAAGGCCTCTCACTCCCTAAACTGGGCAAGCCTACGCTGCATTCATCCTTTACTCTATCTAACAAAAAGATGCTGGGGACAAAGGGAGAATTCTAAGATGCCATGGCCCCTGCCACCATGAAGCTCACATATTATTGAGAAAGAAATTATCACCAAATGCAGTAAGACTCACAGAGAGGCAAAGAGGGAATAAAGATCCTACAAAACGGAGGCAAGTAGCCTAGTTTGGGAGGCATAGGGAAGCCTTCCTGCAGGTAGTAACATTTAAGTAAGAATAAAGCTTAAAACTGTGTTGCCCAGATTAAGGATGAGGAAAGAAGTGTTCTAGACAAAGAAAAAGATAAGCAGTAGCCCTGAGATCAGAGTGAGTGGAGCCCAAGGAGAGTTACGAAAGCAGAGCATTGCGGCTGGGAGGTGTAAGTGAGGAACAGATGGGGGAGACGATGAGGCTGACAAGGTGGGCAGAAGCAAATCTTGAAGCTATTATAAGAATTTGGAACTTGATCCTAAAAAGAAAGAGAGGTAACTGAAGAAGAGTAACATGATCAGCTCTTCGCATTTAAAAGACTGTCATGATCGAAAGGTGGAAAATGGATGAGAGTGGCCTTAGAACAGACGTAGTGAGAGTAATTAGGAAGCTACTGCAGAAATCTGGGTAAAAGCTTGATACAGGGCATGAGATAGGAAAAAAAATTTAGGAGGCCTCCAGCTCTGGCTCAAGCAATTGGGCACATGGTAATACCATTTACTAAGCTAGGGGAAAAGGTGGGAGTCTTAAGCTTGGGCAAAAAAAAAAAAAAAAAAAATTTTAACATGTTGAAAGTACCTAAGACATAGCCAATCAAATGGAAATGATATAAAAGCAAGTGGATATACAGGATCACGGCTTACATACAGAACTAGGCTTATGGGTAAATTTGGGGGGAGTTAATTTATCAAATGGAACTGAAGCCATAGAGTACATAAGATTGCTAAGAACATGTCAGAGCCCTGGGGAAACTCAACATTTAGAGGTGAGCTGGAGGAGAAGGAATTGGCAAAGAAGACCAAAAGGGAGTAGTGGCCAAAGAAGGTAGAGATCAAGGAAAGTGTTCTTCTAGAACAACAACGATGATGATGGTGACAGGAATGGTGATGACGATGTTGCTCGCTAACACTGACTGTGAAGTAACTCTGTGGAACACTCTGTGCTAAGTAACTCACATATGCTACCTCACCTAATGATTACAGTAACCCATGTGGTAGGAACACCACTATCCCCATTCCTCAAGCAAAGAAACCAAGCCACAGATAATTTAATTAATTTGCCTAAGACCATATATCTAAAAATAGCAGTGTTAGAAGCTAAGAGAAAAGAATATTTCTAGGAATGAGTGGTCAGTGTATCAAATGCCCTGAAGTCAGGAAGATAGGGACCAAACTGAGTCCAATGGGTTTAGTGATATGGACAACATGAATGGCTTCAATCAAAGCAATTTCAGTGGAATAGCCTGTACAGTTCTACTCCACAGCCACTCATCGGTTCTGCCACCAGCACCCTGGTCCAAACCATTATCAATTCTTATCTGAACCACCGAACTAGCCCTAAGAGGTCCACCTGCTTCCACATTTGGCCCCTCCCATCCATTCTCCACACAGAGCCAGAATGATTATTTTTAAATGCATATCAGATCTTGCCACTGCCTACCTAAAACCCCCGAATGGCTTCTGTCACACAAAATAATATCTAAACTCCTCACAATGGTGTAGAAGCCCCATATGAGCTGCCCCTTCTTTTTACCTTCAACTCTATCCTTTCCCTTGCTCCTACCACAAAATGGTCTTCTTCCTTTTTCTACTACAGGATGTGCTGGTTCCAAACTAGAAATGAAAACCCTTCGTCTCTGGTTCATACTGCATCACAGAGATTAGATGAGTCAGTGCCAGACATGTAACATGCACTCAACACATATTTTTGGATGGATGGCAGAGTGACAATAAGAATGCAAACAACTTGTAAGATAATTTGGTCACAGAGGATGGCAAGCTGAGAAGGCTTTTTGTTTGTTTTTTAAGGTGAAACAAATTTAAGCATGTTTAAATAAGGGATATTATGAGAGGATCCAAGAATTTGGACAATCTGAAGGCATCATGAAGTCACAGAATATAAGAGAATAGTGAAGTAATTAGGAAATTAATCCAATTAGAAAAAAATACAGTGATACCAAAGAAAGTTAGGATACAAAGGGCTTTTATCTCTCTATGCCTAAGATTTTTGCTCTGTAATTTAGAGGGATGGGGGAAATCAGTGGTTTCCAACCACTATCAAGAACTTTCTTTATTTAATTATTTTCCTTCATTATCTCTCTTGATTGTTTTGTACTTGGTTATATCACACACACAGAAGTTCTGATTAACAATGACATGTGTCTGGTCAATAAAATAATTACACTTAACAAAGTAACTTGGTTGGGAAATCCAAGGCTCAGTAAGATTAAGTAATTCATGTAAGGTTATTCACGTATTTTTTTAAAGAGGATGTCATTGTCTAAATATGAAGAAACTGGCCCAAATGAGCACAGGGAATCGATGGAATCAATTCCAAACCACACACCAAAAGTAAAAAACTGAAAGATTTTTAAAGGATAATGAAGAGGGCATACTATTTCCTTCTAATCAGAAAAAAGAAAAGCAATAATAAATCCCAGAAAATTGAGAAAAAAAACACATACATGTAAGAAAGTCATGGTCTAAACATGAAGCAAATTAAACTGGCATGACCTTAAACAACTGGTATTGCACAAAAGAACCGATCGGAACAACATACTATGACCATTCTTTTTTGAATGCCACAGAAACATCTCAATACCTTAAAAAGTTAAACGGGAACGAATATAATTAAAAGAAAAGACTCCATAAGGAGTCAGAATAGCGTAATGATGAAGAGCATGGACTCAGGAGCCAGACTGCCTGCATTCAAATGATTGAATGCCTCTGTACCCAGGCCTAACCTTAATATGTGAGTTACCATGATAATACTGTGCCTCCTGGGTAAAGCTGCCATGAGCATGAAATGAGTTAATATATGTAAACAATAAGTACTTAAACTAGTGCCTGCCACACAGTAGCATTTGAATGTATTTGCTATTATTATTATCACTATCATCATTATTATCACGTGATACATGGATGGTGAAGCATAAAAGCAATGGGGAAAATACAAAGATTTGACTCCATAGGAAAACACAAGAACCCTAATGGATAGATGTTCAAGAAGCAGAAATAATTAAAAAGTAGAAAAACATACAGCTAATAAAAGAAATGCTAATCTCTAAAAAACAAGTTATATACACCAGTATTGGTAACACAAATATAATGTCATGGGGGGAAAAAAGCAAGTTACGGAAGTTATAATACCATTTATACAGCGTTCCAAAACGTGCAAAACTAAACAATAAAGTATGTAAAGATATGCCTATGGTAAAACTATAAAGAAAGCAAGAGCTTATCAGTCATCATTTGTGTTAAGTGATAATCACAAAGTGCATGCCTGTGGGTACCTCTAAGAAGGGAGGATGTGACTAGTGACGGTTGCACAGGCAGCTTCAACAGTACTCTGGAAGCTGAGTGGGCGGCACCTAGATTTTTAACAATTATTCTTCATGTCTTGTATAGATGCTACATATTCTTTTTGTGTGTGTGAAATAGTTTATAATAAAAAGGGCAAAAACTTACCAATACATTTAAAGGCAAGAGAAGATACTTTTTTTAACTTCTCAAATTAGTAAAGTTTTTTTTTTTCTTTAAAGTCCAATGGAAAAGATTTTCTTCTTTAATGATAAGACCAAATTAACTAGCTTTAAGAGTTAAATATATTTCTAGAATGGTCAAAGGCAAATTCCACGAGCAGCATACCCTGATAAAAGAGGACTTTTTCCCATCTGAGATATATTACCAAGCCTAAATAGGCGATTTTTAGCTGCACATTTAGAACAACCAACATAATTTCTAGTGCTTACTGCCATTACTTTTTAGATGGTGTAGTTAATATGATGCATCTAATACAACTGTAACCTATCCTCTAAATAAGCATTAAATCTTTAAAAGGGTTATGTAACTTCGCTTGTGGATCAGATTACTGGGCACACTAGGCTACAAGTTTCAAACATAAGATCTTAGACTCAGAATTACCTTGATATATAGTTCCACAAAATAGACAGCTTGAACCAAACATAAAAAGAGAATGTACACTTTTGTATAATTTATTAATCATGCCATTTCCATTAAATATTATGAAAGCTACTTGGAGACCTTTAGGGAAACCATAGATTACAGAATCTTAATGCAAAAGCAACATCAGGTATTCATTCATTTTGTAGCCCGTTTTGTTCATTTGGCAGATGTGAAAACTGAGGCACAAGAAACTTAAGTGCCTTAGGCAAGAACAGGACTAGGAAACTGAGTCTTCCAAGTCGCTATCAAGTGACTATACTGACTCCCTTGTCACACGAATGGATGCAGACCTGCTAATGAATCTGCAGTTTCTCAGCTGGCTCTGCACAGAGGTGAACACCCTCTGCCTTCAGCTCAATCCTCTTCCCAGCCTCTGCGGGTGGTCTGACTAGAAAACACATCCACACATCAAGAAATCGGAACGATGACAACAGTGCGTGTACTTTTTCTTTTTCACTCTCAGTTACTGTGGGACCATATGCGGCCCCTCACCCACTGTCCTATCTATTCTCTAGTACTGAGTACCCAGAGACACGGCCCTGCACTTCCTTACTTACACACTGATCTGAGGTAGAAGAAGCATCCACCTGTAACAGTCACCTTAGATCTCTCCCAACCCTAACCAAGCCCAGATTCTCTGACAACCAAACACAACAGAAGCAAGAGAAATGAAAGAATAATGTAAATCCTGGGCTCTCAGATTTATACAAGGGCTGTCCTGATATTATTAAGGACTCTTAACATGTAACATGGGCTTATGTTCAGTGCTGCCTTAACATGTGTACTGAAGGATTCATTTGTTTGGTTTTGTTTGGATTTTCTTTTTTGCCTTTAAGTAAAACAACTGGTCCAAAAAACTATAAAAATTCACTGGGTAATTTATAGTAACAGAAGACTGTTACGCCATGGCCACAACAGAGACTGCAGGAGATATGTACTTGTATGCAAACCGTCTACTAGTTTTCATCTTTAAAACAGCACAGTAGCCCTAAGAATCATGCTCCTATATCTGACAATATAATTTTTAAAGTGTTCATGCACTAACCCCTGAGATTATTTAATGGCCCAGTCTTAGCATAAAGTACATTGCCTGGCATCAAACAGGCAATTGCTGTTGAAAGAAGATGTTGAGAAGGAGTTTTCCTGTCACTGCAAAGGTTTAGCTATGGCTCATATTTTCAAACAAGAGTCTCCCCCACATTCTAAAGTGAGGTAACAATGAGACGCTGAAAGTTGAGACCAGAACCTCCCTGAGAGTATCCACAAAGCAAGAAATCAAGTGTTGTCTATAGACTCTGTGACTCATAATTTCCACATATGTGGATTTTCCAAGCATATGAGAATGCTTTTATATTAAAAAAAAAACCCCAAATTTTATAGTGACTTTTTGTTATTACGTATTTTCTCAGTTAACAGCTACTAAAAGCACAACTACTAGCATGTGAGAGGGCCCCCCTTTTTTTTAACTGAGTTAGAAATTACTCTTGATCCTGTATACTGAACATGAGTATGTCACTTGAGACAAATGTTATGAATAATGTACTATTTTCAAAAACTTAGGATCAGAATCTACCCTTGGTCAGGAAGCTAGCACAGTTCCTACACCAGCACTTTTTCTCTATTTCACATTCAGCCATCTCCATACTTCACAAACCTCTATCTAGTCTGTCCAAATAAGTCCTCTCAATGAAGTAAATCCCTCCACTCTCTTTCAGGAAGTCAGGTATAAAGAAGTTATCTCACAGTTTCCAAATCAGCACACAGTTGGGCAACCCAATTATACAAATGTCAGGGAAGAGTGCTGCTCCAGGCTGCCACAGCCAAGCATCAGAGTCAGGGCACAGTGGCCAGGGTGGCCAACTCAAGTGTTCAAGAACCTTGCAGATGACACTTGAAGAGATAAGAGAAGCAATGAATTCTGTAAAAAAGGGGAAGGGATGTAATTTATTATAAATTATTTTATTATAGACTAGGAAATTGTCAATATTTATTTTATGGATAAGAACCTATCCATGGTAATAAGAAGTGCCTATAAAGGACCAAAAAAAAAAAATAAGCCAAAGAGTCCTGCATCTGGGAGGAATCAAATCTGCTTCACGTTCTTAGGGAAGGTAAAGGGAGGAACAGGGAGGAGACAGCAGAACACATTTTCAGGGTCAACTGAACAACTTGTAGGAAGCCCGGAGTACAGAGGAAAGCAAGGCTTGGTGGTGATGAAAACTTTTAAGGAGTTAGTCCTTTATCTTAAGAAAGATAAGAAGCCACTGAAGGAGATTAAGCAAAGAAATAGCAGCAACAATTTTGCAGTTCGGAAGGTCATTCTGGCTACAGTATCCTTTGTTCAATGTTCCCCATGTACTAATTGTGGAGGGAGTAAATGTAGTGTCCTCTAAATAAGGAAAGCTCATGGGCAGAATGCCATATACTGATTGGGCATCTTTCAAAGCCAGATCAAACTATATCTTCTTTATGATGATTTTCTTGTGCCCTTCCTCTTACTCCAGTCAACAAATGTTTCTTCTCCGCTTTACTTTTAACTTTCCTTATTCATACATCTTTTATCTCCAACTCCCATTTCTCCAAGTGACAGTCTCACATTTCTAATTGCATTACACATCTCCACATGAACATTCTACCAGTGCCTCAAATGCAATAGATCTAAAATAGAACTTATTGGGGGGGAGGGTATAGCTCAGAGGTGAAGTGCATGCCTCGTATGCACAGGGTCCTGGGTTCAATCCCCAGTACCACCATTAAAAATAAATAAATAAAAACCTAATTACCTCCTCTCCCCAAAAATAAAAATAAAAATGTGAAATAATAAAAGAAAAAAAAAGGTTAAATCGTTCAAGAAAAAGAAAATAAAAAAAAAATAAATAAGCGTGTCAGTCTCATAAAAAAATTAAATAAAACAGAACTTATTTTTTACTCCCATCTACAAATCTGCTCTAAGTTCACATTTTCTTAATCGCCCAGGCTTAACATCTTATCATCACCTTTCTCATCCTTCTCTTTCCCTACATCCAATTAATTGTTTATTTCTGTCCAATTTACTTCAGCAACAGTTCTCCAATCCTATTGCTACTACCCTAGTTCAGGTCTTTTCATTCTCTAGCAAAAACTCTTATGACCTGTCTTTATTGGTCCAATAGTTTCTTTCCCAATTCAGTTCATCCTCTGAATTATTAGATAGTATATCCTATAATTCAAATCTGATTATGACATTTCCAGGGCCAAAAAACTTCAATCTCATATCTCACTAAACCCAGTCCAAATTTCCTCGTCTAGCATTAAAAGCCTTCCACGTTGTAGGCCAAACCTAATTTTCCATCTTTATAGTTTATTTTCCCACTATTCACCTTCATATATGCTCCAATTGTTTTCTACACCTGCCCTATCTGATCTGGTAAATATTGAGTACTCAACAAAAGTCAATTTCCTTCCACATGAGTTTGCTATATTCTCCTTCCCTATGCCATCTCAGTTTATAGGAAAACATCCTATCATTCTATGTAGTTGATCCTCACACAGGAAACTAGAGTATTCATGGAAAAGCCTATAAAATCTAGAAAATAGACAAGAACCAACCACGAATTATAGTGTGACTGAGCTTCAATGTCAAAAGAAGAAGGTAGAGACAAGAAGGATGTCATAAAAGCTTCAGAACTTTTAAAAAAGTTGGAAGCATTATACCTGGGACATTGGATGCTAACAGTCTGAGTTCTTCTGGCTGATTCACTGGCCTCACAGAACTTAGAGTCAAATCAAGGAGATGAATGAGTATGGACTTTACAATGAAAGGTGGTAAAATCGTGCTCCAGTCAAAACGTTTTAGAAGCATAAGGAAATGACAAATTCTAAGAGATGAAGAAAGTTTCACAAAATACCATGCAACAGAGCCCTTAAGGACTTCAACAGGTTATGAAAGAAAGGTGTCCCAGGCATCAGTAACAGTCTAAAGGAAAGGCAGAGGTGGAAAATTCTAGAAGTGTGAGAGATAGGGAAAAAAAAAAAAACTGATGCACTCTTGGACCCTAAACTACTACTAATTTGAATGTCTCTCATGATCATTTACATAGTTTAAATGAGTTAACCCTTAAGAGCTATTTGAGCTCAGCATTTTACTTCAGTGAATTCTGAAATATGCAGATGATTATCTGCAGGATGGACTAGCTGTTATTAGACAGGATTTTCAAAGCTGAGTTGGATCCTGAGCTGCATAATCATTCCTGAATGTGGAGCTACCCCAGAGGCTTCCTCTTCAGCATTCCTGACACAGCATGAATGAACTGCTCGCACATCTTAGGATTCCACTGAAGGTGACACACTTCTATACACACTGCAATCAAGAGAAAATTACACTTTTTAAGGACTAATAACCCCATAACATAAAATATAAAAGTGCAAAATCAAACCATGTAAGTGTCTGCACTACATAATACAAAGAAGTCTAGAATTAGAAGACACCTTAGAATTAGAAGACACCTAGGTTCTAGAAAAACCTAGATCAACAGTGTGACCCAGACTATGTCTGTCAGGTTCTCTCTCACAGGATCTCAGGATCAAGGCTCATTGATTTTTGTCTCTACCTGTGCTTGGAGGGACACATAACGTGTTTACTAAGTATTTACTCAGGAGCTGCTGAGTAGCCGCATATAACCGTGAACACAGAAAAAAAGAAGAAAAGTTCAGCAAAGAGAGAACAATGAAGCAAAGAAAGGCAAAGACTAGAGGCAGGGAAAGTTCCAGGTTTTCCAGTCCCCAGTCCCTAGTAAAGTCTGTCTGTACTTGGGTTTCATCAAATCCCTTTCTTTCTTTTTCCTAAAACTAATACAAGTTCATTTCTGTTCCTTGCAACAGAAACTAAAATGAAGCAATAACCAAATCCTCCATAAGGTCAATTGGTTGATTTACTACTGATCTACTTTTCCTATACTTTCTTTTCATATGTGTTTCCTTAAAAGCCATACATATGATTTTAGTATGCTATAGAGACAAATACATGAACAGGGATCTGGGACTGTGCTGAGCATTGTAAAAGGAAAACCTAACATGCTCAGGAAGGAGAAAATAAACAAATATTCAAGGTAAAGCCTTGAATCAAAGATGCTAACTAACAACTGGTAAATTAAATAGCTATCTGATTACCCTCCTACCCAAAGCCAATTTAATTCTGAATAAACCAGATGGGTAGGTCCAATTAAGTCTCCTCTGAGGTACGATTTTAAAAGTCATAACCCAATTAGGGCATTTCATCTGGAATGCTCCCAAGTAACTAGCCACAGCTCTCCCAACCGCACACAGATTTGGGTCCTCTCCAGTGGTATCCCTAACCGGGACCCAAATTCCAAAACTGAATACCAAACCATCTTAGGGCCTGGTTTAACTATCCCTAAAGAGCAGTTAGGCATTAACCCTGAGACATAACCAGCACTTTCTGCTGTTAGATGAGGGGAGAAAATAAACAGAACTTTAATATCATGGAAGTCTGTCCAGGAGTATGTGTCTGTGTGATGGGCCAGGTATCAAGACTTTGCTGAGTCAGATCCAGGCTCCCCAAAGCTGGATCCACACCCATCAGATCTGACGACATGTAGACCAGTTTAACATGTATAGCAAGTCAAAGTTGACAATCAGAAGTTTGAACCAGTGTAGTGGGTGGCTCTGCCAAATTACATAAACAAAAACAATATTGTAAGATTCTGGAGTTGGAAGGGACATGGAGACTATGTCCAGTCTCATCATTCTACAGAGGAGGAAGCTAAACATCCAGACCAAATTAATCAACCAAGTCCCTAACTGTAGTAACACAAGTGAAATAAAAATCAAAGGAACTGTAAACAGATTATGACAGAAACAAAAAACATTATTTCCCAAAGTTTCCCTAAGGGTTGGCAATTTATTTTTTTAATTATAAAGGAAAAGTCGTAGTAGGAAAATCTATAAAAACTACTGTTGGGACATTTTTTGAATATTCTTGTTACTTAAGTTTAGCAAAACAGTAAAGATTTCTAACCAAATGAGTTAACATTTTAGTTGAGATATTAGACCAAGCACCTTTAAAAGCCAAAAAACTGTATGTTGATTTAAAACCTAAATGAAGTTGTACGCTTGCAGCCTTGGCAGACAGGCAGCTTAGGCACTGTGACAAAATTCTAAATGGCAGAGAGCTACTTATTTTCATATAAAAAAAAAATTCCAGACATTCACATAGGGCGCTAATAAAAGTCACCAGAAATTAGACTTATATGTCAGCTGGGACCAAAATTAAAAGAATAAATGTCTAAATGGTCCAAATATAGGCTTGGTTTTCAAAATTGCTGGCAAGGGGCATAGTACAGTGGATTTTGGTCTTCAAGGGCTGCTTTACCACAAGTATTAAGTCAACACATCACTGAGGAAAAAAGAAAACCATAATCTCCGGCAGTACAATCTATCCTTTATCGTGCAGCACAGTATTTTTTAGAAGACCGTTGATAAACTGTGAAGTTAGAACCTGTTGTGTTCCCCAAGAAGTGCTAGTAAAGTTACCCCTAAAATATAAATCCATAAAAAGTATTTTGAAAAATGATATTAATCAGAAGTAAACATGAAATTGATATCATAACTTAAATTAACATTGATAAGCTGCACATACTATTAATAAAAATCTCCCATCAATCTGAATTGACAATTTTGTAAGTTACAAGAATCCTAAAGGTTATTTCATAGATAAAACTACCTTTTAAAATCTAATTTTGCCACCAACACTGCAAATGGCAAGACGAAGCAATTGACCAGAAGGTGCTGAATATAATCTATGCTTAATGGAGTCAGCTTTCAACCAATTTATAAGTCCTAGTTGTTAGCCATACCTTATTTTGACAGTTTAATCTAACCGTGACAAACACAAAAGCAAACTAAAATTTCCTAAGAAATCTCAACTCTGAGGAATTATATTTTCTGTTCTTCCATTCCACATAAAATTAAGAACTGAGGAAACTAATGAACTCATCTACAGAACAGAAACAGACTCGCAGGGATAGTAAACAACCTTATGGTTACCAGGGGAAAGGGAGTGGGAAGGGATAAATTTGGGAGTTTGAGATTTGCAAATGTTAGCCGCTATATATAAAAATAGATTTTAAAAAGTTTCTGCTGCACAGCACAGGGAACTATATTCAATATCTTGTAATAACCTTTAATGAAAAAGAATGTGAGTTCATGCAATTTCACATTTACCTTAAACTCTACATTTGGGCTTCCAAATAATTACTTTTTATAATAATCTTAAGTAAAGAAAAAAATTCCTCGCTGACATTTTCCACATGATTTACAGCAAGCTATCTTTAAAAATCATCCTGTTAAGACTGCAAAATTACCCCAACTTGATAGCTTATAGTCCTAAACCAAATAAGGCAGGAATGGCACCTTTCTATCATATACTTGGAAAGAGTCCAGGATGAAACTTATAAACCGGACTCCAATGCTCTTTTTCCGCTTAAAAACAAGATAAAACTGGTACCTGACAAACTCAGGGTCTTGTTGGGTTCTGGCCTACTCAACACCAGCCGGGCCCGCAGGAGCCTGACCCCGCGGCGGGCGCGGGCGGCCGTGCGTCTCTGGGTGCGCCCCTCGTCGCCGCGCGCCCGCCGCGCCCGCCGCTCCCGGCGCTGCCCCGCGCCCCTTCTGGACGCGCGGCGGGAGGCGCGGGCCTGACTGGCCGTTCCCACGCGCCAGGACCCGTTATCTGAGCGGTGGCGGCGGCGGGGCAGGGGGCTCCGGGGTGACCCACGCCGCGGGCCGGCGCTCTCCCGAGCCGGAGGAGGCGTCCCCTCCCTGGCCGCCCCGCCAGGCCCCTCCCTCGGGGGCCAGCGTCGGGCGAGAGCCTCCCTCGGGTCAGGTTCGCTCCGGGACGGGATAAGGTGTCAGCGAGGCAGCCAGACGCCTCCCGTCGGCGGGGGCGACGCCAGCCCTGACCTCCTTCCACCCGCCCGTCACCGCCCGCGCCCCTCCTCGGCTCAGGAAAGGGGGTGCTCCCCGCAGGAGGCTGAAGGGGGCGCAGCCGGCGCTCGGCGGAGAGCTAGGGTCGGGGTCACACCTCAACTCGGCAGGGTCGGGGAGAAAGGCTGAGGCGAGGCGAGGCGAGGCGGGAGCCCGAACTCACCAGACTGAGCAGCTCCCTGCGCCGCGGCCGCGGCCAGGCAGAGGCAGAGGCAGAGCGAGAGGGGGCGCGGGAGGGTCCACCGCCGGCTCATGGAAGGGCCAGGGAGCCGCCGCCGCCGCCGCTGTCCGAGCCTCCCTCCCGTCCTCCCCGGCTCCGGGCGACGGACAGGGCGGCGGGAGGCATGACGGGAAATTCCTGGGCACTGGCGGCCGAGTCCAAATATGAGCATAGGAGACGAGCGAGGGAGGATCGCGGAGCGCGCCCGCCGCGGACGGGGCCCGCTGCCCGGGCCTCGGCGGCCGCCAACTCCCTCCTCCTCCTCCCAATCCTCCTCCTCCGCTGCCGCCCCAAGGCTGCCGGTCGCCGAGCGCGACCGGGAGGTGGAATCCGTCTGCCAGAGGGCATCCCTTTCCAGTTTGGGGGCCCAGTTGCAGAGCCGAGCATCCCACCCACCAGTCTCACCTAAGACCCCTGTAGGGGTAGAAAAGAGAGGAACTACCACGAGGAGACCCGACAACGAGCCAGGGACCCGCGGGAAGACATAAAAAGGGGTTTGAGAAGACTCTTGCTATGTCCCTGATCAGTTGAGAGCTTTGGGAGTAAGGGGATAAAAAGATCTGGAAAGTGCTGCTCTGAGTGTGGGAAGGAGAGGCTGGAGTGTCGCTGCCAGTTATGCATACACTCAGGTGAGCCAACCTATACTAAACGAACAGGCATTACACATAAAACCACCCTCCTGCGTTCCACGTGAGTGGGCTCTCTACGCCAGGGGCGGGTGGGTGTGTGGGTGTGTGCCAAAATTACAAAGTGGCTCTGCCCACACTTTTATTTGAACACCGTGTATGGAGTTGAGGCAGGCTGAGTGACAATAGTTTTTCACACTAGCTAAAGGCTGATGTTTCTTTAGATCGGTCGTTCTTTTCACCGCCTACCTCTCTTCATCCCCCTTACACTGGTTTTGCATTTATAGTAGCTTGTCTGAAGGGCAAGCTTATTCAAAAGGTGCTACCTGATGACCAAAAATGTCAGTCCCAGATGTTTAACTACAGGCCTAAGCCAATAGTTGCTTGACTTTTCTTTGGCACTGATAACTCCTCCAGACGTCAAGTCCAAATGACCCTTAGCGTTTCCAAGACGACATAATTATGTTAATTACTGTTTTGTTGTTTTACTTGCTCTAATGGAACAGGCCCTGGAGATGTAGGATGTTATGTAATTACTTAGGACCTTTTTAAGATGCTACAGAAATGATTTATTGATGCAAAATACTTAAGGGGCAAAAGTCAAACAGATTTAGAGTGTGAATTATTCTAACATGAACTAAAGTATGGTAATTTGTATATCACACTATTTGTTTGAAAATGCTATATTTGAAAATCAGAAACTTTTATTTCAAAACCAATTCAATTCTGGCAAAGTATTAAGGCCCATATGCCAAAAACCATTCCATCTGCGAGTGGCTCCCCTTAAATCATCTGGTACTGAGAAAACCACATCCCATGAATTACTCCTGGCAAATGGGCAGATTTCACCCTCATGTACTAGCAGTGATAATGGGACGAAGGGCAGATGACCTAAGTAAACTAACAATAAACGGTAGTACAATAAAGTAGGGATTTAAAAGACACATGGCATTATTATTCAGTTTAATTACCTGAAGCTGAGTATCTGAAAGGGCATACTTAGGAACCTCTTAAGTATCCCCTCCCTCTCCTCTTTTTTGTAAATTTTGTACTACATAGCATCACTTTTTCTTACTTCCCCCACATGTCGCTTTGCTCATAGTTTAAATATTTGTTTAAAAACAAAAGTAAAATGAGCACTGCCATTTGTAGAATGACATATAGGACCTCCCTAAGTGCAGAGAAAAGCTTGTTTCAAAGGATTCTAGTAATTTTGGCTACATTTAAAATATTTTAGTTGACCTTAATTACAAAAACATAAAATTATAAAGAATGCAATACCACAACTGCATGTTAATATAAGTGACAGATTAATTAATTGTATTAGCTTGGATAACTTTACAGCAATACCAGCAGCTGTTCTAAAGGCTTGAATAAATATGTTAAAGAATGGAGAGAAAAAAAAATTTACTGAGTACATGGTAAGTACCAGACAGTGTGCTAGTTGTTTTATACATGGTATTTCATTTAATTCTTGCAAATATCTTTGAGCTTACTTTTTATCCCTATTTTACAGCTCAGGAGACTGAGGCATACCTAAGTAAATTATGCTACCAGGAAGAGGTGAGTTAGTACTGGAACTCAAACCTCATTCCACAGTCCACATATACTCGTTTTACTGTACTACTCTGTCCCATTTTTCTCTTTTTTAAAAAAAAGAGGGTATTCAAAAACTGTATTCATTGGGCTCTTGTGGTGTTAAGTAACGGGTGTGCACTCAGGTTACCTCAAGTAGGGGCAAAGAATACATGTGGAAATAAGACCAGCGACTTAACTAGCTTGTCAGGTCATCCTTTGTGGGCCTTGGGGTGGGGACCTGTGCCTTTGAGGGGTACCAGGAACATAAAAGCCACTACCCTCTGACCACATTCCTATGAGCTTTGTAGTTTAAATCATATATTTCACAATGTTTTCTCCAATGCCTTTGTCATTATAATCTTAATAACAATCATGTTAACATGTTACTTTAAACAATGTTTGTTTTTAAGACAGAGGACCCAAAGGAGGTAACGGCTTCCTCTGTCCCTATATGCCATCCCTTCCCCAACCCAGTGCTTTGCTAGTAAATACTAAACAACCAGATCTGGAGGAGGGAGGCCTGAATTGTAACAAAAACCCAATTTATGTGAAGGTCAATATTCTCACCAACCTGAGTCTCTGCGGCAGATCTGGGAAGAGATGCACTCAACAAGGAAGTTTTTCTAACTACACTCAATCCAAACGCCCCAAATCCCGCTTTCCCGAACTGGGAAGTAGAATGTCGTCACTCTTACCCCTGCTGAGAAACGGTTTTACACTGAGGGGAGCACGCCCCTACGCCTCAAGGTGCTGGAGTGGGAAGAGAGTTGAGGAGAACTCTTCTCAGCAACACGAGGGACACAGAGTCAATGCTGACTGGCTAAGGGAGACACCAGACATTTCCCCCCAGATTCTGAAAAAGGATTTCTACCTCCATAACACCCTTCCAGCCCCCAGTCACCAGTGCGCTGAAATGACAAGGACTCTTAAACGAAAGGCTGAATTAAAGTGAGCAGGAAAACCTTCTTTTCATGGTAAAATGGTTTGCCTTTCAAATGGTATTTTTAAATTTTACACAGTTGAGGCCATTCCCTTTGTTGATTAATTCTGGAGAGATCTGAAGATTGTAGTTCCATGATTGATGTGCTGCCTGATTCTACCAGCTTTGGCTGTGGATATCCTACAACAAGTAATACAGATTTAACAAGACTTTCGATACTGCAGAGAATTAAATAATCCTCTCTAGACCTGCTTGGATTTGGCAAGATTGTACCACATAAAGCAGTATATGCAAAATCAACTACACACACAGAATAAAGGGGTGGGAGAGGCATGAGAATACTTTTTAGTTGAGACAGGAAGATTCTGATGGAAGACTTGATTCTACTTTCACTTGGTCTCTGTTCCTGAGCACTTATATCGAGAGCATCTCACCTATGGTGTGTGTGTGTGTCCAGTGCTGGAAGGTGTGTTTTTTTTGCACAACTTATCTCTAACTGCCAACCAGCACCTTCATGTGTTGTTCATCCAAAGTGGCTCCAGTCTGATCCAGTGGCAGAGAAAACCCTGGCTGTGTTGGGCTTCCTTAGAAATGGAATGTTGCCCTCCAAAACAGTGCTTCAGGAACTTCTGCGGTAGTTTTACCTTTGCCGATAAAGCTTCTGAGACAGTGGGTAAGTTACTTAATTACTCTAAGCTTTGATATTCTTTCTTCTCTGTATAATGGAAAAAAATAAAAGTACCTACCACTCATGATGCTTTGTACTTAGCCCTATGCTAGCAAATGGTAAATCCTTAATAAATGTCAATCTAGAACTAATACTAGTTACTTTTATTTATTGCTTACTAACTTTCAGTCACCACAAAGTCACTCTTTGCCTTTAAGCCTTATCTGATATGATTTCCTCCATCTGAAATGACTCATAGTTTCTCTTCACAGCTCAGAGGCCTACATTTGTATTCATAATCAGCTCTTAAGGAAGTCTATTCAGATTTAGTAATCCTTTCAACACATATTTTCTTCAAATTTGCTTTTTATATTTATACCCAAGGTTACTAATAGGAACTATGTTTCAAATATACTTTTAAGTTTTAACTTCCTCGAAGTAATCAGATTAGAAGGCTACACAACACGATTATTCAAGCTATTTTGCGAAAACCAGTTTTAGAATTGCCATCAAAATATACAATGCATTTTGAAAAATATTTTCAACACAGGAAAATCATCTTTGCATTCATTCATTCGTTCATTAATTCAACAAATATTTCTTGAATGCTTACTATATGCTGGATAGACAATAAACAATAAGCCAGTAAAATATTTAGTATGCTACAGTGATAAGCTGCTAATAAGAGAAATAGGGCAGGGAAGGTTGCTGAAAGTGTTGAGGAAGTAACATTAAAGACATGAAAAAAAGAAGGAAGCCATGAGGGTATTTGGGAGAGAGAAACAGCAAGTGAAAAGGCCACGCCCCAGGCAGAAGCAGGCCTGCCTTGTAGGAGGACCAACCAGGAGGCCGGATGGAGAGAAGAGGGTGAAAAGGGACCCCGTAGGGGAAGCATTAGGAGATGTGGCTCCAGAGGCAATCGTGTAGCGCCTTATGGGTTATTACAAGGACTTTGGCTTTCATTATGAGTGATGGGAAGCTACTACAGGGTTTCCAGCAGAAGAGCACCATGATCTGACTTACACTTTAACAGAGTAAATTTGGCTATTCTGTTAGGGAGTAAGAGACAGAAGGGGAGACCAGGAGGTCCTTGAAGTAATCCCCGTGAAAGGTAATGGTGATTTCGGAGTAGGGAGGAAGCAGTGGAGGTGGTGAAAAGTGATAAAATTGCAGATAATTTTGGGAGGAGGGGTCAACAAGATTTGCTGATAGACCAAATGTAGGGTGTGAAAGAAAGAGAGGTGAAGAATGTCTCTATGCTTTTTTCTTCCTTTTTGGGGGGCTGAGTACCACAGTACTGCCATTTCCTAAGCAAGGGATAACTTACAAGTATGTGGTGGGGCAGTATGTTAGAAGGTCAATTTTGGACATGTTTAATTTGGAATGGCTTTTAGAGGCACAAGATAATGTTCCTCCAGGTCATCTAAAGTACATGTAATGTTCATGAAAATCGCATGGATAGAGGAATGTCTGGGCTGCAGGAAGCACAGAAATGATATTTAAACCATGAGAAGTCCTTGGATTGATAAAAAAAAAAAAGAGCCAGTAGGGCCACTAAAGGCTACAGAGGTAGTAGGAAAATCAGCCCAGCATGGAGGCCTAGAAGGCAAATGGAGCTTTTTATTTACTTAGGATGTATTTGCTTTGTGGAAAAAGACAAGAATTATTTAGAACCAAAATAGAATAGATGAATAACCAAAGTTACATCCTTTTTATGCTTTTAAATGTGTAGGTGTAAGATATTAAAACTGATTTTTTGGTGTGATTTATAAATCGACTCTTAAACTTACCCTAAAAGATACTGTCTAGATACTGGGAAATAGCAGCACTGGAAGGCAGGTATATTGCACCACTGGGACTGCTCTGAAAAGCCATCCCTATAAGTTGAATGGCCAAACACGCAATATTTGTGGTGTGTGAAAGACAGCTAAGTGACATGGTCTACCAGACAGGTGGAAATAAGGACATAACTTCAGAGATGAAGAGGAACCTTTGGGAGGCTCAAATATATACCAAGTGGTTTTAAGACTGTTGTTTGAAGTGTTATACAATTGTTGCTTGTAGTGTTATACAATTGTTGCTTGTACCATTTTTAAAGCTGGTGGTCATAAAAGTGGAGAGAGAAGGAAACTTGCAGTTGGCAGATTTCTGTTCAAACTCTGGCTATGCCATGTGACAGACGTGCATGACTACAGTTCACATCTCTGGAGTTTAGTTACCTTATCTTTAAAGTGAAATAATTCCCGCTCTGCCTATTGTGCAAGATGATGGTGGAAGCTTAATGATATAAGGAGGGGGCTTTCAAACTGCTGATGTCTAAAGCAAAAGTCATGATTGAAGCAAGGTGTGTTTTTCTAAATTCACCCCCTTTTCTTAGTATAAGCCACAGTTCTTTATATATCTTGAAGACACCTGAGATCTTGATTTAAAAAAAAAAGTATACACACACACAACTTGGTATACAAATTGCACTGATTGAAAATCACTTTGAAAAACAATAGGAGTCATTGTAATTTCTTGTGTGGAAGAGAAACTTAATGAAAGTAGGATCTAAAAGAAATTTAGTGTGTCGCAGGCTATGGGGCAGATCAGAAGACAACAGCAGTGTTGGGAAGGCCACCCACACAGATGCAGAAACCCTAGATTGAGGTAATGAGAGCCCCTAGTCTAAGACGGTAGCAGTGAGCCTAGAGATGCACACGGAGATATGGTAAGAATAGAGTTGCCAGATAAAATGCAGGATGCCCAGATACATTTGAATTCTAGATAAACACCAAATAATTTTTTTAGTAAATCCTAAATATTGCATGGGGCATGCTTACACTAAAACGTGGTTCATAGTTTATCTGCAATTCCAATTTAACTGAACATCCTGTATTTTTATTTGCCAAGCCTGGCAACCCTAGAGAGAAACTGGTGAACTTATTCCTACCCTCATCCCCCGTCTCTGAGGCATATTCTGAAACAACAAACAAAACAATGTGTTCGACTGTGAAATGAGGTCACTAAGAGCTAGTCCAGCTCTTTGTGGATCCTGAATAGATCAATAAAAATGTCAAATAGTTCTTTACAGATCTATTTATTTCCCAGCCAGGGCATGAGCCTTACTAATACTGTGGCTATATGCTATTCTCGATATATAAATTTATACCACCCAGTATAATGTGGATGTGTTTAATGTATTAGCTAACCAGCAAAAGAATCACCAACCAGCTCATGGTTGCCCTGGGGAGAACACTTTTGATTAGAAACATGAACCAGAGGACCCACAATCCATCCATCACCCCCACCTACACACATGCACGTGTGAGACTGGGCAAGGAAGACTTTTCCTTGTCCAGCCCAAACCTGTGGCCTTACTTGATTAGACAATGTATGGCTGAGTGGGAAGGAAGGAGTTCAGACAGTGAGTTCCCTTTCAGTGGAGGAGTAGGAGCAGTTGAAAGATTCAAAGAAGGAAATCCATTTGAGGTGGTATTACAAACCCAGTCAGGACACACAGGAGCATTCAAGGTGACTTTCTCTGTCTAAAAACTTAAGACCCTTAAGGTCTTATCATCTCCTGGGCAATGCAAGTGAAAATTCAAAATACAGCTGCAAAACTTCAACGCTTATCTCTTCTACTTTGTAATTCTGTTCTGAAATTACCTTTACCAGGCCCTAGTGTCTCACTTTGTGGAGGCTGAAAGGTCACGATAGTAAGGAGAAAGGGGTCTGGTTTCAACTCACTTCTCTGGTAGATACAGGGACAAATTAAGATTCACAACTGATGATCAACAGTACCCAAGAACAGCCCACAGTGAAGCTGGAAAAAGGACCACAGCCCACACCTCTGGGGAGCATTTTGAGGACAGGTGGAGGAGAAAGTAAGGCCAGACCTCGGGATTGGCCCATGGCTTAGTGAAGGCTGCCCCTAAGCACAAGTGAGTTTTACAAATTTGGGGGTGATAGAGATATGGAGCAAGACTTGGCAGGACTTGGATACTGACTGAATTCTCAGCAATCACAGAGAACATTGAAAAGCAGGGAGGCTAGATTCTTCTTTTGTGACTCCCCTTGGTGTGATGAGTGCTCAATAAATGCGCTGACTTTTAAACTGGGGCAGAAGGAGCAGGGTTTGAAGGGGAAGGTGGGAGACGCTTAAGGAAGAATTTGTATATGTTAGAATTTACATATGTTTCAAATAGACCAAATAAACCCATAAGCCACTTAACTTTCCATAGTTGCATAAAATGTAATAAAAATCGGAAAAGTTAGTTCCTTCTAAAAACCATTATATTCTGTTCCTAGTGGTAACAATTACAACTAGAACTACAAGTAAAATTGGCTGGCGTTAATAAAAACATGTAACTATATCACAACCAAAGCTCTGAAAACTCAAGAATTAGTGGAAAGAAAACCTAAAGAGACATTTAGTAGAGTGTCTAAAGTAAAAGCAAAACATTAAAACAATAAAAACATTTTCCAAAGGAATCAAATGAAGCACAGCTAATTTAGTTTCACTTCACATCAATAAGGAAAAATACACTGGAAAATCTACACATTAAGTAAGCAATGATATTATATAAACATATATGAATGAAACAGCTCTGAACTATTTCCAACTTTGCCTCTAAAATTCCTTTGGTCTGATGGCAGAACATATTATTTCCTGTTCTTGTATTCTGTGGGAAGTAGCACACCCATTTTAATCTTTGTCACTTTTTCCCTGTATCAACATTCATGCAAGGTGCTGTACTGATAATTCTCCCTCGGTTGATATCTCAGATCCAGAAGCCATCTGGCAGTGGGTCTCAAAATTAAATATCAGAATACCTGAAGAACTTGTTACTGTCCTGGGATTTCTCCCAGGTACAGTGATTCAGATCTGGTGAGGGATTCAGGAATCCGAATTTCTAACAAGGACCTCAAATGATTCTAAGACAGGCTCTCCAGAGATCTTTGAGAAATTCTGGTTTAGAGTAACTAGAATAATTTTCATGTCTACTTTCCAACTGGAGAGGATAATGGAAAGGATGACAGGAAAAGAAGTGAGTATATATAACACAGCCTTCATAACCTTTACAGGAAACTCAAATAACTAGACTTTTTGGTTTATAATAAGTTTTGAAATGAGGCACTGCAAGATTCTCAGCTGCCTCCTGAGTCATCAATGATTAATCTCTCCATAGTTTTAGTGCTGTGAATATTTTATTGTATTCCTTGAAAATTGGTTATTTTTGGATCAGCTTGTGATTCAGAGGTAAGTGGAATATTAAATTTATCAAAGCATATCTTTAAAAATTACTCCAGGTAAGTAGGAATTTTCTGTACCAATCTCTCTTAATACTAGAATATATTTTATGATATACATCTTGACCCTTGAATAATTCAGGGGTTATGGGCGGCGACCCTCCAAGCAGTCAGATATCCAAGTTTAACTTCTAGTCAGCCCTGCCTGTACTTGGTTCCTCAGTATCTGTGTTCTGCATCCACCGATTCAACCAGTCATGGAAGGCGTAGTATTGTAGTCTTTACTACCAAAAAAAATTTGAGTATAAGTGGACCCATGTAGCTCAAACCCCTTAAGAGTTTACTGTACTTTATTATAGATTTCTTTTTCTAAACATAATGAAAATAGCATACTCCTCCATTTAATCTACACAGGGCAATATTTATTCCACCAATCTCCATATATAAGTTTCTGTTTTATAACTATGATGTGTTTTAGGTATATTCAGCAGTCCTTGGGGAAAACCAACAAAAGCTATTTTGATTTTTCTGTGTTATTAAAGCATAGTGGAAAATGACAGTGATAATTTATACAATTAGCCTGTTTTATTTAAATATGATACATTATAATTTTTGAAAATACGCTTTTATTTAAATAGGACATATTGAAATGTGGTTTATTTATGTGTGAAAAATGTATAATTCATAATGATGAATAGCAGAATCAAGCAACAAGGCTCATGGCTGGCTCTCTGAATGTGAGAGCAGGAGTCAACAACCCACATGACTGCTCAGCAGCAGTCTCCCTTGCTGTCTGCTTCTCACTCACCTCTATTGCTCCCGTTATCTTCCAGGCATATACAAAGATCGCAGATATATAGCACATAAAATTAACTCCTAAAACTCCTACAGTTAATGATTATACCAGCCTGTGGGTTTAGAGTCACATTAAGGGACATTTTAATAACATAGTACTGATTGTGGACAAATATTTTCAAGATTTACTATCCTGCATTGGTGAAGTGCAACTGCTCCATCCCAGGCAGGCTGACATCACTCTGATGATTGATACTACCCTAGTTCCAGTAATGATAATTCGAGATCTTAATCTCAATGTGACTCACATTGAGAAAAAGAAATTTACATTTAGATTTTATGCCTTTTTGAAGTAGAAGCATTGAGCATAAAAAGAATTTTTGGACATAATAGTTGGGCAAAACTAATAAGATGAGCAGTTTAGGAGAGATGAATGACTAGCAAGGCATACTGTTTCAAAGTCAAATAAAAAGGGAGATACATTAGTTTCAAAAGAACAAAAATAGTTTAATAGTGAATAAAACAACAACCAGTTTTTGAAATAAAGGAAAATATCAAAATTTCTAGGCATCAAAACTGTACCCAATAGGGATGTACCAGAGAAATCACCATTAATATGATGTTTACAATTTTTGGTAATTATCTTTTATCAGATTTAGGAAGTTCCTTTCTACTCCAGTTTTGCTAAGAATTACTTTGTAAGAAAGGCTATATGGATGTGGAATTTTATCAGATGGTTTTACTACCTCTATTTGAGATGATAATGTTAATTTCACTTATTTTGTTGGTGGGACAAATTACATTGGTTTTCCAAAGTGAAACCAATCCTGCATTCCTGGAATAAATCCAACTTGGTCATGATGTGTAATTATTAGATGTTACAGAATTTGGCTTGATGACCATTTTGGCTGGTTTGGGATTTTTGCTTCTGTTTAGGGAGATTGCCTTATAAATTTTCTTTTTCTGTTTGATCTCTGCATCATGGTTATACTAATCAAGAATGCATTCCTTTTTTCCATTTGCTGGAATAGGAAATATGTCATTTAAAAAAGGAAGCACTGAAGAGATTATAGATTTTCCAAGGTTTCTCTTACGCATGAGCATTGTTAAGGGTGATTACAATGAAAAGGAAAGGGATGTTAAAAATAAATCACATTATCAAGTAGTTAGTCTCATAGAGCCTGATTTAGAAATGGTGACAGGGATATTATATGGCAGGCATTTTACATGATTTCACTTAATCCTCTTAACTCCATAGTAATCACTGTTTTAAAAATGAGGAAGCTGAGTGTTAAGACTACGTAACTTACCTAAGGTCCCAGGACCAGGACATGTCAAAGGTGACATTTGAGCACTGGTGCCAGGCCAGAGGCTGTACTCTTAAACTGCTCCTCCTTTTCTCCCTCTCTCTCAGTGCAGGAATCCGGTTTTGGAAGACCTTTCATACACCTGCTAACAGTAACAGAACATAGAGCTATAGGCAAAATAAACATAGCTCTTTCCCAAAGTGCTGAACTTATGAAAAGTCTAAAATGTCTGAGCTTCATTACCAAAGGTTGGCAGTGATCCAAAATACACTAGCAGAAAAGATCAAATTAAGACAATCAAGTAAAGACAATTATGGGAATCCTGAGGTAAATATATTCTAATATATATAATAAATGTGAAGAAATTTTGTAAAATATATATGTAATCCAATATATTGAATTGTTAAATCTTGGCGTGTTTCTCTCCAGTTGTATGTACATGATATCCTTTCATTCATTTTTCACTTTTAACAACTCTGATACACAAATTATTTTTTGAATAAACGAGACCTTAAAGAATCACTGTCAAAGTTAAGAAAGAGAAAAACTGCTGTCTACCTGCATTAAGTCCCATTTCTACCAGAGAACTGATGTTAGCTTTTATCTGGGGAAACTACCAAGTGTGAACACTTAAATTGTCCCTTCGCTTGTAGTTTTTTGGACCATGCTGGTGGTAGGAACTGAAACCACAGTATGAATGAAGACCAGCTGGTTTCTTTGCTGTCCCCTTCCAGAGGGGACGTTTACCCTGACTGTGAGGTTGTCCTAGCTTTATGCCAGGACATTCATCTATCAGAATCCACATCTTTGGTGTTATTTTTATTGTTTTCTTTCTTACTTAGTGCCAGAGAAAATGGTGCCTCTTCCAACTAACAGTATCTTAGATGAAATATAGTATATTTGAAATAATGATTATATAACTTAAGAAGCACATAGACTATATTTTCCACATCTTAGATAATCCTCAGACATTATTTTAATGATTTTTCATGATTCCTTACGATAATCCATAATCCATTATTTTTTCTCATTTTGTAAGATTTCAGTTGCTTCTAAATTTTATCAGAGCTTAAAGGTCTAATGAATATCTTTTCCATATATCTTCATGTCATCTCTCATAATTTCTTCAGAATAAATTCCTAAAAATTAAAACAAGGTCAAAGGGTATGAAGAGTAAAACTTTTTTAATGTATTGATAAATCGACCTATAGAAATGCTCATCACTGTGCACAACTACCAGCATTAATGTAAAGGGGCTATTTTCCCTACACTCAAAAAAACTGTGTCAAATTTCATATGTAAAAAAAGTTTCTCAATTGTTGATTAACTTGCATTTGTATCTGTGGCTGACTGTTTCATGTATTTATTGGCCATTTGCAGCTCTTCACTTGTGGATCATCTCCTGATGTCATTTGACTATTTTTCTATTGGGATGTTAGCCTTTTTATGTTAGGATAATTTTTACTTGTAGAGTATTACTACAAATCATGTATGTTGCTAATATCTTACCATTTCCTTGTCTTTTAATTTGTTCTTAAGACTTCTGGATGTACTGATCATTTTATTTTAATACAACCAAATGTGTTTCTTTGTTTCTGTGCTTAACCCTCTATGAAATACTTTCCTCTGATTTTTCTTTTAGTTATTTTATGACTATTTCTTAACTCTTTATTCCTCCTGGAATTTATCTGGGTATGTGTAGAGGACTATTTACAAGTAAAAACACAGAAGGCTGAAACTAATGTAGATATCATACATATCATACAGGTTTATATTGATGACATAAAATCTAACATGAAAATAGAACTGAATTCAAAGAGTCAGAAAAAGTCTAATCTGCCTCCTTATCCACTATCTGCTACAGTCTATTCTCTTCCCTAAATAAAAATGAATGACACTATGTTTGTATAATATGATTTATGTTCTCATTAGAAGAGTGCTCTCCAAACTTTTTTTTTTTTTTAACTTCATGGCACTGAAAGATAAGGATAACCATTGTAGAGTGCCCTGGTTAGATGCAGGAGGCTACTTAACAGCCTGCCACTCCAAGTCCTGTTGCCACTCTAAAGGCTAATATCTTGGTACACTTATAACCATTTATGGCACAACAGTTAGGGAGTTCTGTTCCAGAATAGTTCTGGAGGCAGGAACACGACAGGGGTATCTGCTCTCACCACTTGTATTCAATATTGTACTAGAGGTTCTAGCCAGGACAATTAAACACACAAACAAAAATTAAAACTATCTTTACATGCAGATGACAATTTCATATATAGGAAATTCTCAGGAATTCACTAAAACCTTTAGGGCTAATAAACAAGCTCAACAAGGTGACAGAACTTAAGATCAGTGTACAGAAATCAGTTGTATTCTGTATATTCGCAATGAACAGACTAAAGAATTTTTGAAAAAATTCCATTTATAATAGCATAAAAAATAAAATACCTAGGAATAAACTTAACAAAAGAAGTAAAAAACTTATACTTTGAAAACTGTAAAACACTGCTGAAAGAAATTAAAGATGACATTCAATAAATGGAAAGACATCCTATTTTCAGTATTGGAACAATTAATATTGTTAAGATGGTAATACTCCCATTTTTATATTGACATGCAGATTCAACACAATCCCAATCAATACTCCAACTGGTGTCTTTGCAGTAACTGAAGGTGATCCTAAAATTCATAGGAAAATCAAGGGATTCCAGAATAGCTAACACAGTCTTGAAAAAGAAAAAAGTGACTCACACTTCCTGATTTCAAACTTGCTACATAACTATAATACTCAAGACAGGGTGGTACTGGCGTAAGGATATGTATACAGACCAATGGAATAGAACTGAGAGTCTGGAAATAAACCCTCATTTTTACGGTCACCTAATTTTCAGCAAGAGTGACAAGATGATTCAATGGAGGAAAGAATAGTCTTTTCAACAAATGGTGCTGGTACATCCCAAATGGACATCCACATATAAAACAATGAAGCTGGACCCTTACCTCACATACTATACAAAGCTTAACTGAAAATGGATCAACGACCTAGACGTGACAGCAAAAATAATAAAACTCACATAAGAAAACATAAAAGTTAATTATCATGACCTAGGATTAGGCAATGGCTCTTAGAACCCAAAATACAAGCACAAAAGAAAAAAGTAGTTAAACTGGACCACATCAAAAGCAAAGATCTAGGCCCAGGGGAACAGTATTCCAGGCAGAAAGAACAAGTATGATGTATGAAGTGGGTAGAGAGTTAAGTGAAGGAGGCCTGATAGAAGAAATACTTGAAGAGATGGGCATAGGCCAGTTTGCAGAGGGCCTTGCAGGCCAAGACGAGAAATTCAGATTTAATTCCAAATGCAATGGGAATCATTGGAAGGTTTTATTTTAGGGAAGGTCATGTTCTGATATGGTTTTGAAGACAAGTTTGAGTCTGCATGGCAAATGGATTGTAGCTGGGCAGGAAACAAGGACACCAGCTTAGGAAGTTTTTGTAGCAATCCAGGCAAGATATAAATGATGGTATCAAGGGCATGGATAGATTGGCAATTAGAAAGATAGACAGACAGACGCATAGACAAACAGGCAGACAGGTTGATATGGAAGAGCAGAAAGGTCTAACTGAATAACTGAATGTGGAAATTGTTGAAAAAAGAGAAATGAATAACTCCTAGGTTTTCAGCTTAAGACAGCTGACGTGTGGTCACTGCAAAGGAAAGACTAGAAGAGTAAATTTGGAGGCAATGAGGCATGGAAATCAGAGTTTTGTGTTGGTATGTAAAATGTGAAAAGCCTTTAGTCATCTAAATGAAGGTTATCAAGTTAGCAAGCTGAATAAACAAGTCCGAAAAGGAGTAACCAGTTAAGTAGGAGAAAAGACAAGATTGTGGTGTATAAAAAAATAACTCAGAAATATTTAGTTAGTTACTTGTATGCAAATTTAGCCACATGAGGTAGACAATCAAAAAATTATCAAAGCAAAAAAAAAAAAGTAAAAGGTATGAAAAAGGAGGGGAAAAACTGCAGACAGTTTAGGAACAGTTTATATAGTTTTTAAATAAACTGATTAGCTGGCAGCTAGCAAAAGGTTAGGCTAACTAAGCAGACTATCTTTGAGCAGGCTGACTTTATCACCAAAGAAAACAGTTTCAGTTTATGGCTTTGCCAGAGCCTTGAGGGTTTAGCTAAATTAGAGTACATGTGACAGGCTTTCTTTGTGTATTTTTCAGAGTCTACCACCTTTGGCTAGGTGTAAACCACTTCCTCATCAGAAGTTCTCAAGTGTCACAGGAAAAAAAGTATTAAAAAGTAAAGTATTTCAAAAAGAATATGTAAGCCAAAAATCTAATCAGGAGATGCAAATTAATCTCACAAAAGGTTCTCAAACTTGAGTGTGCCATTGGGATCACCTTCAGGGTTTATTAAAATACAGATTACTAGGTCCCAACTCAAAATGTCTGACTCAGAAAGTATGGAGTGGGGCCCCAAATCTTCTTGGACTAACAAGTTCCCAGGTGGTGTTCATACTGCTGATTTGAGAACTATACTTTTTGCCTATCACTGACCTAGAGAAAGCTGAATATGTGCAGCTAGAAAAGTGTTCAAGAAGGAACAGTCTTAACTACTTTGTTTATAATATTAAAAAAATTAGAAACAATCCAAATGTCCACAGTTGAGTGGATACATTGTGGTGTATTTTATAATAGAATACTATACAGCCATGATAATAAATGATGGCTACATGTACATCTATACAAATGAATCTCAAAAACAATGTTGAGCAAAAAAAGTCACCAAAGTATACATATAACTTGATTCTATTCACAGAGAAGTCAAAAGCAGGAAACACTGTATTTAGAAATACATACATGTGTGGAAAAACTATAATGAAAAATAAAGAATTATGAACACAAAATTTAGGATAGTGTTTATCTGGGAGTTAGGAAATAGAAGCATCATAGACACAAAGGTGCTTCAGAGTTAATGTTCTGTGTCTTAAATGATGTTGTACTTCAAAATGTAAGTAAAATATATACTTCATATATAACCTAATATGTGTAAATCATTTCATAATAAAAAATTTCCAAGTAAAAAGGGAGGTAATGATCAGCTATGCCAGGTGGTGCTGAGAGTTCAGGAAAGAAACAAGTTTTTAGTTTGGCAAAAGGAAGTCTATAGTGATCTCTAGAAGAGTGTATAGGATTCTAGAGGATGGGTAAAATTTGGGTATATAGAAGTAGGAAATGAAGGGTGTTTCAGGCAAAAGTAACAATAGGAACACTGTCAGTAAAGGCAGAATCAAGCAAAAGCTACGTACGAGGGGAAGGACAAGCAATGCAGTTCAGCTGGTGCACAGTGGCCGGGGGAGGACTAGGCATTAGCCAGAGAGACACAGATTGCTCTAGACCAGCACTGTCAGCACAGCAGTCACTGGTCACACTGGTTAACACTCAAAATGTGGCTGGTACAATGAAATAACTTAAGTTTTATTTTGAATTAACAACCGATAACTGATTCAGTTATAGGAAAACCTGAGGTATATTTGGAAGAACTTGGGTATGTGAATATACTTTTTCAAACTGTAGATTTTATGAAATCTGAATATAGACCAACTATTTTCAATGAAAATGTAGCACCTGAGTTAAGATGGGGTGTCAGTAAGCTGACGAACTATACAAGTTTTAGCTCTGTTAAGTCATACAACACAGGATCTCCCTAGCTGTATACTCTAGATACCAAAGCATATAAAATAGCTCCTTAATAAAATCTTTGATTATGTGTTGAGATGATAATATCCTGGATATATATATGGTTAAATAAAATGTATTAAGGTTAATCTCATCTGTTTTTTATTTTTTTTAATGTGGTCATCAGGAATTTTTAAATTACACATGGCTGACATTATTAATATTGGACAGCACTGGTCTAGATAAAGGCAGGTCTTGAAGACCAAGTTGTGTTTTGGCTATTACGAAGTAGGACATAAAGAGCTACTGAATTCTCAAAATGTCCACATTAATTTTTTTGGATTGGAAATTCAATTACCTGCCAGTAACATCCATCTGAATATTACACAGGCATCTCAAACTCAAAGTACCCCAAGATTCAATTTATCATCTTTCCCATCCAATTTATTACTTATCACCTATTCTCCAAATGCTGTGACTGTTGAGAATTCCCACATTAGAAAATTGGACATCAATCTCTCTCTCAATATCCAATTAATCAAGTCCTTCCCATCAAGTTTCTTATTTTTCAAATCCTTTCTCCATTTTCCATCCTAACAAATCCTCACCTGATCTCCCTTTAACAACCCACATCCAAACTTCAGAATGTGACCTACAAAACTTTCATGATCTAGTCCTTACCTACCTTTCCTGTCTCTATTGTCTTGTACTCAGTAATTCAACCATAAGAAATTGCTTGTACTTTCTATATGCAATAGGTTTCTCATTAAGCTGTCTTTTTTCATGTGCTTTTTATGCCTAGATAGCCTTCCAGAAGAAACAGTAAATCTGTAAATAAGTACACAGGCTTTAAAATTTAAGAATCAACAAAATGAGTCTATCCTCCTGTCCCTAGTAGAGGTTCTGAGGTATAGAAATCTACTGTCAGGATGCATTTTTATCATGTATAAATTTTAAGAAAAATTAGAAGCAAAATATTGAATATAGAATAAGAATTTACAATTTCCAAAGTTAAAAAAAGATGCATTTTCAGTCATAAAGTTTCTCCAATGGGGCTTAAAGGCAGTAGCTAGTCAAGCTCATTAGACCAGTAGAATGAGTATCATGGACACTGCTTCTTTAAACCACAACTTCTGGTTTCTAATTTTCAGTTAAGTACCTGTTTTTGAGCATCCTTTCCAAAAGAGTAGCTGCCAAAATTCTGCTTGATTTAGCATCCTTTGTTGAGTCATCTGGAAGAAGTGACTTGCTGAGGTAAGTCTAGGAAAAAAGGATGAAGAAGCCATGTAGGTGACCTACAGTAACGTAATGTCACTAGGAGCAAGGAGTGGGAATTGTAAGGTCAATCTTATTAAAGAAAATGTTCTGGGCACATGATACATCAAAATACTGTTCACTTGGAAATCACAACTTGTCATCCAAACAGTGAACAATCACACAAGGAAAATATAACAAAGTCCAATATCAGGCTTCAATATTCACAAGATATTCAGGAATCTAGAGACCAACAAGCATGAAAATGGATTTTGTAATAACTCAGGTTCCACACAATAATTTTTAGGAGCCACCACAAGAACAGAAGCTCCCCTGAGAGCTTAAAGGAAAGGAGACTTATCATTTTATCTATACTAATTAACAAGTGTTTGATAAATGTTACCTCATCTGCCCTGATGTCTTCTCCATCTATTAAGATGCATGAGGTACCTCTCTATATTCTCAGAATTTATTCTGCTTTCTTCTCGATTTTCCATGCTATCTTTTATCGGCCCTGTGTTCTTCCATCTTAATGATCGGGCCATGCCTTTTTTATCTTTACATCACTAATATATAACCGTGCCTGACATGCTGGCAATCAATAAAAGTCTATAACTGACTAATCTTTTTACTAAACTACCAAAAACCTAAACCAATGCTACTCAAAGTAACTAGCCCGTAACTGTTTGTTTATAATGAGTTTGAGCCAGAATGTGTAAAAGAATAGCTTCCTTTCTGAGAAAGTCTTGCTATGAAAAAATGTCTAGCTCAACTAAGCAGTGCTTTAGTGATACATCTGATTTACATTCTTGCCCCACTTTAACTTTCAAATGTTTGTCTCAAAGACATTTTCATAAAGTATGAAATGCCAAGGAATGGATGGTAAAATTAACTTTACGGTCTTTATCCATTTTTATAAGCATATATGTATTTACAGATATCCAAACAGATTTAAAATAAAGGCACCTATTTTTACTGGTTAAAAAATAAATAAAGACACAGGGCACTTAGAAAGTTTTTTAAAAGCCAAGACACATTAAAAAAATCTAATAAAATTTTAATTAGAATTTTTTCCTTTTTTTAACAGGACAAGTAACAGATTACATCAAACTTCAGAACTTCTCAAATATCTAGTTATTATACACATTCCCATCTGTCTTGCAGGGAGGGATCTTGGTCGGCTTAAGAGTTTCAGGTAAAATAAGCTGCATAATAGTTTATATTACAGTAATAAATGTACAATGTTTACATGGAATATGTTTTAGAAGCAAGAAAAAGATGCATCTGCATCAAGGCGACCTTTTAAAATGCCACAACTATTTTTTACATTCACTCTCCCAACAGGTCACAAGATGGGGTCACTAAGCTCAGATAAATCACTGTGATGCACATAAAATACAGAAAGATTGGTTATTTTATATATTATATATATTTATATTTTCACACTTTAGCATCTGAGACATAAACTGAGAATTTTAAATTTATTCTTTTCAGTTAACAAATCATTTTTATTATTCATAAACATGGTGCCCACAAAAGCACATAGGTAAGGCACAATAGGGTTTTCTGTTACAGAACAGTGTGCATCATGTTTACTTAACCAGAAAACGTGCATTAACTGTGCAAGTTCATGCTGCAAACCCAACACATATACAATTTAAAAAAAGAAAAAAGAAAAAAGGAAACTGAGCTTTAAACAAAATTAAAATTGGTACAATTCCAGCTGTTTCACATATTCACTTGGACTGACAATGACGTATCAACAGGTTATTTTAAAAAAGCCAATTGTTACATTACAAGTAAACTTTGCTCGATAACTATTTTAATCTGAAATCATATAAACAGTAATAACCTAACTTTACTGAAAGAAAGTAAATACCGAGGCACAAAGTAACCTCGTGCATTTACTATACTGCAAACTTTCATGACCTAAAATTACAAATATAGTTTTTCAAATACACATTTTGCTGCAACAACGTGCCCTGCTTTAAACTTGACATATAACAGGGAAGCTAACATTTCATTAAATTATAAATAGATTGGGAAAATGACTTAATCCCACTGGTACTATGTCATAGCCCTAGCATTTATAATAAATACAGCTTTTCACAAAATACTTTTCCAACATCTGCCAATTGCTTCTTTATTGCTCACATAAATCTGAACCCATTACAACTGGTATCCGAACTTTCAACAAAATCATACTCAGACATTTTTATATAAAACCTATAAAAGATATTTTAAACTTGTATCTAATACTTCCAGGTGTTTGGCTGTTTGATCTATATGATAGTACAGCCGTATGTATATGTGTGTGTGTATATATACACATAGACACATACATATATATATACATACACACATATATACACATACATATATATACACATTAGGTTATGAATAAAATAGGGAGCTTATTTTACTGCTTTAATGCAGACATCCTCACAAAACAAGACTACTTTCGCCATCACCAGCATTTATACATATATACAAAAGCCAGTTTAAGTACATGTACATCCACTGATACTTATATGTAACCACTAAACCGAAATTAATTTTCCCAAATTCCAGCTGTAGCAAATGAATCTCTTACAAGCAACAGAAACCTAAAGTTAAATTGGGAAATGAACAGTTTTACCACATTAGCCTGTAAGAAACTATGTAGGTGACTGTATACAAAAATTCACAACAGTAGTTTACAGGAAATTATGGAAATACAAGAAGCCTTTTCACCATGCTTTTGTGTGGTTATCCAAACACTTCTTGGTGCAAAAATACAACCACCACATTTGAAAATGCTTAATAAGGTCAATGTTCCTCATGCAAAACTTTAAGTGCATTGGCTTAATCGAGCTCCAAAAACTGAATGAAACAATCATTCTATCTACCCAGCATTGCTGCCTCACTGCTAAGTCCCTTTGAAACCTTAATATTTCTGGAACGTTCGAACAGAGCTGTAGTCAATAAAAATATTACATACAAAAAGCATTTAAAAAGGGAGACAGAAAGCCAAATAGGAATTTTCCTATTGTAAAGAACAGTCCTAGGAGTGGAAGAAAGTCTTTTCAGGAACCTCCTTGAGAATTGGCTAGGCCAGTCCGAAGACGAAGATGAGACATAGAGTTCATATGTTTATTTGATGGCTTCAAGGGAGTGTTGCAAGTAAGAGCCTGGGGAAAGCGATGGTGATATCTATCTAGTCGTAAATATTTTACTGTAACCAATTTTCCTGTTGTAAGATAAAAATAACATTTTAGATCTATACAAATGTGCTTAATATTTATAGAAAACAAACTGTGGAAAATGCATATAAACATAAAACACAAATAAAATAATCTAAAATTATTACTCTAAAAATGCTAATCCAAAATTCTTTAATTTAAAATCTGGTATAGTTTAACAGTAAGCCATAATTCATCTTTTCAAAATGTTTGTAATACTCAAATTTCTTACCATCAAACCACGAGCCATGCAATGCCTTAAAAGCTTTCCCAGCATATTCTGGAGACAGACATTTAACGTATACACAACCCTGTGGTATTTAAAAAAAAAAAAGAAAAAAAGAAAAAAAAAAAAAAAAAAGGAAGGAAGAAAGAAAAGAAATAGTCTTAGTTTAGTAGCAACAAATCCAAAATGTAGAATTCAATAGTAAAAGTTAATTTACCTCACGTGAGTTTTTGTCTACTGCAATGTGAACAATGCCATCATTATCACTGCATTTTTCTAAAATTGCTTCTTGAATTGCCAAATGCCACTGATCCCCTATTTCCCTAAAAATTAATGAAAATAAAAATCAACAACCATATTCCTACTCAGAAAGAAGTCTTCTGTCTCTTATAACATATATAACCTACTAGAATGGGGACAGTTTAAAAACCACACTTTGTTAAAACTAATAGCAAATAAAAGCTTGCTGCTAGCAGTAGGTAGAATAAAAAATACTAGTATTCATAAGTCCCAGCCCTGGTCTCATTTTCCAGTGTAAAAATGCACAAGCTGAGGCAATGAAGGATCAGTCCACCACAGCAGAACAAATGTGCTGTCATTTTTGTGTTTATGTACTTAGAGTCATCTCTTTTTTCTATCTAGACGAATGTTAATACGCACTTTAAGGAGTTGTAGTAAACTTGTAAAGTTAAATATTATTTTTAATGACATTTTCAAATTCCTAAACTTAAGGAAAATTCTTAGTAAATAGTGTACTCTGAGCTTTTCTTTTCCAAAATAATGGAAGAGTGATATAAGACAAACATTTTGCACAAATAAGTCACTTTACTATTATGAAAGATTTCCCGCTACAGTAATGCACATTTGTTTTTCTTGTAGATATAGACAGTGGGGCAGAAGAAAAGGTGGCTACACTTTAAATCATAAATCTTCACAACAGGTAATAAAATACTGGACTGGCATTGATTTCCTAATCCCTAACGTATGACGTAAGACTCCCAATGGAGGGACCACCACACTGTTAATTATTTCTAACCCTGCATAATGGAGGAAGTGTGTGTGTGTGTGTGTGTGTGTGTGTGTGTGTGTGCTTGTGTGTGTGTGTACCTAGTGCTTCCTCACATTTCCAAGTTTGCTGTCACTTATTCGGAATCTCACCATATCAACTATTTATTGACATAAATGAGTTATTAGATGGGATTTATGGCTATTTTATATGAAATACAATTTCCCTTGTCAGCTTTAAAAGAAAAACAAAACAGAATTTGCCTTGTCCTACCATCAGAGAAACAAGCAGTCGGCTCTTGGAAGCAAATTCTAAAGACTATTATTACAGCCCATGTGTGAAATATTACGGATTCTACGGCAACCCCTTTGACTGTGCTGTTCTCCAGACACGTGTGCTGCTGCAGTTACACAGACAGAGAAGCTTCTCAAACATTGCATGAACAGGTGGGCAGGTCTTGTAAAAGGGAAAGTATGTACATCTTTGTAGAAAATTTTTTACAATGAGGGGTTGGAAACTTTAAAATAGCAGATATTTTTATGTATATCGCCTACTGAGGCAAAAAAGGGTGGCAGACATGACTTACACATTTAATAAAGAATACTGTTTATCATCACATCTTTAACTCAAGCATTTATCTGCTATGGGGATTCAAAGGGAATACAAAGATTTATAAAAGTTTTACAAATCATTATACATCTGTGTCTTTTGATGAAACCTTTGCTTAAAATTCAACAAAAAAGAAGAAATGAGAAAAACATAACATTTCAGTAGTTAGATATTCAGAAGTAAAAGATTTTTCAGTTACAGACAAAGCAGTGTATTTATCATGCATTTTTCAGTCAAATATTCCAAATAAAAATTACATGTACTTTGATCATAATACTTACATAACTGGATCAAACATATTTCGAATCTTTAGACACGGTGTCAAACTATTTGGTGGTGAATTTCTTCTATCTAAATGAAATGCTATAAAAAAACAAATTTGTTTTACTATTTCCTATTGTTCCCTTTTGTTGAAAAGTATTCAGTCATTCAGTTCATTCAAAAAATATTCATTGCATGCTTTTACTATGAGCCAGATCCCTGGATTAAGGTGACTGAGATAGACACAATCTATTGCTCTGACAGTTTTCCATTTAGTGGGAGAGGGAGACGAAAAACAGTGTCACCCAAGAAATCATAATTGTGGTAAATCCTTAGAAAGAAGAGTACAGAAAGCTGTCAATGTAACTTAAGCTAATCTGTGAATATCGGATAACACCTCACAGAAGAAGTAAAATTTATGTCAGGACCTAAAGAATAAATAAAAATAGGAAGAGTAAAGGGAGTTGTAAAGGACATCTCAAGCAAAAGTGGCTACTTATACAAAGCCCAAGGCAAGAAGGAACTGTATATTCAAGTAACTAAAAGACAGCCACTGTGACTACAGTAGGGACCACAGAAAGATAAACCTGAAGAGGAAGATGCTGGCTTATGCAGGACCATGTAGGCCACATTAAAGTATTCAGATGTTACCATAGAGCAATAGGAAGCCACTCAAACGTTTTAAGGAGAGGAATAAAATGATGAAATCTGTCTTATAAAATTATGAAATTTTTAGACTGTTATGTGGAGAATCAATTAAATGAAAGCGAAAATGAATGAAAGAAGACCAGTTAGAAGGTTATTAGTATTGTCTAACAGGGAGATGATAGTAATGTGGGTAAGACAGGCCAGCAATGCAGAAGGCAATAAATGGACAGAAACACGACATACTATGGAGTAGATTTGACATGACTTGCTTAAAGACAGCACACATGGGGGCTAAGGGAGAGAATTAAGAATGACTCTTGGGTTTCTGGCAGAACCAACCGAGGAGGGGTAAGTATTATTAATTAGAAAGCAATATTGGAGGAGAGGTCAGTTTGGAGAGAGAAGACACTGGGTTTGTGCACATGTTGAATCTGTGGTGCTTCTTAGTAGAGAAGAAAAGTATACATCTGAGTATAAAAATCTAAAAACCAGAATAGAAAACATAGTGCAAGATCTAAATTTGAAAGTCATCAACATATATATGGTAAATGAATTCGAAGCATAGATCATCTGGGAAGACACGGGAATAATGAAAAATGGTCTGGAAAGACTCCAGAACCTAGAGATCCAGGAAAATCTAGAAAAGAAGACTGAAAAAATGGTTAAGATGTAGGATGAAAACCAGAAGAAAGTGGCAACCACAAAGCCAAAACAAGAAGGTTCCAAGGCAATTGTTAACACTGTTAGGTAAAATAAGGACAGAAAAGAAAAACATCCACTGAGTTTAGCCATATTGATATTTGAGAGCTGTTTCCTTGAAATGATGGGGACAGAAAACAGACTGGAGTCAGCTGAAGAACAATAAATGGGAGGTGAAAAAGTAAAGACAGTGAGTAAACTGTTTGTTTAATGCTATCTGGCTATAAAGAGGTGGAGAGACAGGGTGACAGCTACAGGACAATGCAGAGTGCAACAAATGTGTTTTAAAGATGAAACTACAGTACGTTGAAGTGCTGAAGAAAAGGTAGGGATGTAAAACACAGTAAAGGAAGACACCTGAAAAGGCTAGACAGAATGGGATCCAGAGGGACCCTCTAATGGGAAGGGCTTAGGTCCTTGTTAAGTGACACAGCTTCTCAACTGGAATAGGAAGTGAGGATAAGTGTAGATTCTGGTAATTTTGTAGATTTGGTGGTGGAAATCAAGACACAGGTACAATCTGATTGCTTCTATTTTAGTCATCAACAGAGAATTAGAGAAGAGAAGGAGAAAAGTTTGAAAAGATGGGAAGAAATCTAAAACTGCTATTGAATACGGAAGTGAAGTGACTAGTAAAAAATGGTAAGAACATAAAAGGCAGGTAGTGCTTAGAGCCTAACTGAGGCTGATTACTTATGAAGGTACCAATCTGTCCAGTCGTATGATGTTTTGCTATGCTCAGCTATTTGCATATAGACAGGCATAGACAAACAGTTTCACCTAGGTTGGAATTTATCAGATAAGATGACGAATAGGTAATGACTTAAGGGTACTAGCAAGATCAAAAAGATGGATCATGGACACTAAGATGGACAGGAAAAAAATGGAGAAAGCAGGTGTATTGAAGAATTGGAGATGCTAAGTTTTTTTTTTAAACCCAAATAATAAAGCAAGAAAGTTGAAAGGATGAGTTTATGATGAAGACCAGAGTGTATCAATTAAAGATTTCAGAATTATCAGTGATAAGAAACATCTGCGGTAAAAATGTCTACACAGTGCCTGATGTGGGGTGGAGGAACAGTCACTAGACATAAAAAATCTTTGCCAAACCCCAGATTAAGAAGTTCTGTGAACCTCTAGTACCTTCCAAACTTCTCTAGCATTGTATAGGTTCTGTTCTTAGATGACCTTTTAGCTGCAGATGATCTGACTTCCTTGAAATTCCAATAATGGCCTGGGCCAGCAGGGGATGAACCAGAGAAAACAGAAGCATTCACACCACCTTACCCTGGCCTAGACCCAAGTTTCCACAAAATAACAGATCTGGAGGACACTATTTCTGGCCAAGTCTAGTCAGAGAGTAGTCCCAAAGGTCAAATTGACTTTTATGATATAAGCTTTGCCTCCCTAACTAAACTCTAATTACCATAGCTATGTAGAGATACAGTAGTTACTGAATGATACATTTCAAATACCTCAGGAACTACCTTTGGATCCTTCAAATGAATGCTGTTATTCCAAAGACTACATCTGCCAGAAGCATAAATCTCTGGCTCCCCAGCAGGTATTGTTTATTTTTTAACCGGTGCTTTTAAACCCTTTAGAGATACTAATGTTATATTATCACCTATTTTACATTTAACTTTTTTTCAGAAATTGAACTAAAAATTAAATAAGGTTGATTATTTAACAATTACTTGGCAAAAGTCCCATTAAATGACAATAGCTTGTAGTGGCAGTGAATTCAAAAGACTACTGTAATTAACAACCCTCTAGCCATGTAACTTTTAAACCACTGCGTTTATAAGGGGAGAAACATCAAGCATGTGATTAAGTTAAACTATCTTTTCACACAAACAACCATCACAACCCCCCAGTATATGCCCATTTTTATACAGCACAACATTTGTGCTCAGATATAGTCAAATGGAAGCAAAATTTATCTTATGTATTAATATTTTTAAAAAGCTAGGTCAGAGTCAGTTAGTTATATTTAAATAGACTATATATTTAGTGACATAAAATGTCAGTAACATTAAAACTAAATTCTTTCTATATTAGAGATACATGTTTTTAAATGAGGCAAAAGATAACCATCATTAAGGAAAATTCCAACAACTTCTCATCAGCCTCTTGTAACAATTCTTATTATGATGAAATTCTTAAAAGAACTCAAATCTTTCTTGCTATATGTCTACAGACTTTCGTTTTATCACCACAACCATCCAAAAATTGAGTTGGTGTACTTCAAGCAAATAGCTAATTAGGTGTTCTGTCTCAGGATTTTCTGCCTTCAGGCTAAAACTACCTCAACTATTACACTTTTTTCCTGTTTGCCAAGTAGCAGATGTCTTACTCTTAATTCCTTTCTAGGTTCAAGAACCCCTAATCACTATAACTGTTTATTAACGACTGCCAAGTAAAGGGAGATTAAAATTACAATTCTTTACATGGCCCATTTGGAAATATGCAAATTAAGGTTGCTCAGCACTTGGCACAGTTTGTGACCATTTAATATACTGAAACCTGGATGAAACATTAATATAAAAAGTAGCAAGACACTTAAAAAATATTGTATCAATTCACGTTATGACTATAACCAACCTAAACTTGTATTTTATCACATTTGCAGCCTTTTCCTAGCTAAAGAGAATGATATAGTGAAATAATAATCAGAAGTTTTAAATCCTGGAGATTATAAAGTGTCCAATTTAACACATTTAAATAAGTCATACTGCTACTAATTTGTAAGAACATGGATTATCTAGTTGAAAAACTGCCTTTGGATTCATCTTGAAACTCTCACATTTTAAAAATAAGACAACTGTAATGACAAAAAAAAATGCATATGAATAAAAACAATGGCCTAGAACTTCAAATGCATACATGAGCACCAACTATTACTATTAACTCTATGAAAAAATTAGGCTGAGACTCCACACGCTTTATAATCAGGCACTAAGGTAATCCAACCTGATTGGCTTCAAATTCTCTGTTTTTGGTTTCAGAGGACTCTTCTGTATGTACCCTTTGAAGCAAATAGTTTATGGTTTAGTGTCATTTTGGCAATATCAAAGCTTCATTTTTATACCACGACTATCATTCAAGCTCTTCAAAAGTGAGAATCAATTAGAGAGAAAGGGATAGACTGGATTTTATTTTATTTCAATTTCAAAACAATTTACCTTTCCCATACAATATGTTTAGCAAACGCTGTAAATATGCTTTTTACCCAACAAGATTAAAAGAAACTCAACTCACTACTAGTCTGGAATACAAATTAAACTAGCCATGAAATTTCTTTTTGCAACTAACCATAGGGATACAAACAATTCAAATGAGGTAACAGTTATCACTAGTAGAGGTTTGGGTACATAAGGCAACCAAACACCAAACCTTTCTATAAACTTATAAATACCTGTTCTTGCAACTATGCAAGCATTAAGAAAAATATGGAGAATACCCACAAAAGCCACTTGGCACAGGATATGCAGGTGAAAGAGTCTTAATGAAAAAGAGAAAGGCAAGCAAAAATTGAAAAACAAGAGCAATTAAAAAGTTCTGATTCGGGGGGGAGGATATAGCTCAAGTGGTAGAGTGCATGCCTAGCATGCACAAGGTCCTGGGTTCAATCCCCAGTCAGAAAGAAAGGAAGGAAGGAAGGAAGGAAAGAATCCCCCCAAAACAAAAAATAATAAAATAAATTAAAAATAAATAAATTTATTAAAAAAAGTTATGATTCCACTTACATATGTTTTAAATATAAAACAAATTATGTGTGTGTTGTATTTGCATAAAAATCAGGGGAAAAGAATGCAGTTATATCTTCAATACTAAGTTGCTGGATTAAGTGAAAGAGGAAAAAAATCAAAGTAATGTATCTAGTACTACATCACAGTGAAGACAAACCATGTTTATATCAGCAAGGAGAAAAGTGGGAGGAAATATAAGAAGTCAACACTGATTCCTTCTGTGGGACACAACTGGAAGGGAGCTTTGCCTTCATACATCTTTCAGTGTAATCTATTACTTTAAACACATAAAAGACTTGCAGTTTAAAAAAAAAGTTACATTTTAAAAAATACATACCTTGACCTTGCCACACTTTAGAAGGTATTACTAATATTTTGTCACAGGAGGCAGAGGGCTGGATCCACCGCCAAACTAGAAAATCTGCACCACCTATTCTTCGTGTTTCCGTGCGAACTCTAGACTCATTAGCAGCAAGGAAGTCAACAGCTCTATCCCAGACTTTCTTCATTTTTTTCCTGTCATTTGAAGGAAAATGACAGGTTGAAAACAAAGAATCAAAAATGTATATTTCGAAATCTTTCTGTCTATTATGCCACTCAAAATCAGGAGGAGAATAGATGAAAATTTAGAAAAAACTTTAAAGTACAAAATAAAGACTTTAGAGTAAACCAGGTCTAGCTGAGAAGGGTCACAACTCGCAACACAATTTTCGCGGTGACAGAAGACACCAACATTCTTATTTACTTCAACTCATGATGCTTTGAACACACCTGTCATGAGGCTGTATTAAGGAATCTCGCACGTGGGGAATAGGCATGTAAGGCTGTAAATCTTTATTTTCCTGGCAAGCTTCATTATGACTTCGTAAAACATCTGAAAGTAAATCAAACAAATTTACAAATTAATCAATCAGTGGATATCATGATGTAGTTTATCACATAATGACTATTCTAGAAATAGTTTAGATTTTTACAAATACTATACCTATAATCTTCACCACCATATCATACATCTGCCTCGTTTCCTCTTCCTCTTTTGTCCAGCGATATTTCATGTAACGTAGAACAACACAAACCATCACTACACCTGCAATATTTATATGTATTGTTTTAAAAATTGTGATCAATGGCATTCAGTAATATTCACTGTAACCTGAAGTTATTGCATCAGTTGTTAAATATGGTTTTAACAAAATAAAGCAAACAAAACATTTTGACAGTTTCTACAGTGATTATTTTAACTGCCATAATGGGTTAACAGAGTAAGTCTCAAGACAGTGGTTTGAATTAGTTGCATATAAAATTACATTAAAAAGTTTACTATTAAACATTTCCCAGTGTCACTTAATCTCTCCAGAAAAACAATTTCTTCATTACACTAACAACTGAACATTAAAATTCTATTTTTTGATTTGAAAACAAAGTAACATAACTATGTTTTACAAACTTTTTTCTTTGCAGCATTAAACTACTAGAAAACTGAGTCTCACGAGACTGTAAACATACTGCATCTTATTTTAAGTGAAACGAATTGTTTTTAAAGGACTTAGACAGAAAAAAGAAATAAATTAATATCTCCTAAATGCCTATTATCAATCAAAAGTCACATAAAATCTAGGATTCTGATTTTAATTCAGCTAAGTGATCTTTTAAATTAAAAATAAGTTTAATGAAGTTAATTTATATTATTTCTAAAATAAGCTAAATTTTTGTCGTTCTTGTTCTGCTTCCTAAAGTAGACTTCTATCTATGCACTATATTTGCTTTTTCTTATGACAGTTTTATTCCCACTTCTCATAGCACTGTTTTCTAAGCCCTTAGATTGATACTGACATTATAAAAACCCTCAGTATTACTATACCTTACTGAAGGATGTGATTTATAATGGCAACTATCACAGATGTATATTCCCAGCCCTGGTGTTTTGTGAAATAGAGACACAAAAATTCTAGACTAAAACGTATCTTCTTTCTTATCCTCACAACTTACCTAAACATAACAACAATAACCTGTGGGTGACAGTAATAAAAGCACGTCGAAAACGACACCAGAAAGACATCTGTGGTCTTGTGGATTGTAAAAACTGTACGTCAACTATATCTGTCAATTGTTCCTCAGGGCCATGACCAACACACCTATTTAAAAATAATTAAGGGAGAGTTTAGAGTCAAAATCACTTCTTATACTACAAAATGGTCGAAGAGAAAATCAAACCCTTTACCTTATTCCAACATCTCTTCCATTTTCTAAAATCCACTGCAATGAGGTGTTAAATATATCTTCATATTCAGGGCCTAAATCCTAATAAGAAAAAATAGAGAAAATAACTAATTATTCTTAGTAATGACATTCACTTGATTTTATGTGTATGTTGCCCTATAAATAACATACTTTATATAATACTTTAAACTATATAACATAATAAAAATTTATTATTCATTACAGAAACATAAAAGGAGAAAAAAGAAGTTATCACTTCCCCACCACCCTAAGATAACCACTGTTAACATTTTGTTATGTTTTCTTTTCATTTTTTTGTTACAGATTTTTAAAAATAATTTGCTTTCAAGTAACACTGTTGTAAGAGTGAATTAGCCACTTTTTTTAAGGAATACTATTTGTAGATGAAAAAATGACAAATTATTCAGACTTGACCATTTCACAGCCATTTCTCAACAAGTGAATGAAGTAAGCCTAAGCCTATCAACTCCAGAAAAACAACTGACTCTGTTATCAATGATAAAACTCAAATTTTCAAGTGAAAAGGAGAATTTCAAAAACTTGCATCCATTACCATGAACCTAACAACTTCACAGTACTTGAAAACGTCTGTAATGAGACTGATGTGATATTAGCAAATGTGACTTTTGAGTATAGCATAATAAAATGTGTCAACATTTGGAAGATCTGCATAACCAGTGAACCAATACTTTCCAAATGACCAATCATGAGCTATAAAATCTTGTGTGCTTGAAAGATTCATTCCAAGGGCAAAATAGACCAAAGGGCTTTAGTATGAAAAGTTCACTAACATGGTTTCAAGTTCCGCATTGCCACTAATCTTTAAGAAACTACTACTTGTAGAGTTTTAGTATTGTACCAAAGAAGAATATCTACAATTCTGTGAATAGACAACTAAAATACTTTTCCCTGTTTTGACTAAATAAAAAAAATCAATGAAATATATACACTGTATTTAATCTGTATTTATATATACTCTTCAGTTTGCATTAATAGAATATGCAGAATATTACGACACTTTTGCATTACTACACAGAACTTAGAAGGCTAGACTATAAATAAAAGTTTCAAATAATGTAGAAACAAATTTCTAAGTTTACTAGCTGTATAATTTAAATATAAAAACTTTAGGAGGTTAAAGATATTATGAATAGCATTACTACCCTCATTAATTACCCTGAAAATATACATAATGGCTCAAATTAACAAGGACATCTACTCTAATAAGCTAAGTATGTGGAGAAACAAAAAGCTTAATACTACTAATTATAAAATAGAAAGAAAAGAAAAGGGTATCTGTTATTATTTTCCCATTTTCTGTTTTCCTTTCCTGTGTTAATACCCCTCTATATCCAGCCACTATCTGGAATACCACAGAACCATGGAATGTTCCTTTATGAATATACATTTCAAAAATTACAATTGATAATTTATTTAAAACCTCATTAAAGATTTAACAGGGTGTTGAGTTCTTAAGTAAGCCATTACTTCCAAAAATATTCTACACAGTACATGGAATAAAATGGAATTTTTTAGAAGTAAAAGTAGAATTTTTTTTTGGCTTATGCTAATTAAACAGCTCATTCTAACATTGGAGCATATACAGTATCTACCTGATTTTAAGAGTCTAAAGTGTTTTAGTATTCACTTTTTGGAGTCACCTGGAAGTTGCAAGAGATGGGTAAGCCAGCTTTTTCTGTAAGGGCCAGAGAGTAAGTATTTTAAGCTGTGTAGTGTATACACTTCTGGTCTCTTATCACATTTTTTTAAAGCAACCTTTAAAAATGTTGTAAAACCACTGCTAGCAGGCCATACAAAAATAGGCCCATGGGCTATAGTTTGCCAACCCTTGAGGTAAGGCATTCCCATATCAATAAAATGCCCATTTTCTAATAAATGATGACAAAACTCAGGAGGAAACTAAGTTTTTAATTTTTAAAGCAGGTCTATTATTTTTATAATTACTTATTACTATTTACTTATTTGCAATAGTTCAGTCAACATACTGCTGACTGCTTCACAGGTATCTTTCTAAATTCTAAGTATGTTTTCCTAAGTCTTTAACAAGATTAGCAAGATTTGGGAAAACATGTTTATAGTGTAATTAGAATGTATTAAAATAGATTTGTTAAAATCTATTTTAGTATGTGTACACATACATGTATACCCATGATTCCCATTTCCAAATTTACCTTATTTTCAAAGTAATTGGCCAAAAATGTGTATTTTAAAACTCATCAGAGGTTTTGAACTTATATTACAGTTTCAAAGTACAAAAATAATATTGTTTCTTAAAAAAAAGCACTGTTTCATGTGAGACTCAGTTCATTAAATAAAGCAACAAAATGTAAGGGAAGGAAAAAGATACTGGCATAGGGAGAAGTCAAGCAAACATTAAAATCTACTTGATACAGTTCACAAAATGGATAATTTACATAATGTGTAAATTATCAGCTATGTGACTTTCTACCTAGTGAATATTCTGGTTAATTGTGAGATGATATATACTAATACATGAGATGGTACTTTTTCAATTAAGTAAAATATCAACAGACATCAACAGTGAATTTAATTTAATTCTTGATGATTCAGTGGGAACTTGACCTTTCATTTCCAGGAATAATGGGAAAAACATGGTTCTTAGAATCAAAGAGGCCTGGAACCAAATCATAACTCCACTACTGACTAGCTTTATGTATATCCTTAAGCGGAAACAAGAGAAAATATGTCATTTTTGCAGATGCATATACTTTGATCACTTCTTCAGATCCCAAGCCCAATTCAGAGTCAGTCCCTTACTCATTCAATAGATAAAAATAGGGATCATAAATCCAGCCCTTCCATCGAAGAGGCAAAATAGTATAGTGAGAAGAGCAAGTACTTTCATTCTATTCACAGCTCCATCACTTACCAGCTGGATGACCTAGTCACTAAACCCTTCTGAGCTTTAGTTTCTTTATAAAGTGGGTCTGATACCACCTACTTTGCTAAATCATTGTGAAATTAGAGATAACACATAGAAAGTACTAAGATAAACTGTACTTGAAATATTATAGTGATTATGAAATTTATCCCTCATTCCATTGTTTAGAACATGTATTTTTTTTTTACAAAGACACAATTCTTTTTACGAGCATTCTAAGCTAGTCCATAAAAATCTGTCCAGCCCATAATTTGGCACATCTATAGCTATCTTCTTTCCTATTATATTCTTCACAAATCTTAAACATATGGTGTTAAAAATAGGTCTTGAAAGTGGCCTAGGAAATGAACCATCGTTCATCACATCATTCTGTTATTATCATACAAAGCTCCCACCATTTAACTTAAAAAGCAATCTATATCAGATTTGGGTAGAAAATATTTCCTTTATGAAAATAACTTATAAATACATAACATTGGTATTATTCTTACTCAGAAAATCTACCTTTGCATTTCCCTAATGAAACAAGACATACAAGAAATTGTGATAAATATGCCATTAGAAAAAATACCATACTTTTGTGAGGCAATTTACAAAATCTTTACACATTATTTCCTTTACACCTCTTACGAACTCTAGCCATTTTAAAAAAGAATGCTAAGTGGTGTTAAATAGAGGGGAAAATACATTTTGACGAAAATAAAGTGTTAAAATAAAATGTTAAAAAAAAAAAAAGCAATCTATGTCTTTCATGAAAATACAGTGCCATGTATTTTCTGAATGTTCCACCAGAGGGACCTCTTAACTTTACACAAATCAATACAAGCTTTCAATCACAAAAAAAGATGAATAAAAGCTCAAGAAAAACATTAGAGGAGTTTAAAAAATGTTTAAGTTACTTAAATTAATTGTCACATTTATTTAAATTTTCTTTGAAGGAGAAATAAAATAAAAATGGAATGTAGAATATCAAATACAAGATACATTTTTTTTAATTTATGGAGGCTTATTCACTCACTTTACTCCGTGAAACATTTACTAATACTGTGCTTAAAATGCACTAGAAGTTGGGAAAAATTTAGCTTATACCATAGTAGTTCTACACATTCTCTGGCTCATTTACTCCTCAATGTAAAAACGTAATTGTGTTGCTGGTGAAACCACGGTACAAATACATAAAAGGTACAACAGATCTCTCTCTGCAAGAAGAAATCCTACAATATACATATTTTCATCATTAATACCAGCTTTGTAGTGGCGTTCTTCCATATTATACGAGAATTTGGGGCAATAAAATAGCCAATTTTGGATAGACTATGCTAAAACTGTCATTACAAATTAGAAAGTAATTTGGCAACACATATCAAAAGCATTAACAAAGGCTCTTTGAACAAGTAATTTCCTTCCCAGGACTATTTCCTAAGGAAATGATCAGAAAATCAAATACTATAATGCAAAAATAAGAGTGCTTTCACAATACCGAAAAACCACAAACCAGTACAATACAATCAAGTAAAGAAATATTATCCAGTGATAAAAAGAAACAATTTTTAAAAACCTGAACACTGACATGGGAAAATACTAGTAACTTAAAAAAAAATATAAAAATACTTATAATATGAAATATTTATAATACTTACAGTGATACTAATTTTAGGGGAAAAATAGATAAGACTAGAAAAACATGGACCAAAATGAGTGGCTATCTTAGGCAGTGAATTTGAAATTCACTTTGCCTTTTATTTTCTATGTGAGTTAAATCATAAGCATGGGTTAATGCTATATTGTAAAAAACAAGCATTATTTAAAATAGCACTTAAAACCTTCTATCTAGACCTTAAAACTTTATTTCTCTTTGGAAAAATTCCTGTTTAGTGCTTTTTTTAGTAGCAGTCCAATCTGCATCTTTGGTGGTAATAAGCCACACCCAGGTTTCTCTGCATTGGAAAAACCTGAAAGCGGGATTCCAAAAAGAAAAGGCTCACACACCACACACACACACACACACAAATCTAAATGTATAAAAAGGATATGAACATTTCTACATAAAATAACTTCACTTAATTAAGCAATTAATCAAAACCTTTTGTAAAAATATACATTAGAAATTCAACTAACTGTTTTTAAAAAGGCAAAACCTAATATGAAACATAAAATAGTTCCAGAGAAAAGATATGAAAATCTTTTAAGACTAGAATCATTAACATCAATTAAACAAAACAAAAAGTTGATGACCAACCAGAACACGTATCTGTGCTATTACCTCTCGAAGAGATTTAACTTGGAAAAAAAGAGAAAGCAGGAGGGAATCACTGGTTGAGATCAGTTTTTCCCCCTGGTAAAAGTAAAAACACTTTCAAATTATCTCATAATCGCTTGCTGGCTTTAGATTCCCACATGCTATGCTCTCTTCCTGGAATATTTTATTCTATGGTCCCTTTAGCCTACTCAATCCAGTCCCTTCTTTGTCCCCACCCCTATAATCCATCTGGCAATTCTTCCATCCCTTATGACAGAGTCCCATAATCATAACCCCTCCTTATTTAAGACCTTTTTGGATCCTGATTCTTTAGCTATCCAATCTATTAACTAGTACACTATCCACAAATTTGTCCCGTCATCAATGTTCTCATCTAGGTCAAAATTGAAAATAAAAAAGAGAACAAGGTTAAGAGACAAATTCTATAGCATGTTATCAGAAAACTCTCTCTGGAGTAACACTGGTTTAATTAGTTAGGAAACACAGAAAAAGAGAGAAAATTTATTGGGAAACTATTATAATCATCAGGCACTGAGCTAGGTACTTTATATACTCACTTAAGTCTCCTAACAACTCCGACAGGTATTAATAACAACAGTCCCACTTTCACACTGAGAAACAGGTACAGAAAAGTGAAGGGACTTTACTAAGACACACAGCTTCTATGTGCCAGTGCTTGAATCCACATCCAGTCTCCATCATATTATACTGTCTTAACATCTTTTGGGTATCTACATAAATAAGCCATAATTAAGTTAAAAACTGAGTCAATATTTCTCTGTTTTAACAAGCATATCATGGGAGACTGTCATCAATATCTCGCTGGAAGCGTTACTATACTACATTCTAAATTTAAAAAAAGAGGGGGTGACATCAGTAAGATGACAGAATAGAAAGCCCCAGACCCTCCTTCCCCCATGGAGATACAAATTCAACAATACATAGACCTTTGTAAGAAATCCAGAAAACAGTTAAGAGGCTCCTGCATCCCAAGCAAGTGCAAAACTAGCTACATGAAAATTGGAAAATTGATAACTCACTCACCAGAGCCCCTTTCCCTGGCATAGCATGGTGTGATTGAGAGAAATTTCCCAACTCCTAGGTTCTCCTTGAGGGGGGAAAGAGAAGACTGGAACGTATGTCTAACATTCAGACTTTTCAGGGGCTATCAGAGGGATTGGTTTCTGTCTTGTTTGAATCTAAGCACTAACAGGTAAGGGCACCAGGTTGGGGGCCAGCAAGAGCAAAGGCAGTGAACTAGCACACACTCACTTGCCATTGCCCCTCCCCCCAGCTCAGTGTAGAATGAGTGACAGAAAGCCCCCAACTCCTGGCTTCTCCCTGAGGAGAGAAAGAGTTGGAGCATGTGTCCAATGCTCCAATTTCTTACTGAGCTACCCAGGGACTGGTCTCTATATCACTTCTTTCAGAGCACTAAGATCTGACATAGTGTAGATGCCTGAGGGTTGCTGAAAATTAAAAAGAGCTAGACAGCTGGCTGCTGCTCCAGAGGACCTGCAGTATCTAAGACAGACACTAGAGGGAGCAAGAGATTTTTAAGCTCCTATAAAAAGAAACCTGCAAAACCTCTCTAGTTGGGAATGTACACCCACAATTCCAGAAAAGATGCATCCACAGAAGAGATTTAAGAAGACTCCAGAATCCCTATCTGAGCTCATTGGTAAAGGTCTTTCCCTGCATGAAGCAGTCTGTTAAGACTGGGAAATGTGGCCGTGTTTTCAAATGGTAGATCCCAACACAAAGTAACAAGGCATACAAAGGAAACGAAGCAATATGGCCCAACTAAAAGAACAAAATCAATCTCCAGAAAATGACCCTAAAGAAACAGCTATTATGAACTGCCTGATAAAAATTTCAAAATAACTGTCAAAAAGATGCTCAACAAACTCTGGAAAATAATGCATAAATACAGAATATTAATAAAGAGAAAATACTAAAAAGAACCAAACAGGAATTTGGGGGCTGAAGAATACAGTAACTGAATTGAAAAGTTCACTAGATGGGTTCAACAGCAGTCTTAAGTCAAGTAGAACAAAGAATCAAGGAACTCAAGACATGTCATTTGAAATTATCCAGTCTGAGGGACAAAAAGAAAAAACAATGAAAAAGAGTGAGGAAAGCTGAAGGGACTTAAGGGATATCATCAATTGGACAAATATATGCATTACAGAAGTCCCAGAAGGAGAAGAGTAAAAGGAGCAGAAAGCTTATTTAAAGAAATAATGACCAAAACCTTCCCATAGCTAGAAAAGAAATGGACATTCAGGTGAAAGAGGTCTAATAGCTTCTCGTGGGATACAGCAAAAAAAAGTTCTGAGAGGGAATGTCATACTGGTAAATGCCTACATTAAAAAAGAAAGATCTCAAACACTGAAAACTATAAAGTGCTGCTAAAAGAAATTCAAGACACAAATAAATGAAAAGTCATCCCATGTTCATGGATTAGAAGACTTAATATTGTTAAAATGTTCATACTACCCAAAGCAATCCATAGATTAAATGCAATTCCTATTAAAATCCCAACTGCATTTTTTTTTCAGAAATAGAAAAATCAATCCTCAAATTCATATGGAACCACAAAGGACCCCAAATAGCCAAAACAATTTCAAGGAAGAACAAAGCTGGGGGCCCCATACTTCCTGACTTCAAAACATATCACAAAGTTACAGTAATCAAAACAGTATGGTACTAATATAAAGACAGACATATAGACCAATGGAAGAAAACAGAAAAAAACTCACGTGTATATGGTCAACTGATCTTCAACAAGGATGCTAAGAACACACAATGGGAAAAGGATAGTTTCTTCAATAAATGGTGTTAGGAAAACTGGATCTCCACATGTAAATGAATGAAACTGAAGCCTATCTTGCACCACACAAAAGTCAACTCAAAATGGATTAAAGACTTAAACATAAGACATGAAAACTCGTAAAATAAAAGACAGAGAAAAGCTTCATGATATTGGTCTTGGTAATGATTTTTTAAAAATATGACCTGACAATGATTTTCTGGATATGACATCAAAAGCACAGGCTACAAAAGTAAAGAGACAAATGGGACTACATGAACCAAAGAACTTCTGCAAAGCAAAGGAATCAATCAACAGAGTAAAAAGACAATCTGTGGAATGGGAGAAAATATTCACAAACCATGTATCTGATAAGTGTTAATATCCAAAAATAAATAAAGAACTCCTACAAATCAATAACAAAAAATCAAATAAACTAATTTAAAAATAGGCAAAGGACCTCAATAAACATTTCCCCAAAGAAGACATATTAATGTCCAATAGGTAAATGAGAAGATGCTCAACATCACTAATTATCACTTATCATCAGAGAACTGCATATTTAGATCACTGTGAAATATCACCTTATACCTGTTAGGAAGGACATTATTAAAAAATAAACAAAAACCACAAGAAAACAAGAGTTTTCAAGGATGTGGAAAAAAGGGAACCCTTGTAAACTGTTCGTAGGAATATAAAATGGTGTAACCTCTATGGAACAGTATGAAAGTTCCTCAAAAAATCAAAAATAGGGAGAGGGTTAGCTCAGTTGTGGAGTACATACCTAGCACGCATGAGGTCCTGGGTTCAATCCCCAATACCTCCATTAAAAGTAAAAAAAAGTTTAAAAACAACAAAAAATACCCAACCAACCAACCTAACTACCACCACCCCCCGGTCCCAGCCAAAAAAAATCAAAAATAGAACTATTACATGATCAGCAATCTCACTTCCGGGTATTTATCAAAAGAATTGAATACAAGATCTAAGAGAGATTTGCACTCCCATGCTCACTGCAGTATTATTCCCAATAGCCAAGAAGTAGAAAAACCTAAATGTCTATCAACATATCAATGGATAAAGAAAATGTGGGGTACATACAATGGAATACTATTCGGCCTTAAAAAAGAAAGAAATCCTGTCACATTATGACATGGATGAACCTTGATGATGTTGGGTTAAGTGACATAAGTCAGTCACAGAAGAACAAATACTGCATGATTCCACTTATATGAGGTATTTATCTACTGTAGTCAAACTCATAGAAGCAGAAAGTGAAATGGTGATGGTCAGAGGCCTCTGGGAGGAGAGGGTAATGGGTACAGAGATTCAGTAATGCAAGATAAAAAAGTATGAGAGATCTGCTACACAACAATGCATATGGAGTTAACAATATTGTACAATTTAAAATTTGTTAATAGGGTAGATCTCATGTTACATGTTTCTTTACCACTATTTCTAAAAAGGGGCAAATGAAGTTTATATGACATGACTTGTTCATAATGAATGGATGCCAGCTTCCAGGGATCAGCATTTTCATTTGTAAGTATTCACATCTTTATGGAAATATCTTTATGGAACTGGACTAACATTGAGCTCTCTAGTATGGTTTTCAAAAGCCACTTGCCTCTTTTTGGAAATCAGAGTGACACTTGTCCTTCTCAACCTTCTAGTACCTTTCCTTTCATCTAGGATTTCCTAAAGATTACTTACAGTGGTACAGAAAATGCACCTGCAAGTTCTCTTAGTATCCTGAAATGAAATTATCCTGGGGCAGAAGAATTGAAATAAATGACAAGGGTTAGGTGCTTACTTGTTTTCTTACATGCTACTCACCTATCTCAATTTCTCTCTCACCAATGGTGTTTGTACCCTTTCTAAATTAATGTGTATTCTCTCATAGAGAATGTTCTAAAACAAACTAAAACAAAAAATGTTGAGTAATTCTGCTTTCTCTATCTGTCCACATTATACCAAACAACAGGCCCAAGCTTTTAACAGTACAGTTAAAGTAATCAAATGCATAGTATTTTAGATATAAGTTGTAATGATTTATATATACTGTAAGAATAGAGCTATTAAAATTCTAATTTCACTGCTTACTTTTAAATATGCAGCTGCCTCTTGGACAGAAAGTGTTCTCTGACTAGAACTGCCACATTCATGATCTCCTGAAAAGATTAGCATATTATTAATTTTGAATCAGTACTATGTTAAGTAGAAGAAAACAAATATTATTAATCAAAATAGTTTACAAATTATACAGTTATAGGTTTTATTATTATAATCAGTAAGGAAAAAAGATAAACACTCATATTTTCTAGAAAAAAATTTCAGTAGGCAATTTAAATAATTATCTTTACATAAACCACAGCCTTTAAATGTATTTCAGTCTATATAGAAACATATCTTCTTCTTATATTCCCAATGAAATTGTTATTTAGAGGTAGGAACCACGTCACACTAATGCCTATCTATAGATCTTGGCACAAGGAATACCTTCCACAGATACATTATTTTTCAAGGGTGAAAATTCACTGTGCTAACTTATACATCTATTACTAAAGCTAATTAATTCAAGAGTTCAAATAAGTCTGAATTAAAATGTGCATTTCTGGATTATTACTAAACCTATCTTTAGCAAGAAGTATATTATATACCTTAAAAATTATCATAACATATCAACAGAGAAATTAGACGGAAGCTTCTATCTATGATCTGGTTTCTGCAAAGGGGTGTATACATACAAAAGTTCGGAAAACTACATTTTCCTTTTCTTGTTACTATTTATAAGAAGAGAATCCAAAGTCTTTTCTTTGGCGATCTGTGGTTATCATAGATCAATTAACCTTGTATTGAAGTTCAATTTTAAGTTTTTCCTGCCTGTTTCTTTCAGGTACATTAAAAAAGATTTTTTAACATAAAAGTACAATAGCTAAAGTAAAATCCTTGGCAAATTTTTGTATCATGAAAGCAACCATGTTTCTATTTATCAGTTTTGTTCAAGTAGCCAGATTTTAATGGTCATAATTGTAAAAAGGACAGAAACACCTATGAACAAGTGAGTTTTTAAACTTTATAATCCATCCTTAGAGATTCCAATTGCACAGATCTACAGCAGAGGCTGGCAAACTCATAGACCAAATCTGGCCCACCAGGTTTTTATAAATTAAGTTTTATGGGAACACAGACACGTTATTCATTTATGTATGAACTATGGCTGCTTTCAAGCTTTAACTGCAGAATTGAGTAGTTGTGACAGAGAGAGTCTAGCTTGCAAAGTGTAAAAAATTTACTATCTGGCCCCTTCACAGCAAAAAAGTTTGCAGACCCCTGCTCTAGAGGAAGGAATCTTTATCTTTAAAAGCACCCCAGATTATGCTGATCTAACATACTTCAGAAAACACTGCTATAAAAACATCTGCAGAAGCTTGTAGTAGTAACATCAGGAATTCCTAGCTAGATTATATATTTAAGCTATTACTGGGTGCTATAGCGTATCAGATAAATGTCATTAGTTTGCAGCATATGAATACAATCATTTGTCATGTAATGCAAATAAGGCTTTTTGTGATATACACAGAATTATGAGCCTCAAAACCTGACCAGAATTAAGGACTCAAAGGAAAAAAAAAAAAACAAAGATTGATGACAGGATGGGGAACTATCAGGATCTTAATATCTCCATTCAACAACAGAAGTTCCACATTTACCTATTAGGCTTCTACCAATTATCTGCTTTCTACAAAAGGATCTGCTACATACAGAAGTTTGGAAAACTACATTTTTCTTTTCCTGTAACTGTTTATAAGAAGAGAATCTAAAGTCTCTTCTTTCAGATTGTATGTGAAATAACTAAAAAAAGTTAAAAGGTAATAGATAAGCTGCTACTACAACTTATAGATGATACCAATTCACCTAAATTATAATTGCAGATATGTTGAAACCTGAGAGCCCTCAAAGACTTAATAAGAGCAGAATATGAGGAAATTACAAGGAGTCAGGAGAAAAAATTTCTGTAATATATATACTTTATCTAAGGAAATGACACCTGTACAACCACCAAAGGAAAATATGCACCTTTATGTTTAATCTAGGATTTTAGTTAATTCATTGCTTATCCAATTCAGCTGATATATAAGCTTTCAGAATTTTGTTACTATTAATGCTATAAAGAAATGTGAGGACTTTTATTACATAATACAGTACACATCTATATTTCATCTTATACATATGGCAGGTAGGAAAAAGACCTTGGTTAAACATATCTGTAGAAATAAAACCCCACTCCACAGAGGAAATAAAAACTTGTAAAGGGAAAATATCCTACAAACATAACAACACTGAACTTGGGAAAAACCATTTCTACCAATACTTCATGCTACATATGTAAATTAATTTTCAAAACATTTTTAGACACTATGAATGCTAAAACAATTACCTGCAAGCTGTGCCAATCGATCATGAAGCTTGTATAAGGTGTTCATCATAAGATTTTTTTCACTTTCCTAAATTTAAAAGAAAGTATTATAAAATATCCAATTCCAAGGAAAAAAACATGCACTAAATAATAATCTTATTCAAAAAGAAAAACAGTAAATGAATTTAAAAATCATAGAAGCCACATAATCTGAAAGACAAATTCATATTTAGCCAATGGCTACCAAATTTTAAAGAAATCTTGGTCTATGAATCTAAACTATCACTCTAAATATTTTCTTTCTTGAGGATGACTGGGAAATAGCACTAAGGTCAGTGCTAGAAAAGGTCTCATATACAATAAACTCCCCCAACCACCAAAGGAATGCTCCCAATCCCCCTCTATACAAAGTACACTTACGTATATTAATTCTTACAAGACTGTTTTCTTCTTCATGTTTTGTTTTAATCTGACTCACCCACATCATAAGAGAATGAGCACTGATACTCTGATTAACCCTCAACCTCTCCTAAGCTCCCAAAGTGGTCCTATATAAATTTAGGAACCATTAAGATGAAACAAACATTTAATGAGTATCTACTAGGAGTTAAGAACTATTCTTAGCAAAACAAGAAACCCAGTGAATAAGATGGTTCCTGTAATCAAGGGCAAAAAACATATTAAATGTTACAGCTGCAAACAAAGTATAATGCAAATACAGAAGAGGGAGAGGAGGGAAGATCCATTTATGGAAGGAACAGTATCTGAATTGGGCTTAACAGAAAGAACTGACCAGCATGCCAGGCAGAAGGAACAGCATGAACAAAGCCCTAAAGGCATAAAGCGTTAGTTACACGTCTTTAATAACCAGTCGCCTACTTTGACTCAGCAAACTCAGGAAAAGTAGTTTGGAATCAATGGCTAGAGAACTCTAGATAACAAGACAAAGAGCTTGACTTCATTCTGAATGTTTAGGAGGAGGAAAGTAAAACAGAACTGTGCATCAGGAACATTATTCTGACCATATGAAAGGAGACTAGAGTGGAGACTACTGCAATGTCTAAGCACCCTCCTGGGAGTCTAAAGCAATGAGACCTCCAATTTAAGACCAATCACAATTAAGACAGACCCATATAAGTAATGGGGGAGGGCAGATTAGGAAAGGGGGTAATAATAGCTTATCACCAATTTTAAATAAATTCATGATTCATGAGGGGGCTATGTCTTTAAAATTTCCTTTCTCCTGAAATCTCTAACCAAATAGGATTACTGGATGAGTATGACCAGGAACAAATTCAGACAAGGAATAAAAAGCTAGGAACGTAACATTTATATATCCAATGACATGCAACCTCATCCATTTGTTTTCATGCTGTATGTTCAGAAGACAAGTTTGCACACTGTGGGTGGCATGCTTCTGTCAATGCAGCTTTAATCAGTGGCACTTGGAAGAAGAAAACTCATCAAAGGCTCCACAATTCTACCACCAGAGTCCCTGGTTTTATGTGAGATGGTTGATAGAGATAAGTGACATTCCTTTAAGCTGACTACTTGCCTTTCAATCCTTTTGCTTTTTACCCCCTCAGCTCTATCTCAACCAGATTCGGAATCAAGCCAGTCCTTAACACTTAAGCTGAAAAATCCAAACTGCAAAAATCAGACATCAAAAAGTAACTGTAGGGGCTGAAATCCAGGATTCTGAAAGCTATGCATTTGTGATACATTAAAACACAAAATCATTTTTAATAAATATGTTCAGTATAACAAGATGAGAAGGAGTTCCAATAATAATGTAGCTTGTGGGCTTGATACATAAAACCAACGTAAATCTGATTAAGCTTTGGGACTAAAGTAGCTGAGAGTTTTGAAGTTCGTTTCCTCCCTTCTCTGGAAAAAGAGACTGATTTCGTTTTAGTTTTACATGTCCTGATCATGCCCATCCCACATCCCTTTTAAAACCAAAACTAAACCCCAAAACTGGATATGGTCCTCTGTGATTACATCTTAATGAACATCGAAGGCTTGGGAATAAACTTTATCTTTTGATTCACATATATTAACAGTGGACTAGACAAGTAGAAGAAATAACAAAAACTAATCAAGTGTAACTGGATCTCATACTGGATAACATACAGGCTATTACATTCTCATATAAAGAATTTAAACACCCAAAAAGCTCAACTATATTTTTTTCAAAAATTATTGCTCCAATGGTAACTCATTCAAAATGACCATCTATATATTACAAGAGTATCAAGTTCCACCTAAAAGATCAACTAAATTATGACCTAAATAGTTTTTATGAAATAGTTTAATAGGAACAATTAATTTTGAGAAATAGAAAGGTTTTGGTTCAATTATCTTAGCACTATTATGTTAAACTAGAAGTAAATCTGAAAAGTCTGTAAATCAAATTTTAAAGTTACTTTCCTACAGAAACTTACATTGGCTTATTGTTTCATTACAAAGTTCCTCCATTTTGCTTTTCAGATTGTCTAACATCAGCTTGAAATGTGTCTACTAATCGCCCTGAAAACAAGTTAAAGATCTAAAAATAAATCCATATTTAAAGTAAGCTTTCAAGTAACCTTTCATTAAACAAAAATAATTTTATAATTTGAACTAGCTACCTTCCAATTGCCTGTTTTGGTAAGGTTCAGATTTTCCTTTAGTAACACAAATTCTCTGAAGGGAAGTTCTTATTCTTGGGGGAATAAAATCAAACTGTAGACTGACTCTACCAACTTTCTCCTTTAAATATATTTCACCTTTAAATATTTCCCTCTTCCATTCTCAGCCAATTATCTCCTCAAGGATATTTTCAATTTTTGTATCAAGTCTATGATTAAATGATAGTAACGGATTTTGAACACTTAGCATAGTGCCTGGCACAGAATAAGCACTTAGTATAAGTGAATTGCCATTATCTTCATTACAATTATTACTATTATTTAGAGGTTAGGAACTTCAGTTCCCCTCAAGGAGAAAATAATATAGAAGAAATAAAGTCTCGTGTTTTCGGTGTTCAGTGTGCATATCATGCAAATTTAAATTACGATGTCAGCAGCAGTGTTATACTTAATATTATAACTGATAAAGTTCTCTTCTTTTTAAAACAAGTATCACCACAACAGAATATTACTAAAACTAATCATTACTAACAATCTAAAATAACATTCTATGGATCTGACTACAAGTTATTACATACCCTTCAGCAAACAAATAATGTTTTCCATACAGGTCTATGTTACTGTCAGTTCCTATAACAAAAAAATTAACAACTAACTGTGTATTGTAGTATAAGCTCAATATCAACATCTTTGACGTGCCTATGATGATAGATGGTAAGTGAAAAATATTTTCATGTGAGTAAAAGTCAGGTTAAACTTAATATTATAAATCCTTTAAAAAGAAAAGGAATCATAAATAGATTGCCTAAGACTCTAAATCCTTTGCCTTCCTGACAGTTGAATAGCCACACCAATGAGTAAAAAAAATCCAAGAGACAAACTAAGGGCAAAAAAGACAAAACATGCTAGGGTATCCAACAACTTAAGAAAACAGGCACACTTTTAAGAGTAAGACCAGATTCCCAGATGACATGCCACTGTCATTTTACTTGGCAGTTGGCTTTTACTTTAAAGTGACAAACAGTTCAGCTCTTAGGAAGAAATCTGTGTCAAATTTAATTATACTATATTTAAGGAATACTCAAAGCAAGAAAACATATTGCTTCAGCCTAAAAGAACCTTTAAAATTACTAATTTTTAGTTGACAGTCATCCTAATACTTTTATCATATAAAACATGAGACAAAGTATCAGTTTTATGACTTTTTACTTACTTGTATTTTTCCAAACGTTTCATCAAAGGGGTTTTTTACTATCAAGAAAAGAAAAAGAGAGAACTATTAGCATCATTTAAGAATGAGAATTAGAATCCCCCTAAACAAGCCCTCTGAAATGCCAGCATGTACTTTGCTAAAACTACGTAAACATACAAACAAAATGTAAACAAACTTACGATAATAAAGGTTGGAGAACTAATGTTTCAGACTTACTATATTTACCATGTTCACTAAAATTTGTGATTTGTTCTAAATAACTGAAAGCAGGTGCTTTATTCTCAGAGTGGCTTGGTTCAAGTCCTAGCTCCATCACTTAATAGCAACATGACCTTGAACTACCTACCATCTACTGAGCCATTCTAAGTTGTAGCTTCCTCTTTTATAATGGAAGGAGGTAACAATGATACCTACCTTATATAGCTGTTGTGTGGATTAAATAGTATAAACCATATAAAGTACTTGGCATAGTGTCAAATAATTAACATGTTACCTATTATTGTTATTATTAATGCCCATCATTTCTTCACCTTAACTTGGGTTCTCTAAAACTCTAGACTAAAAGCAGTTACTACTTGCAGAAATCTACAAAATGCTTTAAAACTAAACAGTTTATTTAGAATTCTTACTTTCAGTGATTAAAAAATCAAACTTGCTAGTCCTTGCTAACATCTGGGGAAGCGGCAAGAAACAAATACACATATCAAAGTGGCGAAGAATTAAGTCTCAGTATTAAACAACTTATTTCCAATAAATATTATAAAGAAAGGATTTCCCACTTTCCATTCAACCTCTCCACACCCACCTCCCCACAATCACCCTCCCCAATAGATACAAATAAATTTATGGCTGAATACATAGTATCTCGCAGGTTATTATTTAGACTTTTCTCCTTATTCTCTATTTTAAAATTATATGCAAAAATATTATCTATATTCCAGGTCACAACTAAGACTAACTGAGCCTACAAAGTAGTTCACACTGACCAGGTTTCCTTTCTGAGGTGCTTTTCTATTTTTATTTGAGAAAACAGGAAGTCCCATAGGAAGCAGGAACTGCCTGATTCTAAGAAAGTTTATGTGTGAGATTAGCTTAACAAGGTACAATAAAAAAGCAAGAGAAAACATGGATGCTCCTAGAGAATGTCATTCTAAGTGAAGTAAGCCAGAAAGAGAAAGAAAAATACCATATGAGATCGCTCATATGTGGAATCTAAAAAACAAACAAACAAAAACAAAGCGTAAATACAGGACAGAAATAGACTCATGGACAGAGAATACAGACTTGTGGTTACCAGGGGGGTAGAGGGTGGGAAGGGATAGACTGGGATTTCAAAGTTGTAGAATAGATAAACAAGATTACACTGTATAGCACAGGGAAATATACACAAAATGTTATGATAAATCACAGAGAAAAAAATGTGACAATGAGTGTGTATATGTCCATGAATGACTGAAAAATTGTGCTGAACACTGGAATTTGACACAACATTGTAAAATTATTATAAATCAATAAAAATGTTAAAAAAAAGCAAGAGAAAAATGTTTTCTGCTATCATCTGAAAAGATTTGATCATAGATTTTCAGACATTTTTCTATACAGCAAGAGAGTTTTAATGCTGGGAAAGAAAAATTTTTGAAAAATAGATCAAATGTACTTAAAGGGGGAATAGAAAGAGTATACCTTAAAGATTAAATAAAACGTTAAGAAATGTTAAAATGTTGGAGTAAAAAGATATTTTTTAATAAGATTAATTTTTATTGTGAAATTTGAACAACTTAAAATAAAGCCATATATATACTTCAATATATTACAAAAATATGCCACTTAAAAAAAGTGGCTCTAACAATGATAAAAAAAATTAGGATTTTATTTGCTCATTATAAGAATAATTCTGAAAAATATTAAAACACGCAATTCTAAAAAACAGGTTTTAATATCTAGGAAGAAAAGCCATGAGATGACTTTTTTTTGACTGTATACAATTTTTTTGGTCAAAATTATTAATGGAAAACTAGCTCTTCAAATACGTCTATTAAAGTATTACTCCCACTAGACTGCTCCACTATGAGTTTCTCACAGCAAGGCATCACGTGTATTCACATTTGTATGCTCACCGCCAAGCACAGTACTGTACATACTGTTAGTACTTGAAAAGCGCTATCTGTGCAATCTAGGCTAAATCTATCCTTCTTTTTTCTACTCTGTGTGTTAACACTGAAGCAAAAGTGTGAAATTCTGCAGGAATCTGGAGAAGGGCATATTCTGAGCAACTGGAAAGGGAGAGGAATAGAGTAACAAAGAGAAAGCCAAAGAGCAGAACAATTCTGTTGAAAAACATTGCTCTGCCATTTGTACCTTTCTAGGTTGCTGCCTCTTGGCTAATGGGCTAAGATAACCAACGTATAACATACTAAAAAGCCATCAATATATTTTACATTCTGCACATCTACTATTAAAAGTTTTCCCCAATTTTCTATGACAATTGTTACCTATTAAATTAACTGACAGACCTATTAACAACAAAAGTAAATGTAGTCTTGAGGTTAAGTTTTAGAAAGGAAATGCCATTTAAAAAGAGCAATTTTTATGCATTTAACTTTTATTCCCCCAAATCATTTCAGTATTTCTAAAACTACATCAGTATTTTAAAATCTTATCCAAAGTACCCACAATCTTTGATGGATACAACACATATTGTTACCCCAAGTGAAAATGTTTCCCCCTTCCCTGACAATTAGGCAATTATAGAGAAGAAACCATATTCCAAAAGAAACCTACAGCAAAAAATGCGACCTCAATTTTTAGCCTTTTTTCTAGGGATAGACCTGAGGGTAAATTCTTACCTTTTATCCTAAAGCAACGATAATGCCAAGTTGGTATTTCAAACTTACTGTCCTCCTACACCAGCTTCTCATTACTGCTTTTTCTCAAATTCTCCTGGTACGGCCATTTCTCCCTCAATTTTCTTTTTCACATTATTTCAAACCTCAAATATACTACTTTTCTTTGTACACGTCCTTAAATGTTGACTTTCTTCTTTGAACTATCCTTATAATTGTAAAAATCAAATTCCTAAAAATATTTCTTTAATTATACTACTAGACCCCTCAAAATCATCCAATCATTTCTCATCACATTTTGCTTCAAGGAACTAATTCGAATCTTGTGATATTTTCCTACTTACTTAAAGATACATTGTCAATTCCCCTTCTCTAAGCCTCTTTCTCTCACATCAATTCCAAAAATGTTACTAGTTTCACTGATCTTTTCTGTCAAGTTTAAACCTTTTTCCATTCTCTTAGGCTGAGATCAAATTTGTCAACCATTATGAATTCCCAGATAAAAAGGAAAAAAATGAAGCATATTAACCTATAAATGTATGTACACTGTGTTTTTAGACATAATGCTACTGCACACTTAATAGACAGTACCGTGTAAACATAACTTTCATATGCCCTGGGAAACCAAAAAATTTGTAGGCCTCCCTTAATTGCGATTATTCATTTTATTTCAGTAGTCTGGAACCAAATCTGCAATATCTCCAATGTATGCCTGTATTCACAAAGTGTATGTTTAATGTTGACTAAATGAATTGATGTTCTCCTCAGGAAGGCTCCATTTTGGCCACTCAATGGCAGTAAAGGGAAGAAAAGGGTCTTTGGTGACCAAAGTTCTTTTACAACTCAGAAAGAAAGATAAAGTTTATTTAACAAATATTTATTGAGTAGCTTGTACTAGGCACTAGGAATGTGGCCATAAATAAAATAAAAAATATCTGCCCTCAAGAGGCTTGTATTTTAGAGGGGTTAGAAGAGACAATGAACAAATACATTTTTTAAAACGTATAGTATGTCAAGTGGTTCTAAGTGGTTTGGAATTTAAGCAGCAAGAATGGAGTTAACATGTGAGGGAAGGAAGCAACATTAAATAAGATGGGCAGAGAAGGCCACACTAAGAAGACTGGATTTGTATAGAAACCTGAGAGAGCTGAGGCAACAAGCCACACGGATACCTGAAGGAAGGGGTTTACAGGCAGAAAGAACAAGAAGTATATGGGCTCTAAAGTGGTAGCATACCTGCCATATTACTCCTGGATACTTCCATGTGGATGAGAGGGAAATTGCAAGAAATGAAGTCAAACTGGTGGCATTATTTAAGGGAATTAGTAGGTGCAGGTAATGTAGGAACTTGAAGACTTTTTATAGATTACTTAGAGCAAGAAACTTCAAGGAATTGGAAGCATGTTACCTGGCTTATGCTATAAAAGAAAACCATGTGTAATAAACAACGGGCACTCTCTCGATTAAGTTTAAGAGTTCTAATAATCTACTATTTACAGAATTAATGACCTACTATTAATAATCCAGGAAAACTGAAGAAATAGTACATTCAGGTTGCTTTTCTTCAGCTTTCTCTAGATCAGCACAGCCAATTTCAGTCAGCCTTGATGTTTTTCTGTTCTGAATACTTCAAACTATCAATTATCAGTCATAAAAAATATTCTACCAGGAGGAACTGAAAAGACATTTTTCTAAAGAAGACATACAAATGTACAACAGGTAAATGAAAAGATGCCCAACATCATTAACCATCAGGGAACTGCAAATCAAAACCACAGTGAGATACCATCTCACACTTTAAGAATGATTATCCTCAAAAAGAAGAGATAACAAGTGTTGGTGAAAGTAGGGAGAAAAGGGAAAACTTGTACACTGTTGGTGGGAATGTAAATGGTACAGCCACTATGGAAAACAGTAAAGAAGTTCCTCAAAATTAAAAATAGAACTACTGTATGATCCAGCAAATCCCACTTCTGGGTATACATTCAAAGGAAATGAAAACAGGATCTCAAAGAGCTATCTGCACCCCCATATTCATTACAATATTATTTACAATAATCAAGATATGGGAGCAACCCAATTGTCCGTCAACAGATGAATGAATAAAGGTGATGAGGTACATATATAGAATGGAGTGTTATTCAGCCATGAGAAAGAAGGAAACCCTGCCATTTGCAACAACATGGATGGACTTGGAGGATAATATACTAAGTGACATAATTCAGACAGAGAAAGACAAATATTGTATGATATCACTTACATGTGGAATCTAAAAAAGCCAAACCTGGTGTTCATCAACAGATGAATGGATAAAGAAGATAGGGTGTGTATATACATATAATATTCCATATATAATACAATGGAATATTACTCAGCCATAAAAAAGAACGAAATAGTGCCATTTGCAGCAACATAGGTGGACCTAGAGAATATCATATTAAGTGAAGTCAGACAAAGACAAGTATTACATGATATTACTTTTATGTGGTATCTAAAAAATGATACAAATGAACTTATTTACAAAACAGAAACAGACTCACAGACATAGAAAACAAATTTATGGTTACCAAAGGGGAAACGGGAAGGATAAATTAGGACTATGGGATTAACAGATACACACTACTATAAATAAAATAGGTAAGCAATAAGGATTTACTACTGTACAGCACAGGAAACTATATTCAATATAACCTATAATGGAAAATAATCTGAAAAAAATACATATAACAGAATCACTTTATCATATACCTGAAACTAACACAACACTATAAATCAACTATACTTAAATATGAAAAAAAATTAATTAAAAGAAAGAATTTAAGAAGCCAAACAGAGAGCAGAGTGGTAGTTATCAAGGGCTAGGAGGTGGGGAAAATGGGGAGATATTGGTCAAAGGGTACAAACTTCCAGTTCTAAGATTAACAAGTTATGTGGATCTAATGTACAGCATGGTGATTCCAGCTAACAATACTATATTATAAACATGCAAGTTGCTAAGAGAGAAGATCTTAAATGTTCTCACTACAAAAAAGAAATGATAATTATGTGACAGGATGGAGGTGGTAGCTAATACTATGGTGGTAGTCATTTTGCAATACATAAATCTACCAAATCAACACTGTACAAATTAAACTTACACAATGTTAAATGTTATTTATTTATCAATAAAGCCAGAAAAAAATATTCTGCCAGAAAGGCTTTGAGCTTTTGATCTTTCTAATCTTCTTCAAGGCTGAATATTCTCCCCTCTCCTTTATTCTGTCTTTAAGGTCCAGTCTGCAGCTCTGCTGCAGTCCTGAAGGATGCCTAAACACTGCAGCTCATCAGGACCTTCCCCTTGTTAGAACCTCTATGTATTTACTCTTGGTATCTCTACTACCTTATATTATCACTTTTAACTATTTGTTGTTTGTTTCTTTCCCCAACAAAACTACAAAATCTCTACCTATCTGCCTCGCAGATATTGGGTGCTAAATACATGTTGAAAGAACATAGGCTTGGAGGCATACTGCCATTTCCAAGAATAACAGCCTCACCAATACCAGAAGGGTAATACAATCCTGATCACTCCATAAGCTTCTCCTTGGAATAAAAAGGAATTTGTATTTCTTCAGCTCTCGATAGGTTCCAGGAATACTGACGCCATGCATTCAGGAGGTAGCTCATTTTATCCTTTATACCACTATTTTACAGCAGGTATTACCTCTATTTTTACGGGCACAGAAACTGATGCATGATGAGGTTAGGTTGCTTGCCCAGGTAAGAGCAAATTTAAAGAGCTGGAATTCAAAAAGATGGGATTCAAACTCATGTCTGACTCCAAAGCCTACATTCTTTTCATTAAAGAAAAAACAACCACAGAAAATAGTTGTTCTATTTGGTTTAAGCATTCTCCTCTAGAACTTTCAGATTTGGAATCATTAAACTTTAATCTCCTTATGATGTAATGCACGAAAAATGCACAAAATGGAGATAAGGAGGAAAAGACACTGCTTTGGGGAGAATACACTGATGTCTCTTTGATGAGGAAAACTCCTCTAAACCAAGTTCTCTAATTGTAGTCTAGGAAAAGATTTTCCATGATATATCAAAACGTGAAGTGTCCCATGACCACCATCGGCAGCATTAATCACACTGTGTCTCTCTGCTGCCATAGCACTTTGTTTTTAAGACTGCTATAAAACTTACCACAAGGCATTGGTTTAAAAAAAAAAATCCCAATTTTCTCATCTTAGTACCACACCACACCTAAGCAACAGTTTGGCTTCATCTGCCAACAAAAAATACTCACAAACTTACCAAGTGCCTACTAGATGCCAGACACTATGCTAGTTGCAGGAGACTAAAAAATAAAACTATAGAAGCCCTGTCCTCAAGAAGCTCAATCTGGAGGGCAGTAACTCTGCAGCCATGCTCTTTCAAAGGCAGTCTCTTATAATTCTAAAACTCTATGACCTTAAGGCTAGGTTTTAGTCTTCGAAATTCAAGTCATCTAGGAAGTTAAATTCAGTTGCCTAAATGACCAATTATCTCTCTGAGTTGTACCTTTTTGTAAATAGACATTCAAATTCTCAAATCCCATCTTCTAGCATTAACGGTTTAAACAGAGCATAATTATATGTCAAAAAGTGAGGGGGTAAGGGAGAGGGCAAATGTTTCCAACAGCTGCAGAACACTGCACCTGTGTGGTGAAGATTTCTGCATTTCACTGCCAGCCAGACTGATCTAAAAATGGACAGGGTGAACAAGGCAGTACATTCTTTGCAACACAGCACATTGCCCATTTGTTCTCTGAAAGTTTGCCTATTGTTTCATGGTCTGTTAAATATACGGTCATTCCAAAGGACAGGAACAGTTCACTTCAAGTGTACTTACTAAATTACTGTGAATGTTGAGGTTAAATCAGCTCAAAAATAGACAAAATTTTATGGACAGAAACTGTCTACTATAAAACTTGCCTAAGGTAAACTCGTATCACCTTTGTTCTACTCATCTTTCCATGTTAACCCCACCTATCTATCTGGATTTACAAAGGGACAGACCTAGATGGGGATAATCAGTGAAAGAGAAGAGAAGGAGGGCAAAAACACAAACGCTTCTCCACATCTTATGTCTTATATGACTCCCAATTTGTCATTCACACTTTTCTTTTTTTTATTCATTCATTTTTTGGTAGGGGGAGGTAATTAGCTTTCCTTATTTACTATTAGAGGAGGTATTGGGGATTGTACCCAGGACCTCATGCATGCTAAGCATGTGCTCTACCACTTGAGCTACACCCTACCCCCATTCACCCTTTTTTAAGAGGCAAAAGTCTTGAGCTACTTCCAAATAACTTTTCTTAAAGAATAACAGAACATACACAGTCATTTAAAAAAATAAAAATAAAAAGGACTTTGAATGTGGTTATCAAAGTACTAAGAATATGATGAAAACTGAAATCATATGTCCAAGGAAATAAAAGGTCAAAGCTCATAATTAAATTAACAATAGCCTTATTATTTGATTGGCTCTTATTCTTCATCTCTATTTGATAAGGAACATTATGGTCTCTTTCAACTTTGTGGTTATTTGAAAATCTCAACATTTGCTTACCATAAAAATGAAGACTCTCTGGGGGCAGGTGGGAATTGATAGCAGACTAGAATTGAAATTTTTGTCTTTATTCAAGCACTAATTTCACATTATAATTATACCCCAAGTCTGGGATCTCTTGAACAAAAGCTGTAAGAAAGACTTCAAACCACAGACTGTTCAACAAGAATATGGGGCATATTCTAAATACGATGTTCTGAGAACATGCTGCTTACAGCATAGTGGAGACAAATGAGTAGCTATGATATATAACATAATCAATACCTTAGAGTTTAGTACAGTGTGCTTTAAGAATTCAGGAAGGGACAAATAATTTCTGTGTAAATTTGAGCCTTAAAAGTAAACCAAGAATAATAAAATGGAATGAACTACTAGAAAATGCAACATTGATGAATCTCAAAAATATCATGCTGAGTGAAAGCCTGACTGAAAAAAAAAGAGTATTCTATGAATCCACTTACATGAAGTTTTATAACAGGCAAAATAAATCTATGGTGAAAAAATCAGAACAGTGAAGGAGTACTCACTGGGCATGAGGAAGCTTTTGGAGGTGAAGGTAATGTTCTGTATCTATTGGGATTTGAGTTACACAGCTGGATGTGTTTGTCAAAACTTATCTGACGGTATATTAAAAATCTGCACATCTAACTGTATGCAAATTTTACCTAAAAAAACCCTCATTCTATTTAATAATTTGCATGAAGTATGTAAAGGTGAAATAGCCTAATGTCTTCAATTTATTCAAATATACTTTTTAAAGACAGAACAGTGGATGAATAGAGTTAGTGAACAAAACATATAATAAAGCAAATATAGAAAATGTTAACTGTAGAATATAAGTGTGGGAATGAGTAATCACAGCACAATTCTTTCAATTTTCTATTTGAAATTTTTCATAATAAAATACTACAGAAGAAAAAGTATTAAAAACAAAACAATAAATATTCACTGACAGTGCTAGTTCTTCTTATTTTACAAAAACTGGAAGAGTTATTGTAATGTAAGAATTTGTTTTGTTTTGTTTCAGGAAGACCTGGCTAATATAGTCTTATTTTTTAAAATCATATAATTTACATTTACAAAGTAAGATTTTATCTTTTCTATTAAACTTGGCATATTGGAAAGTATCCAAAATGTAGGAGCTTTTGTCTAGGAATCTTTAGAAAGTAAATGCTTTACAAATATTCAAAATTATTTTCTAATATGTTTAACCTACTGAGTTGGAGGTAATTTATTTACCAACGATTTTACAAGACAGGATTCATTTTACAAGACAGGATTCATTTACCTAATTTAAAATTATTACTAAATTAGAAAATTAATCACTAGTAAATCAAAATATTACACATTTAAAAGACTTTAATGATACAGTCTATTCCTCCTAAAAATTAATTCTGACATCTTAATAGAACATCCATAACTCAAGAAAACATACCTGATAAGTTACTGATTACTGAATCTGACTAGTAACTAAAATTGAAGTTCCCATTCCAAAAATGTTTAATCCAAGAGAAGACTTTAGACTTCAAGAAACTACCAACAGCTTACTCTAAACTATAAAGGTAATAATGAGTTTCTCCCCACACCAACACAGACACACACCCACACTCCTAGTCTCAGTGGCTCAAAACCAAAGGGAAATGATTAGGCTCCTGCCTCCATCTAATTTTGTCAGATAAAGACACTCCTGTAGTTTATTCAAAGTTGGGAGGAAAGGCAGTATAAGAATACATTTAAATAAGGACAAAGCAATATATCTACTTAAATTATGGGAGTTTTATCTTACTACATTGCTCAAGGTCCAAAACTTTGAGTGATCTGCTTTTTCAGTACTTTCACAACCTCTCCTTGAAAACCATGTTGCACATATGCCAGTTAAAGAATTATGCTACTGCTCAGTGACAAATGAATAGAAAAATAAAAGCAAGTCAACCCACAAAGGTTAGTTACAAACCTATAAATAATACCAAGCATCTGTCCAACAAATAACTTGGCACCCAAAGGAATTTATGCTAATGCAATACTGTAATTTATTAAACGTGGTGACAGCTCACTATATAAAGAGATTTTAAACATTAACTGTTACACACTAAAGACTGGCTTTAACACTTCCTCAAGGTTTACACTGCCAATAATGCAAGGGAAACTGTATTAACTAAGGCTGTCCCGAAAGAATATTGCTAAATGAGAATTTAGAGATCCAAAAGGGATCTGTGATACACTATACAACCTATCTTCAGCACAAAGCAATAAAGCAACATGCATTTCCTGCACTATTAAATACATGAGGTCTTCTACTTAGTAACATTCTCAATTACAATGCCTGTGTTTAACATTATAAATGACTAGAGATAAAAACTACCACCAGCTTAGTTTTGTGTGACACTGAGACTTTATGCAAAAAAGCAAATTGGAAGAGAGCCCAGAAATGAACCCACAAATTTTTGGTCAACTAATCTTCGACAAAGAAGGCAAGAATATACAATGGAATAAAGACAGCCTCTTCAGCAAATGGTGTTGGCAAAACTGGACAGCAGCATGTAAATCGATGAAGCTATAACACTCCCTTACACCATACACAAAAATAAACTCAAAATGGATCAAAGACTTAAACATAAGACAAGATACAATAAACCTCCTAGAAGAAAATATAGGCAAAACATTACCTGACATACATTCCAAAAATGTTCTCCTAGAACAGTCTACCCAAGCAACAGAAATAAAAGCAAGACTAAACAAATGGGACCTAATTAAATTTACAAGGTTCTGCACAGCAAAGGAAACCATAAGTAAAATAAAACAACAACCTATGGAATGGGAGAAAATTTTTGCAAATGAAGAAACCGACAAAAGCTTGATCTCCAGAATATAAAGCAGCTCATATGACTTATTAAGAAAAAAAAATCAACCCAATTCAAAAATGGGCAGAAGACCTAAACAAGCAATTCTATAAGGAAGAAATACAAATAATCAATAGGCACATGAAAAAATGCTCAATATCACTAATTATCAGAGAAATGCAAATCAAAACTACAATGAGGTATCACCTCACACCAGTCAGAACGGCCGTCATTCAAAAGTCCACAAATGACAAATGCTGGAGAGGCTGTGGAGAAAAGGGAACCCTCCTACACTGCTGGTGGGAATGCAGTTTGGTGCAGCCACTGTGGAAAACAGTATGGAGATTCCTCAAAATACTAGGAATAGACTTACCATATGACCCAGGAATCCCGCTCCTGGGCATATATCCAGAAGGAACCCTACTTCAAAAAGGCACCTGTACCCCAATGTTCATAGCAGCACTATTTACAATAGCCAAGACATGGAAACAGACTAAATGTCCACTAACAGAGGACTGGATAAAGAAAGATGTGGTATATTTATACAATGGAATACTGTTCAGCCATAAAAGCCGACAATGTAATGCCATTTGCAGCAACATGGATGTTCCTGGAGGATGTCATTCTAAGTGAAGTAAGCCAGAAAGAGAAAGAAAAATACCATATGAGATCGCTCATATAAGGAATCTAAAAAAAGAATATAAATACAAAACAGAAACAGACTCATAGACATAGAATACAAACGTGTGGTTGCCAAAGGGGAGGAGGTGGGAAGGGATAGACTGGGAGTTCAAAATTTGTAGATACTGACAGGCATATGTAGAATAGATAAACAAGATTATACTGTATAGCACAGGGACATATATACAAGATCTTTTGGTAGCTCACAGCGAAAAAAATGTGACAATGAATATATGTACGTTCATGTATAACTGAAAAATTGTGCTCTACACTGGAATTTGACACAACATTGTTAAATGACTATAACTCAATAAGTTGAAAACAAAAAAAGAAAATTGGAGAGAAAAGCTGCAATCCAATGAAAAGGTGAATAGAACTAAAAAAAAAAACTGATAATAATTCTCATTCCATTCATCAAGTAGGGATAAGGAACATAGCTCTGACAAAAGGAAAAAGGGCACCCTATGTATAGTCAAAGCATAGAGATTGACGTATAACCAAAACAAACACTGAATTTGGAGCTTAAAAAAAATCTCCATCATTGACTTTATGAAATACATGCTTAAAAGTTATATCTTGACTTTTAGCTCTGGGAGAAACCAGACAGAAATAAATACACACTTGGGAAATAGAGGAATCTAAGTATGTCATCATCAGGTCATCATTTAAGGACTCAGTTTCTTAAGACTTTGTTTTTTGGATAAAACAAAATGTAAGCAGTTATGACATGTGGTAAACTAGGGTAAATATGACTTTTTTATTGGTTATAATATATGAAACCTTAAGAGTAAAACCCATGCTTCCACATAAACACAATGGACAGAAAGTACAATATACACTGGAATCATCAGATTTTCACCTAACATCTATTTAACTTCCACTTGTAGCAGAGCGAGAGTATACAACTATGTGTGAATGAGTACTTTTTTTAAAAAATGCATGCAATTCACCACAATCATTCTGTTGGCTGTTACAATGAATATGCACGTGCCATGGACAAAGCCTGAGATGGGAGATATAACAATGCTATTCCCTCAGCTGCTCTCAGTTTTCATGTGACTCTCATACTATGAATACTTCAAACACTGAGTATGATTTTAATGTTTAAAGATGTACTATGGTCCTCAGTGCTCCATCAGGTACTAAAACAGTCTATTCTTGCACTGGATGGAAAAAAACTGATCTTTCTAAGAGACCACATGGCAGCCTCTAAGTCTCACAGACTTTTCAATGGCATTTTTGAACATGCTTAATTTCTGCTTTATGCATTGACTTCAAAAACCTAACTTCATAGAACTACTATATAATAGAACTGTAAATTTGAACCTGTCAGTAACAACAGTTTTCTGAACCAAGTAAATAAAACTGATACTTTAATTTCCATTTAGTAAACACTCAAGACATCTTAAAATTCCCAAATTATGACTAATATCAAGCTTCTTTTCCCACATATCATCTCTCTTTTGTTAAATTCTGTTCAATGAATATTTTTGAGCAATCAAAAACCAGAAGCGAAGGAACACAAAGATGAAAACTCGTATTACCTTCCCCAGTGCAGCTGATAATGCAGTGATTCTCACGACTCTGGAGCATTACAGACCCTCGAGAAACTGATAAAATCTATGGACCCTATCCCCAGAAAAAAAAAAATGCACACAACATTCAAAAATTTGCATAGAATTTCAAGGAGTTACTGTTCACCTGGAATCCATTTATGGCTTTTTTAAGATACATGGACCACTAGGGTTAAGAACTCCTGGTCTAGTGGAATATAAGACTTTTTTGTTTTAGAAGTGATGGGGATAATTTCAAAGTAAATTCAAAAACAAATACACAAGATGATATAAAACCATGTGGACAGTATAGCATAGGGACAAAGGTCCCATGTCAGAAGTCAGATTACCTGTACTCAAATCGTGGTTCTGCCACTTACTAACTTTGGACAAGTTTCTTAACTTCCCTAAGCCTCAGTTTCCTTATGTACAGAGAATAAAAATACCTGGTTCTCAGGATTGTTTCAAGAATCAAGTGAAATAATGCATGCAAAATTTAGCACAGTGCCAAAAGAGAGGCACACATACAAGCAGAGACTCAGAATCCTTTGAGTTGATTCCTAAAGTCTTTACAGTCCTAGTCCACATACAGTCTCAGAATAAACCATCAGTTTCTTAAGACTGTCTTTATGACCAAAAGAGCC